>NC_132784.1:95142263-95807263 GCF_048418805.1 Vulpes vulpes | reverse complement strand
TGGTATTGTTTTCCTTTGCTGATAGAAGCTTTTTAGTTTGAGGTGGTCCCACTTATTTTGCTTTTGTGGCCTTTGCTTTTGGTGT
The DNA here is from genome assembly GCF_048418805.1 of Vulpes vulpes. Classification (NCBI taxonomy): domain Eukaryota; kingdom Metazoa; phylum Chordata; class Mammalia; order Carnivora; family Canidae; genus Vulpes; species Vulpes vulpes. The sequence goes on along the minus strand of NC_132784.1, from coordinate 95,807,178 downwards.
CAAATTAAAAAATTGTTGCCAAGACCACTGTCCAGCAGCTTATCTCCTATTTTTTCTTCTAGTTTTATGGTTTCAAGGGTTATGTTCAAGGTTTAATCTATTTTGAATTAGTTTTTGTGTATGTTTAATTCTTTTACTTTTGACTATCCAGTTTTCCTGCCACCACTTATTAAAGTGACAATCATTTCCCCATTGCATATTCTTGGCTCCTTTGTCATAAATTACTTGACCATATGAGTGGGGTTTTATATATGGGCTATCTATTCTGTTATATTGATCATATGTGCTTTTATGTTAATACCATACTGTTTTGATCACTATATCTTTGTAATACAGTTTGTAATCAAGTAGTGTGATGCCTCCAGCTTTGTTCTTTTTTCTCAAGATTGCTTTGGCTATTCAATATATTTTTTGTTTCATATTTAAACCATTTTATTCATACATTATATGATTGTACAGTTAGAAAGTACTGAAGAAATTACAAAATATTCTAGAATTAATAGATGAACTAGGTAGCAATGCAGAATATAAGGTCAATTGACTTGTATCAATTGTATTTCCTTATAATAGCAGCAAAGTAAAAATAAAATTTTAAGAATATTACCATTATCATAAAATCTTATATATAGTTGCACATGTATATATACAGACACACATACACACACATATATATAGAGCTGAGAAAATATTCTATATTTTTATTGCTATGTTAGTTACACGTTTATATACTTATCAAAACTCAAAATTATATGCTTAAAACTTGTACATTTCTCTAGATTTTTACTTAATTGAAAATTATATATCACATATCATGTATTATATATTATATATATAAAATCTGAAATGACCCACACCCTTCAGGATTCTTTAGTTATTTGTATCTCCTTCATCATCCTTATGGAATTTGAAAATTTGATAAAAATTTCAATGTGTATTAGATCCAAAATACTTAGTCCAGAAAACTTGTTACATTTTATGCATTTTAAATATAAGGGAAAATTATCTATGCATCTTAGAATAATGCATGTATTAGAAAAAAGCTCATTTGCCTAAATTATCTCTACACAATAATTTTTCAATGACACATTGCTTGACTCTTCAACTTTCCATATATTTTTGTAACCTAGAAAAAAAGCTTCTATTTCTTTCATTGCTTTCTGATAAGTCTTCATCTAAGGAAATGGAATATTATTAATTTTTCAATCATATTATTGTGTTACATTATTTTTAGTAAATCCCTAGTATAGCTGACCTCTTCATATTCATAGAAACCATAGTCATGGTTTCTAAGTTAAATTACACCATATTTGTTATGACTGAGATTTCCCCCAAAACAATTCTCCAAAATAAAGGACATCCTCAAATTTTAAGTAATATTTTTTTCCTATAGATTTAAGTTATATGAGTCTGGATTCAGAATATATCCTATCTTATCAAAGCATTTCTGTTATTAGAGGGCAGGGTGATCTCTCCCCTTTCTTGAGATTACACAGGAATTCCAGAATCCATCCAATACTAAAACTGGGGGAAGGCCTGTGGACTTCCATGCTGTCAGGTTCACAATTACGATGATTATTGCTCAAGCCTCTGGGTTCCATACAAATAAAGACATATTTATCAAGATAGTAAATGATAGAGGTCACTTCAAACATCTCCTGAAATCTGGGTGATTTAATTGACTGATATTTTATTTCTTGGTCACATAAATTCTGATACAATTCAGAAAGCCCCTCTTCAATTTGTAATTGCCTCATGTGGAATACTTGACATCTGAGGTCCCAGTGCAGATAAGAAAAGGATATAGGAGAGACAATAGCTCTTAACTGCCTCAGAAATAGCAAAGATAACATTCCCTCACAGTAAGTGAACAAAGTAGATGCAGTCTAACAGCAAAGGAAGCTGGGAAATGTAGGAGAGCTCAAGAAATATTTATGAGGAGTAACTCTCTCTCAGAGCAGATAATAAACTTATTACCACATCCATTTCTATCATGCCCACTAGACAGTTGTTAAGGCCCTGCACACATCCTAACAACATTCAGCGTCTGAACAGGCACACATCCAATCACCTCTTGAATCAGTCCTTCTGTCCTGGAGCATTCTGTCTACACAGGATTTGTGTTTCAACACTCCCCTTTTGTAGAAATCCAGGCTTTCTAAATGAAAATCATTTTGCTCGTTTTGGTTTCTTGCTCTTCGCCACAAGACTTAGAATTTTCTACAGCTCACTTACCATCCCACATCACAGCACAGTCTCCAAGGATATACTACAACAGGGAATGATGTGAACTGAACTCTGCTAAGGGGCATTTAAATTATAATTGTGTGAAAAACTATTTTCCACAAAATTAAACATATATATTATATTTCCTGCTCAAGTTTGAAAGTCCTGCCTTAGACTTTAAGGGGGAATAATACTTTGTAACACTTCTCTGCTGCATGAAAAGTCAGGAAAAAAGACTTTCAGATCATGATACCATGGCCATGCTACTGATACCATGGCCATGATCTTGAGCAAGTGAGGAAAAAAAATATTTTGTTGATTTTGATGTCTACATATATGAAAATAGAATATTGTTAATTTTTCTGTCAGATTATTCTTCACATTAATTTTGATAATATCTCTGACACTTATCTAAGAAGTTAGGGTTGACAATATTTAAAAATCACTTTGTAATACCCAGAAAGCACTGATGTGTAACTCATTTTCCTATGTATTCAAATTTTCGAAACTTTCAACTTTGCAGTTTACATGCAGAATTTAATAATGCTTAGCCTTAAAATTCACTATGCGAAAATTGGCCCATAATATTATCTTTCCATTGGCATTTGCCCTATCTTCCTCTGTAATTTTTCTTAAAATAATTATTTTTAATTTATAAAGCAATTAAGTGTTTAAGACAAAATAATTCATATAGTACAAAAAAGTATTTAATTTAAGATTTGTGTGGAATCAGAAAAGACCCCGTATAGCCAGGGGAATTTTAAAAAAGAAAACCATAGCTGGGGGCATCACAATGCCAGATTTCAGGTTGTACTACAAAGCTGTGGTCATCAAGACAGTGTGGTACTGGCACAAAAACAGACACATAGATCAATGGAACAGAATAGAGAACCCAGAAATGGACCCTGAAATGTATGGTCATCTAATATTCGATAAAGGAGGAAAGACTATCCATTGGAAGAAAGACAGTCTCTTCAATAAATGGTGCTGGGAAAATTGGACATCCACATGCAGAAGAATGAAACTGGACCACTCTCTTTCACCATACACAAAGATAAACTCAAAATGGATGAGAGATCTCAATGTGAGACAAGAGTCCATCAAAATCCTAGAGGAGAACACAGGCAACACCCTTTTTGAACTTGGCCACAGTAATTTCTTGCAAGATACATCCACAAAGGCAAAAGAAACAAAAGCAAAAATGAACTATTGGGACTTCATCAAGATAAGAAGCTTTTGCACAGCAAAGGATACAGTCAACAAAACTAAAAGACAACCTACAGAATGGGAGAAGATATTTGCAAATGACGTATCAGATAAAGGGCTAGTTTCCAAAATCTATAAAGAACTTATTAAACTCAACACCAAAGAAACAAACAATCCAATCATGAAATGGGCAAAAGACATGAAGAGAAATCTCACAGAGGAAGACATGGACATGGCCAACAAGCACATGAGAAAATGCTCTGCATCACTTGCCATCAGGGAAATACAAATCAAAACCACAATGAGATACCACCTCACACCAGTGAGAATGGGGAAAATTAACAAGGCAGGAAACAACAAATGTTGGAGAGGATGCGGAGAAAAGGGAACCCTCTTACACTGTTGGTGGGAATGTGAACTGGTGCAGCCACTCTGGAAAACTGTGTGGAGGTTCCTCAAAGAGTTAAAAATAGACCTGCCCTACGACCCAGCAATTGCACTGTTGGGGATTTACCCCAAAGATTCAGATGCAATGAAACGTCGGGACACCTGCACCCCGATGTTTCTATCAGCAATGGCCACAATAGCCAAACTGTGGAAGGAGCCTCGGTGTCCATCGAAAGATGAATGGATAAAGAAGATGCGGTTTATGTATACAATGGAATATTACTCAGCAATTAGAAACGACAAATACCCACCATTTGCTTCAACGTGGATGGAACTGGAGGGTATTATGCTGAGTGAAATAAGTCAGTCGGAGAAGGACAAGCAGTGTATGTTCTCATTCATTTGGGGAATATGAATAATAGTGAAAGGGAATATAAAGGAAGGGAGAAGAAATGTTGGGAAATAACAGGAAGGGAGACAGAACATAAAGACTCCTAACTCGGGGAAACGAACTAGGGGTGGTGGAGGGGGAGGAGGGCGGGTGTTGGAGGGGAATGGGTGACGGGCACTGAGGTGGACACTTGACGGGATGAGCACTGGATGTTTTTCTGTATGTTGGTAAATTGAACACCAATAAAAATTAATTAAAAAAAAAAAAAAACCTTACTAATTGGGATGCCTGGGTGGCTCAGTGGTTGAGCGTCTGCCTTTGGCTCAGGGCGTGATCCCAGGGTCCTGGTATCGAGTCCCACATCAGGCTCCCCACAGGGAGTCTGCTTCTTCCTCTACCTATGTCTCTGCCTCTCTCTCTCTCTCTCTCTCTCATGAATAAATAAATAAAATCTTTAAAAAAATTACAATTTTCCCAAGGTGTCCACACTCCAGAGATAGCTATCTATTTAGTAAGACATACTTAAAATCTTTTCTCATGTCATCTTTTCAAAATTTCCCACATTCTCCTCAACCCTACCTCTCTCTTTCTCTTCTCTTTCTCTTTCTCTTTCTCTTTCTCTTCTTTCTCTCTCTCTCTCACACACACACATAAACACAGATACTTTGTACCCCAAAAGGAGTTATTATATAAACTTGTTCTTAATTTGTATTTTTAAATTCATTAACATGTGGGTCTTTATCCTATGCCAATGCCTGTAGATAGCTTTGCTTCAAGTTTTAAATTATTATAATGTTGCAATTGTCATACTTAAATAATTACAGCAGTGATTGCTTCATATCTCAGCTTCTGGTAAGTCAGTTACTGGATAATAGTTACCTCTCTAAATTACTTTCTGCTTCAAGCATACAATCAAAACTAGAAAAGTTACAGTAGAGTAAGAGGAATATTTCATCATTACATTGGAGGTAGTGAGATATGACTACTGATTGGGAAGGACATTTTTTCTTTTCTCTTCTCCTATATCAGCCAGAGAATATTCCATCCCATTGGATTTTCCTCATGACTGTCAACTTTGTCTTCCAATCTTTTGTTTATTTTTAAGAGAGAGAGCGAGAGAGCTGGGGGGCAGGGGAGGGGATGCAGGTCAGAGGGAGAGACTGAGTCTTAGACAGACAGGCTTCACACACAATACAGGCTCAGTCTCACAACCCTGAGATCATAACTTGAGCCGAAATCAGAATCAGTTTTTTTAACTGAGCCACCCAAGTGTCTCCTGTGTTCCTTTATAACAGTAAAATTCTTCCTACAAGGTTGTTTAGGTAATAATGAGTTGTTATCTCATTAACGACTTTATTATTCTAAGCATTTTGGCAACTAAAACTGTTTGTTGATTTTTCAAAAAAATTGTATTTTAATTATTCCAAGTCATGAGTATTATCAGTTTAAAGGCAAGGAAATTACTTGAAACCTTTGATAACTTGTCTCAAGTCCATTAATTCTATTAAAAGGGAAAATTAAGTGGACCGAAGTTCCTATCAGATACATTTAAGAGAATCAATAGGTCAAGACAGACTATCAATTTCTCTGCCTCTTTTTCTCACTTTGAAATACTTAAAATAAGTAGTGAAATAATATAAAAAAATCTGAAACAGGGATCCTCAAAAGAACATGAGTGAATTTGTGGCTTTTATGCATGTCCTGTTTCCTATAGATTAGGATATTCATTTATTGATATTTAATTATTTCATTTAACTCAACGGACTTACTAAGTATTTGTTATGCCATGAGAATAGCAACCTGCCTTAACACATTCAATTCACCATTACCAAAGATGTTTTAAACTTTGGGATTTATGATCATTCTGTAAAAAGAAAAGAAAAGAATGTGTAAAAGGAAATAGAATTATCAAGTGAGTGTCTTAATATCCTTTTGAACCTTAGAATTTTAAGTGACAGTGATGGTATTAAGGAGGAAAATTATAAAGATGTGACCTACTCCCTGACTTACAGTATCCAACATTTAATGAGACCTGTTAATGTGCCCGTTATGCTTCCCTGCACAAACATGTATTCCTTTTTTAAAAATTATATTCTGTTAAAAACATTTATTTATTACATAATATCATTATTCTTAATTTTGTATATAAATAAGTAAAACATTTACTATATTATTAGCTTTGTACAAATAAGAAAAATACCTACAATAGATAGTATCTGCTTAATGATGCATTTCAACTCAATTTTAGGAAATGGTACTATGTTGCATACAATTATTAGAGGTTATCAGGTTATGTAAATGACCAAGGCCTAAAATAGTCCTTGGATTTCACGTTGTCATGAATACCAGAAAATAATTTATGCATCTGGAATCACAGACTACATCAAGAATAATAATGAAATGCATATTAACAGTAATCTAATTTAAATACTGTATCAGGGACGCCTGGGTGGCTCAGTGGGTGAGCATCTGCCTTTGGTTCAGGGCGTGGTCCCGGGCCAAGGGATGGAGTCCCGCATCAGGCTCCCTGCATGGAGCCTGCTTCTCCCTCTTCCTATGTCCTGCTTCTCTCTCTCTCTCTCTCTCTGTCTGTCTCTCATGAATAAATAAATAAAATCTTTAAAAATAAATAAATAAATACTGTATCAACAATGTCTCTCCATATCTATATTTAAATAAATACGAACTATTAGGCAGTATTTTTTAAATGAATGAGATATTAGCAGTTTTCTACCTGCCATCCAGTTTAAGATATTAAATATAACACTTCTAATTTAAATCCTAGATTGGAGACAAAATGCTCCAATATATATTGCTATTGAAGTATATTTTTTGGTGGTGCGGTGATTTGCTTAACTTATTTTTTCAACTTAATTGAGCAGCAAGGAACTTTATTTGTGGAAATGGAGCAAGCCCCACAATGGTTCCAGAGAAAAAATGTTCTTTAAGTTGCAAAAATTATTTGCACATAGTCAGAATTTATCCAAACAGAATATAGGTGTATATATGTAGATATGTAGATAGATGATAGATAGATAGATAGATAGATAGATAGATAGATAGATAGATATCCATTCTGACTTCACCACTTTAACCTGAGCAAATATAGATTATAGGTACTGGTTACAAGATTTGCATGATTGCTATTCTGAAATCAGGCCCGAATTATGGTTGTACGTTTGTTTATTAATGAACTTTTTAATTAATATCATCTTAATTGAAAATCCCATGTTATTCTGATCTTCTTTTGATAGAAAATATGTTGGTTTGACAAAGTAATGATCAGAATTCGTCATTAATCATTTAGGAGTACTGATTGAATTATTATAATTATGCCCTAATTTGCTGTTAAATAGACTTGTGTTCCTCAAAATAGATATTTTTATATTAAATGAATGACTTGTTAATTTCTTGAAGGATAGACTCAACTTTGCTGTAGTTGCTGTTAAAAATATAGGCAATTATTCAATCTGTGGTAGAAAACGGTTCATACTGAACCCTTGACTAAACCATTGTTTAGAATTAATGGCACAGCACTGCATGTCAAAATGTTTCAAATCTGTTTTAAAGTATATTATGCATTTACTCTCCCCAATGTTTGTTTTGCATATTGAAAATGTGAAATGAGAAGGCAAAATGTCATGTCCAATGCACCAAGCACTGAATAAAAAGCAGATAGCCTGATTCAAATTCTAAACATTTATTTACTAACCTACACTACCATTTTTTATGAGAATATTTTTTTAGCTTAAGAATGAAAATATTTTTATATATCCTGTCATTTAAATAGAAATATGAGAGCAAAACATTTTGAGGTTGAGTCTTTTTTCTTTGTTCATAGTTTATTAGTAGATCTTTTTTTAAACATTATAAAAATAAATAATTTCAGGCAAACCAATATTTGAAAAAATATTAATTCTACTAACATCTCTTTATATTTTTATGTTTTAGAGAAATTGAAAACTCATAATATGAACTATTTGATTTAGCTAAACATATTGAATTAGCAAACATAGAAGACAATTTCCAAGGTTATTTTTCCTCCTGCTACTTGTATCCTCTTATCTAAATGCATACAGCTTTCAGCCTGAACAAGCATTTGAATTCACTCTTCAAATTATGTATGTACACTTGACTTAGTCCAATGTGGGAATGTAACATAAACAGGAAAATCTGTAGAGCAAACTAAAGCCATCAGGAAAAAAAAATATTTTTGGTGTCCTAGTATTCTAAAAAAAAGGGGGCATAGTAAAATTAAAAGTTAGCAATATATATTAAAAAGATTTTTAGAATATCTTATGAACATGTTTTTCCTTTAAAGAATTTTGCAAGGCTAAAAAATGGGTGATATATTTCAAGGAAGCCATGATTTTTAACAAGGTATATTCTAAAAACTCATAATAATATCAAAATAAAAGAATCCAAGTAGATCTATTCAATAAAATTTTCTTCAACAAAAATTAGAGAAATAATTCAATTTTAAAACTTCTCTTCTGGGCAGTGCAGGTGGCTCAGCGGTTTAGCGCCACCTTCAGCCCAGGGCCTGATCCTGGAGACCCGGGATTGAGTCCCATGTCATGCATGGGGCCTGCTTCTCCCTCTGCCTGTGTCTCTGCCTCTCTCTCTCTCTCTGTGTATCTCTCATGAGTAAGTAAATAAAACCTTTTAAAAAATAAATGAAACTTTACTTATGTGAGTGCTATTTTAAGATAGTTTCATATATACATAAAGTTTTTAGTAATAACTTCAGAAGTCATAAAGTGATGATTTAATTGGTAAGTGATGTTTTTAAAGGTCATGAAGATATTGTTGATTATATAATTTCTAAACTTTCTCTGACTGCTCATCTGTTAACTCAAATCTGCTAAGGGCACTTCTCCAGATCCATATTAGCAATACATCTGTTACAGTTGATCAGGTTGAAATAGAACAGAAGTAAACAGCATGTATTTGCCCAAAGAAGGTTGATTTTAAGTTGTTTTGGTGAGAAGCAGTCATTTTATAAAGTTTTAGAAAAAACAATAAATTTATTTGTTTAATAAAATGTTCTTTCTATATAGTATCAAATTATTTCATAACAACAAAATGTTTAAGAAGTAAGAACTAAAATAATCTTAAAAATACTCTAATAGTCAAGACTGTCTTGACATAAAAACTACTGCTAATCTAATAAATTTTTACCATAATACTAAAAATAAGTTATTTTGCCTAGTAGTTATTTTAATAAAAAATGCAGTATAATATTAATATAACAATAACCAAAAGGGAATGAAAATTGTTGGGAAATAGACATGTATATCATCAGAGTCTAAATACATCATAAAATATCCATATACATTTAGATACAGTGAACAAAGTAGAAGGTGACTAGATGTCTAGGAGCATGCATTGAAAACAAATTGGCTGGGACACCTGGGTGGCTCAGTGGTTGAGCATCTGTCTTTGGCTCAGGGCGTGATCCTGGAGTCCCAGGATTGGGGTCCCCAGGCTCCCTGCATAGAGACTGCTTCTCACTTTGCCTATGTGTCTCTTTGTATCCCATAAATAAATAAATAAAATCTTTTAAAAAAGAAAAGAAAGAAAACAAATTGACTAAATTGAACTACAAGAGAAACTAGACTTACCTGTGTTTAAAACTCATAATAAAGCTTATAATAAGGCTCATGCTAGTGTGCAGTAAAATTACTCTAAAATGTGCTATATAGGGGCTTCTGGTTGGCTCAGTCAGTAGGACCTGTGGTTCTCAAAGTTGTAAGCTGCAGCCTTACATTGGGCATGGAGCCTACTTTAAAGGTATACAAACAAACAAATAAATAAACAAATAAAATGTGCAGTAGAACATACAAGGCAATCATACTCATTAGAAAACCAGAAGCCAGCTAATTTTCAGGCACAGAATGTTAATGCCACTGCTATTTTGCCCATTTGATTCTTCTATTTGGTCCATTCCAAAACTTGTGTCCTGGATTAAAAAGGAATCCATGAAATTCTCACAATGATCCATTGTGATGCTAAAATATATGAGCTTGTATTTAATTTAATTTTTTTTGTCTTAAGAATAACAGCAAATAAGTTTCCTTGTCTTTAAGTATGGATTGACATTGGTCAATTAGTCATACATCCAGGTGGTCTTAAACTACTTACTAGATATAAGACATCCTGAAAGAAGAGTGGGACTTCCCCAACACTGGGAGTGTGGAAAAGGAAGACTGGATGAGAACAAAAGGAGAGAGGAGTGGAAGGAAGAGAAAGACATATAATTCATAATCAGAGTCATGACATGTCTAAGAGTGAAATGTCCCAGTTGGTCAGGACATCAGCATACACCAGCACCATTTTGGCAAAGGGACTAGTGTCATAAGCATTCAGTACCAGCTTATTGGGATATATGGAGATTTAATGTACAAACTCTAATATGGTTATGTTTATATCATGGAGGTATATTTAGTTATTTTTAAACAAATAAATTATTGCAAAATTGACAGAAGGTATATAAATCAGTGTTGGTGTTCGTCTCTACAATTGCTTATCAGAAACCTCTCCAGGCAGATGTCTTACAGAATTCAGAATTTTTAAATTTATGAAGCAAATGAGTAGATATTATCCTAGCAGGTTCAGAGAAAACTTTGGATTAGTGAATTTTCACATATGTTAACATATTTTCAGCAAAACATGCATGTAATTGCTCTGAAATGCATATAGATAATGATTAACCTCATGCTAATTCACACCAAGTTTTCCACTAATGGATCACATGACTATGTGATAAGCTTCCAAAACTTGTGGGATTTAAGAGTTTTGGAAAAGGAATGATAGATATACAATACATAAAGTTTTCTTTTAATAAAACTTTACATACATTTTTCATCATTTCTGTAATAAAGTAATTGACTTGTTCCTTAGTTTACTAATTAGACCTTGATCTTTGCAAAACTTTTTGTTTTGCCTGGTCTTGTGCTTAAAATTGAAAATATGTTTTTTTCTATAATCTTGATAGTTCACATTATAAATTTATGCATGACGATTATCCTTCTTTGAAATCGTGCTATTAAATGCAGATTTTCTAATAACTATTGTCAATCAGGAATAATATCTAATATTGCTTACATCTTTTGTACATCAGACAAAATGAGTAAGTCTATCAAATTTAATATTCTCAATAAAAGAAGATTAAAACTCTAATCCTATTCAAGTGCAAGTTATTGCCACATTGTTTAGTATGTTTTTTACACCTATCCAGAATGTTATTCAAAACAGATTTTCACCATTTATTGTCAATCATGATGCATACTATAATTAAAGTCTTATAAATGACTCACATACTTAGATGACTCAGTGGAATGATAGATTTTCTTCTTTTACTATATCATTTTTTAATTCTGAAATAAAGCCCTTGGATAGCTTCTCCAAATCATTATAATATACATACATACATATGTATGTATATATATATATATATATATATATATATATATATATATGATCTATCCATCTATCTATTAAATATTTCTTAGCTTGTCTCTGAAGAATGACTTAGTTTTTAAGTAGAACAGTGGGAATTAAATAATGCCTGACAATTTTCTATCCTCACAGAGGATAGACAAATGGAATAATTTAAAATAGGAAGAGATGGAACAGATACTTAGCATAATTTATTTAGAGACAGTTAAACTTGAGAATAAATGTATAAGCTTTCAAATCAATTGATGAGTGAGTTATGAATATCTTATATAAAGCTTTTAAAAATTCCTATGACTTTCTGACTCAGTTGACTTTAAATGTGCTTTAAAGCTTTGAAAACCCTCCAGCTATATCCTTTTGTTAATGAATTTTTTAATAACAAAAGGAGAAGTAACTATCAGTAAATTTTGGCAAAATATGTGATTGCAGAACTGAAATATTTGTCAATCAGAAGATCTGATAGATTATAAGTCTTAAATTTGAAAGTTAAAGGGTTTAGGTCTAGGTATATAAATAAGTATAAGTTTTATAAATTGACTACACTTTAATAATGAATAAAAATAAAGGAATTTTGGAGTCTTGTATGTTATTGGATTAATCTTCCATGATCAATTGCAAATTCTTATATAAATACACAGAGAACAAAATTAACAGTTGAATTATAATAATCAGCCATTTTCTTCAGTATGCAAAGAATGTAAAATAAATACACTGAACAACAGATGGAAATAAAAAGACATCATGAAATACTGTGTGCTTTAATCTTTGTGGTAGAGCAGTAGAACTCAATAAAAATAAGAGTAGAAGATTAAAGAAATTCAGAATCCAGTCCCTGAGATGAACTGAAGGAGGGTTTCTCTGAAAACATGGGATATTTTAAGATGTTATAGCTTATGTCTAAGTTTCTATTACTAAAAAGAAACATTGGGAAGGGAGAAAACAAGCAATTGATCATGATCAAAATGAGAATAGAAGTAATTGGAGAAAGATCACAGATCAGTCTTAAATGAAGGATTAACTTTTCTTCTGAACCTAGTGTAACTGAAAAAAGGAAGAATGTTGACTGTGTAGAGATCACTTCTCTTAGAATGTAAAATTAAGCATAACTCTGCTTTCGACTAGTAAAGATTGGCTAAAACCACACTATCAATTATTTTTCGACTCTTTCTTCTCTGAAGCATATGTATTAACAGGAAAAGGAGGTATGAGAAGATTTCATCACAATTGCTTCCTACAACTCTCTGTCATTTGTTCTTTTTCATCTCTGCTGCTCCAGACAGGCTACCATGATAGCTGGTCACAATGCTTCTGTACTTGATGACAATGGCTCCTTACAACTATTTTCAAATAGAGCTCCTGATGTTTAGCCTCCAAAGGCTTGTATGTGCTTTTGAAGCCCTACCACATGTGAAGGATACAAGCGTTCACCTTTTACATGACCCTGAATGCTAGGCATCTTTCACGGATATTGAGAAAACACTTTCAGATAGCAACTTTTTTCATGTCTTTGATACCTAACTGTATTTTCTCCATATCTTAAATTATGTAAACCAGGAAATTGAAGTGCTTACTAAATCTCTCTGTACAAGGAAAGGGCTTAACTCATGGATTATAATGACTGACTAAACTTGTCTCAAAGGGATTTAATTTAAAAAAAAAGAATCCATGACATCCAAGATGTATAAACACACATGTCCTCCCTCTACACACACTTCACACCCACATAGTCATGTTCAACAGTCAAGGAATATCTATTCAGATTATATTCCATTATTATTTTGGGATTAAAAATCTTATTTGAAAAACTTTAGCTTCGTAACCGATGATATTATCACTGACTCAGAAAAAAAAACTTCATTTGTTATGTATAAGTTTAAGTTAGCTTTATGCTTAATGGAATTTACCAGGCATAACCTGAAATTATCCATATCCAAAATGATTATAACCATAAAACAATTACTATCAATTCAGTATCTCTTACTACAATTTGTGACATATGTTTATAATTCCTGCCATGAACAGATTGATTAAAATTGAAAGATTCGGGATCCCTGGGTGGCACAGCGGTTTGGCGCCTGCCTTTGGCCCAGGGCGCGATCCTGGAGACCTGGGATTGGATCCCACATCGGGCTCCCGGTGCATGGAGTCTGCTTCTCCCTCTGCCTGTGTCTCTGCCTCTCTCTCTCTCTCTGTGTGACTATCATAAATAAATAAAAATAAAATAAAAATTGAAAGATTCAATAATATTCTATTTATTAAAAAAAAAAAAACAGAAAAGCTGAGACAATGGGGGAATTTAGGAAGCCAATAGAATTCCAAAGCAATAGAAAAACAAAAATATAATATGGGTTATTAATTTTATTTTATGCATAATCAGAATATGTAGAAAGAGCTTATATTTTTCACACTCAATAGTTAGTTATGGAAAACAATAGACACATAAGTAGCATTAATGATATTTTCTGATTCACAGAAAGGAAGCCTATGTTTTCATCAGTAACTTAGGTAATGAGAGCTTAACTGATATGTATTTTAAGTATGTTAGTGTTTTTCTGTGTCTCTGTAATTCAGTGTCATGGAAATTCCTCTGTGTCTTTTCAGTTGTATTACCTTTACATAAGAAAATTCAATCCCAGAAAATTAGCTTAAATTCGGTTATAGTCTCTATTTTCTATGAAGTTATCTGTGATAATAACACTGTCACCAAGATACCATTTATTCTGATATACATGGAGGAAAATTCAATGTTCATTGCATGAAATCAAGAAGGTATTAAATATAACTTTGTTCTTACTCTTAAAAAGATGCCCAAAGGCAAAAGTGCCATTTTCTGTCAAGTACAACTCAATTGATAGTTCACTCTCCATTCTGCACAAATGCCTCTTTTAAAATGATTCAATTCCTCTACTACCTCATCTTCTCTGGCCAGGCAGGAGTCATCGAGAGAGAAGATTGGCCTATTATCTTCCCACTCTGTCAGAGGCTGCAACAGTAATGGTCATGATTCTCTCATATGCTACCAGTTCAATGCTCCATAAAACACATGAACTATGCTACCTAGACTTAATTGTGCCTAGAGTAAAATAAAGTGAAATGAGGTGAGTAGTTAAATAATATGTTGGTATTATGTTATCTCTCTAGTACATATTTTAATTTTAAAAATTTAAATTAACATGTGAATTCAATATCTTACTAGGCATTCACACAGTTAAAATTTTAATTTGCATTTCATCTAAAATTTGAGTTGGTTAGGATATTTTTACAATAAACAAGCTAGACAGCAGTTAGAAAACATATTCAATTCACTTTGTTAGCCCCCTTATAAATGGAAAAAAGATTAAGTTACCAGGTGTTATTTGTCTCTTAGATCAATTAATTTTTGAACATATGGACAAAGCTTTAAGGATAATTGAATGCAGCTTTCTGCCCCGTCCTCCATTTTATTTTTCCTCTTAACTTCTGAGAATGTGATTTTATGTATGCATGGGTATGACTGTGTCTGCATGAGTTCAGAAGCCAGCTGAAGTAGAAAATATCCTATGCGATAGTCTTCTTTTCATGGCATTTCTGATCTTGCCAGTTAGGGAGTAAAAAAAAATTATGTGAAAGTTTATTCCTGTCAGATTTCCAGACTGTTTCCAACTAAAATTCTCAAAGAAATATAGATGAACTACAGAGAATTAAAACAAAATTTTAAAAATCACATACTAAAAATAAGTGTATTTCATAATCTGGGGGGCCTATCAAATCTCTCCCTTTGGCATTTTAATGATTAGCCTCAGTAAAATATCAATCCCTTAAGCAAAATTTACCAATAACTTTAGTATGCTGTATCCCAAAACCCCAGTCATGTAGATAGCTATGAATAGGACGGATATGGTGTACACACCCACACACACACAAACACACACACACACACACCCAGGAAGAACAACAGAGGCCCAGCACTGGATGAGGCAAACAAAGTGATATCACATAAGAGCTCCTGGGTACAAATTTGCCAGCTTGTCCATTCTATAATCTGTTGTATTTGGTTAAAGCATTCAAAGGATAAAAGTCCTTGAAAAGGAGAAGCAATACATTGGAACATGTTAATAGAATTTCTATGGGGGCAGGATCAGCAAGTTTAACAGTTAATTGTGGTTCAGGGAGATTCTACTTACTGGGGCAACTATCATAAACCTTAACCACACAAGGGGTCACAAATTTAAGCAGCATTAATGACAACTCTTCCTCCAGGGATGTGTTACTAAGGTTGCTGATTATCTCAAAATAATATGAATAATAGAGGAGTAATTATTTTTGAAATACATCTAAATAACTTTCTACACAAAACTGTTCTAGATCCAAATAGTGAGTATAATTCCAAGGATCAGAAAACACATTTTATTTTAAGAGATAAGTGAGAAGAAGCATGGCATAAAGAATGTTTTCTCAATTCATTCAATAATTGTTAAATGGATTAAAACAGCACAAAAGTGCTTGCTTCGGCAGCACATATACTAAAACAGCACAAAAGAATAATAATAGAGAAAAATGTTAATTATAAACATTGATATAAAATTAGAATCTAATAGTGTACTGGTAAAATATATGGGTTCCTATTCTAGAAATTTTCTAAAATTTTCTATGGTTTTCTAAAAATCATAAGACTCAAGTTAAAAGTAATCTATATGTCTGGATGAAAAAGGTTTTTTTAAGTTAGTTTTTCATTTTCAAGAGATACAGGAATATTATAGGAATACCTATAGGGGGAAGAAGAAGAAGAAGAAGAAGAAGAAGAAGAAGAAGAAGAAGAAGAAGAAGAAGAAGAAGAAGAAGAAGAAGGAGGAGGAGGAGAAGAAAAGAAGAAGCAGCAGCAGCAGCAGCAGCTAAATTGGTAGCACAAGCTGTAATTGTCCTGAAGTCATTTGATGAGTTATGTGGGAAGAATCTTTTTTAAAAAATTTTAATATAGGGAGAATCTTAACTATCCATGGAGTACAAATGGGGGGAAGGGAATAGTAACCATAGTCTTGGCTTGTGTTAGACTAAAGTTAGAAAATTTAGACTAAAATAAATGTGCACCATCTTCACACACATCTTCAAACACCAATGTATAGGGAGACCTGTGAATGACATGTGCTTACATTTGGCTAGGAGATAATAAAACAATAAAGTTTCACTGAAAATCTTAAACACATTGAAACGGCTATATTTTAATCTATGCCAATGGTTAAGCGAATTACAAACCAAAAAATAGTAGTGTCTTGACATTCCTAATGGACATAAAAATTTTTTTAAAGCCAATTTTGGAAAATCTTGCCTGAAGAGATAATTTCCCAACTCACACTAATTGATTTATAACTATCAAATATACTTTATTGGTTGTAATTTCTTTCATCAATAAAACAAAACAGAATATTGCAGTTCCACATGACTACACTACTAAATTCTACCAGATATTCAGGAAGAAATATTTTTAATCTTACCCAAGCTATTATAAAGCAAAGAAAATAAAGAAAATAGGGGATCCCTGAGTGGCTCAGCAGTTGAGCGCCTGCCTTCCGCCCAGGGTGTGATCCTGGAGACCTGGGATCGAGTCCCACATCGGGCTCCCTGCATGGAGCCTGCTTCTCCCTCTGCCTGTGCCTCTGCCTCTCTCTCTCTCTCTGTGTCTCTCGTGAATAAATAAATAAAATCTTAAAAAAAAAAGAAAAGAAAGAAAATATACCACAACCTGATTATAATGTATGAAGAATGATAATATACTGGTGAAATCTAGACAAAGAAAATATAAGAATGAAGAATCACAGAGTAATCTCACTAGGGGATGTAAGTTCAAAATCCAAATTGTTAGCAAAATATATTCAGCAATATAGAGAAAATACAAGGTATAACAAAATTGAATTCATCTCAAAAGCCATTAAACATTTCTTTAAAAATTAAAATACTTAAAATTGATACATTTTAAGAATCAGTGGGGTCATCTCAGCAAAGATGGTGAAATAGTTAGTTCTAAGGACCTGTTTTTATACAGAAACAATAAAAATAGGGGCAAAACGTGTCAGAATAAATTTTGTCAGAATTCTAGAAAATAGACAAAAATTTAATCAAGAAAAAAGGTGAATTAAAAATGATAATGACAGCTTTGTGGTGTTTTAGCTTGCACTCCCTTCCCCTGTGCCCAGGGCTGTGTCAGTCTTCACATAGCAGCCAGCATTTCCAGTGTGGGACCTGGGTTACTGGTTGGGATGGAGCAGAGTAGACCTTGTTCTCAAGGATCAATCATGTTTGTTTAGACCTGTCTAGAGGCTAACTGAAGAACTGACACAGGGCACTGGCCTTTATTTTACCTGATTAATATTTGTATATGTTTCTTGGGAAGTTTTATGATAATTTTAAATTTGGACCTTCAAGCTCATGTTATAGCAACAGGAACTGATAAAGACATAAAGGGAAATATAGATATTAGAAAGTTTTGGGTATATTTCTATCATTTTTGCACTTTAAAATATTTTAGTTAAAAGTCATACCTCAGGGGCACGTGCGTGGCTCAGTGGTTGAGCATCTGCCTTCAGCTCAAGTGATGATCCCCAGGTCCTGGGATTAAGTCCTGCATTGGGTTCCCTACAGGGAGCCTGCTTCTCCCTCTGCCTTTATCTCTGCCTCTCATGAATAAATAAATAAAATCTTTAAAAAAAAGTCATACTTAAAAAAAAAGTCATACTTCAAACACAGTTCAGCTTAGGCGAGTTTAATTTTATCTTCTTTGATATTATAACAATTAGGTATGTTCAAAGATTACAATGCCATCTTCTTTATTGATTCTATAAGTAGTTACTTTAGGTGTTAGTATTAGGTTGTCATTTTATTTGTAGTGGAGATCTCCTTTCAAAAGAAGAAGGAATAATGAAATAGTATGACATTTAACCAAGTGGCTATCTCTGCTAAATTGTAAGTACATGATGACAGAGAAAAAAAAATAATCACTTTTATAATATTAATATTTCCAAGTAAAATAATACATACAAATTATAAGACAAAATGCAATTTTACAAATCGAATCTTATATGTGGAATTCCAGATCTTGTATTGAAATCATTCTTTTTTAAAAGTAATGGGAAAGCAAGAGTAGAAATGAACTTGACTCTATTTTTGCTCAATATTCAGAGAGATTCAAATTGAATAAAGAAAACAACTTATTTTTTAAAAAGGTGAAATATCTGGGGCACCTGGGTGACTCAGTCAGTTAAACGTCCAACTCTTGGTGTTGGCTCAGGTCATGATCTCGGAATTATGGGGTCAAGCCTTGCCTCAGGCTCGACTCTCAGCACAGTCAGCTTGTCCCTTTCCCTCTGCTCCCCCCTCCATAAATAAATAAATAAATAAATAAATAAATAAATAAATATTTTTAAAAAGTGAAATACCCTAAGCAATAAATTATAAAACAAAATAGTGTGTTTTAAAACTTACATAATTTATTTTGCACTCATAAAATTTTGATCATTATATAGAGTTATTATGATTTTTACATCATAAAAAAGCACTCTAAAATTTGTATCTAAAGGTGTGAGAAGTCTTGAGAGCATAAGTGGTCTTTATAATTAATAGAAAGGATTTAGAAAGGATCTAGTGATTCATAAAAAATGAATTAAAGAGATATGAAGTGAGAATCTCAATAAAATTTAAAAAGCATGTGTAATTTTAGGTCTTGATTGTGTAACCTATGGGAAAATATTTGTACTTTCCATTCAACCAGGTAGTAATATTGTTTTATTGTTTATAAAAGCAAGTGTAGGAGATCCCTGGATGGCTCAGCAGTTTAGCGCCTGCCTTCGGCCCAGGGAGTGATCCAGGAGTCCCGGGATTGAGTCCCGTTTCGGGCTCCCTTCATGGAGCCTGCTTCTTCCTCTGCCTGTGTCTCTGTCTCTGTCTCTGTCTCTCTCTCTCTCTGTGTCTTTCATTAATAAATAAATAAAATATTAAAAAAGCAAATGTAATACTATTACACATCTTAGCATTTTAAGATGAAAATCTAAATGACAGCAAAAAATGATAAACCTACTATTCAATTAGAGACTGCTAGATAAGGTGGCTATAATCATGAGAAAAGAGAGAATTAGGATGTATTTAACCTTATAAATAACTTTCACTCAGACAAATCAAGTAGGCCTTAACTACTCATAGGAGAAATTTTAAAAACAATTGTAGTTTGGGTAGAGCTGTAGCTTTGAAACAAGTTGACATTTTCAAAATAGAATATGAAATTAGTTTATTTATAAAGCTATAATAGTTAAAAAGAGAATTCATTAAATCCTTGATGAGCACCAGATATAGCACTTCATCTATAAGCATTATTTATTATATAATAAAAATCACATTTCAAATGAGACAATAAATTATTCAATAAATAGTGCTAGAATAATTATTGATTAGGAATTTGTTTTTAATTGAAACACAAAAATTGTAACAAAACTAATTTCCAGGTGGATTAACATGCCACTTCCAAATTATCCCAGGAAAAAAAAGAAAAGAACTATAATTTTTTCAGATACACAGGATAATTTCATCCTTTCAAAACAGATAGAATGTTTGTGTTTTGCAGAGTAAATACTAGTCCTGCAACAGTTCTCTCTCAAGAATTTCTAACTGTATATATGTTACACATTTACAGATCTAAGCAGTGATCTGTAACATACTACTTATTTAGAAGTACATCATCTTCTTTAATCACAAGCCTACCTTGTTTTATTGAGCTTTACTTTATTGGTGTTTTTAACAAATCAGAGATTTGTGGCAACCGTGTGTTTAGCAAATCTATCAGCATCATCTTTCCAAAAGCATTTGCTTACTGCGTGTTTCTGTGTGACATTTTGATAATTCTCACAATATTTCAACCATTTTCCATTATTAATATATTTGTTACTGTGATCTGCAATCACTGATCACCACTCTCTGAAAGCTCAAATGATGGTTAGCATTTTTTAGCAATAAAAAAACAAATGCATTTTTTAAGGTATGCCCAATGATTTTTGGACATAATGCTATAGCATACTTGATAGGCTATTGTACAGTGTAAACATAACTTTTATATGAACTGGAAAGCCAAAAAATTCATTTGACTTGGTTTATTGCAATATTTGATTTATTGCTGTGGCCTGATAGCAAAAATCCAATGTCTCTGAGATATGCCCATATACCTATGAAAGTTGTAGATTAGTGGTGGTATTAACTTCATTTTATACAAGAGGCAACTAAGGCCAAGAGCGCTTAGGTAATTTTCACAAATTTACACTAAGATTGGGATTTAAATATAGATAAGTTTTGTATAAGAACTTTTACAAAGATATATACATATATGTGCTTCATATATATATGCAGAGCTATAACACTTAACTGCATTAGGAAAAGCTTAACATTATTTTTCGAAGTTAACTCATTGAATATTTAAATGAACTTTTTTTGTTGCAGTGAGTAACAGATTGTGACATTGTTTTCTCTGTATTATTTTTAATTTGTTTTACATTTTTAAAAATAACTTTAATTATGTTTTTAAACATTACGTATATTTTTAGATATTATGTTATTTAAAATGCCTTCTCCTTCCAAAATCCGGAAAATCATATGATTTGTTACTGCAGTAGACTTTATTGATGTTCAGTGTATTTTTTTTTTTAAGTAAGAGCAAAACAAAGCTAGCAGATTTCCCTCCTCCAAATAGGCTAGGTCTAGATTTAAAGAGTTTATGAATTAGCAGTATTTTATTTGGTTTTTACTCCCCAGTGAAATCAAATGTCAGGCTTGTTTTTATGAAGAAAGGTGCTGAGCTAGTAAACAATTATTGAAGGTACAAAACTATGATTTGACTTGAAGATTCACAATTTTAAACACAACAGTATGATATTGGCAGGAATTAAAAGTAGATTTTGAGTCTTTCATATTTAAAATAATAATCAGAGATGAAAGTTATATTCTTTAGGCACTAAAGAAATGCTTTTTAGCTGCCTCAGGGCCAGTTTTAGAAGTAAATTGTCCCTGTGACTAAATTCAGTTGATAAAAATATATTCATCCAGATTTAAACAATTTTATCAAATAGCTACATGCAATAGATACAATGTCTGGCATTAAAATAAAACGGCAAGCTAAAATTGGCATGATCTCTACTCATATGGAGAGTATAGGTTTGTGAAAGAGAAAGAAATACCTGAAATGATTGCAAATTACATGTAAAGATGCCACCTTGCAAAGCCCTGTGAAGTAGGGTGCGTGGTTTGGCAGTAGGACAAAGCACATCACCTAAATAGCACATAAAAAGAAGCCCGTAGGGCTGGAGAAAATACAAAAGATGTTGGGGTGAGGGATGTATGTATTGCGACATGGAGCTACCGAGATTGTTGGGGTCCATCCTTTTAAAGGTATTAAAGCAATTTACTAGTTATTTGTCTTCATAAGGGCAGAGCAAACTAAAATTAATCAAGTAGAGAAAGCCTGAAATGGAAGACTCGTATGATTCATTTTGCACATTCAAAATATCACTCTGATGTTCAACAGCGGATTGGAGGATTTCCACCGATAGGAAGATTGGCAGGTCAGGGAATCCGTCCAATTCTGCTGAACACAAAAACGATACAAAAACTTTCTTAAAGAATCATTTAAAACTGCATAGATAATCTTTCCAACTTCACTCTAAGTACAGGAAAATGGAATTTCATGGCAGAGTAAGGTTCTACTTTAGCTCTTGCTCCTCTAATGAGAAAATGAAAACTGATATCTAAAGGATGTGTTTGCTACAAGCGAAGACACACATGATTTGCTGAAAGTAATGAGTGTTGCTTGCAATCAACTAGGCTCAAAAGGAAAATGGGACTGTATGGGCTTGCCTAACTCAATTCTTCCGCCAGGCCTGTGGAGGGAATGCACACTTCCTGAATATTAATTAGAATTGAGCAAAATGATACCATCAGTAAATAAATTGGTGTTAATCTGATGGCACTTCCCCCCTCTTTTGTCACTATGTAATATGTTTTCTTGCACTTTAAAGTCTAGATTTTTTTGAAGTTGTTATATGCATGCAAACATTTTTCAAAGGATTTTATCCGACAATAGATACACATTAATAACAGAAATGTCAAGATTATTATTATTTTTCTTCCCTGCAAGGAAAAGGGATCTGTGTTTGTTGTTGGCTTGTTCGGGCTTTGCCCCAAGCTATAGCAGAAAAATACCTTTTTTGAAAATAGAGTTAACATGTTTAAAATAAGACACTAGTTTAATATTCACCTTTATTAAACCCAATGAGTATGTAAATTATACAAATGAAGTAAAGGTAACATAAAACAATGGAAAAATGACACAATACTCTTAAGAAATTGCTCTTTATTAACATGAATAATAAATGATACTCCACTTTGATTATTTCCTAGATAATCATTCTCCATTAGCTAATGACAGAACTAAATATACATAGAGAAAATATGATATAAAAGATAATAAAAAATTGATGATGAATACGTAGAAGTAGTATCTTTTTTTTCTAAAACGACTTGCTCTAATTTGGAAAATTTAGAGCATGTCGAATATCTGTCAAAACAATACAAAACTACAATTTTGAGCAATGGGTCATGGCCCAGTTTTTTTTAAACCGTAACCAGATGAGTCAAATGTATTGGAGTGACTATGCTGAATAGATAATTAGATGGATGGCCTGCATAGTTCCTTCTATTGGTTTTACCCAGTTTTAAAATCCAGTTTTTGCTACCACCATAAAATGAGTTCAGTAGCCTTCAGTCACCTACTCTTTGGAACACTCCATATCAGACAGGGATATATTTTCCTTCCTCAAGGTATAAATTTGGTAGAATTTTCTATCATGATATTTTAGATAGCTGCTTTTATGGGATGAAGATTTTCCATATCTTTAGCCATTATTTGTAAAGTGAGGTTTTCTGTTTATTTTTTAGCCAAATTTAACATCCTGTAGAAATTAATTTTTAACAATGCTTTTAAATTTTTATTGGTGTGTGTTTGCTTATAATTCACCTTACGTGTCTTTGTATTTACCTTGTCTGAACTTGTGGAACTTTGACACACCACGTTTTATTGTTTGGAAATAAATCTACATTTTTCTTACTAGGTCCTGTGAGAGTCCTGTTACTATCATTGTCCTAATCCAATTATTTTCAATGAAGCAGCTCTTGTTTTTGATGTTTTAATATTGCTTTGTAGTTGGTTCTTAATTTTATTAATCTTCTCCTTATCCCTATTTTTGTTTTCTTCCTTGGAGAGGAAGAGCAATGGCATTAATCTGATACTGTCTTGTTAATTTCGTTAATAATATGGATACTTTCACTTTATATTGTTTTTGATTGACCAATTTAAACAATTTTTTTGCAATAAATTTTGCATTATAGGGTGCAAGATCTGTTGTTACTGTTATTGTTGTTGTTTATTACTTAATATCAGCCTGATTTCCACTTTAAACCAAAGGTAATGCACAGAAAGATTTTCTGAATTTCTTTTTTTTTTTCTATTTTTTATGTGATTTTTAATTATATCAGGCTTTGTTCATAGAACATGTGGATTTTGTGGCATTTTTCAGACTTCTTGTAGTATACAACAAAAAAGTGAATGGTCTATACAGAATTTATAAACATATTCTCCATTAGTTCTGAATTCATATTAGTTAAATTCTTCATTTTAAGTTTGACTTATTGCTTTTCTTCCTCCAACTCTCACAATCTAACTCTAATTATGGATTTATATTTTCTACATATTTTTAAAAATTATATATATTTTTATAAATTTGTTTTTTATTGGTGTTCAATTTGCAACATATAGAATAACACCCAGTGCTCATCCTGTCAAGTGCCCACCTCAGTGACTTTCACCCAGTCAACCCCACCCCCCGGCCCCCTCCCCTTCCACCACCCCTAGTTTGTTTCCCAGAGTTAGGAGTCTTTCATGTTCTGTCTCTCTGTCTGATATTTCCAAATCATTTTTTCTCCTTTCCCCTTTATTCCCTTTTACTATTTTTTATATTCCCCAAATGAATGAGACCATATAATGTTTGTCCTTCTCCAATTGACTTACTTCACTCAGCATAATACCCTCCAGTCCATCCACGTTGAAGCAAATGGTGGGTATTTGTCGTTTCTAATGGCTGAGGAATATTCCATTGTATACATAAACCACATCTTCTTTATCCATTCATCTTTCGATGGACACCGAGGCTCCTTCCACAGTTTGGCTATTGTGGAATTGCTGCTATAAACATTGGGGTGCAGGTGTCCTGCTGTTTCATTGCATCTGTATCTTTGGGGTAAATCCCCAACAGTGCAATTGCTGGGTCGTAGGGCAGGTCTATTTTTAACTCTTTGAGGAACCTCCACACAGTTTTCCAGAGTGGCTGCACCAGTTCACATTCCCACCAACAGCGCAGGAGGGTTCCCCTTTCTCCACATCCTCTCCAACATTTGTGGCTTCCTGTCTTGTTAATTTTCCCCATTATCACTGGTGTGAGGTGGTATCTCATTGTGGTTTTGATTTGCATTTCCCTGATGGCAAGTGATGCAGAGCATTTTCTCATGTGCTTGTTGGCCATGTCTATGTCTTCCTCTGTGAGATTTCTGTTCATGTCTTTTGCCCATTTCATGATTGGATTGTTTGTTTCTTTGCTGTTGAGTTTAAGAAGTTCTTTATAGATCTTGGAAACTAGCCCTTTATCTGATACGTCATTTGCAAATATCTTCTCCCATTCTGTAGGTTGTCTTTGAGTTTTGTTGACAGTATCTTTTGCTTTGCAAAAGCTTCTTATCTTGATGAAGTCCCAATAGTTCATTTTTGCTCTTGTTTCTCTTGCCTTCATGGATGAATCCTGCAAGAAGTTACTGTGGCCAAGCTCAAAAAGAGTGTTGCCTGTGTTCTCCTCTAGGATTTTTATGGAATCTTGTCTCACATTAAGATATTTCATCCATTTTGAGTTTATCTTTGTGTCTGGTGCAAGAGAGTGGTCTAGTTTCATTCTTCTGCATGTGGATGTCCAATTTTTCCAACACCATCTATTGAAGAGACTGTCTTTTTTCTAGTGGATATCTTTCCTCCTTTGTCGAATATTAGTTGACCATAAAGTTGGGGTCCACTTCTGTATTCTCTATTCTGTTCCATTGATCTATGTGTCTGTTTTTGTGCCAGTACCACACTGTCTTGATGACCACAACTTTGTAGTACAACCTGAAATCTGGCATTGTGATTCCCCCAGCTATGGTTTTCTTTTTTAAACTCCCCTGACTATTCAGGGTCTTTTCTGATTCCACACAAATCTTAAAATAATTTGTTCCAACTCTCTGAAGAAAGTCCATGGTATTTTGATAAGGATTGCATTAAATGTGTAAATTGTCCTGGGTAACATTGACATTTTCACTATATTAATTCTGCCAATCCATGAGCATGGAATATTTTTCCATCTCTTTGTGTCTTCCTCAATTTCTTCCAGAAGTGTTCTATAGTTTTTAGGGTATAGATCTTTTACCTCTTTGGTTAGGTTTATTCCTAGGTATCTTATGCTTTTGGGTGCAATTGTAAATGGGATTGACTCCTTAATTTCTCTTTCTTCAGTCTCATTGTTAGTGTATAGAAATGCCACTGACTTCTGGGCATTGATTTTGTATCCTGCCACACTGCCAAATTGCTGTATGAGTTCTAGCAATCTTGGGGTGGAGTCTTTGGGTTTTCTATGTAGAGTATCATGTCATCGGCGAAGAGGGAGAGTTTGACTTCTTTGCCAATAAAATTATATATTTTAGATTTATACTTTGGTTGTTTTTTGTGTTTCTTGTTTAATTTTAATATTTCTTTATTTTTAAAATATGTAATTTTTTCTTATGTTTTAAAAACTTGATTACCATGTTTCTGATATTAAAATTATCTAGGCTTTCTTTTAGTTTTCTCAGTTGTTTTGTTGTATTGTACTGTTCATCATTTTATTTTCAACATCACTGCATTATTTAGATAGAAACATTTACCTACAAATAATACTTTAGTAAATCTTTTTTGTTGTAATCCAATCTGAGGATACCTGGTTTAGACTGGTAAATTTAAAACAATTATTTTAGGTCACATATTCAGTAATCTCAGGCCCAGGGATGATAAAATAGCTAATTTAATGTTAGTTTACTATAGTTCATAATTCATATGAATCACAATTTGTATGTTCTGTATTTTTATTTTGGTTACTGCCAAGATCTTTATACTTGAAGTTTTTTTCTTCAATGTTTACCCCAAATTTAAGAATCAATATATCAAAATATTTTAAATTTTTATAATCTTACATTATCCTGAACAAAAAAAGTTATATCATGATCTAATCAATTTTGGTCTTCTAAACAATTAAAAATTAAGTGAGGCAAATAAAAATTTGAGCAAACATTCAAACCAGGTGGCACTAAACCAAAAATGTTCCACCAACAAGGGCTGGAATTATTTGACTGGCTATGGCTTAAAGGTTGTCTTATTTGGGAAAGCCTAGTTAGTTGTTTGAGATTTCTTGCTCTTAAATTTCTTTTTTTTTTTTTATTTTTCTTTTCCTTTTTTTTTTTTTTTTTTTTTTTAGGATGGAAGTGCATTTACAGTGGAATCTGGTTTGGGTTTCTGATTGCCTATATAAGCTTCTAAGTCTCAGGCACCTCATTTTAATGGCTTTCTCGTGTCATGGTTTTAACATTACACTGTGAGGGTCAATATTATGCCTTTATATTTTTGATGTGACTACTCTTTTGTGGCATTGATTTTTTTCCCTCGACAATAGTAAAAACTGTCAGTTACCCCCTCAACCTAGTTTCTTGTTTTTTATTCAGATATTAATAACCAATCTTAGTACTTCTGAAGCCTATAATATCTTCAGAATGTCTTCGATCTAAATAGTTGTTGGAACAAATATGTCAGGTTTGATTTTACTTCCCTCAAGCTTAGAAAGTATTATTCCTTTCCTTTCCCTCTTGCTTAGAGTTTTGCTATTAAGCAGTCTGACATGAATGTTAGGAGAGATTGCATTAACAGTATAACTTATTGTATTTATTCAGTGCTTAGGTATTCAGTCTCTAGAACCAGTCTGAACAGATTTAAATCTCACTTTTGGATTTTCTGATATTTAATTGGGAACATTGATTGTGTTGTAGAATTGTTGTATTAAGCTATTCACTTAAAACGGGAGTCCATAGAACACTTTAGCACTCAAATTTATTTTAGCTTCATTATTAAATGTATTAAAATATTGTGAAATCATTGCAGAAACTATATTAAGTATCCTCACTATTAATTTTGAATCAATACTAGACAAATACAAGGCAAAGGTAGAAATTCAATACACTGGAAAGAAGAAAGTATATTTAATATTGTCCAAAATGCCTATCCATCTGGAAGAAAAAAACACTGGATTTATGCTTCCTAGTATATAAAAAAGTTAATTCCAGATAAGTTAATGGCCTAATAAATAAAAGAAATAAATATCTTATAAAAATTTATAAATAAAGGGATCCCTGGGTGGGGCAGCGGTTTGGTGCCTGCCTTTGGCCCAGAGCACGATCCTGGAGACCCAGGATCGAATCCCACGTTGGGCTCCCGGTGCATGGAGCCTGCTTCTCCCTCTGCCTGTGTCTCTTCCTCTCTCTCTCTCTCTGTGTGACTATCATAAATAAATAAAAATTAAAAAAAATTTATAAATAGGTATGTCAAGCTTAGAGGGCCTTCATAAAAAGTAAAAAATATAGCAAGTATAAAATAATCAACCTCCCCCACCAACACACACATACACACTTACAAGTTATAGCTATATAGAGATTTGTGAATCATTCATGGCAAAAATACCACATAAACAGGAAAATGGTTGCAGCCATCAAAGAGATAAGTAGTATATGCAATAAAAATACAATTAAAATCAATACAGAAAATTATTAATCAAATAGAAAACATCCAAAGAACATCAAAAGTCAATTCAAAGAAGTTCAAAATCTAAACAGCAAACATCAAAAGAGCTCAAACTTAACCAGTAATCAGTTTAAATAATCCATTAATATAACTTTATATCCATCATATAGCCAAGAACCTAACTATAATAATTATTGTCAGTGAATATTAGGGGAAATGATAGTATCATATATTGCAAGTGACCAAATGAATATATATAGTCTCTTAGACAACTAAACTGGCAATCTCAATCTACCTCTTTCTCCCTCAACTACTGGAAGTAGCTCTCTTTCTCTCTGCAACTAGGAGTATCATGTTAATATAGAAATATTACTACTGAAAAAAAAGAAATTACTACTGAGTGTGATCAAAGAGCTATGTGTACCTTCATATATATTGAAGAAATTTTCTTGATGTCAATAAAATTTGAAACTAAGCACACATGGCATATTCAGCAAGGTAGAGACTACGTGCTAAATATTTTTAAACAAGAATATAAAAGATTTAAAATTATAAGGAACATGTACTTATATTAATAATTAAGGAAAGTTTATAGCAATCAATGTTAATGGTAGAAAAAAAGAAAGGTCTAATATTTCTAAGCTAACCATTGACCTTAAAAAGCAAGGAAATAGAAATGAAACCCAAAGTTGGTAGAAAGAATGAAAACTCAAATAGCAGAAATCAATGAAGTAGAAAATAGACAAATGATAGAGTAAATCTATTGAGTTAACACTGTTTCTCTTTGTTTCATTTTAATTGTAATAAAATACATGTAACATAGTGTTTACATTTTAAACAATTTTAAATGTATAGTTCAGTTGTATTAAGCACATCTGTACTATTGTGCAAACATCACCATCATCAATCCCAGGAAAGTTTTTCCTCTGGCAAAACCAAAACTCTATATCGATTCAGTAATAATTCCCCATTCTTCCCTATGCCTAGTTCCTACCAACTGTCACTCTACTTTCTGTCCCTATGAAGTTTGACTATTTTAGGTATCTCATGTAAATTAAAGTATCTGTGTTTTTAAGAGAGGCTTATTTCACTTAATATAGTATCTTAAAGGTTTATACACGTTGCAGCACATATCAGAATTTCCTTCCTTTTTAGTATTTCATTAAATGTATATCCATTATATGTTGCTTATCCATATATCTATTGATGGACACTTGCGTTGCTTTCGCATGTATAGTACTGCTATGGACATGGGTGTACAAACATCTATTTGATACCTGTTTTGAGTTATTTTGGTCATATACCCAGACTAGAATTGCTATATATATGATAATTCTACTTTTTTATTTTTTTGAGGAATTATATTTGCCATTTTTGGCAATAGCTGTGCCATTTTACTTATATACCACCAATACACAAGATTTCCAATTTCTCCACATCTGCAACAACACTTGTTATTTTATGCATTTGGTTTATTTTGTTTTATTTTAATAGCCATCCTAATGGGTGCAGGGTTTGATTTGCATTTCCCTAGTGATTAGAAATGGTGATAATCTTTTGATGTACTTATTAGTTGTTTATACATATTCTGTGGAAAGATATCTCTTCAATTATTTTGCCCATATTTTTGCATCAAGCTTTTGTTTTCTTGTTGACTCTTAGAAGTTTTTTTTTATATATTCTAAATATGAATCCCTTATCAAGTCTATGAATTGTGAATGTTTTCTTCTGTTTTGTAGGTTCCCTTTTTGCTCTATTCATAGTGTTTTTTAATGCATAATTTAAAAAAAATATGAACTCTAATTTGTCTGTTTGTTGTTGTTGTTGCCTGTGCCTTTGGTATCATATTCAAGAAACCATTGCCAAATGCAGTGTTGTAAAGTTTTTACCCCATGTTCTCAGATTTTTATACTTTTAAGTCTTAGATTTATTTCATGAATCCATTTTGAAATAATGATGTATATAATTTTAGGTAAGAGTTCAGCTTCATTACATTACATGTGAATGTCTAATTTTCTTAGCACAATTTGTTGGAAAGACTCTCTTCTCCATTGAAAGGTTTTGAAGCCATTTTCAATAAAAATTTGATCATTTATATGAGGGCTTGTTTTGGACTTCTTACCTGTTGATCTATGTGTTGTTTTTATGTCAGTACCATATTGTTTTGATTATGGTAGTTTTGTAGTATGTTCTGAAATCAGAAAGTGTGAGCACTCCAAGTATATTTCTTTTTCAGGAATGTTTTGGGGATTTGAAGTTGTTTGAGAGACCATATGAATTTTGGAATTTATTTTTTTCTGCAAAAAATGTCATTGGGATTTTGAGAGAGATAGCACTCTGTATGCTTTGGACTGTATTGAGATAGTAACAATATTAAGTTTTCTAATCTATGAACATGCAATGTCTTTTCTTTTATTTATATTTTCCTTAATTTCTTTCAACAGTTTTTTTGCAGTTTTGTTTTGTTTTGTTTTGTTTTTTTAAGTAATCTGTATATCCAACAGAGGGCTCGAATTTACAACTCCAACATCAAGAGTCACACGCACTACTGACTGAGGCAGCCAGGTTTAATATAAAAGTTTTCATCTTTTTGGTTAAATAAATTTCTAAGTATTTTTATGTCATTATAAATGGAATTATTAATTTTCCTTTTAGATTTTTCATTGTTGCTGTATAAAAGTACAACTGATTTTTATGTGCTGACTTTGTATCCTGCTACTTTGCATAATTAATGCATTCTAAGATTTTTGCATGTATGGAATCTCTGAAATTTCCCTCCAGAATCTTTTCCCCCCAGAATAAGTGTTTTTTTTCTTTCTTCTTTCTTTCTTTCTTTCTTTCTTTCTTCTTTCTTTCTTTCTTTCTTTCTTTCTTTCTTTCTTTCTTTCTTTCTTTCTTCTTTCTTTCTTTCTTTCTTTCTTTCTTCTTTCTTTCTTTCTTTCTTTCTTCTTTCTTTCTTTCTTTTTTCTTTCTTTCTTTCTTTTTTCTTTCTTTCTTTCTTTTCTTTCTTTCTTTCTTCTTTCTTTCTCTTTCTTTTTTAATTACTCTGCCTAGGATTTTTCATACTGTGTTGAGTACAAGTGGCCAAGGCAGCATTTCTTCCCTCTACCCTGATCTTAGAGAAAAAGCTTTTAGTGTTCCACAGTTAAATATGATGTTTTCTATGTGTTCTTCATATATGACTTTTGTTATTTTGAGTGGTTTCCTTTTTATTTTTTGGATGTTTTTACCATGAAAGGATTTTTTTTCAAATGATTTTCTGCATCAATTGAGATAACCATGTGATTTTGTTTTGTTTTCCTTTATTCTGTTACTAAGGCATATTAGTTTGATTGTGTTGCAACCACCTCTGCATTCCAGAAATAAATCCCATTTGCTTGTGAATATAACACGTTCAGTATAATGCTTAATTCAGTTTACTAATATTTTCGAAGATTTTTCCATTTATATTCATAAGGGATATTGGCCTAAAATTATTATTGCATAAAAAATCAATAGTATCTTTGTCTGACTTTTGGTATCAGAATTCAAGCCTCTTAGAATGAGTTAGAAGTGTTTTCTCTTTTTCAAATTTTGGCAAAATTTAAGCAGGGTTGATATTAGTTTATTTGTAATGTTTGGTACAGTTTACCATTGATACCATCTAGACAGAAGTAAGGTAATAGAAGACTAATATAAAATAATAAACTGAGTAGATTTGGATCCCTGGATGGCTCAGCGGTTTAGTGCTTGCCATCAGCCCATGGTGGAATCCTGAGAACCCTGAATGGAGCCTGCTTCTCCCTCTGCCTGTGTCTCTGCCTCTCTCTCTGTGTGTGTCTTTCATGAATAAATAGATAAAATCTTTTAAAAAATTAAAAATAAACTGAGTAGATCCAACAGGCATATGCAGAACACTGTCTAATAACAGGAGAATGTACATTCTTCTCAGGTGCACATGTGACATTTTCCAGGATAGTCCATATGTTAGGCCACAAGTCTCAATATATTTAAAAAGACAGATAATATATATCTAAATATTCTCTGAGTTCAACAGGATGAAATTAGAAGTCAATCCCCAAAGGAAAACTAGGTAATTCACAAATTTGTGGAAATTAAACAACAAAAACTGAAACAACCAATGGATCAAAGAAGACAAACAAGGAGAATTAGAAAGTGCTTGTTTTCATTCATTCATTAGAGATGAATGAAAATAATACAACATACTTACCTTATGGTATACAAAAAAGCAGAGCTC
Organism: Vulpes vulpes; assembly: GCF_048418805.1. Taxonomy (NCBI): domain Eukaryota; kingdom Metazoa; phylum Chordata; class Mammalia; order Carnivora; family Canidae; genus Vulpes; species Vulpes vulpes. Next base: position 95,774,370 of record NC_132784.1, on the reverse strand, counting down.
AGGGAAAATTTAAAGTTATAAAACATATCAAAAGACAAGATCTACAAATCAAAACTACAATGAGATACCACCTCACATAGTGAGAATGGCTAAAATTAATAAGACAGGAAACAACAAATGTTGGCAAGGATGTGGAGAAAGGGGAACCCTCTTGCATTGTTCTGGGAATGGAAACTGATGCAGCCACTCTGGAAAATTGTGTGGAGGTTCCTCAAGAAGTTAAAAATAGAGTTACCCTATGACCCAGCAATTGCACTATTGAGCATTTACCCCAAAGATACAGATGCAGTAAAAAAACAAAAAATAAAAAAACAAAACAAAACAAAAAGATACAGATGCAATGAAACAGCAGGACACCTGCACCCCAATGTTTATAGCAGCAATGTCCACAATAGCCAAACTGTGGAAGGAGCCTCGGTGTCCATCGAAATATAAATAGATAAAGAAGATGTGGTCTATGTATACAATGGAATATTACTCAACCATTAGAAACGACAAATACCCACCATTTGCTTCAGTGTGGATGGAAGGTATTATGGAGGGTATTATGCTGAGTGAAGTAAGTCAATTGGAGAAGGACAAACATTATATGGTCTCATTCATTTGGAGAATATAAAAAATAGTTAAAGGGATTAAAGGGGAAAGGAGAGAAAATGAGTGGGAAATATCTGTGAGGGCAACAGAACAGGAGAGACTCCTAACTATGGGAAACAAACAAGGTGTGGTGGAAAGAGAGGTGGGTGGGGGGTTGGGGTGACTGGGTGACTGGAGCTGAGAGGGCACTTGGCGGGATGAGCACTGGGTGATATGCTATAGTTGGCAAATCAAACTTCAATAAAAGATATACCAAAAAATGCCTTTCAGTAAATAACTGCAAGGGGGAGAAAATTAAGTAATTGCTCCATTTCTAAAGATTTATGGCTTAAACACAAAATCAAAGATTATGTCAAATTAAATCAAAATAAAAATCTCTGAAATCTCAAAAAAAAAAAAAAAAAGAAAGATTTCAAATCAACAACCTCCCATTACAACCTAAGGAATTAGAAACAGATGAAGAAACTAAGCCAAAAATCTAGCAAATGGTAGAAAATAATAAAGATTACAGCAGGGATAAACAAGAATAGATAAGCAGTAGAGCAAATCAGTTAAACCAAAAGTTGTCACTGCATCCATTTGAAAATAGTTTCAATATTTCTCAGATTCTTACTAAAAGAGTCCAATACATGTAATATGTATCTAAATTTGCTGCTATATGACCTGGTTTCACTGTTGTCACAGCAATTTAGCCTTCATGTCAGGCCACAGGTCCTTTGTCTCAGACAATATTACCACCTTCATAATTAAAATAACAGACAGAGGACACTTTCACATTTTCCTAACTCCAACTTTGGTCCTTGTGAATATGGAGTCCAAACCAAGTAGATGCTAATAACTAAAAGTACCAAAATATGTATTTCTCAAAAAACCTAGCAGAGAAATCTGAATAAATTTCAAGTCCACTCCTAGTGCTAACTCAGAGATAAGCTCATATAGATGACATAACATTTATGTATCATGCCTTCTTTCTCTTCTTACTGTATCAAATTACTTCTCAATTTTTATCTTACCATTTATTTTTCATCTTTGAAAAAATATCTCTTTATTTCTGACTCCTCCATCCCCCCCCCTTCCATTTCAGACAGGATCCTCCTTTAACACACCCTTTTATGTCATTGACTTGTTTCAGAAAGCTAGTTAGTAGTGCTGTAGAATGATCCACATTGTGGGATTTTTCTGTCTGTGCCTTTTGGTGTTCTTTAATTGTGTCTCCTTGCCCTAAATTTCTTGCAAATAAGCATTAGGTCTAGAGGATTGATGAGATTCAGGTTCAAATGTTTGGCAAGAAAATTTTATAGATGGTGTATTGCATTTTATAATGCATAAATGAAGAGATACTTCAATAAGATTTGTTTCTTAACTTTCATTTTTAAAAATATATTATTAACTGGACAATGTGTATAAGAGTAGGATAAAGATATAAGGAACATATGCTGGCATGGGTATTACCTTTAACTTGTATTTCTACCTCTCACCATGGATTTATTTGTCCCCACAGATGTTTTTGCTCATTAAAACATTAAATATAAGACTGGTGGCTAAACTCTTTTGATTGTTTCAAAGCAAAATAGAACACAAATGTCCTTATTTGTAATTGTCTCAATAGTTTTCAGACTGTACCAGTTAATTTGAACAGGTGTGAGCTTTTAAATGACAAAAATCAATTAATTTAGAGAATGATAGAGTCAATGATGATATAAAATTGTATAGTCATTATGATGCTGTATTCTGTTTATTGTCATTATGATGCTGTTTATTTTGGAAAAAAATAAACACCAAGAATTCTATTAAATAATCACTGAATGAATACTTTTATTATATCATATAGTATTTATACAATTTTTGGTGCCAGACTTACAAATAAAGTATTTTTTTGAGATATGATTTTTAAACATCCCCTTATTTTACTCAGTTGTGCTACAATAATATCAAACAAACTGCTAAGAGGGAAAAATAAAGGATATCATAGCATTATAAAGGTAATCAATTAATTTAATGGATGTCTTCAAGCAACGACAACCAATAGAAATTAAAATACAAATAGTAAGAATTGGTAAATAACCACAACCAATTGCAATGATCAATCATGAATTGAGTAATTAATAGCTGAGTTGTTTAAGTACATTATAATTTAAGTACTGTAATGGCTACAGTAGCCATTAAATCAGATGGCCTTTTTTATTTTCATATGATATAAAGAAGGATTTTTAACTAGCTCTTTAAAAATAAAAATTAGAAAATTAATGAAGTAGAGTTTGTGTTTTTTTCTGTAATCTCATGGCTCTTAGTCCTGGAAGTTACTTAAATTAGTAAATTAAATTACTTAAATAGATATTTAACAAATTCAAAATTTATTAAATAAAATAATTATATTAAATATAACTAAAGTTACATAATTCTATTTTTTCTCTCTAAAGATTATGTTTGGTCTTTTTTTTCTGGTCATTGCTTCAGCTCTTTTGTGAATCTTGAACACTATATATCATTTTATAAAAATGAAGCAAATATAACTTTTTACTCACAAAAATCTTACAGTCTATTTTGAGAAACAGATAATATTAAGTTTCCTGAGAATCACATAAATTGTAAAATCAAAAGTATTTGTTACATACAGCATATCAAATATGACATTTTATAACAAAGTTCAGGGATATTCAAGTGAAAGATTTATATATAAAAACTTTTCTTTATAATATTTTTAAATCAGATGTGTGTGCAAGAAAATATAGTCTATAATCAAAATGTTATCAAAGGGAGTTTGCAAGTATATAGAAAAATAAGTAAAAATTATAATTTTAAATATAATAGTATTACATATTATTGTCTGCACCATATATTCATTCTTTGAAAAAAGTTCTAGATGCATTCTAATTGGTTAACCTTGTATGTATTTGTTTCCATGTGACATACTTCTCAATTTACTTTTATACTGGTTTCTGAGGGTTTTTTTTTTTTTAAGCTTTATTTATTTTAGAAGAGTGGGCAAGCAGGGGTAGGGGCAGAGAAAGAAGGAGAGAATCTCAAGCAGACTGTCTGCTGAGCAAGGAACCCATTGCAAAATCAATTCCAGGACCCTGAGATCATGACCTGAGCCAAAGGCAGACACTTAACTGACTGAGCCACCCAGGCACCCCAGAGTTCATTTTAAATATGCTAGATAGAACTATAATTTTTCAAGTCATCGGAGGTGTTTTAATGACATTTTAGATTTTAATTTCTAACTCTTTTTTGTTAATTTTATAATTCAAATTGAGTAACAGTTTCAAATTTATTTGCCCAACTTAGACCTCCCTTCAGATCCCCAAAACAGCTTATCATTTTCACTTGGATGTTAATAGGAAGCCCATTAAAGCATATTGAAACCAAAAATAATGACTTCTACTATTTCTCAAGTACAAAATTCTCTGTATTTGAACAAATAATAAATCCTATTATTACCACCTCATTAATATTTCTTTAAATCATCTAATTCTTTACATTTACTGGCACCTTAGCCAAAGCTTCTCCTCTAATTCATTTTCTGTTCTGAGCCTGAGTAACAATCTTTAGGCAGAAAAATATCATGGGTACTACTCTGATAAAGTCTCCTTAATATGTTACTATTACCCTCAGGTGAAGAAAAAAATGATGGTTAAATGGTCTACAGAACTTAGAATAAATTTGTCCTGCTTATCTCCTCAAGCTCACTGATGCTACTATGTAGATTCTCTGCCTTGTTGATAATATCTGCCTTGTTGATAATATGTCCTCTGTTATCTAGCCATATTTACTATACTTTTAAATTGATCTGACTCTGATGTGTCAGGACCTTCATATATTCAAGTCTGTCTCAGTCCCTGAAATGTTCTATACTAGCATCATCACATGGCTAATCCTTACTACAACTGGTCTCACATTCAATTTCATTGAAGATTTTCTTTCCTACAAATGTCAGTCTCACTATACATGCTCTACTAACACATGTACTATTTTGTATCATCCTTAATACTTAAAGTACTTTTCATATAGCTCTCTTCCTTCAGGACTAAAAGTTTAAGGATCTAGGGATCATGTTTCTCATTCATCACTGAATGTCTCAGAATTAACCATGTTTCCTTGTAATACAGTAGTTTCAAAATAATCATTTGCTGAATGCAACAATGATTGAGTGAGGAAGAATGTATAAGAAGGTAGACAGCAAAGGATTAACTTAACCTACTTCAATGTTTTGACTTGGATCAAAGCTCCAATTTGTGCCTTTTATATAATCACTTTTCTAATTTGTGACTATTTTATATATACATATACATTTATATGTATATATATATTATTAGTGATACTTAAAGATTTGCAAGAATATACATTTTCAGATTTTGTCACATAATAGCAAATTCCTTGTCAGGATAAAACAGGTAAGTTTAAGACATATACAAATGACAATCTTAATTTTCTTTGCTCTATTTTGTTGAGGATTTTCACATTTATGTTCATCTAGAATATTGGCCTATAATTCTTTTCTCTTGTAGTGTCTATCTTTGGCTTTGGTATCATGCTAATGTAAACCAAATTTAACAGCACATTAAAATGATCGTATACTATGATTAAGTGATATTTATGCAACAGTGATTCAATTTAGCAAATCAATAATTGTGATATACCACATTAACAAGATGAAGGATAAAAATCATATGGGCATCTCAACAGATGCAGAAAAAGCATTTTTCAGAATTGATAATCATTTTGTGATTAAAACTCAACAGATTATGTATAGAAGGAAGGTAGTCCAACATAACAAAGTCACAGCTAACATCATCCTCAGTGATAAGACTGAAAGCTTTCCTCCAAGATCAGGTAACGATACCAGTCTTGCCATTTCTGTTCAACAAAGTAAAAGAAGTCTTAATCAAAGCAATTAGGCAAATAAAAAATCATAAAGGAAGGAGTAAAACTACCTCTGTTAGCAAATGACATGATCTTCTATATAGGAAACTCTAAAAATCACCAAGAAACATTAGAACCTATAATAAGCAAATCCAGAAAAGTTGCAGGATACAAAATAACAGAGCTATCAGCTGCATTTCTAGACATTAACAATAAACTGTCTGTAAAAAAAGATTAAGGAAACAATCTCCTTTATAATAATATCAAAAGAAAACAAAGATAAAAAACTGAGGAGTAAATTTAACCAAAGAGATAAAAGATATATGAACTAAAGACTTTAAAACATCAATGAAGACATTAAGGACACAAATAAATGGAAAGATTCCCTGTGTTATTCAATTGGGAGAATTAATATTGTTAAAATGCCCATACTACCCAAAGTTATCTACAGATTCAATTCAGTGCCTATGAAAATTTCAAAGGTATTTTTCTCAGAAATAAAAAAGAATTCTAAAATTTGTGTGGAACCAAAAAGACCCATATGGCTAAAGCAATCTGAGAAAGAACAAAGCTGGAGGCATCACGCTTTGTGTTTTATTTTTTTAATTAATTTATTCATTTTACAGGGAGAGCATGGGCATGGGGAGGGGCAAAGGGAGAGGTGAGAGAGAATCCTGAAGTTGACTCTCTACTGAGCATGGAGTCCAACATGGGGCTTGATGCCAGGACCCTGAGATCATGACCTGAGCCAAAATCAAGAATCAGACACTTAACCAACTGAGCCACTCAGGCACCCCTACATATTCTGATTTCAAAATTATATATTACAAAACGGCAATAATCAAAACAGTATGGTATTGTCATAAAAGCAAACACAGAGGCTAATGAAAAAGAATAGAGAGCTGAGAAATTATATATATATATATGTGTGTGTGTGTGTGTGTGTGTGTGTGTTTTATTCAATTAATTAAATTATTCAATTACTTTAAAGAATAATGAATATACCGTGAAGAAAGAACAGGTCTTCAAGACATGGGGCTAGGAAAACTGAATTGCCACATGTAAGAGAATAAAATTGAATTCCTTCATCTTAAACCATACACTAAATTCAACTCAAAATAATTGAAGACTTGAATATAAGACCTATAAATGTAAAAGTCCTAGAAGAAAAATTAAATGTTAAGCCTTGACATTGCTCTTGGTAATGATTTTTTGGATTTGACACCAAAAAGCAAATTCAAAAACAAACAAGTAGGACTGCAATCAAAAAGTTTCTGCACATCCAAAGAAATAATAAGAAGGCAACCTATGGAACGAGTGAAAACATTTGTAAACCACATATCCGATAAAGGGTTAATATTCAAAATACACAAACAACTCAAACAGCTCAAAAGCAAAAAAAAAAAAAAACCTAATTAATAAATAAAGGACCTGAATAGGCATTTTTTCCAAAGAAGACATATAAATGGCCAACAGATACATAAAAAGAGGAAATTGAGTTTCCCTCCATTTAGAACATTCTTAGAATGGAGCAAGATAACTAACTGGAGGGCTTATTAAATAACTTTTACAAAATTCTTCTATGAAAACAAAAACAAAATTCTTCTATATTTGGAGACTTTAATGATAAACTATGTAATTTAATCACTTACATACATATACATGTATACATACATTTATATCTATAATACAGGCACTCAAATTATACCATTTTCATTTTTTTTCTGTGTGAGTTTTATCCCAACTGAAGTGGTAGGGTAGTGTGAATATTCATCATTTGATATGAAATTAATGTAAACAAAAGAGAAATGCCAGTTTTCTGGTATATTTAGAAATCAATGACTAAGCTCAAAAGTATTCAAACTGTGTTGTTTCATTGTGTAAAACTTTAGTTATGTTTTTCAGCTCTTACCTGAATTCAGGTGGTACAATAGGAGAATTGAAGAAGACACATTTTATATTTAAAGAGTTGGGTTTGCTCCCTGGGAACATTTTGGAAATGAATTTTGCAAAAGAAAATGACTTAGAATTCAGATTCTAATGCACTCTGCTTGTTGTTTTTAATTTTTTTCTATAGTTCAAGAGTCTTGAACAATTTAAATGATTGAGATTTCTGCTGCTTAGTTGAAATGCTTAAGAAACTGCATTTCTACTTAAAAAAAATGTAAAGAAAAAAGCATTTTCTGATTCATACCAGTATCATTTTTAGGCAATTTGAAAGAAAGTTGATGGTACAATTTTTCTCTATGTATAGATTTTATATCATTTACATGTTTTTTTTTTCCTTCTGGTTATTTGAATTTATGAGCATTATCTTTCAGAATTTTATGATTGCTTTAATTTAGGATATTTTTGTTTTTTCCAATTTAAAAAAGGAAAATATATAAACAGTAATTGGCTTGATATTACATAAAACGATTTCTGCCAAAAGAATTTCCACTGAAACAATTCACAATTTATAATGTTTCCTGTGAAATGTAATGTTCTGCTTTACATAAAACAAAAGAGAAAAAACAAAAGTCCCTAGTGATCTTTTTTTATATCTGTGGTATTAATTTTAATTTGTTCTCTTTCATTTCTAAGCTATTTATTTGAAATTTCTCTTTGTTTCTTTTTTAGTTTAAGATAGCTAAAGTCTTGTCAATTTTGCCTCCAAAATACAACTCTTACTTTGTCTATCTTTTTTCTATTGTTTTTCTGTTCTCTATTTCATTAATTCCCAATCTAATCATTCTCTTCCTTTTGCTAACTTTGGTCTTAATTTGTCCATCTTTTTTTTCCTAATTCCTTAATATGTAAAATTAGTTTGTTTATTTGAGATTGCTAATCTTTTTATTTTTTTATTTTTTTAATAAATTAATTTTTATTGGTGTTCAATTTACCAACATACAGAATAACACCCAGTGCTCATCCTGTCAAGTGTCCCCCTCAGTGCCCATCACCCATTCAACCCCACTGCCCACCCTCCTCCCCTTCCACCACCCCTAGTTCATTTCCCAGAGTTAGGAGTCTTTATGTTCTGTCTCCCTTCCTGATATTTCCCACACATTTATTCTCCCTTCCCTTATATTCCCTTTCACTATTATTTATATTCCCCAAATGAATGAGAACATACACTGTTTGTCCTTCTCCGATTGACTTACTTCACTCAGCATAATACCCTCCAGTTCCATCGACGTTGAAGCAAATGGTGGGTATTTGTCATTTCTAATGGCTGAGGAATATTCCATTGTATACATAGACCACAACTTCTTTACCCATTCATCTTTCGATGGACACCGAGGCTCCTTCCAGAGTTTGCCTATTGTGGACGTTGCTGCTAGAAACATTGGGGAGCAGGTGTCCCGGCGTTTCATTGCATCTGAATCTTTGGGGTAAATCCCCAACAGTGCAATTGCTGGGTCGTAGGGCAGGTCTATTTTTAACTCTTTGAGGAACCTCCACACAGTTTTCCAGAGTGGCTGCACCAGTTCACATTCCCACCAACAGCACAGGAGGGTTCCCCTTTCTCCGCATCCTCTCCAACATTTGTGGCTTCCTGCCTTGTTAATTTTCCCTATTCTCACTGGAGTGAGGTGGTATCTCATTGTGGTTTTGATTTGCATTTCCCTGATGGCCAGGGATGCAGAGCATTTTCTCATGTGCATGTTGGCCATGTCTATGTCTTCCTCTGTGAGATTTCTGTTCATATCTTTTGCCCATTTCATGATTAGATTGTTTGTTTCTTTGCTGTTGAGTTTAAGAAGTTCTTCATAGGTCTTGGAAACTAGCCCTTTATATGATACATCATTTGCAAATATCTTCTCCCATTCTGTAGGTTGTCTTTGAGTTTTGTTGACTGTATCCTTTGCTGTGCAAAAGCTTCTTATCTTGATGAAGTCCCAATAGTTCATTTTTGCTCTTGTTTCTTTTGCCTTCGTGGATGAATCTTGCAAGAAGTTACTGTGGCCGAGTTCAAAAAGGTTGTTGCCTGTGTTCTCCTCTAGGATTTTGATGGAATTTTGTCTCACATTTAGATCTCTCATCCATTTTGAGTTTATCTTTGTGTATGGTGAAAGAGAGTGGTCTAGTTTCATTCTTCTGCATGTGGATGTCCAATTTTCCCAGCACCATTTATTGAAGAGACTGTCTTTCTTCCAATGGATAGCCTTTCCTCCATTATCAAATATTAGTTGACCATAAAGTTCAGGGTCCACTTCTGGGTTCTCTATTCTGTTCCATTGATCTATGTGTCTGTTTTTGTGCCAGTACCACACTGTCTTGATGACCACAGCTTTGTAGTACAACCTGAAATCTGGCATTGTGATGCCCCCAGCTATGGTTTTCTTTTTTAAAATTCCCCTGGCTATTCGGGGTCTTTTCTGATTCCACACAAATCTTAAAATAATTTGTTCCAACTCTCTGAAGAAAGTCCACGGTATTTTGATAGGGATTGCATTAATCGTGTAAATGGCCCTGAGTAACATTGACATTTTCACAATATTAATTCTGCCAATCCATGAGCATGGAATATTTTTCCATCTCTTTGTGTCTTCCTCAATTTCTTTCAGAAGTGTTCTATAGTTCTTAGGGTATAGATCCTTCACCTCTTTGGTTAGGTTTATTCCTAGGTATCTTATGCTTTTGGGTGCAATTGTAAATGGGATTGACTCCTTAATTTCTCTTTCTTCAGTCTCATTGTTAGTGTATAGAAATGCCATTGATTTCTCGGCATTGATTTTGTATCCTGCCATGCTACCAAATTGCTGTATGAGTTCTAGCAATCTTGGGGTGGAGTCTTTGGGTTTTCTATGTAGAGTATCATGTCATCGGTGAATAGGGAGAGTTTGACTTCATCTTTGCCAACTTGAATGCCTTTAATGTCTTTTTGTTGTCTGATTGTTGAGGCGAGGACTTCCAGTACTATGTTGAATAGCATGGTGAGAGTGGACATCCCTGTCTTGTTCCTGATCTTAGGGGAAAGGCTCCCAGTGCTTCCCCATTGAGAATGATATTTCCTGTGGGCTTTTCATAGATGTCTTTTAAGATCGAGGAAAGTTCCCTCTATCCCAACACTCTGAAGGGTTTTGATCAGGAATGGATGCTGTATTTTGTCAAATGCTTTCTCTGCATCTAATGAGAGGATCATATGGTTCTTGGTTTTTCTCTTGCTGATATGATGAATCACATTGATTGTTTTACGAGTGTTGAACCAGCCTTGTGTCCTGGGGATAAATTCTACTTGGTCATGGTGAATAATTTTCTTAATGTACTATTGGATCCTATTGGCTAGTATCTTGTTGAGAATTTTTGCATCCATGTTCATCAGGGATATTGGTCTGTAATTCTCCTTTTTGGAGGGGTCTTTGTCTGGTTCAGATTTAAGGTGATGCTGGCCTCATAGAATGAATTTGGAAGTACTCCATCTCTTTCTATCTTTCCAAACAGCTTTAGTAGAATAGGTATGATTTCTTCTTTAAACGTTTGATAGAATTCCCCTGGGAAGCCATCTGGCCCTGGACTCTTGTATCTTGGGAGGTTTTTGATGACTGCTTCAATTTCCTCCCTGGTTATTGGCCTGTTCAGGTTTTCTATTGCTTCCTGCTCCAGTTTTGGTAGTTTGTGGCTTTCCAGGAATGCGTCCATTTCTTCTAGATTGCCTAATTTATTGGCGTACAGCTGTTCATAGTATGTTTTTAAAATCGTTTGTATTTCCTTGGTGTTGGTAGTGATCTCTCCTTTCTCATTAATGATTTTATTAATTTGAGTCTTCTCTCTCTTCTTTTTGATAAGGTTGGCTAATGGTTTATCTATCTTATTAATTCTTTCAAAGAACCAACTCCTGGTTCTGTTGATCTGTTCCACAGTTCTTTAGATCTCGATTTCATTGAGTTCTGCTCGAATTTTAATTAACTCTCTTCTTCTGCTGGGCGTGGGGTCCCTTTGCTGTTTTTTCTCTAGCTCCTTAATGTGTAAGGTGAGCTTTTGTATTTGAGTTCTTTCCAGTTTTTGAATGGATGCTTGTATTGCGATGTATTTTCCCCTCAGGACTGCTTTTGCTGCATCCCAAAGAATTTGAACGGTTGTATCTTCATTCTCATTAGTTTCCATGAATCTTTTTAATTCTTCCTTAATTTCCTAGTTGACCCTTTCATCTTTTAGCAGGATGGTCCTTAACCTCCACGTGTTTGAGGTCCTTCCAAACTTCTTGTTGTGATTTAGTTCTAATTTCAAGGCATTATGGTCTGAGAATATACGGGGACTATCCCACTCTTTTGGTATCGGTTCAGACCCGATTTGTGACCCAGTTTGTGGTCTATTCTGGAGAAAGTTCCATGTGCACTTGAGAAGAGTGTATATTCAGTTGAGTTTGGATGTAAAGTTCTGTAGATATCTGTGAAGTCCATCTGGTCCAGGGTATCATTTAAAGCTCTCGTTTCTTTGGAGATGTTGTGCTTAGAAGACCTATCGAGGGTAGAAAGAGCTAGATTGAAGTCACCAAGTATAAGTGTATTATTATCTAAGTATTTCTTCAGTTTGGTTATTAATTGGTTTAAATATTTGGCAGCTCCCACATTCGGGGCATATATATTGAGGATTGTTAAGTCCTCTTGTTGGATAGATCCTTTAAGTATGATATAGTGTCCCTCTTCATCTCTCACTATAGTCTTCGTGGTAAATTTTAGTTTATCTGATATAAGGATGGCTACCCCTGCTTTCTTTTGAGGACCATTTGAATGGTAAATGGTTCTCCAACCTTTTATTTTCAGGCTGTAGGTGTCCTTCTGTCTAAAATGAGTCTCTTGTAGACAGCAAATAGATGGGTCCTGCTTTTTTATCCAGTCTGAAACCCTGCGCCTTTTGATGGGGTCATTAAGCCCGCTCATGTTCAGAGTTACTATTGACAGATATGAGTAGTGTCATCATGATATCTATTCAGTCCTTGTTTTTGTGGATTGTTCCACCGAACTTCTTCTTAAAGGGGAATTTTAAGAGTCCCCCCTTAAAATTTCTTGCAGAGCTGGAGGTCACATATTCATTCAGTTCCAGCCTGTCTTGGAAGTTCTTTATCTCTCCTTCCATTCTGAATGAGAGCCTTGCTGGATAAAGTATTCTTGGTTGCATGTTCTTCTCCTTTAGGACCCTGAATATATCCTGCCAGCCCTTTCTAGCCTACCAGGTCTTTGTGGAGAGGTCTGCTGTTACCCTAATACTCCTCCCCATAAAAGTCAGGGAATTTTGGCTCTTGCTGCTTTAAGGATCTTCTCTTTATCTTTGGAATTTGCAAGCTTGACTATTAAATGTCGAGGTGTTGAATGTTTTTTATTGATTTTCGGGGGGGATCTCTCTATTTCCTGGATCTGAATGTCTGTTTCCCTTCCCAGATTCGGAAAGTTTTCAGCTAGGATTTGTTCAAATACATATTCTGGCCCTCTGGCCCTTTCGGCGCCCTCGGGAACCCCAATTAAACGTAGGTTTTTCTTCCTCAGGCTGTCATTTATTTCCCTCAATCTGTCTTCATGGTCTCTTCATTGTCTGTCTCTTTGTTCCTGTTTCCCTCTTTGCCATCAACTTTTCTTCTATGTCACTCACTCATTCTTCCACCTCCTTAACCCTCGTCGTTAGGACTTCTAGTTTGGATTGCATCTCATTCAATTGATTTTTAATTTCTGCCTGATTGGATCTAAATTCTGCAGTCATGAAGTCTCTTGAGTCCTTTATGCTTTTTTCTAGAGCCACCAGTAGCTGTATAATAGTGCTTCTGAATTGCCTTTCTGACATTGAATTGTAATCCAGATTTTGTAACTCTGTGGGAGAGAGGACTGGTTCTGATTCTTTTTTTTTTTTGAGGTGAGGTTTTCCTTCTAGTCATTTTGCTCAGTGCAGAGTGGCCAAAAACAAGTTGTATTGGTAAAAGGAGAAAAAGAGAGAGAGAGAAGGAAAGAAAAAAGAAAAAAGAGAAAGAAGAAAAAAAGGAAAAAAGAGAAGAAAAAGAGAAAGAAAAAGAAAGAAAGGTGACAAAAAGGGGGTGGGGGAAGCAATCAGAAATCAAAAAGAAAGAAAAAAAAAACAAAAAAACAAAAAACACGGGGGAGTATCTTCTGATTCTGTAAACTTTAAGTCCCTTGACTTCCCCTGGAACTTGTCTGTCTTGCTGGTCTTCTGGGGGAGGGGCCTGCTGTGCTGATTTTCAGGTGTTAGCACTTGGGGGAGCTGCTCTGCCCTGCCTGGTGCAGGGCTCAGTGGGGGTTGTTTACCCCGTGAGGCCCCAGGAGGAAGCCACAGTGGCGGGGGCAGCTCTGGGAACCTGGATTCAGCCCCCGCAGTAGCTCCGGGGCTCTCCGTCTGCAGGGCCTGGGGGCTCCGGCGTGGGGCCGCTGATCTCCTCAGGTCGGGGCAGGATCGTCCTTGCTGTCCTGGGCCCTCCCGGCCTCTGCCTGGCCCGGGGGAGGCCGGATCCTGGGCTGTGTCCCGGCGCCCTGTGCTCCGGGGCCTGCGTTGTTGGATTCATGCTCCCGCCCCGCAGCCCCCTCCGCGGAGCCGCCGCCCAAGCCCCTCCGAGCTGCTCCGGGCCCCGCCGAGGGCTGCAGCCCTTAGGGAGCTCGGCGCATCTCCCTGGGCGCAGGTGCCTGTTAGTGTCCCAGGGAGCCCGAGGGCATCCCCGCCCTCCTGGGTCCTGCTCTAACTCCCTGCGGGCCCCTTTCCGCCGGGAAGGTTGGTGCAGCTCCTGCTCCTCCGGGATGGGGCTCTCCTGTCCTGGGGACACTCGCCCCGGCCTCAGCCCGGCTCCTCGCGGGGCCCCTCCCCCTTGGAGGCCTTTTGTTTCTTTATTTCTTTTTCCCCGTCTTCCTCCCTTGATAGAAGCCCGAACTCTTCTCACTGTAGCATTCCAGCTGGTCTCTCTTTAAATCTCAGGCCGAATTCATAGATTTTTAGGATGATTTGAAGGTTATCTAGGTAATTTGTTGGGGACAGGTGACTTGAGGACCCTACTCTTCCGCCATCGTGCCTGCTATTCTTTTTTAATGTAGTTGTTTATTGTTAAAAACTCTTACTGCTTTTGCTGTATCCTATGTTTTAGCATGTTATATTTTCATTTGCTTTTGTATCAAATTGTTTTCTGATTTCTCTTTTGATTTTTTCTTTGATTATTTGTTATTTAGGAATGTAATAAATGTAAATTAATAAATCTTGGTTTCCACAGATTTATTAATTTTCCATTTTTGCTTCTTTTTAATTAATAATTACTGATTTCTAGTTTCATATTTTTGTGGTTAGAAAACATACTTGATATGGTTTCATTATAAAAATTGTATACCAACAAATTGGATAGCCTGGAAGAAATGAATAAATTCCTGGAAACATACAACCTACCATGATTGAACCGTGAAGAAATAGAAAATTTGAACTGATCAATAATGAGTAAAGAAATTAAATCAATAAATAAAAACCTCATAGCAAAGAAAAGCCCAGGACCAGCTTCTAAACAAAGTATAGAAGGAGTGTATCTCAATATAATGTTATATATAACAAGCCCAAAAAAACATGATTTTTTTTTTCCCAAGATCAGGAGCAAGACATGGATACCCACCTTTGCCACTTTTATTTAACATGCTACTGGAAGTCCTAGCCAGAGCAATTAGAGGAGAAAAAGAAATGAAATGCATTCAAATTGAAAAGTAAGAAGTAAAATTATCTTTGTGATATGATCTAATATATACAAAATGGCAAAAGCTCCACCAAGAAAACTGTTAGACCTAATAAATTCAGTATCGTTCCTGTGGAGGCCAGGAAAATTAAGGCCATTCCACCTCAAGGCGTTAGCACAAGTACAGCCATCTCAGGCCCCTGTGCTTAACGCCAGTGGCAGGAGGTCCCATACCAGAATGAGAACAGAGCTCAATGCCCTTGAAAGCACCATATCAGGATGTAAACAACAGAACTTAAGAAATTCCTCCACCCATTCTGGAGGTCCCCTAGACCAGCCCATAAAATTAAGCTGGAACCCCCCCCCTCAGGGTTCCACAGCTCCGCTGCATCAGGTATACTTGGATCCAAGCTGGAGCTTGTAAATAAACCCTCGTGTGCTTGCATTGGTGTCAGCTCCTTGGTGGTTTCTCGGATTTGCAATCTTGGGCACAACATTTGGGGGCTCGTCTGGGATCTGAGAGACCCCCAGGACCCTATCCAGAGGGTCCCACACCTGGTGAGTGCACTCAACTTTTTCCACCTTTTGCATGCATATTCTTTGAGAGCTCTAAACTGTACTTTTACCTGTAGGAATTCCAATTTGTATTGGGTAGACATTGGCTTAGGTGGACGCATTGGCGGGTGGTGACTAGGGGTCTTGAGGAGACGTCCCTTGCCCCTGCCGGGAGGACAGGGTGCTCATCTGTAAGGAGGATGGGGTCCTCCTCTGTTAGGGGGACAGGGGTCCTTGTCTGTAAGGAGGATGGGGTCCTCATCTATAAGGGGGATGGGGTCCTCCTCTGTAAGGGGAACGGGGGTCCTCGTCTGTAAGGAGGACAGGGTCCTCGTCTGAAAGGGGGATGGGGTCATCCTCTGTAAGGAGGACGGAGGTCCTTGTCTGTAAGGAGGGCCGACTGCCAGCTCTTCGGTTAACTTTCTGCTTTGTCTCCACAGCGGCACTGGAATGTTTGTCTGTGTTATTGGGTCCTTGTTAATCGTCATATTTGTCTGTGTCTTGTGTGGCCTGGAGACATAATGGGGCGGACACAAACCACTCCCCTGTCTCTTATGCTCTCCCACTTCTCGGACGGTAAGGAAAGATCTCATAATCTGAGCACAGACATATGGAAAGGGAAATTTCAAATTTACTGCATATCAGAATGGCCAACCTTTGACGTGGGATGGCCCCGAGAAGGAACTTTCCACCTACCTATTACCTTACAGGTTAAGGCCGTGATCTTCAGGGACAAACCGGATGGCCACCCTGACCAGGTACCCCACATCCTGGTCTGGCAGGACATGATTGAGAATCCCCCTCCTTGGCTAAAACCATTTTTACCCCCCAAAGCAGGACTTACCTAGATCTAGCCCTGTGAAAAGCCCAGGAGACTGACTCTATGCCCCAAGTGCCCCTTTATCTGGTCTTCCAGGATTTCTCCCCAGAGGACCTGATTCTCCTGCTGCCCTACTGGGCACCCCTCCCCCTTCCATCCCTCCATTGGAGGCACTGGGGGCTGCAGAAGGGCCCCCCTCCCCGACGAGGGAGTCCCTGTGCGTGGGCCAGCAGCGGGGACACGTGGACGGACCCAATGGGCAGCCCCACCTCCAAATGCTGGCCGGTGGACTCCACCGCCCTTCCTCTCTGCACCATGGGGCCCCCTGATGAGACTGATGTACAGCTAATGTTATATTGGCCGTTCTCCACCAGTGATTTATATAACTGGAAAACCCAGAATGCAAAGTTCTCTGACAATCTGAGAGATCTAATCTGGCTTTTAGATACTGTTCTCTTACCCACCAGGCTACTTGGGATGACTGCCAACAGCTCTTGCAGGTTCTCTTCACCACCAAAGAGAGAGAACGAATTCAGGTGGAAAAAGCCCAGACCTCATAAATGCTGCCTTCCCCTTATCCTGCCCTACCTGGGACTACAACTCAGCTGAAGGTAAGAAGAGACTCCTGGCCTACTGGCAGACTCTAATGGCAGGTCTCAGGGCTGCCGCGTGCAAGCCGACAAATCTGGCCAAGGTATATAATGTGAGACAAGGTAAGGATGAGAGTCCAGCAGCCTTCTTAGAGAGAGTCATAGAGGCTTTTAGGCAGTACACCCCTGTGAACCCAGAAGCCCAGGAAACAAAGGCCGCAATCATCAGGGCCTTTGTTAACCAGGCCTCTCTGAACATTAAAAAGAAATTGCAAAGAGTAGAGAGACTGGGAGAGAAAAGGTTGCAGGACTTAGTGATAGTAGCAGAACGAGTCTATAATAATAGAGAAAGTCCGGAAGAGCAACAAACCAAACTAAGTGACCAGCAGACCCAAAACCTGGCCAAGATCCTGCTGGCCACAACCATGGATGACTCACAGGAAAAACAGAGGCACCTCAAGAAGCTGGCTTCAGGGACAAGTAAGGAGGATGGCCCTGGTCCCCATCAGAAGTGCCCTAAACTGAACAAAAACCAATATGCTTATTGCAAAGAAGAGGGCCACTGGGTGAAAGATTGCCCTAACAAAAGATCTAAGGCCCCTGCCAAGATCTTGGAAATGGAGGACCTGGACAATTAGGGGAGTTGGGGCTTAGCACCCCTCCCCGAGCCCAGGGTAACTCTCAGAGTGGAGGGGCAACCCGTTCAGTTCCTAGTGAACACTGGGGCACAACATTCGGTTTTATTACAACCCCAAAGGAAATTGGCAGGCAAGACTTCATAGGTGCAAGAGGCCACGGGCACCAAACAGTACTCATGGACTACCTGAAGAACTGTGGATCTCAGCATGGGTTGGGTATCCCACTCCTTCATGGTCATCCCTGAGTATCCCTACCCGTTGTTAGGTCGGGATTTGCTCACCAAGATGGGGGCACAAATTCACTTCCACCCTGAAGGGGCAAAAGTCCTAAACAAGGAGGGGCACCAAATTCAGGTGCTTGTCCTGAATTTAGAGGACGAATATTGTCTCCACCAAATGCCTTCAGCCCCAATGACTGACATTGACTTTTGGCTACAGGAATTTCCCCAAACATGGGCAGAAACTGGGGAAATTAGGCTGGCCCAGCACTGACTGGCCATGTACATAGAACTAAAGCTGGGGGCAGACCCTGTCAGGGTTCGCCAATACCCCATGCCTCTCATAGTGCATACGGGAATCACATCCCACATATGGCGACTACTGGACTCAGGCATATTGAGGCCTTGCCAATTGGCATGGAACAATCCTTTGCTGCTGGTGCAGAAACCACAGTCTAATGATTACCGGTCAGTCCAAGACTTAAGGGAAGTCAACTGGCAAGTAGAGGACTCCCTAACCCAGATTGGGACCCCCCCTCTGCATGACTGTCAAGAAATTTTGGCACAGGTGCATGGAATCAGAGCTGATCTCCAGGACCAGCCACTGCTGAACATGGAGGTCACCTGGTATACGGATGGCGGCAGTTTTGTCCAAGAAGGAATCAGATACTTGGGGGCAGCCATAACCATGGAAATGGAGAGGTCTTAAGAACTACGCTACCCAGTCCAGGGACACCGACCCTGCCAGACACCCCCAACTATACTGATGCTGACTTACACTGGATCAAATGCTTGCCTATGACCCAATGCTTGCATGGCTGGTGGAGAGCTGCAGACTCCAGCATCATCCTGCCAGAGGAACTAGGATGACAAGTCCTATCCAAAATGCATCAGATTACTCATATGGGAACAAGAAAGATGGAAGACCTCATACGACATGCAAAGATCACTATTACAGACTCTCGAGCAAAGATGAAGCAGATTGTGGGGAGCTGCCACACATGCCAGTTAACTAATGCCACTGCCCATGGATCTAACCTGGGTACCTGGCTCCGAGGGGACTGCTCAGGAGCTTACTGGGAAGTGGACTTCACTGAATTAAAACCTGGAAAATATGGATACAAGTATTTACTAGTGTTTGTAGATACTTTTTCAGGATGGACAGAGGCATATCCCACCAAACATGAAACAGCACAGACCGTGACCAAGAAACTGCTGGAAGACATCTTACCGAGGTATGGTTTTCCTGTCAAGATTGGATCAGACAATGGACCAGGATTCGTCTCTAAGGTAACACGAGGAATGGCACTAGTACCTGGGGCAGATTGAAAATTACATTGTTCATATAGGCCCCAGAGCTCAGGACAGGTAGAGAGGATGAACAGAACATTAAAGGAGACCTTAACTAAATTAGTCCTGGAGACTGGCGGGGACTGGGTGACTCTCCTCCCCTTTGCCCTATATAGGGTGAGGAACTCACTCTATAAGATGGGACTGACTCCCTACGAGATCATGTTCCGTCTTCCTCCACCTATTATCCCCAATTTAAAACCTGAGGTGCTTGCTGAGTTTGATGATCACCAACTCCTTTTCTCCCTCCAAATGTTACAAGGAACCCATGAACAGGTGTGGCCTAAGCTGAGGGCCCTCTATGAGACTGGGCCACCCCTGGACCCCCATCGATATCAGCCAGGTGACTGGGTATATGTCCAGAGATACCAAAACCAGACACTTCAACCTCACTGGAAGAGACCCTACATCATGATCCTGACCACTCCCACCACTCTCAAAGTCGACGGGATTACTCCCTGGGTCCACTACACCTACATCCAGCCAGTTGACCAACATGCTGTTCTCAGGACTTTGTTCCAGAACTACATAGTCTGAGGTTGTCCTTCAAAACAGAAGGGGATTATACTTAGTCTTTTTACAACAAGCAGGATTATGTGCTGCCTTAAATGAGGAATGTTGCTTGTTCACTGACAACTCAGGAATAGTCCGAGAATCTATGGCAAAAGTCAGAGAAGGTTTGGCTAGATGTAAATGGGAACAAGAACAGCAACAAGGTTGGTTCTAATCCTGATTTAATCATTCCCCCTGGCTCACTCTGAGACCAACCTGGACCCATGATTGGGTCCTTCCTTAGGTTCCTCTGAGAGGGGGAAATGTGGAGGCCGAGAAAATTAAGGCCATTCCACCTCAAGTTCCGCATTAGCACAAGTACAGCCATCTCAGGCGCCTGTGCTTAACGCCCATGGCAGGAAGTCCCATATCAGAATGAGAACAGAGCTTAAGAAATTCCGCCACCCCTCTGGAGGTCCCCTAGACCAGCCCATAAAAACCCAGCTGAAACTCACCTCGGGTCCAAGTCCCTGCTCCTCTGTGTTGGTTATAGTTGGACCCAAGCTCGAGCTTGCTAATAAACCCTCGTGCGCTTGCATGGGTGTTGGCTACTTGGTGGTTTCTCGGATTTGCAATCTTGGGCACAACAGTTCCAGGATATAAAATCATTATCAACAACAACAACAACAACAACAACAACAATACTCTATCACTGAACTGTTGAAACGGAAATTTAGAAAATTCCATTTATAATAGCATTGAAAAAATAAAATATTTCAGAATAAACTTCACTAAGGAGGTAAAACACTTATGCATTGAAAACTATACATCAAAGATGAAAGAAATTAGTGAATATGCAAGTAAGCGGAAAGGCATATCATACTCATGGATTAGAAGGCTTAATATTAGGAAATGTTTATACTATCCAAAACAATCTATAAATTCTAAAATCCCAATGGCACTTTTTATAAAGATATGGAAAAAGTTCTTTAAAATTCATGTAGGAACACAACATAACCAAAATAGCCAAAGCAGTCTTGGAAAGAACAAAGCTAAAGGCATCATACTTTTTTTTTTTTTTAATGTTTTTAATTTTTATTTATTTATGATAGTCACAGAGAGACAGAGAGAGAGGCAGAGACATAGGCAGAGGGAGAAACAGGCTCCATGCACCGGGAGCCTGATGTGGGATTCGATCCCGGGTCTCCAGGATCGCGCCCTGGGTGAAAGGCAAGCGCCAAACCACTGCGCCACCCAGGGATCCCGCATCATACTTTCTAATTTGAAAATGTATTACAAAGGCATAGTAGCTAATACAGTATGGTACACGCATTGAAGAAAAAGATTAGTAAAGATTAATAGGACAGAACAGAAATCCCAGAAATAAACTCACATGTATACAGTCAAATGATCTTCAACAGGTTGCCAAGAATACAGAATGGTGAAAGTCTCTTCAACAAATGGTAATGAGAAAACTGAATATCCACATGGAAGGGATTGAAATTGAACCTCTATCTTACACCATACAAAGATCAATCAAAACTTATTACAAATTTATTTATTTATTTTTATTTATTTATGATAGTCACAGAGAGAGAGAGAGGCAGAGACACAGGCAGAGGGAGAAGCAGGCTCCATGCACCGGGAGCCTGATATGGGATTCGATCCCGGGTCTCCAGGATCGCGCCCTGGGCCAAAGGCAGGCGCCAAACCGCTGCACGACCCAGGGATCCCCTTATTACAAATTTAAAAGAAAAACTTAAAACCATAAATTTTCTAGAAGAAAACATGGATTAAAATGTTGACATTGGTCTTGGCAATGGTATTTTGGATATGGCAATGAAACCCAGGCAATAAAAGCTAAAATAGAGAAATAGGACTACATTAAATTAAAAAATGTCTACACATCACAGCAAAGGAAACAATCAAGAATGAATGTCAACCTATGCAGCAGGAGAAAATATTTTCAAATAATTTACCTGAGATGATGTTCATATCAAAAATATGTAAGCAAATTCTATAAATCAACAGGAGAAAAAGTAAGACAAATAGTCCAACTAAAAATCAATAATGGGGATGCCTGGGTGGCTCAGTGGTTGAGCATCTGCCTTTGGCTCAGCTCAGGGCATGATCCTGTCTGGGATCAAATCCTGGATCAGGTTCCCTGCGAGGAGCCTGCTTCGCCCTCTGCCTATGTCTCTGCCTCTCTTTGTGTGTCTCTCATGAATAAATAAATAAAATTTTAAAAAATAAAAAAATAAAAATGAATAAAGGACTTGAATAGAAAAAAAATGGCTAACAAGTATATGAAAATGTGCTCAAATAAACTCTGGAGATCTATATAACATAGTAGCTGTAGTTAAGGACACACTATTGCACACTTAAAATTTTGTTAGAGACAGATCTCACATTAAGTGTTCTTACTGCACACATACACAAAAATAATAAAAAGGAAACACATAAACTCATGAAGGCAATGAATATATTTGTTACTTTGATTGTGGTGATACTGTCATAGGGGTATGCATATGTCCAAATCCACCAAGTTGTATATACTAAGCATTTGAAGTTTTTTTTATATCAATTATACCACAATAAAACTGTTGTAGAAAAGAAAGTATAATTTTTAAACAATGTAAGCATTTGCCTTATCACTTCTTAAGGCTTTACTGAAAAATTAAATACTAGAAATCCATGAAGTGTCCTTATTGAAGGTCTGCTTTAAAATAACCTGAAGAATTAGTTTGCTCTCAAAGATCAACACGCAAAGATCCCCTTGCATTCCCAATGGTAAATGAATATTTTATCACATACATACTTCCATTTTGTTCCTTGTTTCTCTGGCTAGTTTAGTGACTCTATAGTTCAGAAATAAAACTTTGCTCATAATTTTATCTTGAAAAATTTTCAAAGTTTGAGGAAAATTTTTCCTGTGGATTATCCTTTCTTTTTTTTTCACCTTTCTATTTATAACACCAACATGCACATACAGACACAGACACAGACACACACACACACAGACACACACAAGTACTCTCACATATCTTCAAATTATCATCCTTTTTAGCTCTAGTAAAATAACGTCACTGGATAGAAAAGAAAGAGTCACATATGTTTCCTCTTCTCCATTATTTTCATTTCCACTTCCATAGCTGGCAAAGAAATAGCACTTGACTATGATGGTCTGCATTTTCTGCCTTTCCTCTCTCTTTCCCTCTATGTATTTAAAATATTCATAAGAAAAAATGTCATGGATTCATTATTTGTTTATAAGGGTAGAAAAATATAAACACAGACACACAAAAATAAACCTAAGAGAACAAAAAGGCAAGATGCTAGAAGAAGACACATAAAAGTGATTCAAAAAGTAAAAGATAATATAAAATGGTAACTAAAAGCCAATAAGCTTTTTATTAAAAAGCTTTTATTTATTTATTCATGAGAGACACAAAGAGAGAGAGGCAGAGACATAGGCAGAGGGAGAAGTAGGGATCTCTGTGGGGAATCTGATGATGTAGGACTCGATCCCCAAGCCCTGGGATCATGACCTGAGCCAAAGGCACTCAACCACTGAACCACCCAGGCATCTCCTAACCAGCTTTCATAGTTGGGCCTGGAAAGCATGTAGCTGTACAGATGGCAGGGTACTCAGTCTCTCACACTGTCTGGTGGAGAGTGTCATTTCTGTTCTTTGTAAAGACAACATTTCCGGCCTTCATCTACTAAGCCCAAACTGTCACAGATGGCAGTCAGATGTAATTAAGAATCTGTCTTTTTTTCCCATGTTCAGGAGGACAAAGTCCCTAATAAGGAATATAAAATTTGATGTCATTTTCTTTTGACGATACCTCAAAAAAGGTTCATTCAGATTTTAAGATGCTCACTTCAGTGGACTGAGCTGGAAATGAGATGCTGTGAAGTCTGTATGGAAATGACTTTTTGGTGAGTGAGATTTTGAATGTCAATTCCAGTAGTTTTTATCTACAAGGCCCTGAGCAAGAACTTGAAACTCTCAAAGCTTCAGTTTTGTTTCCTGTCAAGTATGTTGTTAATAATACCATCTTCATCAGAATGCAATTAAAGAGACATAAGATATATAGTACATAAACTCAGGACCTTTCCCTAGCTTATAGTAAATGTTCACTGAATGTTAAGTATTGTTTTATTCTTTAAAAAAAGCCTTGATCTTGGGACATCTGGGTGGCCCAGTCAGTTAAGCATAGGACTCATGATTTTGGCTCAGATCATAATCTCATCATCAAGAGGTCAAGCCTCAGGACATGCTCTCTGTTGAGTGCTCTTTCTCTCAAAAACAAAAACAAAAATGAAAACATTCATCTACCATGTGACTTCTGTTCACCTTGGATTCCCAGCACTCAGATGGATCTTAGCAAACATTAGATACTCAGTGATTACTTATGGACACATGAAAAATACCTTGAGTTACATAAATCATCTTTCATATTTATTTCTGGGAAATGGCATTTCTAAGTAATAATCAGTATCCAACAGAAAAAAAGAAAACTGTAACATAATGTAACTTCTCACTTTGAAGGTCACCATATGAAATAAGAAATACCTCATACTAAAGGAAGAAGAATCCAAATTCAGTAGATCGCAATGTGATCTCATTGTTTTGGTTACAGTTATCATTTTGGAGCATGTTTTTGAAGTCAAGCAACTTCTGAATTTTTTTCCCGTTATATATCATCTGGTGTTCTGCTTGCTCAAACCAACTCTATGAGATAGGTACTATTATTATCCTTATTTAATAGCAAAGGTAAACTAATAAGGTTAATATAGTCTCTCAAGGTCACTCAGCTGATATATGTCATTTTGAATTTTTAATATTTGAATATTGTATGAGTATGTATGTGAGTATGTGTATGTTTAGGACTTTTTTTGTGTGTAGAACTATTGCAGTTTGTTGTGTATGTGTGTTGGAGTTTAATTTATTAACCTCATAAAATTGAAAATGTAGATTATTTTAAGCTTACAATGTAAATTTGCAAATCGTAATTTATTCCCCTTTTAGTCTAATATATATTCCATTGAACAAGTTAAAATATTAAATTCTCCTAAATCATTTACAAATTTAGCTAATTAAATTACCATGACATTTTATTCTGTTTTTACAGTTAACATGATATTCTAAAGGACTTTAATACCTCATAGAGTATTCTTAAGATTTATCAAGCAAACCATTTCTATGCATTTAAAGAAATATTATAAATATAATAAGTCAAAACAAGAAATACAGTAAATTAAGTCCTCTTAAATATTCCAATATCATTAATAGACCTTAAACCTGATTACACTATGCAACCTAATCTCACACACTTAGTTCTGATTCCTCTTTCAAATGAAAATTATGTCTAATATTCTGAATATTCTAATATTTCATATTCTCTTAAAGATTAATCTTCAATAATAAACGCAATAAGTATCCTGAAATAAAACAACCTCTTTCCAGGCTGGAAATACATTAATATTGTGGGTTGAAAGATTCCAGCATCTTATTTCTAGAGCTTATTTATTTCTAAAATATCTGGAGTAATAAAGTTATTCACACACTTCATTGAGGTAGTTTTACCATTTTTATTGTTTTTGAACTTACTGGGAGAAAATTAATAGGAAAGATATAAATCAGTCATGTATTAAAGATTGAAAATTGGGACCAGTGTACCATAGACTATCACAATGATTTACCTGAATGTTCATCCTGTGGAGCTACTTCTTATAGTCATGTTCTCTGTTCTGTCTACCGTATCAACAATGAACTTTGAGCAAACACCTTTTATTTTGTATTTAGTTTCACAACTTAGTGCATCATCTATCCCTTGAATAATTTTGAATTTTGAATTACTCAAGTGCTTTAGTAATTTTTTTCCCAATTTAACACCTAATTTGGATAGGTAGAATTCTCCACACCACTCCATGCTGACTTATGTCCACACCCACACATATATACACACACCTATGTAGGCATGCATACACACAAAGGCAATTAATAATTTTCTGCATGACTAGCTAACCACCTTTTACCCAGTCACTTACTAGGTTGTAATAGCAATACTAACAGTTGTATTTATCTCTTTTTTATTTGAGAATACTCTCTCATTTATATCAGCTGTCTCATTGGCAATGAGTTTATATTTATAAAACATTCAATATAGAGGTACATAGTAAGCAGAATGCCAAATAACAAGACTAGTGAAATATTTAGGTAATAGCTATTACCTATTGACAGAACTGTGTTGAAATGATTCAGGTCAACACTGTGTTTATGACTGTGTAAAATTTATCATTGTGATGATAGGTGATTTTTATTTCTTAGTATGCTCTTATGCATTTCTCTTGTTTACATTAATTCTTATACTAATAATATAGAGATTTCATTGTATCTTTTTTTTTCAGGAAGCTTTTTTCCAGTCCCAAATTGGGATATTTATCCTACCAGTGGCCTTTCTGCTAATCCTAACTTAGTGACTGACATCCTGCACTGATTGTGCCTATTTAGCTAGCTTCTCCTATACTATGGTCTACTCCGAGATGGAGTTAGTGATTGGCCACTACTTTATTAGTAGAAGCCAGTATAAAGACTAAAATATAATAAGAGATCAGAGTTATTTGCTAAATAAATGTAATTTTTACACAAAGTATACTTAGTTAAATACTTAACTTCAATTAAATAATTATCAAACATTTTATAAGGGAACATAAAAAAAATCTACCTATGGTGGGAAGTTTAGCTTCTGTAAATAAGTGAGGCTTTTGAGTATATTTACTAGGCCCTCCTGACCCCAGTATTGATATAAAATCATAACTATAAATAGCTAATACTTGTTAATGTTTCAGATCAGTGTAATAATACACTAATTATCCTAGTGAAAACTTCCAATATCACAGTCTTTAGTATATGTTCACAGGAAGCCTTTCCTAGGTTAACAGTGACAACATAGAATACGTTATAAAAATAAATTCCCACATCTGTAATTTCTTATGGTCTCTTTAGTAAAACTGATCTGTCTGTGGATTGACCTATATATGTTCATAGGTTCTCCTTTCTCACATACCTCTCCCTAAAACTCCTATCTAAAAAAGAAATATATCCTCTTGCTGTCTTGGATTTTATTCTGATATGGTTCCTGGGTGTAAAACCACCTGGGATGCAAAAGAAAGTGTCAATTAGAATTATTGGTTCTTGTGGAAGCCCCTTTTATGATTTATTATAGCATAAACATTTTTGCTTTTTTCATACATATTTTTGTTTGAGTTAATGAGGCTTTAAAAGCAGAGTATTTTGGCACTTGTTGAGATATTTTAAATTCAAATATATTGTCAAGAAGTTAGTAAA
The DNA here is from genome assembly GCF_048418805.1 of Vulpes vulpes. Taxonomy (NCBI): domain Eukaryota; kingdom Metazoa; phylum Chordata; class Mammalia; order Carnivora; family Canidae; genus Vulpes; species Vulpes vulpes. The sequence goes on along the minus strand of NC_132784.1, from coordinate 95,747,265 downwards.
AGTGATTTTTCCTCTTCCATCTTTCACCGGTTTTTGTCAAATAATGCTTAGGAAGAGAGTTTTAAAAACAACTCAAAGAAAATATCAAAAGACAAAATAATTAAGCAGTATTTAAAGGTAAGCAATATTTTCAAGCTTTCTCAAAACTCTTCATTAGGATGAGTGAGTGGCTGAAAAGGAAGCTGTGGAAAAAGGTAATAAATAAATAAATCTGTTTATGATGCCTAATCTTTTAAATGTCACTGGAGTGCTTCCCAGGACAGCCTAAATTTTCAGGATGCACTGAGTAAACAAATGTGATTTCTTTTAGATACTTTGTTCATTATCCAGTAAAATAGGTAATAATATCATAAAGTATTTGCTCCCAAAATGGCCGTTTCCCATTTTATTTTTTTCTTATAATACGTTGTGTTTTCTTCTTACTGTTACTGAAGTAGTTGTTAGTTCATTTAATTTTAGCAGTATATAATTTTCTTTTTCTTTAAATGCAAGGGAAATGATGCTGAAGACAAACAAAATGAATGAATTTATTTCTTATTTTATTCATAATCTTATTCACTACTTAGATGTTAAAATTAGACTGCTGTATAGCCATACATAACTTGGAAATAATATCCTTTCTTCTATAATACATCTTACTTCATAAATAACATCATTTTAACAATATAGTTGACTATTTTATTGCAATTTTGATAACAAGAAATTTGTATCATCTTATTTTATAATTCACTTTAAACATGGAAAAACTAATTATATTACCTGCAAATTATGTTGGTCATGACTTAAAAACTGTCTTTTATAATTTATGTCTTGGTTTTAAAAGTATTTCTTAGGTGCATGTAATACGTTATTTGAATTGAAAAATGAAAAAATTTTCTGGAGAAATGAATCCAATTTGGCTGGTTTGACAATGACATCTGATTTTGTTATAAAAAATAATAAAAGAGGGGTTCCCTGGGTGGCTCAGCAGTTTAGCGCCTGCCTTTGGCCCAAGGCATGATCCTGGAGTCTCAGGATCCAGTCCCGAGTCCTACTTCTCCCTCTGCCTCTGTCTCTGCCTCTCTTTCTCTTTCCCTCTCTCTCTCTCTCTGTGTCTCATGGATAAATAAATAAAATCTTTAATAATAATAATAATTAAAAGAATAAAAAATTAATTTTAATATTTTGACAAAAGCCATTTAAACCATTTAAAAGAGATTAATTTTTTTTTTCATTTAGGGAACCTGGGTGGCTCAGTCAGTTAAGTGTCTGACTCTTGGTTTCAGCTCAAGTCATGATCTCATGAGTCATGAGATCAAGCCCCATATAGGATGCCATGCTCTCTGCAGAGTCTGCTTGAAGAATCTCTCCTTCTGCCCTTCCCCTGGTCACTCTCTCTCTAAAATATATAGATAAATTAAAAAAAATTTCATTTGAAAACTATAATAACATGTGTAACGCCATTTTAATTATTATTTTACTGAAATTGTTTGTAAAACTGATAAAATTAAAGTTCTCCACACAAAGGCATAATGTATATGATTACTAGTTATATGATATAACTTATGAAAACTTTTGTAAAAATATAAAAAGCAGATGCATTTCATGACAGACAAATTCTGTTAAATGTCAGACTGGTTTCCTTTCCTTTGATTTCAACAAAATTGATAAGGGGCTAGTTATCAATTGATAGATCATTATTTATATACTATGATAATAGACTGTTATATAAATTCTGACTTATAAATTGAAATGAGTTAAAATTATTGCATGGTATAGATATATTAAAATTCTTTCCATGCCATATACTATCTTATGTGACCCAGGTTTCTCTGTTATTATAAACATTATTATGTAATTCCAAACGTATATAATTACATAATAATTCTAATACCAGATAATCAATGAAGGTGGAAGATAAAAATTGATCTGTATTACTAACCAACTTGCTATTTATGAATTGGTGAACTAGGAGTTCAGAAAAGGCAAATCAGAGTTGATAATACTTGAGTCCAAAGAATGAATAGATGAGGAAAGAATTTAAATATTTGCAGGTAAGGAGAAAAACTGACAAAGGAAAGTAAGTGTTAGACCATGGAGTATGTTAAGAATTAGTAGTAGTAATGTGAAAGCTAGAAATGCACTTTAAAAAAGCAAAAGATATCCAGGCATGAGTTCTCTTTTACAGTCAGCTGAACTCTCTAGACTTTATACTGTTGCCAATGCAAAGATCCCAACGAAACAGAAAAAGGGCAAAGTTGGATATATTTGGATCATGAGAAAGGCTGATACAGTTGACCTTGCCAGGTGGACTTGCACAAAGGAAGACGAATAACTGTGGACAGTAGTTACCTCGTAAAGATTTTTACTTTATTCATTCGGCACCATATGCACCATCCTAACCCTTGTCCATTCCATTTTGAGCCCTCACTGGAACTGCTACAATATACTTCTATTTGGTTTTTCATGTTCTGATCTTTTCCCCCTTTCCTTTTCTTCATTCCTCACCAACACAATTCCACATAGCAGCCAGAGTTGTTGTTGTTACTTAGATTATTCCAGTCCAATGTTAAAAACTTTCAAGAAATTCTCAATTAACTTATATATCTTATGCGCTAATCTTTAGATATATTCTGTAAGTTGAATGATTGTCTAACTCCTCGTATAAAATTTTCTGAGGCTGAAAGGGAGCACTATTGATAATTATACCAAACAACAGTTATAACCTCATTTGGGCATGCTGCAATGTATAGTTACCCACTTTATGATGGTCCATATCTCTGTCTCCTGCCTATCCAGCAAAGCTCATCACATTTCAGTCTCCATCTTTTCTCTCTAGTTTATCAACAATTATCTCTTATTTGTTTGATACAATCATTTGTATCTCTCCAGTACAAATGGTGTTATAATTGTTCTTCCCTTTGTTTCAACATCCTACCCAAAATTTCTGTTGCTTTCCTACTTTTTGCATTTTTATTTTTACATATTGTTTTTACTTTCTGACTTTTGTTTTTGAATTTCATATCGTGTGTCTCTCTCACAAGAATGAGGTTATTTAAAAGAATGTATTTTGTCTGACTTATTTATTACTCTATCCCTAGTGCCTAGAACAGTCTGTCACATTCAAGGAACTGAAATTTGTTCAGTAAACACATGAATAATTTAATACATGAAACATTTCAGAAAACCCTACAGTATAATAGCCAGGATCTCCTGAGATATTGAAACAGCAATTGATATTAGGGATCAAAAATAAGAAATAAATACAAGAAATATTGCAACAATAAAAGAAGGAAGATTTTAGATCAACACACAGTGGATAGCACATTACTTTTATAACAGGTAATATTGGCATTTCTGAAGCAATAATCCTTTGTTTATTATTATCTAGCACATTGCAGGATTTTGGGATATCTGGCTTTGGTCTACTTAAAACCAGTAGTATTTCTTTCTTTGTGACAATGAGATGTGTTCTCATATACTTTACTCCTTAGAGAGATGATGAAGGTTGAAAACCATTGAGTTAAAAAAAGGGGGGGAAGGAGTTTAATGAAATTGAGATTTATGGCATGATGATATAAAAGGAAGTAAAGGGATCCCTGGGTGGCGCAGCGGTTTGGCGCCTTCCTTTGGCCCAGGGCGCGATCCTGGAGACCGGGATCGAATCCCACGTCGGGCTCCCGGTGCATGGAGCCTACTTCTCCCTCTGCCTGTGTCTCTGCCTCTCTCTCTATCTCTCTGTGACTATCATAAATAAAAATAAATAAATAAATAAATAAAAATAAAAGGAAGTAAAAATCTAATAGAGAAGTGACAAATTTTTTATGAGGTTGCAAATAATTAAGGTATAAAGGCACCATTCCTGGGCTCAGTTGGTTGAGCATTTGACTTTTGGTTTCAGCTCAGGTCATGATCTTGGGAATGTGGAATTGAGCTCCATGTGGAGCTCCACACACAGTGTGGAGTCTGCTAGAGATTCTCTTTCTTCTCTCTCTGCCCCCACTCCAGCTAGCACAATATAAATAAATAAATAAATAAATAAATAAATACATAAATACATAAATACATAAATACATAAATACATAAATAAAATTTAAAAAAGAATAATTAAGGTTTTTACATGTGCTTGAAACATGCAAGCATTTTTTGAAGTAGATTTTCCACTGAGATAGAAATACAAATTTGAATATTTCCTGTATTATAACTATGTAAGCAGATTACCTTACCCAGTAAAAACAGAGAGAGAAAAAGGGTAATAGGCTGAGGCCAGAAATCCAAAGGTAAGTAAGTAAATCCTAGGAAGTAAGGCAGAAAGACTCAAAGAAAAGCTAAGAAACAAACTTGGGAGAAACTATATTAATTACTAGGAAAACAAGTTTCTTTTTGTCAATCAGAAGTTACTTCAATATTATTCTGAATAGTTATGAGTTAGGATAAACATAATGGAAACAAGACATTTCTGATCTTTGAACCTTTCCTTTATGAATCTTAATATTGGAAGATGACTTAATAACTTAGTGTCATATAACTGGCTCTGTTAAAGAATGAAATAGATAAAATCATATTTGAATAAATTCAAATTAGCTAATTTCCTAAAAGGAAATTCGATGTGCAATGTATAAAGAATACTAAAAACATAAGCTAATAAGAATGTGATATATGGTCTTCAAAATATTGTTATCTGGAGGTGTTCACTGCAGCATAATACAATTCATGAAATATTGTTTTTATTATTTGAATACTGATCATTTTCTTCCTACATAAATTTCTTGAAATAATTTATTATTATGGGATATTTGTGTTCATACTGTTGAAATGGAAATATAATTCATTGATATTTGCATGTTATTTTTTTAGAGTTATTTATTTATTTTGACAGGGAAAGAGAGAGAGAGAGAGAGCACATAGGGGGAGGAGGGGCAAAGAGAGAGGGAAAGAGAATCTCAAGCCAACTCCTCACTGAGCATGGAGCCTGATGCAGACTATCTCAGAACCCTGAGATCATGACCTGAGCCAAAATCCAGAGTCAGATGCTCAACCAGGTGCTCCAACATGTTATTTTGAACAGCAACAAAAAGAGCCCTCAACATGAATGAATGAATGTAGTATATAGTCATTTCAACTCTCAATCACAATTATAGTATAGATTCCTTATGATTTATATATAAGCTTCATATTAGCAGAGTGTTTAATGATCCACCTTGATTCTGAGTTTTTCAACCCACTAAAGCTTATAGATCAAATGATTTTGACATTGAAACAGTTTTCCTAGAGTAATAAATCAGTTGAATCCATATTGTTTTCAGTATCTCATTTTTTTCAGATATCTTAATTATACACCCATGTATTTATTCATTCAAAAATATTTATTGCTATGTATAATGACCAATATTGACACTAAACCTTGATTACAAAATGACAAATAAAGCAAACATCTCTGCTCTCTTGTGCTTACAAACTAGGGAGTCTATTAGAACCTACAGGAAAGTAAATAGACAATTTTTAATTTTCAATGTGCAGTCTAAGACATATTTCAAATGTATGAGGGCAGCCAGGTTTATGACAGTCATATGCTCATCACAAAGGCCAGGACTCTAGAGGCCTTTCTAATTCCTACACAAACAACATCTCTAAAAAGAGATGACAGAAATTTGGAACCACATTAGATACAAAAAAATTTGTTAAGTTTTCTAATACACAGCTCATCCATCTACAATACAAGCATGATAGTAATCTATACCATACGGTTTTGGTGAAAATTAAGTTAAACTTTACCTGTAATGCAAAGTGCCTAGAATGTATGTGTATATCTGCATGATTTCAATATATTATTGATATTATTATATACATAATGGGCTCTCAGTGAAAGCTAGGAAGGAAAAGCTAAATAGCAGAAAAGAGGTAAAAAGGAGAAAAAAAGAGCACAAAATGTGACACTCTGTTGACTCTGAATGTTTATAAATTCCCAATAGATGGGTGGACAAAACAAATTTAAATGTAATATTTAGTAAGATGCGCTGTTTGAACTACTCCACAAGTCCCCAGAATCTTCACAAATATCTATCAATCTTTAATGTTTTATGATGTACATGAATGAATATATATACAGATTATATATATGTATATGTATATGTGTATATATATATATATATATTGATATACATATATCAATGACACTTGTGGCTAAGAAGGAAACTAGTGCCAAAATTTATCATAAGAATGTTTCTGTATCTCTTCTTCCAGAAATCTGCATAAATTTTGGTCTTGTGAGGACACATTTTATTCTGTACACTATGCAGTTGGATATATTAAACCAATACAGTGTAGATTTTAAGTCCAAATGAGAGTCACAGCTCCATCTCATTTGAATATGTTTATACTATTTATGAAATCAGAAATTCATTTGATGAATATATTTTAATGAAGTTTATCATGTTGATAAATTCCTATCACGATATACATTGAGTAAAAACAAATGAAGTTAATTAAAATAATAAAAGTACCTTAAAAACAGGACTTCAATTTGGATATATATTCAAGTAATAAAAATATCCCACCCAAAAGAGAAAAATATGAGCTATACATGTTTATATTTGTTGAATGTGGAAAATACTTTTTTTTTTAAATTTTTTTCTTTATTATTTATTTATGATAGTCACAGAGAGAGAGAGAGAGAGAGAGAGAGAGAGGCAGAGACACAGGCAGAGGGATAAGCAGGCTCCATGCACCGGGAGCTCGACGTGGGATTCGATCCTGGGTCTCCAGGATCGGGCCCTGGGCCAAAGGCAGGTGCCAAACCGCTGCGCCACCCAGGGATCCCTGGAAAATACTTTGATTTATTAAGATGCTTTATCATCTTTAAAAAAATTACAAGTCCCAAATCATTACAAAATCAATACTTTTCCTTCAAAAATACTCGGGCTTTTTTTTTTTAAATATTTCATTTATTTGAGAGAGAGAGATTGAGAGCATGAGTAGGGGGAGGTACAGAAAGAGAAAGGAAGATGCAATCTACAGGAGACTTTTACTGAACACAGGGCCTGACATGGGGCTCAACCTCAGGGCCCTGACTGAGATCATGACCTGAGCTGAAACCATGAGTTGGAGGCCCGACTAAGTCACCCAGGTGCCCCCAAAATATTCAGTCTTTTGAAAACAGATTAGAAAGATAAAATAGTAGAAATAGTAAAAATGGTACTATTACAAATGAAGCTTTGCCAATATCTGTTCATTCATGTCATGAATATTTTAATTATCTGTTAATCATGTCTGAGACTATTGTATTTGAAGCAAGGTGCTGATGATAAACACACGTAAGATGAGTGACAAGGAACTGTGAAGTAGTTTTATACGAGCAATGATATAGAATTTGGAATGTCAACAAGATGCTTAGGTCAGTTATTTTTAAATTACCAATCAGAAATGTTGATCAAGGATATAGAAGAAAGAATGGAGCTAGATTTAAGAATCTTCATAAACTTAATGGTAATTATAGACTCAGATGTAGGGAATACGGCTTAGAAGAGCTATTTTAGATATTTGGGGTTTTATTGAACAAGCATCTGAATATTTTTTTCATGTATTTAAGAAATTGTCAACTATTATTCAAGCTAAAATTATTGGTTTCTCAGCTTCCAATGTAATTCCCTAGGGCATAGGCTTGTGAACAATGTCTATGAGGTGGAAATTGCTCCTGATTGAATCTCCTCCATTCCCTTTTTATTCTAGGGTAACTTTTTTTTTTTAATTACATTTTTCCCCAAACTGTTACAGTTTTGATATGCACTCTTGGCTTTTGGCAATTAGAACTAAAGAAGAAAAAAGTTGTCTTCCTGCTTTTTTTGACTGTTTTTCTGCTGAGTCAAACAAGACTTCTCCACTTAACATATTCTAGCCATACTTCTAGAAAGAGAAAGTATAGAAAAGAAAATGCATGTTGCTTCCTAGAGGTATTAAACTGTAATGGCAAGCATCACTTCTTCTCATATCTTGTTAGAACTTAGCCACATATTTTCACCAGTTTTCCAGGACAAAGTTGTTTCTGTGCCAAATAAAATCCAGGAGTAGTGTTGTTAACAGAGGAGGTAAATATATATTTTAGGAGCATTTTTCTTGTAAGCCATTAATACCAGGAATATGGAGATTAGAATACCTTCAGTGGTGGTTCTACTAATTGTTGCTGTGAACTTTAGTTTCCATCCCAGGATTGACAGTGTGGCAAACGGTTCTGGTGCTTGGTGAGAATGGCAGAGGTTTATTATCAGTTCTGCATGACAGTCAGGGCATTGTTCCTGGCTGCTTTGCCTCAGGGATTTTATTGCCAACCTGCTCTGTCAACTACACCATATCCTTTTAATGGACTCATCTCTTTAAGCAGCTGGATCCAGCTCTTCTTGTGACTCAGAATTCTGAGTCTCACATGATTATGCAGACAGATGGCAAGAGGCCTGATAACAGAATCCAGAGGAATACAACCTTTTTTTTCCCCTCTGGAAAATTAGGCACTAGGTATAAAAATCCACTCAAACCAATGTTAGTTAATATTTTTAAAAAGGTACTTGTATTATAAAGATAATGTGAGGTACTTCAAATTTTGAAATCTCAGTTGTAGGAATTTTTGAACTCACCTATAAAATTTTTCAGGTACATCCACATAAAGAGCTGTTTCAGTTTGCTGAATGATTTAGATGATCAGTTTCTCATTTCTAAATTTCTTACAGAAAAATCAGATTAGCCCAGTATACATTTCTGGCCAGTAGAGTCAGGTGCTTCTCTTTCTCTCTCTCCCTTCTTCAATCAGTTCTGACACTGAGTTTCAGGTCTGCATGACTCCCTGTCTATAAAAAACACCATCTGCTATGACATGAAACTCAAAAATTTAAGTGACTAAAAAATAAAGCTGTATTTCCCACTTACAACGAGTCTGATATGAATATCATTTGTCAGATGGCTCTCTTTGGTGGTTCTTCTCCAAGTAATAAATTCAAGGTTTCATGCTTTTTCCATTGTATATCTCGAGTAACATAACATCTTTAATTGCCCGTCATGCAGAACAAGACAGAGAGAGTGGGACAAATCCAGGTTAAGAAATGTATCTTCTATGTGCCAAGAGGGAAAATTAAGTCCTTTAACGGACATAGCAGTATTTGTCTCCTTCACATTATCCAATGATTGAACTTATTGAGAGAAGTCAGTTTCTCTGAGAAACATAGAGGAATAACATAGCCTACAAAGAATTTAATATAAATGCTTACAAACAGGAAGTGTTCATGAAATTCAAGGAATACTATTTTCATTTTATAACTAACCAGACACAGAGAAGCTAAGTAATTGTCCCATTATCTCACAGCAGGTTAGCAGAAGAGCCAGATTTTAAAACTGTAGAGTTTATCTCCAGTGTCCACATCCTTTTTTTAAAAAAGATTTTGTATACTTATTTGAGAGAGAGAGAGAGTAAGCACAACCAGGGGGACAGGCAGAGGAAGAGAGAAATGAAGGAGCAGACTCTACTCTGAGCAGGGAACCCAATGCACGTCTTGATCCCAGGCCCCTGGGATCATGACCTGAATTGAAGGCAGATGCTTAACCAACAGAGCCATCCAGGCACCACCTGTGCACACATTCTTAAACAATAGTCTTCATTACCCTCCACTGGGCTTTTATTCTGAAATTTCAAGATTTTTCTTTTGATGCTAATTGTTCTTACGTATTTATAGTTATATTTGAACCAAATCTTCATATCTTAGGAAATAAAAAGGAGGGTATATTCTCATTTCAACTTAGTCTGACAAGTCTAAATGGAAGGAGTAAATTATTTTTAACCACTAGAGAAATTAAAACAAACATGTATAGAAAAAATTACCTACTTAATAGATTCAAATGAAGAATGTAACAAGTAATAGCATAATGATTTTATACATAAATTATACATTTAAAAAAGAACACACCCATACTGATTAACCTTTTAAAATATATATATTAATCAATGAGTTTTGATGAATGGATTTTTAAACTTTCATAAATAACAAAAATTTTTATGAAAGTATCTGTAAGAGAAGTATGTGGCAAACCAAATGATTAGTTTAGCATCAATTTATAGCCACTAGGGTTTTGAACATTATACAGTGAAATGTATCATACAAAATGTAGGAAAAGAGAATATTAACACATTGCTAATGGAAATATAAATTGGTATAGTACTTGGGACCTGGAAAATTATTTCAGACATCTGAAATCACAAGTAAATAAGTGTGACTGATCTTAATTAACTTGTTCAGTTTCCTTCCAAACCATTTCTAAAATGTAGAAGCTCACATTCTTTTCTTTGATATTTGGGATTAAGGTAGTATTTTAAGATCTGTTAGCTGGATGCATTTGTGCAGGCTTTGATTTACAACTAAATTATTCAGAGATAAGAGCATTCAAGAAGGCATTCATTTTGCTGTTATTGATTATAGGGAAATCAGCATGGTTCTGATGTCTGAAATTATAATAGGAGCTTCCTGATTCAGGATACCAGATTGCAGAATTGAGAAGCACAGTTATGTTTTGTCTTGTGAAATCTTATTTCTGGAGACAGACTAGAGAGATTTCAGGCCTCTCAATAATCCCGGAAGGTTATGTATATATATTTTATGTGCACTTGTGCATGTGCGCGTGTGCGCACACACACCCGCCCACACACATTTCCTTCATTAAATTCCCTTATATGAAAACTAGCAAGAGAGATTTCTGTTATGTGTAATCAAGAGTACTGAATGTATAGTAATTGAGAAGATAAACATCTAAGGAATACGTATCTATATCTGTATAGGTTTCCCACCTGTTAGTTTTGCAGGCAGTGAGGATCTAGTTTCAGGAAACACACAGAGTAAGCCATAGCATTCAGTGTCTAATTAGTGGGATCCTTATGTAATGAACTGTAGTCATCTGGAATAAAGTGCTTATTGAAGCAGTAGGAAATAATAGACTAGCATGAGTTGGGGATCATAAAGAATAGAAAGACTGTGACAATCTGCCTCTATTTGCCATGGAAAAAAGAATAGGTTTATATTTTAAAATTTTCATCTTAAGGCATAGACAAAAAAGAAAGAAAGAAAGTACGAAAGAAAAAAGAAACAGTTTCTACCATTTACCTTAGAAAGCTCTTATACCAAAAACAAACAAAAACCCTAAGGGTTGACACAGCTGAAATTACTGAGCGATTGCTAATCTGAGTTGGAGAATTACAACACAGATTTGATGTATATCTTCACAAGTTTGTGTTTGTTTGTTTCAGACTTGGAGATCTGATTAAGAAAGAATAGGGAACCAAAATTTCACTGGTGACATTTGAGAGAATGAGATGTCTTGTTAGCAGAAAAACATTATTCTTGACACTTGTTGAAGAACAATAGGGCAGACTGTATTCAGGAGATATACCACAATGGGGTTTTCCAGTATGAGAGAGAGGTTGAGTTCCATTCCAAATATAATAAGGAAAAGTGAGAATTTATAGCAGAAGGCAGAGTTGGGGTTCATTGATGTTTTTTATTAGAATGCATCATAAGCTTTTTTAATTCCTTAATTACACAAGAGGCTTCTTAGGATTTGGAACAAATCTCAGTTGAATGATTTCAGTATCACAAATGAACACAGAAGAGACTAAAGGGGAGAGTAGGGAAGGGAGCACTTGTGGTGATGTTTCTCTCAACACATTTTGTCATTCAATTCCCTTGCAAGGATAGGTGCTTTCTTTTAAAAATCAGAGATCCACTCCACTGTAGAAGAAATGATTAATGATATTATTTGAACTATTGGATGGTCAGAAACTAAAACAAATAATATTGGAAGGTTCTTCTAAAAATATTTGAGGGAAATATGATAGAGTTTTCAGGATAGATATTGAGTATTGAGTATGAAAGATGCTTTTTCCTACATGTTACTTGTTAGGCAAACTCTTCTGCAATAACAGTTCTTAATCTGGGGGAAAGATAATCTATTTATGAAGTCAGTGAGCTTCTTCCCCAAGTCAACCCAATAGTTCCTCAGTGGCTTCGTGATTAAAGTGTCTAGAGTGGCAGTGACAGATACTGTGTGTGTGGTGTTTTTAAATTTAATTTCATGAAGACTAATAAGGCTACTGTCAATTTTAGCATTGATTGGGCCAGCAATAGAAACCAATGCTTAATCTCCCAGAAAAGCACTATATATTATCAAGGATACCAGTCTAACTGGACCCATTCTAACATGGAAGAGGTAGAAATGTTTTCTTCATAGAACATAACTCAAGATCTGGAAGGGATTTGTTGAGCTAAAGTCAAAGAAATGAAAGGATAGGAGATAATCAAAATTTGACATAATATTGTAGTGTGATTTTAGTTTTTAAAAAGATTAATAAAAATAACTTTAGGAAGCTAAAATGAGCTATTATTTATTCTTATATTCTATCTTGCTACTTTTGTGAAATATTTTGCCTTTTTTTAAGGAGAGATGAGGATTGGAAAATAACAGTACTTATGCCACAGATTATAGAAAATTGAAATTTCTTCAGTACCTTTCAGAATGTGCTAATACTTAATTCTCCTTTTTATTGTTATGAAAAATTTAGTCATAAAATTAGCAATAATCATAACTAAAAATGCAGTTAAGAGACATATTTCCATAATCTACAGGAAAGTCTGTCAATGGTTTTGCACATATTTGTTTAAAAATGTGGACATTACATATCTATCAACATTTTTCAATCTAAAAGTACTCAGAGTCTACTTGGATAAGACAGACAGATAAACAGACTATTCCAAAATAGTGCAATGTTTGTATAATAAAGTCCAGCAAGATTAACTATTTTATTTAAGATTTTAAGTAGTTTTAGATTATTTATCACTGTTCTTTTGCTTTTCTTCTCCAAAAGGTGGTCTTAACTAGTTGCAGCACATCCATTATTTTATATTGTGTAGCACATCCATACAGCACAATATAAAATAAACATCTCAAATGACAAGACAACTAGAGCATTTAAGCCATGATTACAGCAGCCAGCTGGGAACTCAATGGTAAAACACAAGTGAAATCCGTTGATAAAATAATCTCTTATAACCAAGGATAATCACTGTAGGTATAGGACCCTGATAGTAAGTGGAAATAAATACCCTCAATCTGAGAAAGGAAGAAAAATCCCTTCTTATTTAAATACTTCTAAGCCTCTGAGTGTAATGGGGTGATAGCTAATTCCACTGAAACATAATTGGAAATTTTCAAACAAAAAGCAATTAAATATATAGTCTATAAAAATTTTAGGAGTTGATCAGAATCCCCTTGTATTTTATCATTTTTTTTTGTATTTTATGGATTTTTATCCCACACTTAGGTATAATTGATATCATGCAGAGGGGCTTTCTCTTTGCATACATGCATTTCAGTATATATTGGTCCACTTCTATCTGACCATTTTATGTTTATCCTTTGAGTCACCTTTTGTTTCTTTATTATTAAAAAACTCAAAATGAAAAACGATTACAAATAAATCCTAGTGACAAAATAGTTATATGTAATTGAATATCATTATATATATATATATATCTCACTCTGTCTCTCATGAATAAATAAAATCTCTAAAAAACAATTAATTTTGACTTTTTTAAAGAATTAATTCTGCTGTATTTATATTAAATTTTAATTTTTTACATAATTTTCCACATTTATTGAGATATAATTGGCATATAGTATTAAATTAGTTTAAGGGTACAACATAATGACTTGATATACTTATATATTGTGAAATGATTGTTACAATAAACTTGGTAAACATCCATTACCTCACATAGTTACAAAATCTGTTTGTGATGAGAACTATTAAGATTCACTATTGTAGCAATTTCAAAGTACAATATGGTGTGTTAAATATAGTCACCTTACTGTACATCACATTGACAGGATGCATTTAATCAAAAGTTTGTAGCTTTTGAGTACCTTCACATATTTCCTCCACATCCCATCCCTTCCTCTGGAAATCACTAATATGTTCTATTTCTATGAGTTCAGAGTTTTTTTAATTCTTCATATAAGTGAGATCACGCAGTATTTCTCTTCTTTTTTTTGGTTGACTTATTTCATTTAACATAATGCTCTCAGGATCAATTCATATTGTCACAAATGGCATGATTTACTTTTATGACTTCATAATATTCCATTATGAATATTATGGATTATTCTAATTATTCCATCATGAATAATTCCATTATTATAAGTGATATATATTACATAATATTACATATTATATAATACATAATATTATATATTATAAGTGATATATATAAAAGTGTAATATATATGTATATTACATTTTTTTCATCCATTCATCTGTTCATATAATTGAACCATGTCATTAGGGATGTAGATATCTTTTTGAGAGAGTGATCTTATGTCTTTTGGATATATCTCTAGAGATAGTGATTTTGTTTCATTTGGATATTTATCCAGAAGTGGAGTTGCAGAATCACACGGTAGTTCTATTTTTAATTTCTGAGGAACATCCATGCTGTTTTCCACAGTGGTGGCACCAATTCACATTCCCACCAATAGTGCACAAGGGTACCCTATTATCCATATCCTCAATAACACCTGTTATCTTTTGTTTTTGATGATAATCATGCTAACAGTTATGGGGTAGTATCCATTGTGGTTTTTATCTGCATTTCCTTGATAATTAGTGATGTTGAGGACTTTCTCATGTAGTCATTTTATGATGTCTTTGGGAAAGTGTCTATTCAATTCCTCTGCCCATTATTAATTGAAATGTTTGGTATTTTTGCTAATGACCTGTATGAGTTCTATTGAACCTTATCAGATGTGTCATTTACAAACATATTTTCCCATTACATAGGTTGACTTTTCTTTGAACTTTCTTTTGCTGTGAAGAAGCTTCTTTGTTTGATATAGTCCCATCTTTTTGATTTTTGCTTTTGTTGATTTTGCTTTTGGATTCAAATAGAAAAATCATTGACAAAATCGAGGTCTTGAGGATTATCCTCACATTTTCTTCTAGGAGTGTTATATTCACAGATTTTATGTTCAAGTTGGTAAGCTATTTTCTGTTGATTTTTGTAGAAGGTATAAGACAGGGAGTCAGTTTTGTTCTTTTCATGTAGCTGTCCCGTTTTCTCAAGACCATTTATTGAAGAACCTATCTATTCCCCATTGTATATCCTGGGCTTCTTTGTTGTAAATCAATTGACCAAGAATTCATGGGTTTATTTCTGGGCTATCTATTCTTTTTCATTGATCTGTGTGTCTTTTTTTATGTCAATACCAAACTGTTTTGATTCCTTTAGTTTAAATTAAAATTTGGAAGCATGATGCCTCCAGCTTTGTTCTTTCTCAAAATTGCTTTGGCTATTTGGGGTCTTCTGTACTTCTATATAAATTTTGGGATTGTTTGTTGTATTTCCTTGTGAAAAATGCCACTGGAATTTTGATAGAGATTGAAATGAATTTTTATATTGGTTTGTGTAGTAAAGACATTTTAATCATATTAATTATTCTAATTTATGAGTATGAAATATCAATTTATTTAGTCTTCTTCAACTTCTTTCATTAATATCTTATAGATTTAAGTATAGAGGTCTTCCACCTCTTTAGCTATATTTATTCTTTGGTATTTTATTCTTTTTTATGTAATTATGAGTGGGACATTTTTCTTACTTTCTCTCTCTGATAGTTCATTTTTAATGTATAGAAATGCAACTGATTTTTCTTAAATCTTGACTTTGCATCCTGCAACTTTACTGAATTTGTGTATTAGTTCTAACAGTTTTTTGGTGGAGAATTTTGTTTTTTCTATATGTAATATCATGCCATCTGCAAATATTAACAGTTTTACTTCTTCCTTTCCAATCTGAATGTCTTTTATTTATTTTTCTTGCCTAATTGCTCTGGCATGAACTTTCAGTACTATACTGAATAAAAGTGGTAAGAATGAGCATCTTTGTCTTGTTCTTGATTTTAGATAAAGGCTTTCAACCTTTCACCATTAAGTATAATGTTGTGGGCTTGTCATATACTGGCTTTATTATGTTGAGGTATGTTTCCTCTGTAACCCATTTGTTGAGAGCTTTTTGTCATGAACTAATGTTGAAGTTTGTCAAGTGCATATTCTGCATTATTGAGATGATCATATGATGTGTATCTTTCATTTTGTTAATGTTGTGTGTCACATTGATTAATGTGTAGATTTTGAACCATCCTTGCATCTCTGGAATCAATTATATTTGATTATGCTATCTGTTCCTTTTAATGCATTATTGATTTTTGTTTGTTAATATTTTGTTGAGGATTTTTTACATCTATGTTTATCAGGGATGTTGGCCTATAATTTTCTTTCCTTTTAGAGTCCCTGTCTGTTTTTTATCAAGATAATGCTGGACTCCTGAAATGACTTTGGAAGTATTTCCCCCTTCTCTACTTTTGAAGAGTTTTAAAAAGATTGGCATTAATTTTTTAAATATTTTGTGAAATTTACCAGTGAAAGTACATTTGGTCAAAGATTTCTTTGTTGGGAAGTTGTTGATTACTGATTCAATCTTGTTATTAGTAATTACTCTGTTCAAATATTCTATTTCTTCATAATAGAGTCTTGGTAAGTTGAATCTGTCTAGGAATTTGTTTCATCAAGGTTTTCACTTTGCTGGCTAATTATTGTTTACAGTAGTCTTTTGTAATCTTTTGTATTTAGTGGTATTATTGTAAAATATCTTTTTATTTCCAACTTGAGTTTTCTTTATTTCTTGACACATCTAACTAAAGTCTATTTTGTTTATCTTTTAAAATAAAGGCCTCTTACTTCCTTTGATTGCTTTAGTCTCTATTTCATTTATTTCCACTCCTTGTTATATCTTTCCTCATACCAACTTTGGACTTAATTTCTTCTTTTTTTTTTCCTCTCTCATTCTTTTAGATGTAAAGTTATGTTGTTTATTAGAGACCTTTACTGTTTTTTCTTAATGTAGGCATTAATCACTATGAACTTCCCTCTCAAAACTGCTTTTGCTGCATCCAATGAGTTTTAGTAAGTTGTATCTATACTGATTTGTTTCAAGATATTTTCTATTTCTTTAGTTTTAAATTCCTTATTTGATTCAGTGGTTGTTCAGTAGCATATTGCTTAATCTCCATATATTTGTGAATCTTTTATTTTTTCCACCTTATAATTGATTTTTCCCCCATACCATTATTGTGGAAAAGATGCTTGATATGACTTCCTTTTTCTTAATTTAGTCAAAACTTGTTTTTGGTCCATTGCATAATCTGCTTTGGAGAAGGTTTCGTGTTCACTTGGGAATAATGTGTATTCTTTTGCTGTTGGATGGATTATTTTGTAAAGAACTATTAAATCCATCAGCTCTAACATGTACTTTAGGTTCAATGTTTCTTTATTGATTTTCTGCCTAGATATTATTCTTTGTTGAGCAGGGAATTGAATTCCCCTATTATTATTATATTGCTCTTTCTTTCTCCTTTTAGGTCTATTATTATTTGCTTTATATTTAGATAATCCTATAATGAGTGTATTAATATTTACCTATGTTATCTATCTTTCTGGATTGACCCCTTTATCATAATACAATAAGCTTGTTTGTCTCAAACCCTTTATTATACAATGAATATGCAATTGATCCACTGTTTATCAAAGACTGTCATTTCTACATGACACTGCAGTATGATCTTTGTCATAATTTAGGTCATGGTATGCCTATCTTCCATTTCTGCACATTCAGGTGTCTTCCAATTATCTGTCTATTCTTCTGTCAAAAACAATCTTAATTACCATAATTTTGTAATAAATCTTGATACCTGGAAGTCTAAGTCACCACTTTTTTTTTCTTCAAAGTTGACTTTGCTAAGTTGGGCAGTTATATTTCCACATATGTTTTAGAATCAGTTTGTCAATATCTACAACATATTGGATCTAAGATTGTAGGGTTGTATTGAATCTATACAATGATGTGGGGAAATTTTCTGTTAGTACTGATTTCTCCTTCAGTGAATATGATATAGCTTTAATTTTTTAAGATCTCATTTATTTTTTATAAAACTTAACGCCCCCCCCCCCCCCAAAAAAATAACCCAGTTAAAAATAGGCAGAATATGAATAGACATTTTCCCAAAGAAAACATATCTGTGGCTAACAGACATATGAAAAGATGTTCAACATCATTCATCAGGGTAATACATCTCTAATACAAAAATACAGATTCAAAGGGGTACATGCACCCTAATGTTTGTAGCAGTATTATCAACAATAGCCAAATTAGGTAAAGAGCCCAAATGTTCATTGGATGATGAACAGATAAAGAAGATTTGATGTATATATACAGAGAGAAAGAGAAAGAGAGTGGAATATTATTTAGCAGTAAAAAAAGAATGAAATCTTATGATTTGCAAAGACAAAGATGGAGCTAGAGAGTATTATGCAAAGTGAAATAAGTCAGTCAGAGAAAAACAAACACCATATGATTTTACTCATATATGGAATTTAGAAACAAAATAAATGAAAGTAGGGGAAAAAACAGAGAAGCAAACTGAGAAGTAGACTCTTAGATATAGAGAACAAACTGATGGTTACTAGAGGAGAGGTAGGTGGGGGAATAGGTTAAATATGTGATAGGGATTAAGGAGGACACTGTGATGAGCACCAGGTATTGTATGTAAGTGATGAATCTCTAAATTCTACACCTGAAACTAATATTACACTATATGTTAACTAACTGGAATTTAAATAAAACTCAAAGAAGTTAATACAGTAATATTTTTAAAAAATAAGCAAATGATCAAAAACAATCTTATGCATTTTTCCCAATAGGTTTATATATATATATTTTACACATATTTACTTATAAACATTCCTAATACTTGCTACAATGGTGTAATCGAGTGATATAATTTTAAAATTCAATTTTATATTGATTTACCGGTAATATCAATATGGTTCCATTGTGATCTGTAAAATAACCTAAATAGTTTCAAAATTCAAAATTTGTTGTGACTTACTTTATAATACAGTGTATGTTCTACATCTTCTCTTTCTCACAATAACATAATCATTTAAAAACACGTGGGTTAAACTACTTAAATTCCATTTAATAAGATTTGTAGATTTCTTTATTCTTTTTTTTACAAGGCCCCATCTAAATGCTTAGATTTTAGTAAGATTATTTTACACATATAATCTGAGACCATTAGATAGATTATCCCTTGAATCATGGCATAGTATTTCAAGAATAACCATTAAAAAAAAGTTTTATTGGAGATTTTCAGGTACTTGACAATTTTCAAATTATATATATATATGTGTGTGTGTGTTTATAGCTATATATATTAAATATAATCACTATACTTATAGATAGATATAAAAACATATCTTTCTTTATCTATAGCCAATATTTATTGTACTCTTAATAGTTTTTCTCCATTTTTTTCATCAGCAGAGCTTAGAAAAACATACTTTAAATATGTTGTGATGGGATCCCTGAGTGGCGCAGCAGTTTGGCGCCTGCCTTTGGCCCAGGGCGCGATCCTGGAGACCCGGGATCGAATCCCACATCGGGCTCCCGGTGCATGGAGCCTGCTTCTCCCTCTGCCTGTGTCTCTGCCTCTCTCTCTCTCTCTCTGTGACTATCATAGATAAATAAAAAAAATAATAAAATAAAAAAATAAATATGTTGTGAAGTTCACTATCCCACTTGATTTCCACATTGACATTTATCTCCTGCTTGAATTTTTTAGTTGGATTCTTCTCTTATGCACATTCTTTAAATGGATAAACAGTTGTTTTATATTCTGAATTTTTTTGTATTTGCAAATGTAACTTTTTCCAGTGCTATGTTTGTGAATGATATCTTGGTTAAGAAAAGATTTTGGGGCTGTGATCTTATCTCCTAGAAGTTTCCAGATGCTATTCCCCACTCATCTAGTAGATGAAGACACTGACAATATAACTTACAGTTATTTGTTAGTCCTATTCTCTTTCTGTCTGGAAATTTTATAGATTAAGCTCAGGAATTTTATGATGCTAAGCCTTATATTACTTATATTACTATCCTTCCTATCATTCTTGCCTATAATTAAAGTGTAAAATTCTTTAAGTTGAAAGATAAGTTTTCAGATTTTCTTCTTTAAATTATTTTTACTCAAAATATTATTCACATGAACAGAAAAGACAAAATAATTTGATGTCTAGCCATAAATGCAAAACACAACTTTGTCAAATTATCTTGTCAGGTTTACTCCAACTCTTGTTTTTTGTCATTTTAAGTAAAAATAACTTACATATAAAGAAGACTCTTATGTATTCCTCCATGATCTATTTATCTTCCTCTTTCTCCAGAAGGAAGGCCTGTAATGAATTTGGAAATTCTTAAACAATAGAAAGATTGAAAAATGTTTTTCTTGTGATAAAATATTAAATAAATGATATCTACTTCTGCAACCTTTTTTTATACTCAGCATAGTTTTTTTAATTGTATAAGTCTTGATGCATATAGTATTTGTTCATAGGTTTTAATTGTTATATTGTATACTAATATATAAATATATATTGACACATATATCTTTATGTATTTATATACATTTTGTAAGATATTCTGTTATTTGTAAAAGTGTATATATTCACACTCATATATAAATATTCTTAAATTATAAATATATATTTAGTATTCATTTTCACTTTAATGTATATTTAAGATATTTGAAGTATTGCTTTTTTTTATACAAAAGCTTTATCTTCTTGAGATATATTCACATACCTTTCTAGACTGTTTTCTTATTAGTGAAATAGCTAAATATTATATTGCACAAAATATAAAATATGTTCTCTGGCATGTCTGACTTAGTCTTCTGTTAGATATCTTTTTCTATACTAAATCTATAAATATATTTTGCTATATTTTATATAACACTTTAACATTTTATGTTTTGCAATTAAATAACACCTTCATGTTTTTCCATGAAAAACATGTTTTCATGGAAACATGGAAACATGGAAAACATGTTTTTCCATTATTACTCAGAATGCATATTATCAGTGTGAACACCAGAAAAGGATAAATAAGTAATAATTAATGGAAAAGTTTATGTTAACCCAGAATTTATATGTGCATATGATATTAGCTTGGACTCCTCAATTGAAACATCATTTATTAAATTTTTCATTGTTGTCCAAGCCCTATCATTAACAAAGATGATAATGAGGACACTGAGGACAAGGACATAGGTTGTTGGCTAGAGTCATGCAAGCTCTGTCTCAAGGAGCTCCATAAGTGCTAGAGACCCACATACACCTGGAACATTGCCAATAACATTGACTCCAACAGTAAGTGACCTGCTGAAACTAGCCAACTACATAGATATTTCTGTGTCAGAAACTAAGACTAAGGAACTACATTTGCTCCTAAAAACATCTCATTAGACTAAAATTTACATTAAGATGATGAAAAAGGGGGGTGCATCTGAGCAGCTCAGTCAGTTGAGCAGTGAACTCTTGGTTTCAGGACAGTTCAGATTTTGATCTCAGGGTCGTGGGATCAAGTCCTACATTGGGCTCTATGCTCAGCTCAGAGTCTGCATTGAAATCCAAAGCAACTTGAAATTGTCTGCCTCTGCCTCTCCCCAATGCTCTCCTTTTCTCTCTCTTTCTAAAGTAAATAAATAAATTTTAAAAAAAAGATGATGAAAGAGGGCACTGTGCTGAGTTCACAGGTAATCCTGTTGCTCCTGCAAAAAATTTAAAAAATAGTAAAAAATAATAATATATGATTTAATAATTAAAATAAATAAGACTTCTATGGATAAATTTTGGCTAAATTCCATGTGTCCTTGAAACTAACATAAAATTTTTGTATATGTATTAGATTTTCAATATATCTATTAGATAAAGCCTGTTAATTGCAGTCTTTCTAAGGTTTTGCTGATCATTATCTTCCCATTAGTAAAATAGTCAATTATGGAATAGTTTTTTTATAGTGACTTTGATACATAAAAAGTTTACTTGTCTTTTTTTCCCTCTATGTATCTGAGAGTACATAATTACATTCATCTACCAAAGAATTAATTTCTTATATCCTGTTTTTTCTTCATTTTATGATTATGCAGTATCCCTTTTTATCATTAATAATTATTTTTCTCCTTGTGGTCTCTTTTGTCTGATATGACTATTTGTTATGCCTACTTCCTTTATGTGCTTATATCTTGTATATATTTCAGCATTTAGTTTTTAAAATTTTAATTTTCTTGTTTGGAGCTAACAAATGGAGTTCTACTTTTAGCCAGTATGGAGAAACAGACCAGAGTTGTCACCCTTCAGCTTGAAGCAATTAAAAGACCAGACAAAACATAGCAATGGTTTTGAGATATTGGACATTAGCCAATACAAGACAATGATCCCTGCAAGTGGGGAAATAAACAAGTGGAAACCTAGGTTTGCCCCCAGCATACCCTGTGGAGACAGTTTTTTAGCCACAACAGAGGAAAAGGGAACTCTGCTGGAGCATGGCACCTCCCCCAGTTGAGAAACTTTGGGAGAAAGGGAAGAGCATGGAGGCATGAGTTTGCAGGGCAGATAACCACTGCAGAGAACTACACTGAATGAGAGCTTTGAAAATCTTCAAAAGGTCCCCCTGGAGTCATCAACCTCAGTCTTCAGAGCTGGCCCTATTGTGCAGGGTTAAATAACAAAGGTTTTACTACCTTACATACAAGACTAAGTAAGAGGAAATCATGCATCTTACAGATTTGCAATGGAAGCACTATACAGTGCTTTAATAGAACTTATATCTGCCTTTTTAAAGCAACAATATTACCTGTAAAGTCTGTATCAGGACTAACTGTGTAAAAAGGGCTGAGTTGACCCATACAACAAGGTAAAATATTGTAAAAGGGAAATCCTATTACATAAATAATTACAGAAATAGTTTATGTAGAGCTATGTTCAAATGAAATCAATGTGGTTGTTTTCATCAGGAAGCCCACTAATCATTACTGTGTGAAGCACAACCCTTCCAAGTAGGAAATACTCATTAGAAGAGAACTTTTAACCCAATTAGTTGAATTGTTTTATGGTTGAATCAATAAATTCAAATCTCCCATTTAAATCAATTAAAATATAATTTGTGTGCTAGTGAATAAATGCATTTCTGATTCATTTGCATATTTAAAGGAGCATACAGTTCTGTAACAATCAAGGTACAGATAAATCATTGTTTTTATGGAAAGAACTGACGTATATACCATTTAACAGAACTTAAAAAATAAATAAAAGATTCTGAACCTGAGAAAAGTATAAAGCTCTCTGTTCAGGAACTCCATACTAGCTGGTCCTCACCCTGTCTCCCCATTTGGGTTGTGATGCTAGGACAGCATTTTGGAAGAATATTTAACTAAGTGGAATCTCATCAGGAAGCACTTCAAAGGAGTGCTGTTTAATGTTCAAATATAAATGTACTTTGATGACCTTCCTTTTATCGAGCCCACTATTAAAATGCTTTCCTAATGCTTCCTTCCCCAAAAGCCCAAGCTGGTTAATCATATGATCTCTTTGAATAACCTTTGATCCTACTAGGTGATTAAAACCAAATTTGAAAGGAATATAAGGCATTGAAGCAAGTTTGACCTTGATAAAATTATAAACATTGTCTTCAAATATCCCCTCATCTTGAATGTCATTTTCTGTTTTAATTTATTGATTTTTCTCTTATTACTTATGCTATCTTTCATTTGTTCATGTCTTTTACAACCTTATTGTAGCTGTCTACAGCTACAACTACATGCAGTTGCCGAACCTCCAAAAATGTGACATTTGTGACAACAGATGACTATAGAGAAACCGATACTCAAATTGTTGCTTCACTATTATATTAGTTGGGTTACCCTGAGCCCTATACCCTTTCTGAACTTCAATTCACTTATGCACAAAGTTGGAAAAAAATCTGTGATTTCACATAGCATTTAGCTGAAATCAACTGATAATGCAGGTTGACTTTTTCTTAATATAAAATATACTATAAATTAGTATATTATTAAATTTAAGGTCATTCATGGCATTTTTTCCCCACTGAAGACATTTCTTTAATAAACCATCTTATTCCTTTAAATAATCACTTTTTGTTTTGTTTTGTTTTATATCTTATGAATAACACAATTTGAAAAGTCACCAGGCCACCATGACTTAAAAGTCTTCCAGTTTATGTTAAATTGATGAACTACACGCAAGAAGTACCAGTCAGGTGGCACATTATAATGTGGAAAATAAGCAAACCGAATTAAATGGATAACTGAGGAAGTATTATTTCAAGTATTGTGAACAGCCTCTCAGTGGAGTCTTCTTAATAGATAAAATTGTCAGAATATCCCTCTTTTTATATTCCAGAGAATATATTCTATTCCTAATGGAAAGTGAAGTTTCCATTGATTTTCATGTTTGCAGACTAAGGTGTACTTCCTAGGAAGTACACTAAGACTTCTAAGTAGACTAAGTAGACACTAAGTAGACTAAGGTGTAAACCAAATGGGTAATCAAACCAAAACTTGGTATTCAGAGAAGAATATTAATTTATCCATAATTATTGTGATGTCTACTAAGTATTAAGCAGTATATATGCCAAACAATGGCTGGCTAAGCTGCAAAGCTCCTGCTATGTATGCAATGCACAAGTTTCAATTGTGGGCACTTCTTTGCAAAGAGTGCTTTCTCATTGGTTATTCATGGTGTTATGACATGATATAGTTTTTAAATGTGGACATTTTTGCTCTATATTTATTCATTATTTTATACTAGTATATTAGTATACTTTGCTGTAGCTTTTAGTTAGTCCTACATATCATTGTGATATTTGTAGCAATATTCTTTGACTTATAATTTCCTAATAATAAGACCAAAAACATGCTTTTAACATGAACAAAATAAATAAGATGCATGCAGAAATCATAAACATTTGGGATGCCTGGGTGGCTCAGTGGTTGAGCATCTGCCTTTGGCTCAGGGTGTGATCCCAGAGCCCCAGGATCAAGTCCTGCATCGGCTCTCTGCATGGAGCCTGCTTCTCCCTCTGCCTATGTCTCTGCCTCTCTTCTGTGTGTCTCTCATGAATAAATAAATAAAACTTAAAAAAAAAAAAAGAAATCTTAAACATTTGAGCCTTTTTTTCCAATGGAGAGTATGAATACATATTATAGTTGAGCCAAAGGAGAGAACCAAATTGAGTAAAACTGAAGATTTCAGAAAAATTCGGTCCCAAAATTACAACTCTTAAAAGAAAAAGTATAGGAATGAAGACTCTTGGGTGGCATGGAATTTAAGAATCAAAACAATCGGGCAAGGAAAAAAAAAGAGTGAGAGTGAGATAGAAATAAACCAAGCAACAGACTCTTAACTATTGAAAATAATCTGATGGTTACAAGAGGGATGTAAGTGGAGGGGATGGATGAAATAGGTGATGAGGATTAAGGGGTGCACTTGTGATGAGCACTGGGTGATTTATGGAAGTGTTCTATCACTGTATTGTACACCTGAAAGTAATATAACACTGTGTATTACCTATGCTGAAATTAATTTTTTTTAAAAAAAGATTCTTGGGTGGCAGGAAATGGAAATTACTGGATAATGTAAAGGAGAAATAAATTTACTAAAATATGTGGAATAAAAAATATAAAAATAAAAAAATATGTGGAATAGTTTACAGAATGGAAACAAATCCCAAATAGCCTGGACAGAGTAATTTCATAACCCGTCATGACTTGCAAACTTGTAGGCATATCCTAAAGAATGACTTAAGCTATTAAGTTTGTTTTGTTCTAATAATTTCAAGTGTAGTTAGCTAGAATTCATCTCCAGTAAATATTAAAAGTATTATTTGGTAGAAAACTTACATTTATCCATCAGCAAATCACAAATCTGCATTGTATGCATACCACTGTTATTAGCCTTTTTTATTTTTCTAATATATAGTACATTATATGGTTTGGGGAGAGAAATCTAGTTCATTTTTTTAAAATATTTTATTTATTTATTCATCAGAGACACACACACACACACACACACACACACACAGAGAGAGAGAGAGGCAGAGACACAGGCAGAGTGGAAGCATTCTCCATGCTGGGAGCCTGATATGAGACTGGATCCTAGGACTCCAGGATCATGCCCTGGGCCAAAGGCAGGTGCTCAACCACTGAGCCACCCAGTTGTCCCTATTTGATTATTTAAAATAAAATGTTTAAATGTAATCAAGTATGGCTAAACTTAAAGTTTCTAAAATTAGCTAAAAATACAATGCTTTTTGAAAGCTTAACTTAAACTCTTAATGGTACCTCATTTTCAGGTGGTCCACTCTAATTTTTTGTTTTAATTCTTTTCTGGAGATAGTACATTTTATTGTGTACTTGGGGATAAAGGAGAGGGATTGATATATATTATATCTCTAGATTGTAAGTCATTCCTGGAAAGGAAAATAAATAATAGTTTATTTTCTACATTTTAGAAGAGAATGTTAAAAAAAATGGCAATGGCTGCTTTGGGGGGATGTTATTTTCTTTTAGAGAACACTATAAAGGCCCCAGGCAAGTACTTTAATTAACACCGATTCCATCTATCATTTGAGTTCCCCCAAACTCAATTATCCACTTGAATAGTTCCAAACTTTCAGAATAAACCTTTGAACAACATAGGGGAATTATCAAAAGTGAGAAAAGCAGATTCATGGCTTACCCCTTTCAACATGGTTATTTATTTTATCACAGTCTTTGTGCAAACAATAAATTCACTTTTCTTAACATAAGGTATATGACACTATAGTTGTAATCCTGAAATGTATTTCACTATATAGATTATTAACTCACATTTATGTGGATGTTTTTAATCTTTGAATAAACCTTATGTAGAATAAACCTCATTTCAGAACTAATATTAAGAATGAACTTAATCATCTTACTATAAATAATTTTTACTACTGATTTCATTAGAAATTTTGCCATAATATAATATAAAGAGTATAAATATTGGTAATTCACATATGTACTCATAACCTTATAATTTATGGTGATTAAGAGAAAGGCTTGGATGTCAAAACTTTGTTTTGATCTCATTTCTTGTACCTTTAAAATGGGTGCCTTGCTTACATATTGGGGTTTTTGTTGTTGTTTTAGAGAGAGAGCTCATGTACACACAAATAGGAGGAGCAGAGGGAGAGCAAAAGAGGGAAAGAAAGAATCCCAAGCAGGCCCCACAACCAGGGTGGAGCAGGATGCAGGGATCCCTCTCAGAACCCTGAGATCATGACCTAGGTTAAAATCAAGACACAGGCCCTTATCCAACTGAGCCAACGAGGCACCCCATTTTCTTTTTAACTTAAAAAAAACTTTTGCTGAAAGGGTTAAATAGACTTAGTTCTATAAAAAGACAGCATAGCATCTTGTATATAGCAAACATTTAAGAATTTGGGGATATATTGGTAGAACCTATGTAAAATTTATTTCTAACTAAATATGCAAAAATGATTGAAGCTATTTTTTTTCTCATTTTATCAACACAGAAGTATTTTTCTAAAGTTTCAGTGTATTGAGCACAAATTTTTGTTTATATTAGAGTTGAGTATCACATCAGTGCAATACATATAATTGCTTCATTTTAGATATATTTAACTGTTTGAAAGATGAAATATAATGTGAATATTTTATGAATGTCAAAACTTCTGTAATAGAGATGGGAAATGATGATCCCCTAAGTTATATCAATTTTGGTTTTCACATTCTAGATTATTTTATATGAAATATAACCATATTAATTTATTTTCATGCAAAGGTTTCTATTTTACAATTAAAAAAAAAACAATGGTAGAACACCACAAGTCTGTTCCTAGCCAAAAAGATATTCAAATATGAGAGATCGCTTATTATTGTTTGGCATCCTTAGAGAATTTGAAGACAAGCATCTCTTCTTCTCTACTCTAGGAAGCTGAGAAGAACAGAAAGAATATTTTTATTTGGCTTCTTTTGATTATTAGCCCTTGCTTCCATCCTCCCTCCTTTTATCCTACCTTCCTCCAATTCTTCATCCCTTCCTGCCTTCCTGTCTGCCTTCTCTCTGTAATGAGGTTAATTTCTAAGAGTCATTCAGCCTCCATTATTTCCCCTTTTCCATAAGTCAGGTTTATTGAAAGAAAACTAATCTAACATCAGTTGTACAATAGGAAAGATGCAATACCAATCAGCAGACACTATATTAAAAACAGGAGCCAGATAGGATTTTAAAATTACATACATTTGTTCTCTGAGTGTTGAACAATTACAGATTAACAATTTTCTGTAATAGGTGGGTCATTCTGACCAATCAATATTAGACAAATGATAAAATATTAAATGGCATCAGACATCAACCAGCATAGTATATAGGAAAGGATAGGTAAACAACAGAAAACCAGAATGTCGAAGAAGAGGTTAGAAAGAACAAATCCCAATGGACACAACTTACCAAATGGCTCAAATATGAAATGAGAAGGGGGCTAGCTTGGGAGTTTGCAGTACAAACTGCACACTATATTGTGTCATGACTAAGAATGACAATATTGGGGCACCTGGATGGCTCAGTTAGCTAGGTGTCTGCCTTGGGCTCAAGTCATGATCTCTGGGTCCTGATATGGAGCCCCGCAAAGTGCTCTGTACTCAGCGGGAAGTCAGCTTATCTACTTGCCCCTCCCCCAACTCTCTGCGCTTTCTCTCTTTCTTTCTTTTCTTTTTCTTTCTTTCTTTCTTTCTTTCTTTCTTTCTTTCTTTCTTTCTTTCTTTCTCTTCTTCTTCTTCTTCTTCTTCTTCTTCTTCTTCTTCTTCTTCTTCTTCTTCTTCTTCTTCTTCTTCTTCTGATTTTTTATCCATTTATTTGAGAGAATGAGCAAGGGGGAGGAGCAGAGGGAGAGGGAGAAGCAGACTTCCCACTAAACAGGGAGCCCTACATTGGGCTTGATCCCAGAACTCTGGAATCATGACCTAAGCCAAGGCAGATGCTTAACCAATTGAGCGACCCAGGTGTCCCTCTTTCTCATTCTTTCAAGTAAATAAATAAGACCTTTAAAAAATAAAATGAATGACAATATTATTATTCACCTCAACATTCATTCATTATATTTTTTGGAGAACGTATATCAATTTTTCTCTGAAGAACTGCCCCCTCTGTCACTTTTTATCCATATACTTTAGATGATTGACTTCATCCCTGATTTGGGGATTAATCACTCAATTACTGCTGGCAGAAGCCAAGCATCATGTTGCTGTAGCTATGAGAACTCATTTCAGAAATGGTGGGGGGGGTCTCAAGGCAAGGGAGTATTTATATGTTACTGTTTAGAAAGAGATGCATAAATACACTCTTTATTGTCTGCTGAGGACCATCAGAGTAAGGTTGACATAAAATGACTTGCTGGAACTCTGAGACTGAAAGCAGAGGCAAGCACATCATACAGATGGAAAGAAAGACAAGTCATATAATATTGTTTGATCTTAGAATCAAGCCATACCTTAATATGAGTGCCCTTGATTTTTCTTAAGTCAATATATTATTTTACATACTTTTTTAAATTTAAATTTTATTTTTTTGATTTTACATGTTTTAAAGAGTTTGTATCTGTCCAAGCCAAAAGAGTCCTAAACAGCACATATATGTGCAACTGTAAACACACAATCATGTGAAAACATGCACATACATGAGAAATCATGGGATATTTTCCAAATGAAATGTTTTTTCTAAATAATATTAAACATTATTTAATAATCTAATGTAAAATATTAAGAAAAAAAATTGTAAGAGAGCCACTGATTTAAAAAAATATTTTTTTTCATCTTCAGCATGTTGTCTTAAACATCTTATGGAACTATAAATATCTATGGAATATGAAAAAGAAATGCTTAGAAATTTTAAAATAATTCTAACTGCTGCATACCTCTTTCCTGATGATAATGAATAGCGATGCGTCTTATTCATTATAGTACCTGCCCAAGAATACCACTCATTTAAACTTAGGATTTCATCTTTGGTCTTTACAAATAGCCCTAATTATTTGATATAATCTATTGCTCTTTATATTTTTATTTGCTGGTAGAATGTTAACAGAGTATTGGTTTTTGGAAAGTATAACACATTAAGTGAATATTAAATTTTGCCATATAAATTCAACAGCAGGCATAAAAACTCTCTACTTCAAAATATAACATGAATGCACAGAGGAGACTGGCACCATTAATCCTGCTCAGATCATTTTCTCTATCAAGTGGAATTTGACACAGAATGATCTTAAAAGATACCTCATACCTGCATTATACTTTGGGAAAGAAAATATGAATCTTGTCCTCTATTGATTCCTCTTTCATGATGATTTTCCAGTTCCTCCATTGGATTCTGTATGAAGCTCCTGCTGGATATTTCCATGTATAAAGTAGGACACGTAAGCTGTTTAACTCCATTTCGAAATTTAATTTATTTCATTAAAAGAGATGTTTTAAAATAGTTACCTTCATTAAAAATTCTGTTAAAAGTTATTTCTAGCATATTTAATGGTGAAAACATTTTCTTTTTAATTCTTATATTTTATTCTACAATAAGATACTGTTGTCATAAAGTCTTGAAAATATATAAGATATTCAGAAAATTATGTCCATATGGCAAGATGGCTGGTGACTCATGGCCCATAATATTGCTCATTTTGCGTGACTAAGCAGCTAGCCAAATGTGCAAATATAATTAGCCACACGTCTCATCTGTGAAAGGGTGTCTTTAAAATGAATCTGGTTCATGGAGAATATCAGGTTCATTAACTCTTTGGGGCCATTAGGGTGCCATTTAAAAGGCATTTATTCTCTCTGACATAATTTTCCAAATCAGACTCTAGTGGCTTGTCTTGGGTATTCATTTACTTGAAGATATCTAGAGTGAGGGGGGAGAAAGAACAGAAAAGAAGGAAGGATAGAAGGAAAAAAATATTTTTGTATTCATATTATGCCATATTATGTTTGCTCTTTTCATTTTTCTCCAACAAATCTAATTTTTTTTTGTTTTAGGGACATCTATACATTATTTATAAATATACTAATAACTGTAAAATATTTTTAGATTATTTTCTGAGTCCTTATAATTAAGGAAAAACAGTATATATATTAAATATAGATTTCAGATATCTATAGATTTCTATCAATCTGTCATTTATCTATCTACTTACCTACACATCTAATTAAGACACAAATAACTTGGGATGCCTGGGTGGTTCAGTGGTTGAGCATCTGCCTTCAGTTCAGGGCATGATCTAGGATCTGGGGATCGAGTCCCAAGTCAGACTCCCTGTGAGGAGCCTGCTTCTCTCTGCCTTTTTCTTTGCCTCTCTTTCTGTATCTCTCATGAATAAATAAATAAATAAGTCTTTAAAAAATAACTTCTTTAAGATCTTTGCATTTTTAAAATTAGCTAAAATTCAACTATCAAGCATATGCTATATTATGGGGAAAATATATACCCTAAATATACAGAAAAGCTTTACTGGAGTTATACTTCTTGTTATAGACTTCTGAATTCTTACCTATTTAAAATTTAAGTAAGATAACTTAAATACTATTATATTGATTTGTAAATTATACATATTTTCCTAGTAATAAGAAGTAAAGTACAGCCATTTTATAAATTGGGAAAATAAAAATTATACTTTGAAACAATATTTTTGTGTATTTTCCATATAGGCAGGTAGGGACTTCATTACTTTTATTTACTTAAAAATACTTTAAGGGAAATCTAAATGCTTTTGTGTTTTATATATTTATTTTTTTTTAGTTTTCTATTGTTTTTATAACAATAAACCTGATATTCCAGCCAAAGTTATTATAACTTTTTCCTTTTGAGAAACAAATATGGGACATAGGGCAGGGTTTTACCAAGTGTTCTCTAAAAATTGTATGAATAAGTGTCTAGACAGTAGAAATGAGACTGATCATTTTTTAGTTCACATTACTTACTCTATTTAAATAACCTAACTTCTTAGCTTCCCTCTAAAACTTCCCTATGTAGTTTCAAATTCCATAAAATTGTTTAAATCTATATAAATAGATCTACCATGTAGTTTTTTTGCCGCCTTTAAAAAAATGAGATATAATTGACAAATAATATTTGTGTAAATTTAAGGTGTGCAACATGTTGATTTGATACATTTATATATTGCAGTATGATTCCCACCATGGCATTAGCTAACTCCTTTATTACTTCCCATAATTATCATTTCTTTTTTTGTGGTGAGAACATTTAAGATTTAATATTTTAGTAATTTTGAATATATAATGAAGTATTGTTGACTAGAATCACCATGTTGTGCCTTAGATTTCCAGAAATTATCTTCTAATTATAAGTTTGTATCCTTGGAATATCTCCTCCAATTTCCTTAGCCCTTTAGTCTCTTCTACTCTGTTTCCACAAATTTGGCTTTTTAAAATTCCATATATAAGTGATATCATGCAGTACTTATCTTCCTCTAATTTATATCTCACTTAGCATCATGCCTCCAGAGTTATCGGAGGCAATCTTGTTACAAGTGATAGGATTCCCTCCTTTCTCATGGCTGAATAATACTCCACTGTAAATAAACTATAGAAATGATCCCTGAAAGTATAGTCTTTACTCCACTGTAAATATATACAATATTGGTCTTTATTCATTCCCTGAGAGACATTAATTTCTATATCTTTGCTATGGGAGTTCAGATACCTCTTCAATCTCTTGTTTTAATTTCTTTTAAATCTATATCCAGAAGTAGGATTACTGTACCATATGGTAGTTCTACTTTTACTTATTTTTATTTTTTATTTGTTTTTATAGATTTTATTTATTTTGAAAGGGTGAGAGAGAGAGCATGATCAGGGAGGAGAAGGAGAAGCAGGCTCACCACTGAGCTAGAAGCTGACATGGGGCTTTATCCCAGGACCCCAGGACCACAACTTGAACTGAAGGCAGATGCTTAACTGACTAAGCCACCCAGGCACCCCATGTTTCTTTTTTCTTTTTTTTTTTATTTATTTATGATAGTCACAGAGAGAGAGAGAAAGGCAGAGACACAGGCGGAGGAAGAAGCAGGCTCCATGCACCGGGAGCCTGATGTGGGATTCGATCCCGGGTCTCCAGGATCGCGCCCTGGGCCAAAGGCAGGCGCCAAACCGCTGCGCCACCCAGGGATCCCCCCATGTTTCTTTTTTAAAGTAAACTCTATGTTGTTCTCCATTGTGATTGTACCAATTTACATTTCCACTAATAGTGAATGAGGGTTCCCTTTCTTTACATCCTTGCCAACACTTGTTATCTCTTGTCTCCTAATGAAAGCCATTCTAACGTGTGAGATGCTATCTCATTTTGGTTTGATTTACATTTTCAGTATGATTAGTGATATTGAGCATCTTCTTCATGTACCTGTTGGCCATTTATGTGTCTTCTTTGGAAAAATGTCTATTCAGTCCCTCTGACCATTTTTCTTTTAAAAAAATTAAATTTAATTAATTAACATATAATGGATTGTTTCGTTTCAGAGGTAGAGGTCAATGATTCATCAGTCTTATATAATACCCAGTGCTTATTACATCACATGCCCTCTTTAATGTGTATCACCCAATTATACTGTCCCCCCACCTTTTCCCCTTCAGGAACCCTCAGTTTGTTTCCTATGATTAAGAGTTTCTTGTGGTTTGTCTCTCCTTTGGGCTTTGCCTTGTTTTATTTTTCCTCTCTTCCCCTATGATCCTTTGTTTTGTTTCTTAAATTCCACATATGAGTTAGATCATATGATAACTGTCCTTCTCTGATTGACTTATTTCCCTTAGAATAATACCCTCTAGTTCCATCCACACAAAATTTCATTTTCTTTGATGACTGAATTTATATATATATATATATATATATATATATATATACCACCTCTTCTTTATCCATTCATCTGTCATTGGACATCTGGTTTCTTCCCATAGTTTGGCTATTGTGGACTTTGCTGCTATAAATACTGGGGTGCTGGTGCCCCTTTGGATCACTACATTTGCATCTTTGGGGTAAATACCTAGTAGTGTAATTGCTGTGTTGTAGGGTAGCTCTTTTTTCAACTTTTTGAGGAACCTCCACTGTTTTTCAGAGTAGCTGCATCAGCTTTCATTTCCTCTAACAGTGTAAGAGAGTTTCCCTTCCGCTGCATCCTTGCCAAAATCTGTCATTTCCTGATTTGCTAATTTTATCCATTCTGACTGATGTTAGGTGGTATCTCATTGTGGTTTTTTTTTTTTAAATCTTTATTTATTTATGATAGTCACAGAGAGAGAGAGAGAGGCAGAGACACAGGCAGAGGGAGAAGCAGGCTCCATGCACCGGGAGCCCGACGTGGGATTCGATTCCGGGTCTCCAGGATCGCGCCCTGGGCCAAAGGCAGGCGCCAAACCGCTGCGCCACCCAGGAATCCCCCTCATTGTGGTTTTGATTTGTATTTCCCTGATGCCAATGATGTTGAGCATTTTTTCATTTGTCTGTTGGCCATTTGTATGTCTTCTTTGGACAAATGTCTGTTCATGTCTGACAATTTTTCTTTACACATTATTTAAATAAGCATAAGAAAAATTTCAGAACAAAGAGGGAAAGGAAAACAATCTTACTGTTTTCAGATTTTAAACAAGCAACCAATATTTAAAACAATACTTTTTCTCCAAAATATATGGATGATATATGATTATTGTATTTGTTTATGTCTCTATATTCCAACCTGCATAATTTTCAAAATGACAGGTTCTTAGGAGAGAAATTACTGGTAATAAAAATAATATTAAAATAATAATAATAATATGTTATATATCTAGTCCTGTTAGTTATACTATCATAAGGGCCTCATGACTTAATTTACGTGGAAACTGAACCTCAGATAAATTATATGTCTTGACAAAGGTCACATTTCCATGGAAGAGTTGTGGTTGCAATGTGAACACAGAATTACCTCCAAATCACTATTTTTACTTCTATATCCTTCTGGTATATATGCTGGTTTTCTGAATTTTCTATAAAGGATATTACTTTAATAATCATCACGTATATCTTTTAATTTGCACAGAGATGTTTATTGTAAGAACTCATGGGGAGGTAAGAGAAACAGAAATTAACTTCAACAGCTATATAATCATACGTTATCTAATATATATATATATATATATATATATATATATATATATATATAATGTTCATTACAAATCCTATTGACCAAAAATTAATTATATGCCCTAAGCATTGTGACTGCTCTGTATTATAACAATCTTACAGACTGAACTTTTTCTGTCTCTTCTGTATCACATTGTCCTCTACTAAATACTAACTTTCATTAAATCTTCCAAGCATTGATGTGACTATTAATCCACCACTGACTAGATCGCTCACTATCAGATAGATGATGCTTTGTAGTCTGGTGTCATTTACTGATGCAAACCAGCTAATAACAATAGAGGGATTACCTAATACAACATACAGGATGCAAGTGAATACTCTGGCCATTTTTTCTTAGAAAGGGAAAAGAAGAAACTGTGTCCATGGCACCCATAAAGGTACATAGAGTTTTGTGCATATGATCAAAATATAAAAGGATCAAACAGTAAAAAAAAATAGTGAAATACAGATCAAAAGTCCTAATAAAAGGAACACATGTAGTTTTGAGTCTAGTGAGATTTTTGACTATATTTTTTACTCAGTTGTATTTTCCTTTCATACAGCACAATCTTGAGAAAAAATTGATAATTTTCTGAACTAATGAAGGAAAGGAATCGTGAGACAGAATTAACAAGGGGCACCTGGGTGCCTCAGTCAGTTAAGCATCTGCTTTTGGCTCAGGTCATGATCCTGGAGTCCTGGGATCAGCCCTGCATCGGGCTCCCTGCTCAGCGTGGAGTCTGCTTCTCTTTCTCCTGCTGCCCCTCACCCTGCCTGTGTGCTCTCTCTCAAATAAATAAATAAAATCTTAAAAAAAATTAACAAGATTTTCAACTCATTGGAACAGGATTTAACAGAGGTCAGTAAGTTGCAAATTTTAAACTTGGTGACTCAGAAGTTTAAGTTCAACAAAATGGAGAATGCATAAAGTATAAAAACATGGAAGGATCTATAGGAAATTTGGACTATGTGTAAGTTAGGTTCTTCTTTCTCAAAGCAATCAAAATTAAAATTTCTCTGAGCAATTAAAATTTATTTATTTTAATCCAAATTTGACACATATATTCTACTTTAAAGTATTATATAATTGCAGTTATGCCTATATCTTATTTTCTCAATATTTTTCCAAGTTCTCATTTGTTTTTCTATTGTTAACCCAATGCTGATTAATTACATTTCTTGATAGAGGAACCACACAGAAAATATTTAAGTATGATTGTGTGTGTGCGTGTGTGTGTGCACACATGTGAATTCTTGCTGGATAGGTTCAGTATTCTGTTTTCCATTTAATTCTGCCACTTTTATTGTTCTGTTTTAGGAGACTGTTCTTGTGATTTTGTTATAACAGACTCAGTCATTGTGTCACCCAGTGCATATGTGTGACAGACTCTGAGGTGCCAGTTTCATTTCAAATGTTAATCACGTCATCACATTTTAACCCTACTGGTCATTTTATTGCCAACAATTTTAAAAGTTCCTTATTTTGAAAAAGAATCTTTTTGGTTCCTGCCATAAATAATGGTTAAATATACTCTCTTATTATAAACAAAACTAAATATGCATGCTTAAATATTCCATCTTGCAGCAATACTAAAGATGCAGCCTTAAATGTTTGACAATTCATGCTTTTATCTTTAATTCCATTCTTTTGACTCTTAAAAAACTAACCTTCTATGCAACTGCATAAGAGAGTTTGTATTAAAGAAACTTTGTATTTTTGAAACTCATGAAATCTTCCTTTTTAGTTGATCGAATAACTACAGTACTGCCTGTAAACACACACACACACACACACACACACACACACACACACCCTGCACACATATAATCAGTATGTAAAATAACATCAGTTTACTGACTGGATAGTTTCATTTAAATTTTATTCTGCTTAAATATCTTCATAATGATGACATGAAATAAACAGAACAGGGATCCCTGGGTGGCGCAGCGTTTTGGCGCCTGCCTTTGGCCCAGGGCGCGATCCTGGAGACCCGGGATCGAATCCCATGTCGGGCTCCCGGTGCATGGAGCCTGCTTCTCCCTCTGCCCGCTTCTCCCTCTGCCTGTGTCTCTGCCTCTCTCTCTCTCTCTGTGACTATCATAAATAAATAAAAACTAAAAAAAAATAAATAAATAAACAGAACATACTTCAAAATGTTCTTTCTCTGTTGTACAATACTCTTTTTAAGATACAAAGAACTATCTTCTTTACATGAACAGCCCAACAAGGTAACTCAAGAAGTATGTATGCCTGGGTTAAGTATCCTCCCTGTGTGGGGGGGATGGGGGTGGAGAGGTGAAGGGAAGGAGAAAGCCCTGTGTTAAGATGGAATATTAGGGATGGAATATTAGGGATGGAATATTAGGGATATAAAGTTTACTACAAAATGTAATGGAAATTATTCTCCTTAAATCAATATGGTTGTTATGTTTTAAGATCTCAAGCAATGCAGGTTAGAAGAGGTTGTTGTTTTTCCATGTGGCTGATTTGATCAATGTATTAAATGTGGTGCTAAGCTGATTTCAGGGCTTAGTTTAGGCAGCTAAGTCTAGAGAGTTAGCTGGTTGAAGATATATTCAATAACATAAAAGCAGATAATCTTTGAATAATCCATTGTAGCTCACTTTTATGCGTTTCATTTTTCCCCTGTAGCACTGGGTAAATAAATCTGCTTTCTTTTTCCTCCCTCCCTCCTTCTTTCTCTCCTCCCTCCTTTCCTTCATTCTCTCCTCCCTTTCTTCTTTCCTTAATTGTAGTTTTTTAAATTAACCTCTTATTTTTAACATCATAACTACATTTTAGGTCCAGATTCTGTGTCCTCGTTTCAACTAGTTTTAGTATTAAAGTGCTTTGAAGCTTATAGGGAAATTATAAGTTTCTTATTCCTAATGTCATCTTTATAAATTGTTGGAAATGTGGATGGGACGCCTGGGTAGCTCACTGGTTGAGTGACTTTGGCTTAGGGTGTGATCCTGGATCCAGGGATGGAGTCCTGCATTAGGCTCCCTGTGAGGATACTGTTTCTTCCTCTGTCTCTGCCTCTCTTTGTGTGTCTCTCATGAATTAAACAAACAAACAAATAAATAATTATTGGAAAAAAATAATTATTGGAAATGTGGAAATGGTCTCAGGATAGTACTGAATCTGCTAGTTAATGACAGGTTAGAAGGTAGGCCTCTGATCCCTGTAATGTCCTTATTTTATTTTATTATTTTATTTCACTTCATTTTCTTTGTTTAAACAATTATTATTTTCTGTTGATATTAGCATTCTTTATAGTCTTGAGACAATTGAAATTACTGCTATTGTCAATAAAGTAGCACAAATGACATCCTGCTAAAGCAGTAAAAAGAGATAGAATAAGTTAAAAACATAAGAATGACTTTAAAATATCTTAAATTATACAATATTCCTAAAACAAGACATTCAAAATTCAGAAGTTGTACAAACATAAACAACAGGATAAGCATAGTTTCTCAGTGTTTATATAATCCTGCATCTCAATAACTTATTAGCAAAATATAAAAGGTATATAATAAATATAAAATATATATTATTAATAAATTACTGAGATGAATCTGTATTATACACACCTATATGGATATATATTCTTTCAAAGGCAGATTACCTCTGTAAACACAAGTCAATGACATCCTCTCATTTCTGAAAGTCAGCTACTCAGTAAAGAATACAGTGCAATAAACACACCTCTGAATGCTAATCAATTACTCATGCTTCTGCAAATAATGGCAATCTACTCTTACCCCTGAAAGTCTACCACTCACAGATTTCCATGCTTACCAAAAACAAAAACAAAAATAACCATACATACATATATACATATACATACATTTTTTACAATCAGCAGCTGCATGAGTTGGAATACTGTGATTGAGCTGCATGTAACTAACCATATGTAGTAAGGATATGACATTGGAGTAAGTTATAAATTCAGCTTTATCTTTTCAATTCCGTTATTAAGCTGTGGTCTCATTATCCTTTGACAATTCTGGAAGCGGTCCTGAGGTTATGCAAAGTCTCCCAAGTTTGGATATTTGAAAAAACATATTAGCCTTGACAGGACACGCTCATAGAAGACTTTTATTTAAAGGCAAGTGATACGGTGCCACTAGATAAAAAGAGTGTGGGAAAGCAATAGGAGGTCCTAGAAAAAGCTCAATAGCAAGCTCTCCAGGGTCCTCATTAACATGGGGATGGACTGTCATCTATATCCAAATTGAACCCCAATATCTGTGTGTAGAGTCTTAGTTTTTGGAAGAAATCTTTGATTTCTCAAAGAAGAATTTTTCAGCAGAGTTTTTGCATGGATTTGGTTATGCAACCTGGCCAGACTATCTAGAGTCAGCCAGGTCAGTTAAAATTGACTTTGTGGGGGGGAATCCCTGGGTGGCTCAGTGGTTTAGTGCCTGCCTTTGGCCCAGGGCATGGTCCTGGAGTCCTGGGATTGAATCCCGTGTTGGGCATCCTGCATGGAGCCTGCTTCTCCCTCTGCCTGTCTCTGTATCTCTCTCTGTGTCTATCTTGAATAAACAAATAAATATATATTTTTTAATTGACCTCGGGGGGGGGGGTGGGGGGCAGCCCGGTGGCTCAGTGGTTTAGCGCCACCTTCAGCCCAGGGTCTATCCTGGGGAACCCGGATCAAGTCCCACTTGGGCTCCCTGCATGGAGCCTGCTTCTCCCTCTGCCTGTGTCTCTGCCTCTCTCTCTCTCTCTCTCTCTCATTAATACATAAACAAAATCTTTTAAAAAAATTGACCTTGGGGGTTATTTGTGGAATTTTGACTTTAAACAGCACATCACAAATCCCTGGTCCCAACCTTGGTCAACAAAGAAGTAATCCAAAAACCTCAGACACCTAGGAATACCCAAATCCTTTCCAGTTTAGCTATAAATCAATTTTACTTCTATACACTGTATGAAAGACCCTTAGTTGACAGTCTTCTAATGCTTTCTTGCACCAAGATGTGTGCTCAGTTGCTTGAACCTAAATTAAATGTAAAAGTCTTTCCTTAGCTCAAGGGACATACACAAAAAGTCATGTGACCTCTTAGGTTCATTAGCCATAGTTTGATGACTACTACATGTATGAGGAGATAGTACATGTGTTTTTGTTTTGTTCTTAACTGTCTTATTGTAAAAATTTTATTCATTATTTATTTAAGAGAGCAAAAGAGAGAGAGCACGAGCAGGGGAAGGAGCAATGGGACAAGCAGACTCCCCGGTGAGTGAGGAGCCTGACATGGGCTCTATCCCAGGACTCTGAGATGCATGAGCCAAAGTCAGACACTTAACAGACTAAGACACCCAGGCACCCCTCCAACTGAATATATGAGAGACTCTTCCACAAGGAAAAGCAGAGGGCATAGGCCTAATAAGTGTTTAATCCAAGTAGTCCCAGGACACTTGCATAGCTCAGTAGTTGAGCATCTTCCTTTGGCTCAGGTCGT
Source organism: Vulpes vulpes (assembly GCF_048418805.1). Classification (NCBI taxonomy): domain Eukaryota; kingdom Metazoa; phylum Chordata; class Mammalia; order Carnivora; family Canidae; genus Vulpes; species Vulpes vulpes. The sequence continues at coordinate 95,706,608 of NC_132784.1, read as the reverse complement.
GATCCTGGGGTACTGGGATTGAGTCCTGCATTGGGATCCCCACGGGGAGTCTGCTTCTCTCTTTGCCTATGTCTCTGCTTCTCTCTCTGGGTCCCTTATGAATAAATAAATAAAATATTAAAAAAAAAATCCATGTATTCCCTAAGAGCTGGTTGATGGAGGTCTATTAGACTGAGGACCAGTTTGGAAAATCACAATTAGCCAAAATTTGCCTTGATCCCTACAACATCTTTATGTGCACACTTCCTGTATCATTAATTTATAAAATCAGAAAATCCTCATCACAAGCAAATGTTAATATGAAGTAGCCAACTTTTGGTCAAACCATCTGTATCGTACATACATTTTTAAATCAATCAATTTGGTCATAATTTTGTTCTATCACAGCTTTAAGTTTACATATTTCTCAACCAGTCTATCTTGTTCTTTTCACCCCTAATAATAATTTAAGTCCAGGATTTGATAGAAAAAATCATCACCCTAACAACATAACCTAGTTTTTCCCAGGTATCATTAGCACAACCAATTTAAAAAGTGATATAAAACTATGATATACATTAGTCTTGCCAATAATGATTTTTTAAACAATGAATGAATGTAGAAAAATAGTCTTGTATTAGAAGAATCATTAAGGTCCAAAAATATATCCCCACAGAAACATCCAGAAAACCATTCCTACAGCTATAGTAAATCAATTACAACTTTTGTGAGACTACTGGATTCTCCTTTTTAGGTCTGAATTGAGCTTTTGGTGTCAATCTAAGACCAAACTAATTGCTTTGTAGGGCTATTAGTTGGAAAATTCCAAGGGTCTAACTCCCCCAAATACTCAGTTGGTTATATTTCCTTACAAAACTCCAAAGGGATGAAACACTGTCTGGTGAAATAAATATTAGCCAGTGGCAGAGACAACCAAAAATGTTCATTCTGTTAGAAAGACTTGGAAAATTTAAGGTAAACATCAAAAATCTGTCATTCACTGTGGCTGCCATATTAAACACAACAAACTATGGCTGTACAATGATTCTGTCGATTATGCTTATTTTAAGTATAGATAAAAAGATTTATAATTGAGGGGTGGCCATATATGAACCATCTAATATATAATAGCTCATGAATCATTGGAATTTGTCTTCTCTTACAGAAACACTATGCATATTAATTAATTATTGCTAAGTTCATTATTTTTTTCATGGATAGTGATTTACTGTTTGTACAGCAATCATTTTTTGTTACCACAAGATGTGAGTTTGAACTTCAAAACCATATGTAACTCAAATTTCTTATCCAGATCATCTATATTCACTCAATATTTTCGTCAAGGAATGAAGTCTTAGACAAGTTAACTGAACGCATAAATGCAGTCATTAATAAATCATGCCATTTTTTCATCGTTACAAGTTATAATCTTTCAATTTATGTGGAGATTTTTAAAATATCCCTAGATTTGTAACATTAACTTGAAAATTTATCTTTACTTATAGTACTAGATTTTAGTGGCTTGTAACTTGACAATCTCCTACCAATTCCACATCAGTATTAATCAGTATTAATTTACTTCTTTTTCTAACCTAAAATCTGACATACGATCTCCTAAGGGGGTGAGATAAATTTCTTTTCCAGCATTTGAAGTCATCCCTTCTTTGATCTTATGAAGAAAGACTAACAATATTCTTTAATGTTATACCACTTTGATCTTGGTAGCATTTTATGTGGAACTCTGCTTCGAAGATACAATGAGTGTGATTTGGAGAATCTAATTTCTAATTTCTACTGCAATTAAATCAAAGTGTAAACAACTTATGCAATTGTGGAAATAAGTTTATTTTCTGGTACTTCAGTGAACATTATGATATCATTTAAAATGACTCATGAAAGTAGAATTTTACATTATTCTAAGTCTGTATCTTTGTTAGGTCCTTTTGCAAAATTGCATTTGACATATTAGGCAGTGAGTCCACTACTAGCTCTGGCCAAATGAAATAGGTAAATATTTCAAAGTATAGTAGTAGAACACATCAAAGCATTGAAGCTTAATGATTTTAACCATTTTGATTGTTCTATGTGGGAACTTTTCATTCAAGTGTTTTCTATCTCAGTCCTTACAGAACTATATTTCCTAGAGTTCTACTAATGACATATAAATATGTTCTCCAGAAAGTCACTGATCTACGTTCTGTTACTATAGAAAGTTTTTATTTTATAGAATGATTATAAAAATGAAATCATATAATATGTGCTTCCTTTTATCCGGCTTTTTTTACTCAGTGTTAAAAAAAAGTTAAAAAAAAAGAGAGAAAATAGAAGAAACATTAAATTTATGTTTGACAGAAATATTATTGTTTAGACTTGATGAAAAAAATTTCAGGGATAAGAGTGATGGAACAATAGAAATTGCTAGGGAGTTACCCGTGCTTAAGCAAAACAAAAGACAAGCCAATACCTGTCTGTTGGAATAAATAAGATAATATCTCTAACTTTTGACTCAGAGTGTGTTCACCCAAGAAATAAAATCCTTATTCTACTTCTGAGCAGGAACAATCCCCACAGTGTTTTCCCACCTCCTCACTCCATAATTCAATACCCACTATTAACCTTTTTTTTTTCAGATTTATTAAGATATAATTGACATATAACATTCTGTAAGTTTAAGCTGTACAATGTGATGATTTGATATAAATATGTGTGATAAAACAATTATCACAATAAAGTTAGTTAACATATCTATCATCTGACAGTTTGTTTTCTCATCTGACAGTTTATAATATAAATAATTATATTTCTTTCTTTCTTCTTTCTTTCTTTCTTTCTTTCTTTCTTTCTTTCTTTCTTTCTTTCTTTCTTTTCTCTCCTTCCTTCCTTCCTTCCTTCCTTCCTTCCTTCCTTCCTTCCTTCCTTCCTTCCTTCCTTCCTTCTTTCCTTCTTATGTCTTATGGTGAGAACATGCAAGATCTACTCTTGAAGCAACTTTCAACTGTATAGCAATATAGTATTATTAACTTATGTCATGAGAACATATTTATCTTATAACTGGAAGTTTGTACTCTTTAACTGACATCTCTCCATTCCCTCTACTTCCAAGCCCCTGGCAACCATCAGATCAGAGGAGAACATAGAGAAAAATGGACAAGGGAGTTCTAAACTAGCATGATCAGGGACTAATTCTTTGGACTGTCCTCTTTTCAACTTGTTGGTGAAGGAGGCATTTCCAATGTAGGGTTTGGAAATGGTCATATACACAGCACATGACACTAGACAGATGAAGTCATGGCAATTTTTATAGTAGAAAAATATATAACATATAATTATAATATGTAATTATGTATGTGATAAATTTGTTTATATTATATGTATATATAAATTATACAATGTCACTTTATTAGTCACATTTGAAACTATAGATGCCATGCAAGGTTATGTGAGGTTTGTACTTAAGAATGAACAAGCAAGGATTGTAGGAGGCAAGTTTTGTAGCAGCAAAACATGGAGTAATTTCTAATTCTCAGAAGCCTGTGATTATCTTGTGGGTTTTTTTTTTTTTTTTGAAGATTTTATTTATTTATTTGAGACACAGAGAGAGAGAGAGAGGCAGAGACATAGGCAGAGGGAGAAGCAGGCTCCCCATGGGAACCCTGATTCAGAACTCAGTTCCAGAACTCTGAGATCACAACATGAGCCAAAGTCAGACATTTAACCACTGAGCCACCCAGGTGCCCCGATTATCCTGTTTTTTAATAATATTTGGGGCTGACAAGGAACTGAAGCTTGCTATACAAATAAGGCAGGCATGGTATCTAGAGGGTTGTTTGGCTGTAGGACCTTACTTATTCACAGGAGTAAAGTTAGGGAGAGGTGAGTGTGGTTAGGCCTTTGTTGGCCCTCTAAACTTTTGATGTTACAGCAGCACATAATATCGAATCTTAATTTCAAGTCTTGCAACCATCAAAGAACACTCTATAGCCAAAGGGATTTCAGGGTTTCTATGGACCAAAAACTGAAGTCTGGAATTATGCTGTACAAGCTTCACCAGTATAGAGATTGTGTCAGAGGGTAGACAACTTTTCTTTTTAGTTATCCAATCTCCAGATAAAGAGAAAGTGCATCTGGAATACAAAATTACCTTATGTTACATCAGCTGAAGAAATTATAATGCATTACCAAAAACTACTGGACCTTGATCTTGATGGTATGACTGTGTGAACTATTGAGTTATTTCCCCTGCAAAGAGCTTGAGTGCATTTTGTAAGCAAATAAAAAGCAAATTTGGTATTTGATGGATTCTAGTGTCTATTAATGGTCTTCACAAGCACTTAATTTCTCTTCCCATTTGAAGCTAGCTCTGGCCCATGGCTTATTTTGGCCAATGAAATATGACAAAAATATATTATTTGGCACATTATTTTCTCTCTACTATGGTAATATGAAATTTATATATGGTGAAAGCTCAGTTAGCTAGAATCCTTGAGTGTTCTATGAACGGTACTGACTGGCTATCTCTGATTTCAGAACCACTGTTGTAAATATTTTCAAGAAAACTAGCATGTACAATTGTATTACTCTGTTTTATTCTTTTTGTCCTGTGGACAAGTAATAGGTGTGTAGCTATGTAGCTTTGTTTTAAGGCAGTGAAGTTTTAAGTATTTTTATTTTATTTATTTATTCATGAGAGACACACTGAGAGAGGTAGAGACATAGGAAGAAGGGGAAGTAGGCTCCCCGCAGGAGCCCAATATGAGACTCGATCCCAGGACCCCAGGATCATGTCCTGAGCCAAACCACTGAGTTATCCATGTGCCCCTAAGTGTATTTTTTTTAACACAGCTTTACTGAAGTATAACTAATACAATAAACTCTACATATGGAAAGTATACAATTTGATGTTTTGATATATTTATATACCTTTGAAACCATCACCACAATCAAGATAAAAAACATATTCCACTCACAGTAGTTTCCATGTATTTCTTTGTAATTTCTCCTTCTTATCCCTCCATGACCCCTTCCATCTCCAGAAAGCCACTGATCTACATTCTGTTACTATAGAAAGTTTTTATTTTATAGAATGATTATAAAAATGAAATCATATAATATGTGCTTCCTTTTATCCGGCTTTTTTTACTCAGTATAACTATTTAATTCAACATAATTATATTGAGAATCATGACTGGTTCATATGTTGTGTCCATTTAAATTTTTAAGAAACTGACAAACTAATTTTCAAAGTGTTTGCTACATTTTATACTCTAACCAACGGTGTGTACGATTTCTGGTTATACCGTATCCTTGACAGGATTTTGCATGTTTACTCATTTTAATTTTTCATGTATTAATAGGCCTAGTGATATCTAGTTGTGGTTTTAATTTACTAATCCCTAATGATTGTTTCTTCTCCTCCTCATTATAGATCATGTTTTCCTGCACCTTTGCATGACTCTAGACAGTGTGTCTGACATCAGACAGAGTGAATTTTTCCTTCCTGTGTGTGATGGATACATTTTTTATCCCTCAAATATTTTTGAGCTTTGTTCAGGGATGTCATTAAATCTTGAAAATGGTTTGCTCCTTTTCAATCTTTTTTTAATACTGTTGGAGGCAGGAACAGAAGAGCATTTAGTCCAGGGTTAATTTCTCTCCACTACGGAGGCAAGACCTTCTGAATAGTCTACCTAATGTCCCATGAATAAAAAGATTTTCCAATATGGTGGGTGGTAGCAGGCGGTTTTCTGGCACTTGGCGAGCCCCAGAGATTATTTTGTTCTAACCCTCTCTGTAAGTCTTCCCACACCCTTGGGTAGTTACCTCTCATTCATGCACTGATCAATATGTAACTGAATTCCTGAAGGGATTACCTGAAGATGTCTGGGGTTCTCCACCTGTGCATCAGTCTTTTATCTGATACATTTTCCTGCAGTTCTGGCCATCATAGTTTGCTTGGGTTCCTTTCTCTGTCTTATCAAGTTAGGAAGATTCTCTGAGTCTGCTTAGATTCCTGCAGTCTGAGCCTTGAGCCACAGTGTAGCAATGTCTTCAGGCAGTAAACTGGGGAAATAATTGGATTTGTTTTGTTTGTTTGCCATTGTCTCAGCAATCATCTTCCTTCATTGCCTGATGTCCAATGTCTTGAGAGCCACTGTTTCATATATTTTGCCCACTCTTTTAGTTGGTTGAGAACAGGACAGTAAATTTTGCCCCAATTACTGCATCTTGGCCAGAAAGGGATATCATGGTTGTTTTTTAACTACACCATGAACTAGCCTTTTTGCCTACTATAGGGAAGGTTATATTAGAAGCAATATATTAAAAACTTGATGTATGACAAATTAAAAAAAAACTCACATACAATTTCTAAGTGAGTTCTGAACATATGTCCATGTGTATGAATGTACATGTTTTATATGACAAGAGGACAACAGTAGTAAACAAAATCAATATATCGATCAAAATTCTGTGTAAGACAGAAGGACCAAGAAGATGCTTACACAATTTTTGGATGAAACAGAGCAGTTGAAGTCACATGCCTACCACTAAGTTTTGGCTTTAATTTCATCCTACTACAGCTTGGATCAAGAAGCCAGGACACTGCTTCTGTCCCCCAGAGTCTAGGAAAGAGTCTCTGCCCCTTTTAACAGTGCTGGCAGTCATCAGTTTTTGGAACACAGGGCTGGTAATTAGACAATAAGACATGAACCCAACCTTCTGCTAACACTCATTGTTTTCAGAGCAACCTTAATCTGCCCATAATACTCCAGAAATATGGATCTGCCTCACTTTCAACTTATAAATGTAATACCTAATTTACATTCAGAACTGTAGCTTTAAAGTGTCTGAAAAATCCAATATTAAGCTTTCCAACCCTAGAAATACAAGGTAAAAGAACGGTTGTGAGTATCAATCAACATATCCATCATACTCCATCAGTTTAGCTACTCAAATTCCACTCATAGCTTCCTATACATAATGAATGTCTGTCTTCACTGCAAAACTAAGCCAAAGAGAATTCCCAGTGCATCATCAGTCATGATATTCATCTCAGAGTGATATCCATTTTATGCTTATTTGGTCAAAATTCTGCCTTGATTTTCTGTAAATAGAAAACCAATTTATAAGTTAACTATAAAAAATACAACATATATAAAGTGTTAGGGAAAAGGAAGAGCAAGTCTTTTTCCATAATAAGGCAAAGGAGAAAATATTCATAATATGGTATTAGGAAAATCTTAGGAAAATGTAACTACATGTTTAACTATGGAGGTATTCGAAAGAAAGAGAGGCCACACTGTTACTAACTTCTACATTTCAGATGCAGGGCTAGAGTTGATATTCATATTCTTCTTCTTTCACCATATATTCCATGTTGCCTTTTCCTTCAGCCAGCATCTCAGGACTTTAACTTTCATTACTTGGTACTTTGAACCATTTGTGTTTCTTCTTTTTCTATTATTACAGGTTATGAAGAAGTTGAGCAATTTACCTGAGGATCCTCTGTTTTCAAAACACACGCCTGCCTACCTACTTAATCCTGATAATTAGAATTAAGCATCTCAGTGCAATAAATATATCTTCTTGCAAATTTAATGGCATAGAGATCTAAAGTAGTAATGGTGACGGTAAGACAACAGTGTTTTGTTTTCCAAGTGAATTAGATTTCTAACCAGAATAGTAGACTTCAGATGATTGAAAGCAAAACTTACTAGTGAATTATAAGGAAATACCATTTACAAATCTTGAACACTGAACAGTATGTTGTGACAATAGCAGAAACAGTTTCAAACATTGCCCAGGGAAGGCATATTCATATCCACCATAATTGCTTGTTATAGTACCTACAAATGGATGCTTGCATACACCACATCCCATTGGACAATATACTTAGAGCTTATAGTGATGCCATTGTTAATTCTTTAAAAGATCACTTCAACTTTACATGAAAACAGTTTATTTAGCTGAGAAAACTGGTAAGACAGGTTCCCTGGACATGAGCAATTCCATCCTTGATAATAATTTTGTTCTGTTGTTACTGTAAAAATGAATTGTTTACTCAAAAACAAGGTTTATCATAACAGTGAATTAGACATTTGGTAAATCTATAATTTATAGTTTTTAAAGAAGTATTATGACCAGAGGTGACACACCCATATCCAGCATCATTTTTTTTTATCAAGGGAAAACAGATGCTTATTTAGAAAAGAAGGGGGTCAAACAGTCAAAATTTCACTGGGTGATTTCCCAGTCCTCCAAAAGAATGGTATAATAATAGTGTTCTTTGCAGTTTTGAGACTGTGCCTCATCAATGGCAGTGATTAATTTAGTCTCAGTGAGGTGAAGTCCCTGCTATTTGGTGTAAGGATGATCTCTATCCTAGCTGCTTTGTGAGCCTATTGATCGCATTTTATGGTAATTAGTGAAAGAAGCTGACCTGGATGGGTAAGCTTGTCCCTCTGTGTCTCTTCTGCAGTATGTACTGTTTTGTAAGCATTCACATAGGAAACAAATATGCTCTCATTTGATTCTCATTCTGAAATTTCTATACATATAATTCTTCCCCAAAATCTTTTATGAGGAATGTGGAAACTGTTTTTTTGTTTGTTTTTGTTTTTGTTTTTTATATTGCCCTTATCTTTTTGCCATGTGATTAGCCATTGCCCATAAGTCATTGCAGATTTGTACCTCTGGTACTTTTTCCTTTAGGAAAAGTATACTTCTAGATATACCATTCAAAGTCCTGTCCACACGAAGGATTGATCTTTTCCACTACCCTTCAGGTCCATCCTTGAGTCTGTAGGTTAAATGGGGTAACATTTTACTTCTAGCAGGAGCCAGTCAATGAGACAAAACAAACTGTAAATACGACTTGAATTTGATTTCCTGAGTTGAGTGCTCATTATAATCCCTCCATGGGTCCACAGATGTGTTCAAAATATTAGTGGCTCTAGGACATATAGTCAGCCCTCTCTCATTTATACCATTTCCACTTGAAGGAGTCCTGCTGCACACATGTAGGAAGCTGAGACTATTTTTCACAAGAAGAATGGTTCTTAGCATAGCTTTCTTTCATAAGCTAGTGGTCTGTGATGTGCTTCTCTGATTGAAGTTTTCTGCAGGCTCTGACCAGAATCCCGATCCAACAGAGAAACATCAATCCTCTTTGGGATCTGCTGGATCAGCAGCAGCATTCACACAACACTGTGAACAGCCAGGACAGCAGCTAAGCACTTTCTTATTCTTTATTATTGAATGCATGGTTAAAACCAAATATTCAGCCAAATATTCTATGTGACCTTGAGAATCTCAATAGATCTAATAAGCATTCCATTAGCTAAGAAAAGTGTGACTTGAAATAGATTTAAACCCAAAAATCTCAGTGAGGGGGAAAAAAAACAGAAAAGAAGGAACAAAAGCTGTTAATAATCACAGGTTATATGATTTCATGCATAAAAACATCTAAAGTAACTAAATTAATAATAATTGCTAATTATTAGAATTAGCAGATTAATAAAATGACTAAATATATATTAATATACATATACACATTTTATTTTAAAATAAAAGTAACAAGTAGTTTTTATTTCTTGATTCTAAAATTCATATGAATATTCAACTGCCTGATAGTCAAAATGCTACTGAAGGAGGAGATATAAAGACTTAACAGAAAAAAATGAAATTGGACTTCTATATCACATAATTAAAAGGGAATCAATGCCAGGTAGATTGAAGACATAAAATGTGAAAGTCAAACATATAAAGCCTTTAGAAAATAACATTGGAAATGATCTTCATGACCTTGAGGAAGAGAATGATTTCTAAGACAAAACATTAAAGAGTTAATGCAAAGAAAACTTTAACATATTGTATATACATTAAAATTAGGAACCCATAAAAGTTGTGAAAAGATAGAGAATAGTGATTATATAGAATATATGAAGAAATTCACAAATCAATGAGATAAATTTTAAAAAGCAAGTGAATAAATGGGAACCTTACAAAAGATGGACTCCAAATGGACAATGAATGTGTGAAAAGGCACTCAACATCTTTAGTAACCAGACATAAGTAAATCAAAGCCACACTGTGATGTTCCTTCTTACATCACAGATTGGTTGGCTAACACTAAAGTCTGCCAATATCCATATTGGTGAGGATGTGGGTCTGTGAGAACACTTATACACTGCTGGATGCCAGGCAAATCAGACAAGACTTTTGGAGAACAGGTTGGCAATTTCTACAAAAGTTCACCATATGCATATCCTACAATTTAGCAATTCTACTTCCAGCTGTAGACCCTAGAAAAAGAAGTGCCTCTCTAATCTGGAAACCATGTATGAGAATACACATAGAATCATCATTTAGAATTACCAGAAATTGGACACAACCCAAATGTTCATCAACATTAGAATAAATGAATAAATTGTGGTTGTAGAATATGCAGAGCAATATAACAGTTGAACCGTAGCTATATACCTTTGGTAAGTTTCTTGAACACTTGAAAAAGAGAAAGAAAAAGACAAAAAATATAAGATAGAAAAGAAGGCTAAAAGGCATTGACAGATAAACATATGTCTTCTTATCAATCCTAAGGAGTTTTTTTTCCTTTGTCACTTTTTGTCTGTCAGAATATTGAACATAAGTCATAAGGACTGTATATGATAATCCAAGGAGGATAGACCTTAACAATACAGTTATCACAGTGAAATCTAATGAGCAGGTTTGATTCTGTTATGTTGAACCTTTGAGCAATGTTAGTTCAAAATATTTTATCCAGTCATGTGTGTAATAAATTCTCATTTAGCTTATAAAGAAAAGGAGGAGAAAATGAGGCTAAACTGTCATTTCCCAGTGAGAGGATGCTTATTTTTAATATTTCTCCTAAGGAGCATATGATTGAAAGCAAATGTTTTCACTCTTTGTTCTCATTTTTTTTTTCCTCTCCAATCTGAAGAGGCTCGTACTCATAGACATTTCCAGGATAAACAAACTACTACATGAATAATGCTTTGTGATGTTATTGCAAATGCTAATGTAATGTCTTCCCTCAGCCCATTTTTAAGAGAATAAAGTCACAGGAAGCTCCTCTGAAGAGGCAGCAGTAGATGTGGTTTTTAAACTCATAAATCCACTCTCTCTGGCCACGGTGACTAAAGTGAGGGTGAATGGCTGAGGGAAGAGCATTTAATCCACAGACTGGCTTGAATTTATGGTGAGGCCTCCTGAGAAAGATAACCTGAGTCAAACAAACTCTCATCTTGGGGAATGTCAGTAGCAACTGGGATTGAAATGATGCACTGCGAGAGAAGATCGGGGTGAGCTGAAGTCATTACTGCCTCTAATGGGGATTTTAATCTTTCTGACTTTTTAGGTTCTTGGCAATGCTTTTCTAACATGATCCATACACTTTTAACCCCATCTAGTGGGAAATATACCACAGCCTGATTTATGTTTTTGTCTTTGTGTCTCCATTTCATGGAGACCACATCTTCTAACATTCTAAAGATTCAGATCAGTTCACTAAAATTCCTATAGTTTTCAGAATTTTCATTTTTCTCCATTTTCCCTCTTTCTTTATTCTTTTCTTTATTCTGTTGTATTTGCTTATCATACATCCATGATTTCTTTTTCTGGCTTGGGAGAATTATATGAGCATGCTAATCACTGATAAGCCCTCTCACTTTTACACTTTGGGGAACTGGAACTGAATATGCACATATGCACAGTATGGTATTGTAATCAGTTGTTAGAGGAAAAACATTTCAAAAAACCTATGGAAATATTCCAAAACCTCAAGGTTCTCAAGAGCAATGTGAAATACTAATTTACACGGTAATCAAAATCAGGGCTACACAGGCATTTTGAGTAAAGTGAAGCAAGGGCTTAGATAAGGATATAAGTAGAAGAGGATGAGGTTTGGTGTTCATTGTAAAAGTCTAGATGTAATGGCAGAGGAGGATTGAGGGTGCATTGGATGACTGCTTTGAAGAGCTTTTATGGACAATTTTATTTACATCTAGTCTGTGCAGCCTATTTATGTATTATCCTTGACTTTCCATGAAGTCCAACTATAGTAATATAATCCCAGGGTTGCGCGCACTGCGGCAATACGATCAGGGGCCTGAGGATAAGGGGATGAGGAAAATAAAAGAAAAGAGATGGCGACAGGAGGGACACAGTGGATGATGTCCAAGAAGTGCCAGCTTTATTCAAGGTTTTACAACATTTTATAGCATGAGCAAAACAAAGCCAAGAAGGTGTTTATATTTAGCAGGTTTGTGAAACTTTCCAAAGTTCCCTTTTCTCAGCATGCAAGACAGACTCACGGGTGCCAGAAGACCTTGGTAAATAGATAAGCTTGTTGCTCCAGATGTACATACTTCAAAGGAATATTAGGTATGGTGAACAGACCAGCAAGGACAGACAGACCCTTGTTTACATTTATGACCAGGTCAGAATAAGTTTTATCTATTGTGTTATGTGGGTGATCACGTATAAGCGAGCCCTGAGAACCATTGCTCAAGCCCTTTCTCAAGCGTCTACCAACTATTCACTGTTTAGGCTCTCGAGCCTTTTGAGTGAATGAGGGACACAAGTCTGGGCCTGGTTTGGTTCAGTTACTCCAGCTAGCTCGTGGTCGCCCACATCCCAGGTTTCTTATCCTCTGCCCTTATGGTACATGAAACTTGTCCTTTCCTCTGGGCTCAGGTGCACAAAAAACCCCCCATAACTTATGACAGATGAGGAACCTGGGGTATAATACTCTCTAGTGTAGCAGCCCATACCCTCAGTATAAGTTAACTCAGCTGAAATTGAAAGCTACTGGCCCATTGAAGATCCCCATAATAATAAAACCCAAACCCAGCTTAAGCACTGATGACATTCACCCAATGCTCACATTCAAGAACAGCAGAAAAGACATGACCATCTATATGCATGTCTAATATTTATTTCAGACCAAGTGTCTTGCACATCATTAATGATCAAAGTTACATAACTTTGAACTACAATGCTAACGTATAGCCACTAATATAGCAAAATTAAAAGGAAAGATTGAGAATAATGATGACAATGTTGTAAGGCAAACAGCTCTGTAAGAAATAGCTGGTAGGAATGTAAATTAATTAAATAAGCTAATAATTTAATTATTCATCATATAATGTATTAATTTAATTATTATTAATTATATAATTTACTAACATGAATTTGCTCCTTGGTGAATTACAGGTACAGACTACACCTGGTGGAGGTGTCACAAAAAAAGGAAACCTTATTTGCTGTAAATAAGGAGATCAAGGGGATTAACTTCCAAAGCCCATGACTTTCAGAGCAAAGGTGAATATGTTCCTTTTATTTAGGGTTAGGGTGAATACTCAAAAAAAGGAGTTTGGTCATTTTGTGTAGAAGTAAGCATAAGGTCACCCATGCCTCTTACAGAAACATGTATATTATGTTAATGAGGTTTATGCTCCAACTCTGGTGGAGATTTTAGCATTATAATGAGAAAGAGGTAATAGGTCCATCATTCCATGGTCCATCTGTGGTGATGTGAGTCGGTAGTGGAGCTCAAACTGGTCTGGATGGTCTGAACTGGCCAGAGCTTTTCATCAGGGTAATTGCTATTGTTTGAGGGCATAGTTTCAGTTTCTATCACCACATGCTTTGCCCGTTGGGTCTTTTGCCTGAGTTAAAAGATAAGCTAGACAGAAGAACTTAAGGAAAATGTAGGACAAAGGTCAGTGGGTACATGCATGTGGCAGAGAAGGTCTTGGGGTCTTGCTGATGACAAAATCAGTTTAAATGCTATTTGAAAGTTTTTACTAAAAACTGAACCATGACCCAGTGATTGCATGCTCAAGGAAATTGTGTACATATTTACACCAAAGGACATGTATTAGAATGTTCATAGCAGTATTATTAATAAAAATTAAAACTAGGGGCACCTGGATGGCTTAGTTAGTTAAGTATCCTACTCTGCATCTCAGCTCAGATTTTGATCTCAGGGTCATGAGCTCAAGCCCCACACTGGGCTCTGTGCTGGGCATAGAGGCTACCAAAAAAAAAAAAAAAAAAAAGCAAACTGGAAACAACAATAGGTAGATAGAACTTAGAACTATATTTCTATAGTATGATGGATAAATGTATTACATCATGGAGTCAATACCACATATCAATAAAATGAATGAATTATGAGTGTGTGCATCATCAAGGATGAATTTCACAAACATCATATTATCTAAAAGAAGACAACACAAAAGTATATACAGTGTGATTCCACTCATATTTGTATTAAAAGATGATAAAATTAGCTCATGGTGATAGAAATCAAATCAGCACTTACTTCTGGGTGATGATTATCAGCTGTGATGAACATTTCTTGGTAGTTTCTGGGTGGCTATTAGTATTCTTTATCTTGTTTTATGCTATGGTTACATAGGTTTATTAAAACTTTTCACAGTTCAAAAAAAGAACTTTTCATAGTTCATCCAGCTGTATTATTATCAACTATGAAAATTTTTATAAACAAAATTCTTAATTCATAAAAAAGATCCAATCCATCTCCCCTGAAAGAAAACAGAAGAAATAAAGGCATTTTGAAAGTAAGCAGGTGTTGGAGATCAGTCCTTCAAGCATGTGGGCAATGAGAACCATGTGCCCTGGCAAGCAGGAGTACTTTATCACTGCCATTGTTCATAAGTGCCAGTTCATCATGATGACTGAAAGCAGACTGAATTTTAACCAGTGTATTATTATCATTACATCTCTAAAAACAATGCACTCTCCTATTGTCTGTACTCAGGACAGACTACCCTCATGGCCTCCTCTTTAACACACCACCACTTTGAACAAAATACAAGCAGGACAGGAATCACAATTCAAAATTGAAGAACATATTATTCTGTTGCAATAAATTAATCATTTACATTGAGAAATGTGTATTGATCAGAAGAGCAATTCATGAAACTTTGTAATGATTGGGGTGCCTGGGCAGCTCAGTCAGTTAAAGCATCTGACTCTTGATTTCAGCTCAGATTATGATCTCAGGGTCTGTGAAACTGAGCCTTGAGTTAGCCTCTTCACTGATCATGGAACCTGCTTAAGAGTCTCTCTCTTTCTCTCCTTCTGCCCCACCACTGTCCTACCATCCCCCATCTCCCACTTATGCTCTCTCTCTCTCTCTCTCTCTCAAAAAAAAAAAAAAAAAACCTTGTAATAATCATGAAAATATACATGAAAAAATCAAAATACATAATGTAAAATAATATCAATTTGAAATCAACAAACATTTATTGAAGACTACTTTGCATCAGGCCCTCTTCCAGGCACTTTGAAGACATCAGTCAATAAGAGGTTAAAACTCTCTGTGGTTGCATAGTTTTTATTCCATTAGATAAAAACAACAGGGACACCTGGGTGGCTCAGAGGTTAAGTGTCTGCCTTAGGCTTGAGACGTGATCCTGGAATCCAGGGATCAAGTCCCACATCAGGCTCCCTGCATGGAGCCTGCTTCTCCTCCCTCTGCCTATGTCTCTGCCTCTCTCCATGTCTCTCATGAATAAATAAATAAAATATTGATTAAAGATAAAAGCTTCATCTCCCACTCTACTCTTTGCCAGATAAGTGGTGAAGGGTGACTGTGGTGCATCTGTCATCCCTGGGAAAGATTTCTCAGTTCTGTTTCTCCTTGTTCCCTGCCAACACTGTTACCTTGCCCGCCGGGAAGGCATCAGGAGCTCCGGGCTTCTCTCTCATGGCTCTTCTTGCCCTTGCCTTCAGTCAGCTTGTGCTGATGCCTTGCAATCAGAAAGACTTCCTGCACCTGGGCACATCTCTCTTGGGTCTTCTGCCCACCTTTCCTACAAGTGGTAAAGTCCTTGGGAAATAGAGGGTGCATGAGTGCAGTCTGGAATTGGGACGTGGACTCCTCCTAATTCTAACCATCAAGCCCTCCCAGTGGCAGTTAAAGATTTGTTAAAAATTTGTCCAGTTTCTCCACAATTCTCAGACTAGCCAATTCCTTCTCAACCTGCCTTTTTTGGCCAATCCTGAGAGCTACTGAGGATATTTTCTCCCTTAAAAATGGCTAGGGGCACCTGGGAGGCTCAGTCTATTGAACATTGGAATCCTGATTTTGGCTCAGGTCATGATCCTAGGGTCATGAGACCCAGCCCTAAGGCTGCCTCCCAGCTCAGTGGGGAGTCTGTTTCTCTTTCTTCCCCTTCCTCTGCCCCTCCCCACACCCAGGTGGGCTTGCGCTTGTTGGTGCTCTCTCTCTCTCTCAAGTAAATAAATAAATCTTTTAAAAAAATGGCTAGCCACTTTCTGGAAAATCATTTACAGTTCTTTACATCCCCAGCTCATTGATGAGTTTTGACAAATACTATGATTGTGTGGTTCATATGCTTTGTCCTCATAATTTTAGTAGGAAAAATGATACACTGATAATTTCTATACCCGACACAGCAACATTCTGTTTTGATTTTAAACTAATGACTACAAACTACATGACTATAAGCTAATAACTATATTGGAAACAGAGAATATTATCTAAATCTGAAACCAGTCATTGTCTTTAATTGTTTCAGCTTGGAAGTATTTTCACACCTAAGTATTTCCACTTAGAGACAACATCCAGTTATTTCCACCATACTGTTCTATCTACTCATCCATCACATTCAACCAAACTCAAATTCCACTGGGTGTCTGTCTTTGCATGCACCTCCACCCATTATGGCTATGTTTCTATCCCAGAGTCAGCAGAGTGGCTTCTCTCCTGCTGCTGCTCCTTCCCCTGTGTCCTATAAACTCGTTGTCCCTTACATTTCACCTCATTCTAGAATATTTTCTTCTTGCTTCTTAAATAACATTGGTCTAACTCTCCCTCCTATATAATTATGTTCTTTGCAGTGTTTGAAGATTTCTTATTGTGCTATTTCCTGTGAGAAGTGTCAAGGATGGTTGTGCAACATGATTTTTCTTTCTCAAAATTATTTCTTTCCGAAACGTGACATGTTTGTCTTTAGAAAAATAGTCCATTTGGAGCTCATACATCTTCACATTCTTCTGGTACCAGTCTATGTTCTCCACCTTTGTTGACATTGTAATCTGAGAAGCTTCAGTAAATAAGTGGATTTCCCACAGAAGGGATCACATACTTGGCCCCTGATTTCTCTAACCCAGTGATTTTCATCTCCACTCTATTAATCTCATCCCATAACTACATCCTGCAGCCTAACATAATCTTGAACAGCTTTATCTCTGAATTAATTAAACATCAAGATATCTAACTACAGGCCTTCTAGCTCTCAGTAATTCCCATATTTACTTACCCTAATGAATTCATTACCCTCCCATGCTGCCCCTATTTATTCTCAATTAATGATTTTCTATGTTTATTCTCCCTTCTTATAATCTAGAGACCATATAATAAAACTTTAAATTATTTCTCAAGACTCTATTTAAGACTTCTACATCCTTTTCTTTACATTGCCTTACATTTCCTCTTATGCAAAACCCCAACTTGAACCAAGTATGCCCTATTTCATTCACTTTTCATAAACTGATAATAAATGTCGCATAGTCAAAGTTGCTTCTAAATATCCTTTTTATTATAAAATTTGTACTTGGCCCTTGGCTCCTTGATGGCATATTTTCATGATAACTTGATTAACAGTTCAGAATATGTTTATTTTACTGATAGATCCTAGTTATCCAATAGAGTAACATAAAATGTAAATCTGGAGCTACAAATTTTAAATTTATCATTTCTTTTATTTTTTAATATATTTATATACTGTATACTAGTTATGTTCAATACAATGGGTATACCAAGAAATATTATATTAAACTATTTTGCCCTTGACATCAGATGTTACATTTTAAATAAAATGGTTTCCAATGATAATTTTTATCTTGATCTTATGTTTTTTATTTTCAGGAGGAAGTATTTGTAAAGAGTGAACAGCAAATTGAAATGATGATAAGCAAAACACCCTTGAATTTGCTTATATGAATAGCATACAGGAATATTCAAAGAAATAAAAATATCTGAATTTTAACTTTTAGAGCTTATTTTAAAAAGCTAATATTGAAATGACAGTGCTATTGAATACCTGAAGTATATTGGAAGTCAAGCATTGCCAACAGGCTAAATTTGGTACCACTCTATGAAATAAACAGTAAATGATTCTTGATCTCTTACTTGAATTGCTTATATTTTAATATTTGAGTCATTATAAATTGGTTAAAATATGTGAATTATTAAATGTTCATGCAAATTGAAATACAAACTCTGACCTTAGCCAGAATTATGGGACTGATAAAAAGCTACTGTGCTAGAACTCACTACAGGGAATTAAAATGGTAGTACCTAGTAAACATGTTCTCCAATTAATCATTGATGAGAAAGTTAAATGTTTATAAGCAACATCTTTCAGAATCGAAGGCAGTTGGTTGTGGTAGTAACTGAGAAAGACAATTGTGCTGTAGGACATTATTCTTTGTGAGGCTTTTAGTCTTTAATGATCTAGAGCCATAGTCCATGAAGTGTGGTACACATTTGGTGGAGTCCATAATTTTAGAATCCTTGAAGATCATTAAAGATGTGTGTAGATCATGTACAGGAATGCTGGATTAAAAAAAAGTTATCTACAGGAATTTGAATTTTATCTCTGGTAGTTACCACCATGTCTTCACATACCACCACAATTTCCCACCGATGGCTGCTAAAAGCAAATGAATTTGCAAAAAAGAGATTATACATGTGCTTTTTGTTGTTGTTGTTGTTGTTTTTAATAAGATGAAAACTTGTATTAAAGCTAAGGGAACTGAAGGCCAAAGACAAGTAGGGAAAATATATGACCCGTGACTTTACCAAAGCATCACACCATTTTGAACTTTGGAATATAAAATATATAGGATTTTTTCTAGTCTTCAAAATAATTGTGAATACTAGATTTTCTAGAAATGGCAATGATAGCATCACAATAGGGTTTTAAAACATGTTCTCTTTTGTGTCTCTGGAGAAAGCAAGTATATCCATTACTGGTTAGTCCATATATTATCATTATATTCTTGCATATAGAGATATTCCTTTGCATTCTCCAGGTCTACTATTGCATTTGCTATCTATTGAAGTGTAATAATTATCCTAAAATCTAGCCACTTAAAGCAATAAACATCTCACAATTTTTATGAGTTAAAAGTCCAGGGTCAGTCTAGCTGGTACCTGTGTCTCAAGCTCAGGGTGTCTATAATCTTGGTTGTCACCTAGAACTGCAGTCATTGTCAACCTCAATTAGGGGTGAAATTGTGGCTTCCAAACTTATTTATGTGGCTGTTAATAGGACTCAATTTCTTGGGGTTATTGGACTGAGGGTCTGTGTTCCTTGCTGACTGTTGGATGAAATATGGACTCTGTTTTTGTCAAGTGCATCTCATGAGAGAGGCTACAATGGCATTAAATACCATGAGAATGGATCATGGGAAGCCATTTCTAAAGCTGTCTATTGAAATCATCTTATTCAGGCCTATAACAAAACTGAGAGTGAAGAAAGCAGAAGGCATTAGATTTATTATGATTGCTCAAAATACTGCTTTCTTCATGGAAAAAAATAGAAAGTTAAACATTGTCAAAGCCAAAAAAAAAAAAAAAGTAAGAAACATGTATAAGAGTCAAACATTGTAATTTAGTCTTCAAAAAGGGTTTTGTCTAAAATGATGCTCTGGGACTCTCACTAAAACATTCACTATTAATAAGGCCTATGATTCTACTGTCTATTTGTTTATAAGAATTTTCAGTGCTGTTGACTCCAGAAACATTTTTTTCAGGACATTTGAGCCAAGTTTTGAAAAATGTCCATCAATGCTCTTTAACTCAGGAGTATATTATATACTCTTTGTGTCATTTATATTTTACAGATTCTTAGTAAGCATTCATTATGAAAAAGACTGCCAAACATTTATCTGTATTTTAGGCATTCGAAGTTAGTGGATTATGTGGATACCAATTTGAAAATTCATAGGTTAATTGAAGAGACAAAAAGTACGCAATTGTAAAAAAACACAGTTTCAAAGTAACATAAAAGTAGGTGTTAATATGAAATAATTTAAATATCTTTAATAATGTGAAGTAAGACTTAGTTTTGAGGTCAAGCAGATCAGGATTCAAGGAAAATAATAGCATTATTAGGTGGGCAGCTGATATTATTTATTTAATTAGAGCATCAAATAATGATAATTATTTGACAAGATTTACCTCAATATTCAACAAAAATAATGGAACTTACTGCTTTGAATACCTACTCAGAGTCAAAGATGTTTGGTAAAAAAGGATAAACAAATAAACATACAAATACATATATACTTTTATGCATACACATATACACAGGCATATGCATAAATGAGTATATAAATAAATGTGAAATTGTGAAATTACTGAAAACTTGAAATATTATCTCCAGCTTTACTAATTTGATAACTTAGGAAAAAAATAAACTCTAGAAAAAAAATAGAGGATGCTGGGTTTTAGCAAGTTTAAAAGCAAAACATAGATAAATGTTATTTTTTCTTTAGTTTTTTAAATTTTTATTTATTTATTTATTCATGAGAGACACACAGAGAGAGGCAGAGACATAGATGGAGGGAAAAGCAGGCTCCCTGTGTGGAGCCTGATGAGGGACTCAATCCCAGGACCCCAGGATCACGACCTGAGTCAAAGGCAGGTGCTCAACCACTGAGCCACCCAAATGTTTCAATGTTAATTTTTTCTTTATTCATTTCTATTTTTCCTAATTTAAGCAATGCATATGCCTCCCTTCCATTTAGAGAAAATATTTTAAATTCAACAAAAATAAGTAATAATAATAAAATAAAAAGAGCTATCAATACCTCTTTTCATGTGCTGCTTGAAAGTGTTTCCTAGGCAATATATCATTTTCATGCTATAAATTGAAGAATGCCTTTTATAATATATCTTGTCACTCAAGATTTTTCTTTTTGGTGCATGTGTCTTTTATACATAGTCTCATACTTCATTGCATTCCACTGCATATGTTCAGTTTAGCTTAGCTTTACACCATCTTCATTTCTATAGGTGAAGATGATAGTGAAGGCAAAGTTCTTATCATGGATAACTTTTTACTGTGAAAAAGGTTAAAATATTCTGTATATTTCTTATTTCTTCTATTTTTAAACTATTCACTATTCACAGTGACTCTTACATCAACCAGAAAGGGCAAACTTCAGCTATGATTTACTATCTTCTGATTTCTGACAGGCTTTGTTTATCCACAAAAGGACTGGTTTTACATATGCATTTACAGACTGTCTTACTGTGTCTCCTGAAATGCTAACCTCATCAAGGAGGGGTTGACACTTCCTCTCTCCATCAGAATAAAGACTTCTCTCTGCTCCCTTTGGTTCTGCCCTTGTCCTTGTTTTTGCAAATGTTGTATATATCTTTTCTTCCTACTACAGAAAATTCATTTACCGTAATATCATTTTAATGCTTAAATCCAATATTGAGACGATATAAAGCAAAGAAGGATAGACTGTATTGCATAGTAAGCATGTCTGCATCCTGATGTCTCATTCACTAGTGATATAATTTTAAATATTTATTTTTATTTGAGAGAGAGATATAGTGAGAGAGAGCACAAGCAAGGAGGAGAGGGAGAAGTAGGCTCCCTACGAGCAGGGAGCTCAATATGGGGCTCGATCCCAGGATCCTGCGATCATAATCTGAGCTGAAGGCAGATGCTTAACCAACTGAGCCACCCCAGTGCCCATGATATAACTTTAGATACATATTTGAAAGTTTTGTTTTAATATTGACCAACTTAAAATGGCCCAAGAATTTGATAGTATTTAGGAACTGAGACAGAACAAATTACTGATCAAAAAGACAAAACAATTAGCAATTTTTCACAAATGCCCAGCCAATGTAATAACTAAAAGCAATCTTACAGATGCATTAATTAAATATTAACAAAGCCTAATCCCAACCACTTCCAAGAATAATGATAACATATTGATAACAAATTCCTATTCACCCAAGTTATGGGAATTTAACATATTTGCCATGTACATATATATTAGAAGTATGTGCCCTTTTAAATAATTCCTTTGTTTATGGGTCTGTTTTTGGAGTACTAAACTAGAACCTTTAGCCATGAGTTAATATTAATGCATGCCGAAACTAACTTTAATAACTCTAATAACCAATAAGCTTTCATTTTTATGTACAAATTAAAAACATGTAAAATTTTAGAATTTTACAAGAAGTATCCCATAAAAAACAAACAAAAAGAGGCCTTGATTTTTTAATCAGCTTTAAACTAAGCAGAGTTTCTATTAGTCTCCTTGTGTACTATAGAACATATGTTGGTAAATGTTTTAAAAATTATTAAATTTATGTTTATAAGCTAAATCTCTTTATACATAGTAAACTCATCATACATAATTCAAGTGAGTTTCTTTTACTAGTGCTTAGTGAGATAAATAATTTCTTTTCTTTTAAGATTTTATTATTATTTATTTATTTATTTATTTATTTATATTATTTATTTATTGAGAGAGACAGAGAGAGAAAGAATGGGCATGAGTGGAACAGGGGCAGAGAGAGAGGGAGAGAGATAATATCAAGCAGACTCCTAGCTGAACACTAAGCCCAGTGTGGGGCTCAGTCTCATGACCCTGAGATCATGACCTGAGCCAAAATCAAGAGTCTGATGCTTAACCAACTGAGCCACCCAGGCATTTCTTAAATTGCTCTATCATGTTCCCTCAAAGTGTGCTTTAGGACACTAAATCATTTCTTAATTTTGCTCTATCATGTTCCCTCAAAGTGTGCTTTATGGAACACCCATTTTTCCTGAGTCCAGACAAGAAAGTAAAAATAAATATCTGATTCATTTAATCTGGGACACACTGCGTTTAAAATGACTAAATTTTTTACAAATATACTTTACAGGTCTCCTGTAAGGATAATGAAATATACAGCATTTTCCAAATATATATTTCTTGTATGACCCTTATTTCCAAAGAGACTACTGTGAATCCAGAGTAGCATTGTCCAACAGACACTTCTTTAGTGATTGAAGAGTTCCCTATCTTTGTTTTCCAAAAGCAACTCATCACAAGTGGCTATTGAATATTTGAAATGTCACTAGTGTGACTGAGGAACTGAATTTTAATGTTTTTTAGTTTTAATCAAATTTTACAGTTATTTGCAGCTAATGGTTACCTTATAAGACAAATCAAGTCTAGATTCATAATACACAATTAGACATGCTGTCCTATCATTACATTTTTATGAGTAATATAGTGAGTTGGAAAGTACCTCTAAGGGTACCAAGTTGGTATATGATGATTATAAATATTCCTATGGATCATGACTAGGGAACAGCATTTACAAGTGTACTAATGTGAAACAAATGGGGGGAGGTTGTCAGCAAATAGAAAAGGTGCAAGGGTTGGGGTGCCTGGGTGGCTCAGTTGGTTAAGTATCCAACTCTTAGTTTTGACTCAGATCATGATCTCCCAGGGACCTGGGATCAAGCTCTGGATGGGACTCTGCCCTAGCAGGGATCTGCTTCCTCTCTGTCTCTCCCTCTGCCCCTCCCCCATATTCCTGCACACACTCTTCTCTAGAATAAATGAATTTTAAAAAACAAAAAGAAGAGACACCTGGGTGGCTCAGTGATTGAGCGCCTGCCTTCAGCTCAGGGCTTGATCCCAGGATCTGGGATCAAGTTCCGCATCTGACTCCCTGCAAGGAGCCTGCTTCTCTCTCTGCCTGTGTCTCTGCCTCTCTCTCTCCGTGTCTCTCATGAACAAATAAATATTAAAAACAAAAACAAAAGGTATGAGGGTCAATATCAAAGTTGGATGAAGCCAAAGGCAACTACAAATTCTAAACTGCTTTATTTATTTCGGCTTTCTTAGAGGCATGTCTCACATCTCCATCCTTTCTAGTATTACCAGAAAGGGCAAATAGGAATGAATAAGGTAAAATGAGTTGTTACGTTAATGCTATAGAGCTATTTTTCAGAGACAAACCTAGAACCCTGCAGTTATAGACATGGAATCACTTTGTATTTCATTCCAATATTATTAAATTACCACTTCATTTATGATCATATATTAAACTTTATATGATTAAAAGGACCGACTTACCTTACAATTTTGTCATTTCCACTAATTTTTATTCAAGGCTAAATAAAATACAAATATTTTTAAGAATGCTATGATTAGCCTTACTCACCCAGCAGCAAAGTGAGACAGATAACAGTGCAAAACTCTTGGACAGGACACAAATTGGCTTACATTTTTGTACATTGGAAACTGATCAAAATTGAGTGAGCAAGAGAAAACAAACTGTAGAATAAATGAAGGAAAATCTGAGAAAAACAAAACTTCAAATTATAGGAACACAACATTTTATATTGAAAACATTTCCAATTGTAAAAATTTTAGAACTCATTTGATCTTGTAAAAATTATTTTTTAAAAGATTTCATTTATTTATTCATGAGAGACAGAGAGAGAAAGAGAGAGAGAGAGAGAGAGGCAGAAGGAGAAGCAGGCTCCTAACAAGGAACCCAATGTGGGACTTGATCCCAAAATCCCGGGATCACGCCTGGAGCTGAGGGCAGATGGTCAACCCCTGAGCCACCCAGATGTCCCTGATCATCTAAAAATTCTAACAGTAGGCATGGAAACAACCCTCTGATATTGAGGATGATAATAACAATGAGAATGGTGATGAAAATGAAGATGATGGTGGTGGTGTTTGCTCTCCTGTCTACCTTTTTAAATTAGATGTAACTTAACTAAAAATGTGAAATAAAAAAAAATAAAATATGTATGGTGATAGATATTTTAATTAGCTAAATTGTGATGAATTCACAATATGCATGTATATCAAATAATCACATTATACACCTTTAATATACAATTTTAACAATTTTATTGTTTTGGTGTATTTAATACAATAAATTTTCTAAAAATACATCTTTAGCTATTAACAAAAATTCTTTAATATAGTTATTTGCTAGAAGTTCTATAGGTTTATTTTGCATTTTTAAATTTACCCAAATGTTTTGCATTTAATGATAATTTTCTTTTTAAAATTTATTTCCTGGAGGGGAGGGGCGAGACGGTGGAGTAGGGTCCCCAAGTCACTGTTCTCACCAACTTGCCTACATAACTTTCAAATCATCCTACAAATTCGACCTGAGTTTTTTTTTTTTTAAGATTTTATATATTTATTCATGGGGGGGGGGGGGAGAGAGAGAGAGAGAGAGCCAGAGACACAGGCAGAGGGAGAAGCAGGCTCCATGCAGGGAGCCCGATGTGGGACTCTGCTGGGTCTCCAGGTTCATGCCCTGGATGGAAGGCAGGCACTAAACCTCTGAGCCACCCAGGGATCCCCTCGACCTGAGATTTATAGAGAGAACAGGCGGAACACTACAGAGAGAAGGGTTTTCACTTCTAACAACGTAGGAAGGTGGAAAAAAATAAACCATCCAGTGTGGGAGGGGCCCGTGAGGAGCCGAGCTAAGGTGGCGGGAGCCTCAGGACAGGAAAGCCCTGCCTCCCGGAAAAGCGGGAACTTTACAAATCTGCACCAGATTCTTTCTGGAAGGAAAGGCACTGAGTAGGGAACCTGGGCAGCACTGCAGGGGGGCAGTGGGGCCTCCAGTCCCTTGGGGTCACTAACAGAAGATGTGCACCCCGAGGGAGAGCGCCCAGCACACTGCGGGCCCAGCTCCGGAAAGAGCTGAAGCGGGCTGGGCGGGCCTCGGGGAGAAGCTGATGGGTCAAGAGGGGGCTCCGGGGGAAGGGGCTGTGCCCTGCTGCCTTCAGGAGCTGCAGCCGCAGGAGCGCTGTTCCAGTGGCACAGGCCCGGGAGCCCAGGGCACTGGGGGACACAGCCCAGGATCCTACACTCCCCCTGGGGCAGCAGAGGCAGGGAGGGCGCAGGACAGCGAAGACACTCCTGCCAATGGGCGCCCCCATTGTAATTGATATTATTGACACGGCCACTCTGTACTGAGCAAAATGAAGAGAAAGAACTCACCACAAAAGAAAGACTCAGAAACAGTACTCTCTGCCACAGAGTTACAGAATTTGGATTACAGTTCGATGTCAGAAAGCCAATTCAGAAGCACAATTATAAAGCTACTGGAGGCTCTGGGAAAAGCATAAAAGAATCAAGAGACTTCATGACTGCAGAATTTAGATCTAATCAGGCTGAAATTAAAAATAAAAAATGAGATGCAATCCAAACTGGAGGACCTAATGACAAGGGTTAATGAGGTAGAAGAGAGTGAATGACACAGAAGACCAGTTGATGGCAAGGAGAGAAGCTGAGGGGATCCCTGGGTGGCTCAGCAGTTTAGCACCACCTTCCACCCAGGGCATGATCCTGGAGTCCCACGATGGAGTCCCACGTCGGGCTCCCGCATGGAGCCTGCTTCTCCCTCTGCCTGTGTCTCTGCCTCTCTCTCTCTCTCTCTGTCTCTCATGAATAAATAAATAAAATCTAAAAAAATAAAAGGAAGGAAGCTGAGGAAAAAAGAGAAAAACAAATAAAAACCATGAGGAAAGGTTAAGGGAAATAAATGACAGCCTCAGAAGGAAAAATCTACGTATAATTGGGGTTCCAGAGGGCACTGAGAGGGAAAGAGGGCCATAAAGCATATTTGAACAAATCATAGCTGAGAACTTCCCTAATTTAGGGAGAGAAACAGGCATTCAGATCCAGGAGATAGAGTGGTCCCCCCAAATCAATAAAAATTGTTCAACACCTCCACTTTTAATAGTGAAACTTGCAAATTCTAAAGATAAAGAGAAATCCTTAAAGCAGCAAGAGACAAGAGATCCCTAACTTATATGGGAGAAGTATTAGATTAACAGAAGACCTCTCCACAGAGACCTGGCAGGATATTTTCCGGGTAATAAATGAGAAGAACATGCAGCCAAGAATACTTTATCCATCAAGGCTCTCATTCAGAATAGAAGGAGAGATTAAAAAAACGTCAAGATAGGTAGAAACTGAAAGAATATGTAACCACCAATCCAGCTTGCAAGAAATATTAAAGGGGACCCTGTAAAAGAAATAGGAAGCCTAGGATCCCTGGGTGGTGCAGCGGTTTGGCGCCTGCCTTTAGCCCAGGGCACGATCCTGGAGACCCGGATCGAATCCCACGTCAGGCTCCCGGTGCATGGAGCCTGCTTCTCCCTCTGCCTATGTCTCTGCCTCTCTCTCTCTCTCTCTCTGTGACTATTATAAATGAATTAAAAAAAGAAAAAATTAAAGAAAAAAGAAATAGGAAGCCCAAAGAAATAATCCCCAAAATCAGGGACTGAATAAGCATTACAATGACACTAAATTCATATCTTTCAATAGTAACTCTGAATGTAAATGGGCTAAATGATCCCATCAAAAGATGCAGGGTTTCAGACTGGATAAAAAGGCAAGACCCATCTATTTGCCATGTACAAGAGACTCATTTGAGACCTAAGGACACCTCCAGTCTGAAAACAAAGGTTGGAGAACCATTTACCATTCAAATGGTCGTCGAAAGCAGGGGTATCAATCATCGTATCAGATAAATTAAAGTTTATCCCAAAGACTGTAGTAAGAGATGAAGAGGGACACTATATCATATTTAAAGGGTCTATCCAACAAGAGGACCTAACAATCATGAATATTTATGCCCCTAATGGGGGAGCTGCCAAGTATATCAACCAATTAATAACCAAAGTAAAGAGATAATTAGATAATAATACACTAATACTTGGAGACTTCAACACAACACTTTCTGCAAATGACAGACATTTGAAGCACAACATCTCCAAAGAAACAAGAGCTTTAAATGATACACTGGACCAGATGGATTTCACAGATATTTACAGAACTTTACATCCAAATGCAACGGAATACACATTCTTGTCAAGTGCACATGGAACTTTCTCCAGAATAGACCACATACTGGGTCACAAATCAGGTCTCAACTGATACCAAAAGATTGGGATTGTCCCTGCATATTTTCAAAACATAATGCTTTGAAACTTGAACTCAATCACAAGAAGAAATTTGGAAGAAACTCAAACACGTGGAGGTTAAAGAGCATCCTACTAAAAGATGAATGGGTCAACCAGGAATACAGAAAAGAATTAAAGATTCATGGAAACTAATGAAAGTGAAGATACAACCATTCAAAAATCATTGGGATACAGCAAAAGGGGCCCTAAGACAGAAATACAATGCAATACAAGCATCCCTCAAAAAATTGGAAAAACTCAAATACACAAGCTCCCCTTGCCCCTAAAGGAACTATAGAAAGCCAATAAAACATTCACCCAGCAGAAGAAGAGAGTTAATAAAGATTCGAGCAAAACTCAATGAAATAGAGACCAGAAGAACTGTAGAACACATCAACAAAACCAAGAGTTGGTTCTTTGTAAGAATTAATAAGACAGATAAACCATTATCCAGCCTTATTAAAAACAAAAGAGAAAAGACTCTAATTAATAAAATCACAAATGAAAAAATGAGAGATCACAACCAATACCAAGGAAATACAAACGATTTTAAAAACATATTATGAGCAGCTATACGCCAATAAATTAGGCAATCTGGAAGAAATGGATGCATTACTGGAAAACCACAATCTACCAAAAATGGAACAGGAAAAAATAGAAAACCTGAACAGGCCAATAACCAGGGAGGAAATGGAAGCAGTCATCAAAACCTCCCAAGGCACAAACGTCCAGGATTAGATGGCTTCCCAGAGGAATTCTATAAAACAATTAAAGAAAAAAACAATACCTATTCTACTAAAGCTGTTCCAAAAGATAGAAAGGGATGGAATTCTTCCAAACTCATTCTATGAGGCCAGCATCACTTTATTCCAAAACCAAACCCCACCAAAAAGGAGGATTATAGACAAATATCCCTGATGAACACAGATGCAAAAATTCTCAACAAGATACTAGCCAATAGGATCCAACAGTATATTAAAAAGATTATTCACCATGAGCAAGTGGGATTTATCCCCAGTTTGCAAGACTGGTTTAACACTCGTAAAGCAATCAAAGTGATAAATCATATCAACAAGAGAAAAAACAAGAACCATATGATCTTCTCAATAGATGCAGAGAAAGCATTTGACAAAATACAGCTTCCATTCCTGATCAAAACTCTTCAGAGTGTAGGGATAGAGGGAACATTCCTCAGCCATAAAAGCATAAAAACATTCCTCACCTTAAAAGCCATCTACAAAAAGTCAACAGCAAATATCATTCTCAATGGGGAAAAGCTAAAAGCCTTTCCCCTAAGATCAGAAACAGGACAGGGATGTCCACTCTCACCACTGCTATTCAACATAGTACTAGAAGTCCTAACCTCAGCAATCAGACAATGAAAATAAATAAAAGGCATTCAAATTGGCAAAGAAGAAGTCAAACTCTCCCTCTTCGCCGATGACATGATACTGTATACAGAAAACCCAAAAGACTCCACCTCAAGATTGCTAGAACTCCTACAGCAATTCGGCACTGTGGCAGGATACAAAATCAATGCCCAGAAATCAGTGGCATTTCTATACACTAACAATGAGACTGAAGAAAGAGAAATTAAGGAGTTAATCCCATTTACAATTGCACTCAAAAGCATAAGATACCTAGGAATAAACCTAACCAAAGAGACTGAAAGGAATTGAGGAAGACACAAGGAGGTGGAAAAATATTTCATGCTCATGTATTGGAAGAATTAATATTGTGAAAATGTCAATGCTAACTAGGGCAATTTACACATTTAATGCAATCCCTCTCAAAATACCATGGACTTTCTTCAGAGAGTTGGAACAAATCATCTGAAGATTTGTGTGGAATCAGAAAATATCCCAAATAGCCAGGGGAATATTGAAAAAGAAAACCATAGCTGGGGGAATCACAATGCCAGATTTCAGGTTGTACTACAAAGCTGTGGTCATCAAGACAGTGTGGTACTGGCACAAAAACAGACACATAGATCAATGGAACAGAATAGAGAACCCAGAAATTGGCCTTCAACTCTATGATCAACTAATATTTGACAAAGCAAGAAAGACTATCCAATGGAAAAAAGACAGTCTCTTCGATAAATGGTGCTGGGAAAATTGGACATCCACGTGCAGAAGAATGAAACTAGACCACTCTCTTACACCATACACCTAGATAAACTCAAAGTGGATGAAAGATCTTAATGTGAGACAAGAATTGATCAAAATCCTAGAGGAGAACACAGGCAACACCCTTTTTGAACTTGGCCACAGCAACTCCTTGCAAGATACATCTATGAAGGCAAAAGAAACAAAAGCAAAAATGAATTATTGGGACTTAATCAAGATAAAAAAAAAACTTCCACACAGCAAAAGAAACAGTCAACAAAACTCAAAGACAACCTACAGAATGGGAGAAGATACTTGCAAATGACATATCAGATAAAGGGCTATTATCCAAGATCTATAAAGAACTTATTAAACTCAACAACAAAGAAAGAAACAATCCAATCATGAAATGGGCAAAAGATATGAACAGAAATTTCACAGAGGAAGACCTAGACATAGCCAACAAGTACATGAGAAAATGCTCCGCAACATGTGCTAT
This sequence comes from Vulpes vulpes, assembly GCF_048418805.1. Lineage (NCBI taxonomy): Eukaryota > Metazoa > Chordata > Mammalia > Carnivora > Canidae > Vulpes > Vulpes vulpes. The sequence goes on along the minus strand of NC_132784.1, from coordinate 95,675,967 downwards.
CAGAGAACTACAAATCAAAACCACAATGAGATACCACCTCACACCAGTGAGAATGGGGAAAATTAACAAGACAGGAAAGAACAAATGTTGGAGAGAATGTGGAGAAAGGGGAACCCTCTTGCACGGTTTGTGGGAATGTGAACTGGTGCAGCCACTCTGGAAACCTGTGTGGAGATTCCTCAAAGAGTTAAAAATACAGCTACACTACGATCCAGAAATTGCCCTGCTGGGGATTTACCCCAAGATACAGATGCATTGAAATGGCAGGACACCTGCACCCCAATGTTTATAGCAGCAATTTCCACAATAGCCAAACTGTGGAAGGAGCCTTGTTGTCCATCAAAAGACGAATAGATAAAGAAGCTGTGGTCTATGTATACAATAGAATATTACTCAGCCATTAGAAACGATGAATACCCACCATTTGCTTCAAAGTGGAGGGAACTGGGAGGTATTATGCTGAGTGAAGTAAGTCAATTGGAGAAGGACAAATTATATGGTATCATTCATTCTGGGAATATAAAAAATAGTGAAAGGGAATAAAGGGGAAAGGAGCGAAAATGAGTGGGAAATATCACAGAGGATGACAGAACATGAGAGACATCTAACTCTAGGAAATGGAAATGAACAAGGGGTAGTGGAAGGGGAGGTGGGTGTGGGGACGGGGTAACTGGGTGATGGGCACTTGACAGGATGAGCACTGGATGTTATGCTTTATGTTGATAAATCGAACTCTAATAAAAACATATACAAAATAAATAAATAAAATAAACAACAATAAATAAGTAAATAAATAAATAAATTTATTTCCTTGAAGACTGATCTTCTGATACGTGTATCATTTTCTTGCTTTAGTGCTTGTGTGGTTTGAGATTTCTCTTCCTCTTCATACTTAGATAATGTACTTGTTATTATTGTTATTTTATAATCCATCAGTATTTTGTGACTTCTTGTATGGCAAGTTTTCATCATTGTAACACATTCTTCTAAAAATAAGATGCACTATTTATTTTGGAGATACAAACTTTTACATATATCTCTAGAAAAGCTATCTTATTTCTTCTTTTTTTTTTTTTTAAATTTTTTATTTATTTATGATAGTCACAGAGAGAGAGAGAGGCAGAGACACAGGCAGAGGAGAAGCAGGCTCCATGCACCGGGAGCCCGATGTGGGATTCGATCCCGGGTCTCCAGGATCGCGCCCTGGGCCAAAGGCAGGCGCCAAACCGCTGAGCCACCCAGGGATCCCTATCTTATTTCTTCTTATAATAATAAGTGTATTTATTAGTCTTTACCTTCTCCAATATTTTATTTAATTGTATTATTTCTTTATTGCCAGGGCAAAAATTATACATATGATTTTGTCAAGTTTATCCACATTTTAATATATTAGTTCTATATATAAAATATTCATTTTCACTCTCAGACATCATTCCAAATATTTATGCTTCATTTTTAGTGAGTTTAGTTTATTCCACTATAGGTATTCTTGGAAATATCAAGGGAAAAGCATTTCCTGAGTCTGTTCATCTCCAAAACTATTTTCTCTTGGCCTTCAACTTGAAGTTAATATAGCTGAATGAAGATTGACTCACATTTTCTTTTTTTTTTTTAAGATCTTATTTATTTAGTTAGTTAGTTATTTAGTTATTTATTTGACAGAGAGAGCACAAGTGGAGGCAGTGAGACAGAGAGAGAGAATCAGGCTCTCTGCTCAGTAGGGAGCCCAACTTGGGGCTGGATCCCAGGACCTTGGGATAAAGTATAAAAAAATAAAATCCATTTTAAGACATAAGAAAGACTGAGTTCAAACAGTACTTAGGAACAAAGATCTCAGAAAAGAAGGGAGCTCCTCAGAGAAGGGTTCCAACTTAATGTCTAAGGACAGGAAGGATTTGGAGGGGACAGTGTTGTAAGTTATTAATAATGGTGGGGTCTCAGTATTTGGAGGGAGTTCTAGATGGAAGAGAAAGTGCCTAACAGCTACTGTATGTCTGCACTGGTTTTTACAAACCCAGTGAGTAGTTTGAGCTGTTACTACTGTCTTTAGGGGCAGCCAACAGAAGTGGGATCACAAGTAAAGAGCTTAACCAGGTTTCCTCTAACCATCTCCCACACCACTGCACCAGACTGCAGGCACCTACCCACTGCACATACTAGGCCTCAAATCACCCTTCAAACTTCAGAGGGATTTTAATTTTTAGTGTTGTCATTAGTTTCAGAGCTCCTTTTACTATGTATATCTGGCTTTGGAAAACATATTTCCATTTTATAGATTTGATAGTGCACATTATAAGGATTACAAGTATTCTATGCAGATTGCACATTCTGAAGAATGTAGGTGAGAAATCCCTTTGACACTAGAGCATATTCAGTGAAAGAGAAAGACAGAAATACAAATACACATGCGTACACACAGAGAGAGGGAGGGAGAGACAGAGAGAGGTCTGCCACATTGGCTAGTTTCCCATTGTTCCCAGGTTAAAAGACAAAATGTTTTCTGAAATCCTTTTTTCTCTTTGCAGGAGAAGGCTACCATAAAGATGAAGAAAAATGATGAGAAGAGAACACAAGAAAAAGGACTCAGACTGGACAAGATGGAAAGCATTATAGATGTATGTTGAGAGTTCTAGATTCATCCCTTTACTCTCTATTAGCAGGCAAAGTTGTTGAAAATAATTACCTAATCCCTTTAATAAGAAATAAAGTAAATAAATGCTTTTCTTTGTTTAAGCATACTTTTATTTTACTCTAATGTAGCATATGGTATGTTAAAATATTAGATTTTATTTTAGTAGGGCAGGCTCAGCAACATTTCTAACATGTGGTAATGCATTTTAATTCTTACTTTCCAGCTTACAACTACGTTGGCATCTGCCATGTGTAAACAGTATGATCAGCATTAGGTGAGTGTGTAACTGTTTATTGTTCTCTGGGAGAAAAATGGAGGATGGCATTTAGTTGTATAAAAAAGAGTATATGACTTTTATTTTGAAAAAAAAATATTGGTATTTCCACACTGTTGAATGCATGAATATAAGATGTGCATGCTAGCAAAATAGAAAACTTTATGTTATGAGAAAATTAGATTAGCTAATAATCTAGTATTTCCTTATATAAAACAACATGAGCACAGCATGTATAGAAAATGTCTATATTTACAATGCTAATTTTTTGATGTAGATTTGGTTGCTTACAATATATTTGATTTCCTAGGACAAGAAGACCTGAAGGAATTTCCTGAGGTCATTACATCCATTTTTCTGACTTAGAGAAGGTCTGTAACAACCCAGACAAAACAATTACTCACCCAGCCTGTTTCTCATCTCACCAAGGGGAAAGACTAGGATTGGAAATAACTGCTACGAAGCCTCAAAAGAATTACTCCATATATAATAAAACACCAGAAAGCATGCCGTGTCTATCTCACATTCTCAGTTGCTGAGCTTGCTCTAACATTATAATATTCCATATTTGTTTGTAACTATTTCATTTAGATAGTGCCCTTCATAAGCCATAGATTTTTTTTTATAGCATCATTAGCTATTGAAACAATAATGACCATGTGTAAACGATGTAGTAATGAAAGACCATTTGAGGACTAGTGTTGTAAATTATTAAGTGGTTAGACAGTCCTGTAACCTCTGGTCACTGCACAGCAGCTCTCTCCCATGTGGGCAAGAGAAGTGAAATGGGGGCAAGTGTGGATCAGAGAGTTGTGGGCCAGAGGGAGCACAGGACTCCGAATCTGGTAAACTTAGTGCTTTGTGCCTCCACTCCACCCTGCCTCCTGTCTCCCTTAAACATGTCACAACTTTTTTATAATAAAGGGAAATGAAAAATGCAATTTTATACTCTGGTACAATCAAATCAAATTACATGTGGTCTCACCAAATTACACTAAAAGTGAAAGGTTAAAAAGTGATAGATTTTTGTAGCATAAAATATTTGGGTTTCTTTCCCTTGAAAATTTGCAGCATGAACCCGCTGACCCTGCATTTGTCCCCTGATAAGAAGAGACTTCACAGGCATTCCAAGTTGCTGAAGTTCAGTCACTGTAAGGTTCTAATATCTCCATGGTTTAGTGCTTAAGAAATATGAAATAGAAAGAGGAAGGAGAATTGGGGACTTTCTTTTGCCGATTGCCATAACCTCTTCCTACCTTGTCAGGTGGCGCCTGGGGCAAAGGCTGAAGATAAAACAGCCTGTATTTTACCTTCATCCTGGAGATTTCATCTCCATGTCTTGTCCTGCAAAACAGCTGTCTTTTTCTTATATTTCTTCAACTTTTTTCCAATAATTATTTTTTCCCATTTTAGCTTAAAGGTATTTGGATACTTATTTTTAAAATAATCCTTAAGTATTTTTGACAAAATAACAGCCCAGGAAGGTAAAATAATTCAGACTTTATCATATTAATGTATTTTGCTGATAATATAATTTTAAAGCACATATTTGACCTGTGCAAAACACATTGTAAGCAAAGCTCAAATACAGGGGTGGGTGAAATGTTGAGAGAGAGTAAGAGATAGTTTTCCACAAGGATCTGTGACCACAAGAAATAGTCACTAGGATAGGTGATTAAATTTGACCTCTACTCTGCACAGTTCTCTTTTCATTTTGTACAGCGATTATGATTTCCCTTTTGATTTCTTTTAGAGTTTTAATTAGAAAGAAGTTTTTCTAAGTAAAGGGAATAAGTTCTAAATAGAAGATAGTTAAAAAGAAATTGTGCTTGTTTCCTTCTTGAAATGGTGGAACACAAATTCACTGATACAAAAAAGTCTCTTTCGTGCATACCATCCGCACTACCGAGGGAGAATGAGATGTTGAAGTGCACACCAGTACTGAGAACAGAAAATACTTTGCAATCTGTTCATGAAATATGAATATTTTTCTTTAGCCCTTTTTATATATATTAGAGCTTACAACCATTTATACACATGCATACACTTATATGTATGCATAAATATGCATAAATATGTGTGTACAGGGACACCTGGGTGGCTCAGAGGTCCAGTGCCTGCCTTTGGCTCAGGTCGTGATCTGGGGTTCCAGATCAAGTCCCACATCGGGCTCCCTGCGAGGGGCCTGTTTCTCTCTCAGTCTGTGTCTCTTATGAATAAACAAATAAATTTTTTTTAAAAATGTGTGTACATATACATATATATGCAAAGAACACACACAGGGCCACCATCATGGGCTAAATAATATAGATAACACAAAACCATACAAGATATTTTCTGTTCCTCTTAATAGTTTAGATTTCAATGGGCAAGGAAGAATTGCATACACAAATATCTGTATAATATAAAAATGTATTAGAAATATTGAAGTCAATATTCTTGTATAATCTGAGAATATTTTCTAGACCTAATAAAATTTTGAATTAGCAGATGGAAATGCACTATGGGAAAAATATAGTGTCATTGGCTGAAGTGTGCCCCCACCCCCGCATTTATAGGATGAAATCCTAACCCCTGATGCCTCAGAATGTGACTGTATTGGGATCTTTAAAGAAATATTAAGATTAAATGAGGTCACTGGAATGAGCCCTCCAGCAATATGACTGGTGTCCTTGTAAGAAGAAAAGATTAGGACATAGGTGCTCACAAACAGAAGCCCATGTGAAATGTGGGGAAAAGATGACCATCTGTAAGCCAATGAGAGCGATCCTTAGAAGAAACAACCCTAGCTATATCTTGACCTTGAACTTCTGACTTCCAGAACTGTGAGTGAATATATTTGTATTGTTTAAACCACTCAGTATGTGGTACTTGGTTATGGAAACTCTAGTAAACTAATACATATGGAATATCAGATCAAACAAATGAGGAAAAAAAAAAGACTGGTATTTCCACATGTGAATTAAGAACATTGTCATTGTTTATATTCAATGACAAGTGATACATTAAAAAACATTTTTCTCAGTTAAAAAAAAATCATTAAAAGGTAAACATTAGACTATATTCAAATGCCTCTTTTTTCAAACTCCAACTTCTCTTGTTTATGGTATCCAAAAAGTAATAAAAATGATTAAAATAATTATGAGGGTTTTTTTTTCCATTTTGATGGAAAAGCTGTTATTTACATGCTATTTCCACTACTGTTAAGGCTCAGATGATGGTCCCCAAGACCTCAAATTTGTTTTTGTTTTTGTTTTTTCTGGATCTGGAAAAAAATATTTCTTAACAGTTCAGTGGAAGTCATTTGTATATAATCTTCCCTGAATGATTCTCCTTTATTGCAACATTTTTGTTCTAGATCATTCTTCCTCCTGAATAAATCAGTATTCCAGGGCCCTCCAAAAAGTTGGAAAGGTTAAAAATCTTTTGCCCTGATCCTTAGGAACTCTAGGGCCTGGGAATTGGTGATTGGGATTTGAATTGGCTTCTCTCATCACCACACCCACCTCTCCGGGTCTTGGCCTGGAAGATGCGAGCGTTGTTAAGCTACTTTTGTTTTAATAAAACAGATGTATTCCTTTCAAATAATTGGAAAGAAGAAAAAGCAGAAGCAAGGAAAACCTGGACTCAGAAAGATAACCCAATTGTTATTAGGTTTTATTAAAATTATAAAAGAAAGCATAATTGAAAAGTAAATTATTCTGAATATTCCTCAATGGTTCCCATTGATCTTTTTATTTTTTCTTAAGATTTTATTTATATATTCATGAGAGATATACAGAGAGAGGCAGAGACACAAGCAGAGAGAGAAGAAGGCTCCCTGTGGGGAACCCGATGTGGAACTCTATCCCAGAACCCCAGGTTCACGACCTGAGCCAAAGGCAGAGACGCTCAACTATTGAGCCACCCAGGTGCCTCCCACTGATTTTTAAAGTCCACATTTATAGCATTGCTGGCAGAGGCCTCTCTAGCAACTGCTTACTTACAAATCCATTTTCTATACTAACTAAAATTTGGACGTTGGGCCTATAAAGTTGCTTCTCCTATAGCTTAGAATTTCTAGAACCCCTAAAAATAGTATTGTACAATTGCACACTTCAACTGATGGAGTTTTACCCAAAAGCAGAGGCTATGAGATTGGAAAGAAGAATAAATCCGAGTTCCTCAAAGTTAGGTTTCTCAGCATGAATTTCAGCAGAATAATTATACATCAGCACATCATTGCCCTGGGCCATAACTTGCATAGCATTTTTTCAGTGAGGGTTCAAATGTTTCAAAGATACCTAATACTTTTTAAATGGAGATGATAAATGCATGCAATTCTCCTCCAGACACTTGTGCACAACAGTGTCAAATTTGGGGTAATCAAATCAGGATACACAGCTTTAAGGCAATTTCCTCAGACTTATGGTCACGATGAAAGCAATATATTCCTGATTTCAACAGTGTGCTCGTGCATGATGTGGGGTCTCTGGCATAGTTAGCTGAGTTCTGGTTTATCCTATTAGTGATCTGCTGTGCACTCAGGGACCAAAGACAGGGAGTGGCATTCTTCTCAGGGAGGCCTTCGATGAGCTGCAACAGTAAAAACTACTTTAAGTTCGACAGAATAGAATTTATTTTGCTTCAATCAAGTAGGAGTTCACATTTAATGTAAAATATGATTCTAGCTTCCTACAGTATTAAGATTTTAAAGTGCTTGGGAAGGAACATGAGTAGTAATAAAAAGTATACACATTTTATTTCTAATGTGACTTCTGCTTGATGACTGGAGAAGGATATAGAAATAATCCAATTTTGCAGGAGTTTGGGCTCTTTACTGAGATTAGGTGAGGAATTAGGACAAGACTAGGACAAGACTGCCATTTTATTCACAAATCTCAGTCTCTTTTGACACTGGATACAGCACATTCTAAGACAAAGTTCCCCCCAGGAAGCCTTTACCTTGTATTCTTGCCAAACTAAAGGTGGCTTCGCTCTAAATAATTCTGAATGTGCCGAGATTTTACAAGTGCATGGTTTTCAGCACTGCATTGAAAAAGCCTGATGCAGCAGAATTTGGTACAGTTCTCTTTTCACATTATTCAGATCTTACCTTCAGAGTTAGACAATTTAACTTAACCAGGACAATTTACCGAAAAAAATCTGTTTGCATCGCATTTTTCTAAATGTGTATTTTTAATTAGGTTCACCTTGTTGAAAAGGAAAAAAAAAAAGTCATGCATTAACACTAAAAAGCGGAGATTATCCAAAAAATGTATTTGAATTTCCCCAAAATTTAAAAGCAGAAGTATTGCCGGGGCCTTCTGGAAACAGAAAAATCATTATCTCTGGCTCTCTCCTGCCTGGGGCCACGTGGGCTAGATGCCTGCTTCTCTGCATTGTTTCATCTTCTCTCTGAAGACTGCAGGCTCTACTCACTCATCTACTTTCAGATGATTAGTCATATTGCTTTCCCTAGAGGGCAGCCTTAGCTTCTTGGTCTACCTACTTTTCTGGTTCCTCACAAACAACTACGTTTTTTATTGTTTCCCATTTCCAGAATCTCATTTCCAGGAATCCAATCGGCCTGCTTTGGCTCTAGGTTCAATCAACTCTGGACAGGGTCCAGGGTTGTCTGGAACATAGGGTACGCCATACCTGGCTCTGCTAGGATAAGGGCTAAGCATAGAGGCACCTATGGAAAGCACATGCTAGCGATCTCTAAAATCTCTTTCAATAAAATTTCAACTTACCTTCATTGAAGATATGAAATTATGTGAATGATGCTATCCTTCAATGATTGATAATGTTATAATATAACTATCTGTTACTCGTTATTATTAGTTGCAGCATGGAGGAGCATCTTGATAGGAGTTTGATTACTTGGAACAGGTACTAATGTATTTATTTACTCAGCAAACTTTTGTTGATTATTTACTGTTTGCCACACATGATAATAAGGTGATAAGAATAAAGCAGGAATAAACAAATAAGCAAGGATCAGTAGAGGCAGAAATGAGAGGTTTTTCTGAAAAGTTAAATCAATCGGAGTATCAACTGGAGGTTCTATTCTTCCTGTTGGCTTCCTATTAGCTAAAGACAGTATTAGTTTAAAAATGCCCTTATAACATATACAAGCACAAAACATTTATTATAGGTTTCTTTTTCTTGTTAAAATTCATATATGAATTTTCAAAGGAAGATGTTAAGTATGTATATTATTCAGTTATTTTTAGCTTGGTATCAACGATCTTTTTTTCAACGATTTTTTAAAATAAAGTATTTGTTTACTAAACGTCAGGATAAAAACAATGAGCTGTAATTAAATCACATCATTTCCTATTTACCAAGATAATCACAAATGTGTTCCTGTAACATGTTAGTTGACCGTGCCCAATTCCAAGATTCATAGAATAAGAAAATAATCCACTCTACTTGAGAAAATTAGAACACATTTAATGCATTAGCTATATTTCAATGTTGTGCTAGGTTGAATTTACAATCACTTCCAACAAATCCACCACTTAGGAGTGACAAAATTTTAGATAATGTACTCTTTTGAATATTGTTTTGAATTCTGTTCCAAGTTTTATATTTAGTCCTTATCTTGACACACATGATAAATATTGATTTTTTTCTGTAAAATGCAAATCTTTAAAAAATGATATATAGAAAAATTAACAAAATTCCCAGTTGGAGTAGTCTCTTGGAAAGTTTTAAATATCATGAAAACAATTACAGTCTGCTTAATGGAGATTTTCTAAGATGAAGTATGTGGCCTCCTTTTGACAAGAATAACCTATGTAGATTAGGGTTACATAAATTCTATTACAGGGGGAGCAGCCATAGAGATATAGAGTTAACTGAAAATTATGCCAATTACCAAGTTATTATGGAATCTTAAAATATTGTAAAATTAGGTATTAATTTATGTACATTTTCTGAAATATAGACATCAAGACCCACTAGCAATGGACGTTTAGGGACTGATCTGTATATTTGTCCTCAGTCCAAACATTATTTTCCCATTAAAAATATCATGGGGGGGGAGATATAATTATTTTAATTCAGTGGAGAAAACAAGATCTATCTAAAGTATGTTAATGAGTACCATGATTAAAAGGATAGATTTTAAAATTAATCAGATACGAATTTTCCCATATCTATCATGGCTCATAAAGATGCTTAATATATCACAGGTTACTGCCATTGAGCTATCATTGTAAGGATTTACATTTGAAAATTTATTAACATACAGTCTTAAAGTAGTGACTCATTCCAGAGTTTAAGATGATGGAACATAAACCCTAAAACTATAGGAACACCACATTTTTATAAAAATACCATTTAAAACATGCACACACAGAGGAATAAAGCTGAAAATGTGAGATGGAGCAATAGTGCTTCAAAACCAACTGACAGGGACACCCGGGTGGCTCAGTGGTTTAGTGCCACCTTCCACCCAGGGCCTGATCTTGGAGACCAGGGATCGTGTCCCACATCAGGCACCCTGCATGGAGCCTGCTTCTCCCTCTGCCTGTGTCTCTGCCTCTCTCTCTGTGTCTCTGTCATGAATAAATAAATAAAATCTTAAAAAAAAACAACTGACATTTTAAGAAAGAGTGTATTATATATACAATTTAGAATATAAAGCATGCATGGAATAGAAATACTGCTTTTGAATGTACCTGATTTTCAAGTTAGAGAAAGTGGTTCAGGTAATCATTCTCTACTTAAACTCCATTTGGATGGTTTGACAAAAAATCTTAATGGAAAATAATATACAAAAACTTTGCTTATATTGCTAATTAATAATCTTCCATTACAAAGTCATGACCTGAGTAGATTATTAGTGCTGTTGTGCTGCCTTGTTTTGTGTATTCCTTCACTCTCATTCATTCATTCATTCATTCATTCATTCATGGGTGACACCTTTTGCCAAGGGAAAAATTATATTGGTTGTTCTCAAAAAGAGCAGAATTTCAAAGAAAAATAACCCATGTCTTTAAAAATCAAAATGGAAAGAAAATTGTCCAGAATCTAATCAGCTATAGAGTTCAAAGGCTTTCTTCCTCTAAAATTGAACTTACTTTAATTATTTTCTTTAATAGGTTTATAGGGATATGTGAATACATCCTGATAATGCTGCATTAAAAGGTTTGCAAGAAGGAAAAAACCTTACACACAAAATAAAAGTGTTATAATAGAGGGTTGTAGAGTTTATAATCTATTGTGGCAGTTTCCATAGTGATTCCACAGAGAGAAATACTGTGTGCAACCCCGGATAACCTCTATTACATATAAGGAGACACACCTTTAATTAAACTAGATCATTTTAATGGATCTCAGGCTGACATAGGTCTTTTGTTTTATTTAGGTTTCATGCTTTTTTGCATAGTACATTCACAACTAGAATCTCATCGAATGATACTACGATTTTCATTGCTTCAATGAATACATTCAGAGATTTAGAGATATAAAATTTAAAGTTATTAAATCAGTAATCATGCTACTTATACTGTATCTGGCATTTTTTTTCATCTAGTGAAAAATTGCCTAGAGCATAGTAGGTACTTAATAAATATGTGTGTAAAGGATCACAAGTGTCTTCGTTAATTTTATTAGGAATGTTTTGGTTTCACACTTTCTTCACCTTAACACAGGACTAGTGTAAGAAGTAGTGTTGATTGATATGATCACAAGTCTGAGCATTTAGTCCTCTTTATCAGGGCCACATTCCAAACATCATATATGAAAGTGAAGGTGTATCTGAATTCTAACAACCAAAGTGTTATTTCATATTCTGTATAGCATCTGAGAAGAGGCTTAAATAGGAAAAAAATAATTATTGATGTTCATTCTTTTGTTGTAATTTTATATATTTTCACATTTAAATTTTACAACTCTGAAAGGTAATTACAACTATTGGTATTAAGACTCCCATTCTGGATTGTAATCATCTCTCCAGTTCCATCCAACAGTGCACAGATAAGGATACTAAAATGTATACTAAGCAATTGTTATTCATCAGTTGAATCTATACAGCCAACAAGACACATTTATAAAGCAAACATTTATTAAACATTAAGCTGAGACATGAATGATAAGGCAGTAGACTCAAATATTTTGTGAAAGAGAGCATTTCACTCAGAGAGAACAGCTAATAGGCATAAAGGGAGAAAAGACAGGGAGCATTTGAAGGGCAGCAAACAGTTATGATGGATCTACTGGATGAGAAGGAGCAGAAATGAAGTCAAATGCAGATAGGCAACTGAGTGACAAATCACACATGGCCAGTTAGGTGATGAGATCTGTTATTTCATTATATTTACGATGGGCTGTTGGATAGTTGTGATTGTGTCTGGGATCACGTAGGGAATGATGGCGGTAAAAGAAAAAGAAAGTAGAGCCGGGAAAGCTTTGGAAAAACAAAAACAAAATAAAAGATGATAGTGCCTAGAATAGTGTAGGGCATATTAAAAAGTGGCTAGATTTTGACATATGAAAAAAAAACCTTTGCTTTGGATATATGAAAAACACTTCTTGGTGGGTGGATGTGGGTTGTGCAAGAAAGAGAAAAATCAATGATCATTTCTTGGATTTGGTACTGAACAACTCAAATTTGTAAAACTTTTACTAGGACTTAAGTCCCACTATGAACTAATGGCTCAAGAATTCTATAAAGGTATCATTATAATATTCCTAATAAGTATTATAAATTAACAAAAATCCTACTATTCCTTAGGACATCCCATCATAAAAGTTTGCCTTGCATGTACATAATGTGTATATCTAGCCATGAGTAACAAACTTGCATAAGAATTAAAAAAACATGACACTTTTGAGAAGATATTCTCAAACTTGCAAGAAATAAAATTCTGCAAACGGTGTGATCACCAGTTGAAGATGCCATTAAAATAAATAAATGTGTATTGATAATAAAATTATTGATTACTCTAATTTTCAGCCATTAATCTGTAATGCAGATTTTAAGTCATAGGTTAGATAATAGTAAGAGATAGTTGAGAATGGCATAATCTGTTTGGTAACTGTGCCATGTAATTCTGAATATTTGAATCCATTTTAAATCCATAATTTCAAGAGTGATTTATTTTTTTAATTTTTAAAGATTTTATTTATTTATTCATGAAAGACCCAGAGAAAGAAAGGCAGAAACATAGGCAGAGGGAGAAGCAGGCTCCAGGCAAGGAGTCTGATGTGGGACTTGGTCCTGAGACCACAGGGCTCACACCCTGAGCCAGGGGTAGTGCTCAACTGCTGAGCCACCCAGGCATCCCTCAGGAGTGATTTCAAATTGAAATCTATTTTATCACTTCTAGATTTCTGACACAAGTAGAAGTCAAAGTTAGGATTTACTAGTATTTGAGGGAGTAAAATGAAGTTATAATTCACGAGTGGCTGAATTCTGTTCTGTAAAGTACTGTATTTGTCCCTATGTTACTCACATGGAAAGGGGTTTTTAAGTATAATAACTTAATTAAGTTTTTATCTGACTCCAAGAAAATAAGTGAAAATAGCCAACCTCCATGAGCGAGTTCTTTGTAACTAGTCTGGTGTCAATATTCACATCAATACTAAAAAGTGGGCACCGAAATGATCAATTTATTCAAGACAGTTTATACTACTTCATAGCATCTATTTTATTGTCATCTGATCTCCAATTATTTTTAAATATTTATTTCTAATATCTCACATTCACAGAAAACTTTGCAGTGATAATCTTGCACGTAGCTGTGTGCTGGAGTTGAACTCTTAACAGTTCACAAAAGTCAGCTATCGACATCTCAGAAATGTTGCAATTATTAAACAGAGCAATTGAAAAAATTGAATTATATAATCTCACAACTAAATGGTTATATTAAAAACAAAGGTAATAAATGCCACAAACTCTTCAGTTCTTTATTTTTTGTATTATATTTTGATATTAGCTGTGATCTGGGAGGATTTTTTTTTAATGTTTATAGTATGTGCATAGTAAAAATTCTTCCTAACGGTTTGTAACTACTTATCTATCCTTATACCATGGATATTGGAAAACACTACAGATAAGACTTGTCTTACTGCTTTTATTTCATATTTATATTTAAGACAATAAAAGAAAAATGTTAATAATGCAGATTAAAGGTGAGAATAAATAATTGTTTTACCATGAAAAAAAATAATGCAGATTAAAACAAACTGAGTTCTGTGTCACATTTGTATTGTGATTGGCACACAATGAAAAGAAATGTTCTTCCAATGTTAAAAACTATTGTCTGATTCAGCAAAGAAGTTGTTCACATGATTGACAAATGACAGTAGGCCTGCTACACATCTTAGTTTTCTCACTTTTTTCTTCCTTATTAATATAAACAAAAACAATAACTAGAGTCCATGTACATATCACACTGGGAGAGATGTTTGCCAAATATTTATCAACACACCAATCTTATAAATGTATTTGCATACCTGTGAGAGATTTTACCAAGTATAATTCCAAAGAATTGATAGAAAATATATTACATATTGGCAATATGTTCTCCAAAGTGGTTGCATAGTATATATATTCTATCAGTGAATGAAATTACTTACTGTTGTATATCTTTAGTAACATATTTTTTTCAGATCTTTTTTTTTTTTGCAGCCAAGTGATATTACATAGTACATACATATACATATGTGTATAATTAACCAGGAAAACATGAGGATGAGAATATTTTTAAATATTTATTTGTTTTTCAAACATCTTTTTTTTTCTGAATTGGCTGTTCATATATCTTACACACATTTTCATGGAGTTGTCTTTTTCTTTCTAATTTGGCAATTATATGTGTATTATACACACATACATATATGTATGTATTATTTATATATTACTATGCATTGAAATATCCTATTTGTATATAGTATTTTAACTTTGACTACAATATTTTTCTTAATTTTTATATTTCTTTTTTTTAAGATTTATTTATTTATTCATGAGAGAGAGAGGCAGAGACATAGGCAGAGAGAGAAGCAGGCTCCTCACGGGGAGCCCAATGTGGGACTTGATTCCACAACTCCAGGATCACACTCTGAGCCAAAGGTGGATGTTCAACTGCTGAGCCATTCAGGCGTCCCAATTTTTATATTCTACATAAATAATTAATATATCCTCATGTTGTTTTCCTTTATACATTACTTTTTTTTTACTTCAGGTATTAAAAATAAATACAAAAATCTCTTTTACCTTGAATTTTTTGTCATATGAATATTCATCATCCTGGAACTTATTGGCATATAGGAATCCATCTTTTCACTTTTAAACTGAATATCTAACTTTTCCATAACATTAACTCCATAATTTCCATATTGGATTGAAATAATGCCATTTATTTCTATACCGAATTTATATATACATATATACATAGACATATAAATTTATATATGTATATATGCATGCACACTTATGTGCACATAGATATATACATGTATATGCATATGATGTAATCTGATTTTAGACATTATATTCACTGTTATTTATTCACCTAACTTTTTTTCTAAAGATTTATTTATTCATTTTAGAGAAAGAGAAAGCATGAGCAAGTGGGGCAGAGAGAGAGGGAAAAAGAGAATCCCGAGCAAACTCTGGGCTAAATGTAGAACCCAACACAGAGCTCAATCCCATGACCCTGAGATCATGACTGAAATCAAGAGTCAGCACTTAACTGACTAAGCCACCCAGGAGTCCCTATTCACAACTTTTGGCTGATGTCCAAATATTGTAATTATTCTGTTTTTATAATAGAGTTTTGTATCCAATAGATTGAGGATCCACTTCCCCATTTATCTTCTTTTTATTGTCTCTTCTTGATCATTCAAACAGATATATGGGGGAGGACAGAGAAAGAAGAGAGGAAGAGCAAGCAACACAAATTTTAAAAAAAATTATTGGAGTTTGATTGAACTTTAAAAACAATTCATGGAGAAATGTTATTTTACATAACTGTTTTTTCCATGCTATTATCAATATTTAGGTAATTTTTTCTTTAGTTTGTGTTGAATTACATTAGTTATTTAATTTTAAGCCTTGTTTGCATTCCTGCAAAACATATTGTTAGATCATTGTATAATATTTTTTAGCATTGCACAGTTTAATATGTTATATTAGATTTTGGGGTTTTGCATTAAAAAATTACCAACATGCAGTTTTCCTTTATTTACCACTTGAGTCTTTTTTTTTTCTTATTTCAGAATATTTATATTAAGTTTGCTAGGATTTATTGACATTTGCCAAAAAGAACTATCTATGGCTGTTGATTTTCAAAGGGAAATATTGAATTACTATTGAAATTATTTAAATATTTTTCATTAGTCAGCTTCTATAATTTATACTTATGTAAGAATATAAATAAAGTTTTAAATCATGAGCAATAATGCTCAGTGTATAATTCTATAATTTTAAAAGTACAGTTAACCAAAAAAAGATTCCTTTTTCTATCCATATGTTTATTTTTATTCATGTCTTCTCTCTTCCTCTCAGTGTTCTTTTTCCTTGATCAACCATGTACTTTCATTGATGTGGAAGCTATTAGTAATGAAATGGAATAAAATGAAAAGGATATATGGAAAGTGAAGGCAATTAATGTAGACAAATATCTTGTGAATATTTACTGTAAAATTAAAATGCTGGTAATGGCAAAAGAATGCAATGAGAGTAATTGTTCCTCTTCTGATTTTTTGGATCATGTTTGGTTTTGATTAGGATGGGTGGTTTTGAGACAGAGCAGGAACTGGACTCAGGTCCTGGCAACCCTGACTACAAAATCCAGCATTTCCTGATAGCTGAAACCTGATGCCTCTTGAGTATACATCCTTTGGGAATGCCAAAGCAGATATCAAAGGAGGAACTCAACTACAAATACTGGAAAGACCAAAACAAACCTGTCTACACTAAGGTGGACACCAGTGCTGACCTTTCACTGACTCTTTCCATCATTATAATAATAAAAATCATGTTCTGGGGTGGAGATTTTTAACATGCTGATGAGACATACAGTGCATGTTCTGTCCACTATAGCATGTGACCTAGTGACCAACTTTCTGAATCTCTCCCTGGATTTAGTGCTTACAGTTCACTCCTTTCCTACCTCAGCTCTTTATTTTTTTACTTTTTTTTGCCTCAGCTCTTTAAACCTTTCCCAGGCATTTGTTTTGAGAGCTGGATGAAGGACTCATTCCTTTTGCTGTCACCTTTGTGATGAAGCATAAGCCCCAATAAAAGCCTTTATCAGAAACTCTCTTTAGCCCTAGTAAATTCTATTCCTTGGGGAGTCCAAGGACTCAAGTTGGTTACACTTTTAGAGCATACTTATGGGTTCATTTGTATATGAGCTCAGGAGTATCCAGAAAGGAATGCAAATACTGAAAATGGTAAGTGAAGATAGATTTTAAAGTGAATATGAACAGGGACACCTGAGTGGCTCAGTAAATGTCTGCCTTATGCTCAGGTCATGATCTGAGTATCCTGGGATCCAGCTCCACATGGGAGCTGAGCAGGGAGCCTGCTGAGCAGGGAGCCTGCTTCTCCCTCTCCCCTTCTTGTACTCTCTCTCTCTCTATCTCTATCTCTCTCTCTGTCAAATAAATAAATAAAATCTTTTTTTAAAAAAAAGTAAATATGAACAGACTGGAATTTGAAGAAACGTATACTTTGTAAAGGAAAAAGAATACAAGCATAAATGAAAGTAAATTTGCAGATTTGGTGGTGACAAAACAAAATGTTTCAACTGAAATTTATGAAAAGGATAACAGCTAAAATTGAGGAAAGAGGAAGAAGATAAACAGTTTAAAGAAAGAAAACAGAAATGTTAGATTTGTACAGAGTAAGTTTGTTGCAGTGATGAGATTTGAATTAACTTTCAGTAAAGACACTTGTGCATTTGAATGAATTTTCTTCTGTATGAACATGCTAACGGGAGCATTACACTTGATTATATTCATTATTGACATTTTTCAGATTGAAATGATGGCTTCCACTTTTGATCATCATGCAGTAAGCATGACTGGACTTGCCCTACCACTGATTTACATATAATCAGAGTTCCAAAAAGAAAAGAGAGTAGAGCAGACAAAAATTGAAAAAATAGTGACAAATTGCTGCAACTTTGGTAAACTGTCAACATTTAGATCTAAGAAACTGAAAGAATCCTAACATAAAAAGGAAAGAAAAATGATATATAGGCTCATCATTGTGAAATCACTAAAAATCTCTCGTAAAGAAGAGGTATTAAACGAAGCTAGAGGAAAAAGACACATTACATGCAGGCGATCAATGACACAATGACATCTGACTAGTCATCAGAAAAAATAGAGTTTGGAAAACGTTGAAATGACATCCTTAAATTGCTGAAAGGGGAAGGTGTCCATAAGATTCTATATTTAATGCACATATTCATCAAAAAAGATAAAACAAAGATGCTTCCTGATTAAGAAAGCTGAGAGAATACTCTGCTAGCAGACCTGGTCTAAAGGAAATGTTAAATATAGTTTTCAGGTTGACAGGACATTAGATCCAATCCATAAGGTATGAAGAGCAACACAATTAGTAAGTATGTGCTCAAATATATCTGTGATTTTTCTTCAATTTTTTTTAAAGCAAGAGAAGGTAGATTAAAATGTTTGTCAGAAATGAATTCTATGATGGATGCTAGGCTTTAAATAATAATAGTAGGGCAGCCCGTGTGGCTCAGCGGTTTAGCGCTGCCTGCAGCCCAGGACGTGATCCTGGAGACTGGGGATCGAGTCCCACGTCGGGCTCCCTGCATGGAGCCTGCTTTTCCCTCTGCTTGTGTCTCTGCCTCTCTTTCTCTCTCTCTCTCTCTCTCTCTCTCATAAATAAATAAAATCTTTAAAAAATAATAAAATAAGTAATAATAGTGAAGACTTCTCCATAGAAGGCTTATATATAATGTAAAGTGGTCAGAAATCAAAATAAAGTTTGCAAAATGTAGTGGGTTCCTCACTATTAGTCTGTAAGAAACAGAATACAAGCATCTGTAATTTTGGAGCTTCATGTTTTTTTTATGATTACTAATTTCTTCCTTATAACCATTTGTGTTGATGATTGAGGTAAGGAAAGCAGTTTGTGGATGTAGACATCATTATGTATAATTAAGGCAGCAGAGGAGGCCTGGGTAGTTCAGCAGTTGACGTCTGCCTTCGACTCAGGGCGTGATCCTGGGATCCAGGATAGAGTCCCACCTCGGTCTCCTTGCGGGAAGCCTCCTTCTCTCTCTGTGCCCCCCAATCTCTCTGTCTCTCATGAATAAATAAATAAAACCTTAAAAAAAATTAAGGCAGCAGATAATTAAGGTAAGTTCTCATGGTCTCTTGGGCCATGAAACCAAGATCCTAAAACTAATGTCTTAATGAATAAGACAGGAGAGTGGCAACGTGAACCCTCCTATTGATTGCCCATAAAATGGAGGAAAGGTTCACATATTCAAATACTTCGAACCTCAAAGGAACAGGAAATTTTTCAAGAGAAAATTGAAATGGTAAATAAGGACACCTTCTGATCCTAATGTACCTATGAGGCAAGACACAGTTTAGTGAAGAGTAGTGTCTTCACAATAACGCACACATGCACACACACATACACACATGTATAAATAAGTATATGTATTTTATTCTGAGATGAATGGATAGGCTGAATTCAGGATCTTTTTTATTTTCCTGTAACTAGACACTTAATTAAAGATTACCTGAGGCACCAGCATACAGTGGATTTTAAATTCTTAAGGGCAATGCCAGAACTCCAAGCAGTAAGGTAAAAAAGATTATTAAAGTTAAAGGAAATAAGAATCACTTAGGCTACTCTTAAAATTCACAAGATCAAGCAGGTTGATCATGTGTAAATCATGGGAGTATTCCATGTAAAGCACATGGGGAAAATATTAGCTCTTGATGTACATTCTCAACAAGAGAGTTTTATTAGAAGATAGTGGGATAACTAATAGAAAAAAATTGGTGTAATGTGGACTAAAATAGAAGAGTCTAAATGGAGAGTGGATAAGGGCGCTGAAGGAGAGGAATTGCATTGTCCCAAGTCTCTCATCTGATGAATGTCAAGAGATCCTCAGAGGAACCACGTGAGCCAGTGAGAGAAATAGTTTTAAATATCAGATAGGTCTAATAAAAATAAAAATAAAAATATCTTGCAATTGTTCCATTCAAATAAGAGATTTGGCTCCAATCTCAGAGGTGTAGGTAACTGCAGTTAGCCAGAAGACTAGGAAGGGGCAGGAGAAGTGAACTGGAAAAAGAAAAAAGCCAACCGCATTCCCTTCCAAGAAGGTGTCAATTCCACTGATGAGAGATTCCAGCTGGAGGAATAAAGAGGAAAGTGATACTTCTGAGCGAAGTGTAAAGTTTTAATTAATGTATTAAAGGAGTCATTTAAAATGCTGAAATGAAACTGGGCTTGATGAATGAAAGTTACCAGAGAAGCCTTGGGCTTTGCTAGAGTTTTCATTTAGTTACAAGAAAAATAATTTCCTCGCCATATAAATATTAAACAGAAAGTACAGGAGAGAAATATAAACGGAAAATGTATTTTTATTATATCCCACTTATTGTCCTTGTTCAAAATACGAAGTACATCATTTTCATGAATTTTCCCAGAATTTCCAGATAGCCAGAAGCATTCATTGAATACATTAGAAGGCTTCCACAACTAATTTCAGTTATAGATTTAGTACACAGTCATAAACTTTTATTTTTCGAGAAGATACCTTTCATGGGTCCATATAGGTTTCCCAGTGAAAATAAAAGTGCTCATATTTCATAGTCAGTCACGTTAGGGTGACTAATCTAAACCACAGGTTATTCATACACAAATAGAGTGACAATAATTGCCTTGTAGGGTTGCTATGAAGCTTCTAGATATAACAAAGGAATCAATACACTTCCATCATTTAATATATCCTCTTGTCATCATATGGCTATAATTGCTTTCGCAACCAACATTCTCTAACTCATTGTCATGAATTGATTAGTTAGATACATATGGATAAAATATGAAATGACCTTCAATTTTACTTGATTTCAAGCTTTGCCCTTATACAGCACCCTATAGGGGTGCTGACAACATTGACTCTATCATTAGCCCTCCATCTTGTTCATGCCCCGAAAATGACCTTCCAGCAGGCTACATGTTCCAGGTGCACCCCAGGGTAATATATGCCCTGACCAGAATGCAGGTAGGCTTCTTCCAACTGGTCCTAAAGTAGCACACAGGAGACTCCACTTTAGATTAAACTAGTGGAAATCATCTGGTGCACGGATGGCACTATTTAGATAATCACCCTTTAACCTCACCACAATGCCCCATGCTTTAGCAAAGCGGTGGGTTAAGGTCTGGACTTGGTGGAGAATAGCTACATAGTTTCTGGATGGTCCCTCTGCCTGATTCCTCGTTTAGTAGGTTACCCTGTATAAAAATCTGTGTAAATGGTACAGAGTAGCTTGCTTCATGTTTTGGTCTCAAAATATTTTCTCAATCTGGAGGATACTTTACTGTCCCTCCTCTATCTTCTAACACTTGATTACAAAACTTCTGATTTGACTAATCAAAACCTAGGGAAATTTGGGAATGTGGAAAATATAGTCTAATAAATATTAAGCAATTGTCTGAATTGCATAACTTGATAGTGTATTTTTAAAGTCACAAATTAACTGAATAAAGTTTACTTTATCAATATTCCTCTGGGGTATTTAAAAAAGATATAAAGTTGAATAATATAAAGTTTAACAATTATATATATTATATATAATTTAAAAATATATATCTATTTTAAAGTAATTTATTGAGGCAAAGGCCCCTAACATATAGTCACCCAATTAAAGTGAACAATTCCATGGCATTGTCCATCCACAAGGTTCTGCAACCACCACCCCATCTACTTACAATCTACTTACAAAATATTTCTCACAAGATCTTAACGTATTTGAAACAGACAGTAGTCTATTTTTAGTGCTATTATTTGAGAGTTCAAGTAACAAAGAGAAAAATATTTTAAAATTATGAATTAAGATACTAGTAATCACTATTTAATTCTGTCCATTATCATCAGCATTTCATTCCTTAATATATGGTAGCAAAAATAATTTTTACATTGGAAAGAAAAACTATATGCAATCATTCATTTTAAGGAAGTATATTTGTGAAAAGTATTTAAATATCATATAAAATGAATTCAATGATTCATTATTTTACAGAGAGCGTGAGACAGAGAAAATGTGGGGGGCGGGGCAAGGGGTGAAGGGAGAGAGAATCTCAAGCAGATTCCCCACTGAGTGTGAAACCTGACTCTGGGCTCTAGTTCACGACTTTGAGATCATGACCTGAGCAGAAACCAAGAGTCTGGTGTTCAACCTTGCCAGCCAGGCTCCCCTAAAAATGAATTTAGAAGTGAGTCACATGCTTGCCATATCAACATTATAGAAATATTACTGTTTGCTTCAAATTTAAAATCAAAACCAATCATAATTATATGTACTCAAAAATGCTACATGTAAAGTTTTGTTTCTAATGCATTTTCATCTCTATGACTTTTTATTGCAAGTGCAATGTGTGATTACATTTGTGATATGTGTCCTCCTTCAGGATCTGACTTGGCTAAAGAATATTGAGTATCGGGGAGGGTATCCAGGGGTAGTTCTCTTTTACAGGACAGAGCAGTTAGAGGGTGGCTTGAGTGTCATTGGTTTCAGAAGTTGGAAGAAAGGGGTTATGGAGTAGAAACAAGTGTAACCAAAGGCTTGTGTTGCTATAGATTTCTTTAGCAGGTGACATTTTCTGGCATTGTGTACAGGATCTTATTGTTGGTTTCTCATTAGTGTGTACTTTGTTTCATTTGCTGCTGCAGTGGTGGTTATTGAGTGTGATTATGGAGGAAAGGAGAACATAAAATGACAACCCAGGGAAAGGGAGATTCTAGATAGCAAGAATGTTACAGACTTGGAAATGAACTAAGGCAATAGGAAAGATAGGCAAAATCTACTAAACACCAGGTGGTCTGTAACTAAGCATGCATTATACTATTTCTATATACTCTAGGAAGTGGAGTTATAATTCTGAAGATGGATAAAGTTAAAACTGGACCTGAAACTGAGTTTCTCTTTTGCTGTGCAAAAATACCCTAAACTAGGGCATCCTCCAGATGAGAAAAAAAAATTAAATCAGGAATCTGAGCTAGCACATTGCATAGCACACACTTTCATAATATAGTTTATTAAATATGGGAATGCCCTGTAAAATTAAGGACAGCTATATAGAAAACTTGCTATAAATAGTTGAAAAACTCTTCTATTAACTTGCAATATTAACTGCTGAATAAAGGACATTTTTAAATTCAACCTATGTTTGCACCTCCTAGGAATAATAATGGCTATTGTTATATTATTTAAACAAAACTAAAGATAACAGTAACTTACTATAATCAAGCCAAGTGTTACTGCTGTTCAAGCATCACTACGGAACTGGGTATTCATTATGCATTTTCATGTTCTGCACAATAAGAAAATGCACTATTTGGTTGAATGGATTTTGCTTAGAAACACCAACTTCACAGGGCAGCAAAATTAAACTCTGCCAACACAGCACATTTTGTTTATTCAAAATTTGAATGAATTGCCAGGCTAAATGACCCATAATGACAGAAAAGGATTCTAACTTTGATTTCACCAAATGTCTTTTAACTTTTAAAAGGTTTTAAATCTTATTTAATTAATCAAAATTTTTAAAATTAATAGAGGAACATTTGTTTTGCTGATACGAATAAAGTCATGTCATAAGTAATATTTTTAGAGAATTGCTTTTATTAATTCATAATGTGACCATGGTAAATTTTCAAAAGGATATTTATAAACCTCCTTTGCTTATTTTTAGTGATTTTATAGCATTTTACTTACCTTTTTTCTTTTAGATTTTTATTTATTTATGAGAGACAGGGAGAGAGACAGAGACACAGGTAGAGGGAGAAGCAGGCTTCTCTCAGGAAGCCCAATGTGGAACTCAATCCCAGGACCCCGGGATGATGACCTGAGCCAAAGGCAGATGTTCAGCCACTGAGCCACCTGGGAGTCCTTTACTTAATGTTTCTGATACTTGATTTTACTGAAATGATTCCATGTGTGTTATCCTCTCTGTACAAATATAGGCACTAACTCATTCAGCTTACATATTTTCTGTTTTATCTCTCCTATAACTAAAATTTTCATACAATATATTCACATCTCAATAATTATGATTGATTAATAAAAAGTAATAAATTTCTAAAATATTCGTTCTGAAAATCTTGGCTTTTATAGTTTTATAAGGAGTTATAATTTTTTGTCTGCTTCTCAAGTTTTCTGAAATCTGGTATTATTTGAAAGCCTATTGTATTAGCTAGAATGGCCATTATAAAGTTGTAAAATAATATTACAATTATTTAGTAATTGTGATTTACCATTTTATATTACATATATTGTGTTGATTTGAAGTCGTATTTATGACATTTCTGAATGAAAGTGAGAGTCAAGGAAAAAACAGAGCAAAGGAATAATACTGTCCATGCTCTTTGGTGCTCTCCAATCAATGTTCGCACCAATCAAATGTCCCTTCTTTTCCCAGAAGGAGGAGCCAGTGAGAAGAAAGAAGCAACATTTTTTCCCAAATAATTCTGAAAAGATAGGTGTTCTTTTTTCTATGTGAAAAGAAATCTAAGGAGTGGAAAAGATAAATGCTTGGCTCCTAAATGTTATTTATTTATTCAAGAAATCACAGTTGGTATGTATTTAGGCAGCAGAAATAAGCAATGAACAAGAGAGACAAAAGTAGTTGTGTTCACTTTGTTTTCATTCCAGTGTATATTTATATTTGTATGCAGGGGTAATAAGTACAGTTAACAAGTAAATTATATAACACCATAGATGGTATTTCATTGTGTGGGGAAAAGGAATAAAGAAGGGTAAATAGGGAGTGCCAGGTAGGTATGGAGGATGGCAATTTTGGGATGGGTGTTCTGAGCAAGTCTTAATTGAGAGGTGACATTTGAACCATGAGGCTCAGGGGAAGACCCTCTAGGGAAACAGAATAGTGAGTATAAAGACCCTGAGAAGGAAGCCTGTCTGGTGCATTCCAGGAAAAGCAAGGAGGTTGGTCTGATAATCCTTTGTAAATCTTTTTGATTTATTTTCATTGAAACAGCCTGTTCAGGTTGCCTACGTCTTTATGAGTCACTCTTGGCAATTTATATTTTGATAGAAATTATGCCATCAATTTGAGATACATACTAGAATAAACTTCAGCTTTTGTCTTTAAATTTCACTCCTCTACTTTTAGTATTTATAGCTGTTTTCCTTTGAATTTTTCATGTGGTTCCCTTGCCTCATTTCTTTGCAGAAGGTTTTAATCAAATTTTCTTTTCAAAATAATTCCTTAGATATGTTATCAAGATACTTACTTCAGTAAAAATTTTAAATAAATCATAAGAACAAAGTTCATGCCACACAGAGCCTTATACTCTGGTACAAAAGATAGAAAATAAAAGTCAATAATATGTAATATGTGAAATAATGTCAATGCATATGAAGAAAATAGCTGGAGAGTGTAAGCAATTGTTAAGGATAAATTGCAGTTTTAGATCATGTGGTCAGGAAAGACCTCTTACAGAAAACAACAAGGTGAACTGTTTGGTTATCTGCTAAAATTTTTCATGGTGTTGTCCTAGCACAAAAATCTGAATGTAAGGTAAGAGCAATACTATTACTTGATTTTTGTTTTAGTTGAAGAATTATTCTTATAGATACAGTTCATTTATAACTTTTCTTTAAAATATGAATTATACATTTATTTCTCAAATTTTGGCTTTCTATAACTTTGTATTAATACAATTGTTGAATAACATAACAATACTAATTAATTATAACACAGTAATAGTAAATATAATGCATTATTGATAAGTTACAGAGAAAAAAAAGAAATGTGTAATGAACTGTCAAATGCACATTTATCAAAACAGTTACAGATACTGACAAGTAAATAGTGAAAACAGGTAAGAGTGAAAATAGTTGAGAGGAAATTAAAGTGTAGAGTGCTGTGCAATTAAACAAAATCTCATTCAGACATAACATTTTCTCTACATTAATTTTGTTAGAAGTACCATAATTCCCAAGAGAGTTATCAGATCTATTTTTAAAAATTTCCTCTGTAAGCAAAGTCCTACAACCTTATTCTTAATGTTATATTGATGCTGATGTTTGTACATTTGTTACATCTTTTGGTTAGTTGCATTGAATCAACATTTAATGAGAGAAAAGTGATTTAGAGAAGCAGTTTGAACTGCATTGAACATAAACTATTCTGATGACTAAGACACTTTTTTTTTTTAAAGAAAGAGAAGTTTAGCATGTTAAATCGAATGAATCTGCCAAAAATTTAATCACAGACACCAAATGGTGTGAGTTTTCAAAAGCAATGAGAGAATGCAGGCATGGAAGATCTGTCCTGAGCTAGCATCTCAATTCTGAAAGTTTTAGTAAGTGTATAAAGAACACATTTAGAAAAACTGATATGGATTCAATCAGACTTATTGTGGTGATCATTTTAACATATACAAATATTAAATATTATGTTGTACACCTGAAGCTTATATAATGCCATGTGTCAATTACATCTCAGTTTTAAAAAATGATATTTGATTTTCTCAAGTTTCTAATAAATATACAGAATAATGCATGCATTCCCCTGGTTATGATGCTACACAAAAGTTCAATTTGCTAATTATATTTCAAAGGTGTGCAAATCCTAGATAAATTAGAAAAACCTGTTTATTTTCATGAGATAATTATTGAAAAATGATTAAGTTGGTAGATTTAACATTTGTTCTTTTTTTTTTTAAAGATTTTATTTATTTATTCATGAGAGACACAGAGAGAGAGAGAGGCAGAGACACAGGCAGAAGGAGAAGCAGGCCCCATGCAGGGAACCCAACGTGGGACTTGATCCCGGGACTCCAGGACCACGCCTGGGCCGAAGGCAGGCACTAAACTGTTAAGCCATCCAGGGTCATAGGGGAAAAATTTCTCCGTTGTCCAACCTATCCAGATTTCTCTCAGGTAGATTCTTGAGAAACCCGATGATTAATTTAATGTAAGTGTTTTTTTTTTTTTAACCTTATTATCACAGATTATTTACTTATCACAGATTATTTATTTATTATTTATTATCACAGATTATTTATTAACACAGATTATTTATTTATTATTTATTATCACCGATTGTTTATTTATTATCACAGATTTATTTATTATTTTATCACAAATTAAAATTTGTGTTTTAACATAACTATAGATTCACTTTCACATTCTCAAAATAATGCAGAAACTAATCTTGTACATCCTGTACCCAATTTCCCCCAATAGTAACTTACTGCAAAACTATAATGCAATGTTACAACCAAGATGTTTATGAATACAGTAAAAATAGAGTTTATTCCCATCACTGCTAGGATCCCTCGTGTTGCTCTTTTATAATTACACCCACTAACCTCTGAGCCAGCATCCCCTCCCTTAATCCTCAGAAACTACTAATTTCTTCTCTAATTTCATAATTAGGTTGTTTCAAAAATGTTCTATAAATGGAATCATAGAATATGTAATCATTCGGGACTGAATTTATTTTACTTAGCTTAATTCTTTGGAGATTCATACAGGTTGTAATGTGTATGAAGAATTTCTTTTTCTTGCTGAGTACTGTTCCATGTTAGGTATGCATCAAAATTGCTTGATCCATTTACCAGTTCAGAATATTTGGGTTGTTTCCAGTTCTTGACTATTGCAAATGAAACTGCTATAAATATTTGTGTAAGTTCATATGTGAAGTCCTTGCTGCTATATGAGAAATGTCCAAGATTGCAATTACTAGGTTATATATTAGTTGCAGGTTCAGTTTTTTTCAGAAATGTCCAAAGTGATTTCCAAAGTGTCTGTGCCATTTTACAACCATGTGTAACACTCACCAGCAGGTAGTGTTGTCATTTCTTTTAGTCATTCTGCTAAGTATATAGTGATTCCTGATTGTGATTTTAATTTGCATTTTTCTAATGGATAACAATGTTGAATATCCTTTCATGTATTTAATTGTCTGTGTATCTTCAGTGAAGTATTGCTTCATATCCTTTGTTGATGTTACAATGAATTGTGTACTTTTGAAAATCTACTTTGAATTTTGAAAGTTCTTTAAATCATGTATATACTAGCCTTTGGCTGGATGTGCTGTATGTTGATGTTTTCCCTCAATCTATAGCTTGTCCTTTTGACCTTTTAACAGGGTCTTTCACAGAGGGGAAAAAAAGTCACTTTGATGATATCTAATTTATCAAATTTTCCTAGTCTGGATTGAACTTTTGGTATCAAGTATAAGAACTCTTTGCCTATCCCATAGGTTTTCTTTTCCTTTTTCCCTAAAGTGTTTTATAGTTTGACAATCTACACTAAGCTCTGTGATCTATTATGAGTTAATTGTATAAGATGTGAGGTTTTTATTGAGGTTCACTGCTGCTGCTTTTTTTTTTTTTTGGTACATTTTCTTTTCTCTTTTGGTCTATGGATGTGTAATTGCTCTGTCACTTTTTGTTGAAAAGGCTGTCTTTCCTTGGTCATCATTTTGTAGGTCTACTTCTGAGTTCTCTATTCAGTTCCCTTCATCTATGTGTGTATCCCTCTAACATTACCAGTCTTATTTATAGTAACTTCATAATAAGTTATAAAAACACGTACTGGGATTTCTCAAATTTCCTTTTTTATCAAGTTTTTACTATATTCTTTTAATTATTTTAGCTGTTCTAATTCCTTAGCCATTCTATTAAAACAATTTAGTATAATCTTCTCTATAAAAAAATCATTTGGGGGCTTGGGGGAGAAATCATATGTGATGATTAATTTATGGCCACCTTTATATGTATCTGCCCTTATGCATATGTACCATGAATATCATATGCATACACACATGCCTTATAATATTCAGAAAATGAATGAAAAATCATTCTGAATATGTATTTAAAGAGACTGTGATTCCAAGGTATTACATCTAAGATTACCCAGCTAGACATTAGCAGAATTTCTAGATCTCTCTTAAGTCAAGGTACATGTTCTTAATTTCTATATTAGCCTATCTACAGTATTTCTATATTGTTTCCTTAAGATAGACACAGTGTTTCATGCGGTTGGCTAAATAATTGCCCCACCCTTAAAGATATTTAAGCCCTAATTCCCATAACACATGAGCATGTTACCTTGTATGGTAAAAGACATTTTAAATGTGTGATTAAGTTAAGGATTTTGAGAAAGGAGAATTACCCTGTTTTATCTGAGTGAATCCAGTGTTATCATATGGGTCACAAGGGAGGCAGGGAGAATCAGTGTCAGAGACAATATATTAGCACTAAGGCAGAAGTCAGAAAAGAGAGATGTTACACTGAAGGCTTTGGAGATAGAGGAAGACACCACTAGCCAAAGGATGCAGATGGATGCATGAAGCTGCTAAAAGGCCATAATTCTCCTCTAGAGACTCTACAAGGAATACAGACCTCCATACGCTGATTTTAGCCTCTGATTTTTCACTCTGACTTCCAGAACTTTCAGATGATAATTTGTGCTATCAGATTATTAATTATTCAGATGATAATTAGTGCTTTTAAACCACTAAGTTTGTGGCAATTTATTACAGGAGCAATGGGAAACTAATATATCATGAGAGCCCAATTGTCTATTATATAAGATTCAGCTTTTTTTAAAAGATTTTATTTATTATTCATGAGAGACACACAGAGAGAGGCAGGCAGAGAAATAGGCAGAGGGAGAAGCAGGCTCCACGCAGGGAGCCCACGTGGGACTCGATCCGGGACCGTGGGATCACGCCCCCAGCCAAAGGCAGATGCTCAACCGCTGAGCCTCCCAGGCATCCCAAGATTCAGCTTTCTTATACTAGCATCCCAATGCCACACATTCTGGTGTCACCACATTCTGGTACCCTATGCATATATACTCTTCTATAAACGATATTCATTGATGCCTTACTTTCTAAGCAAGATTAAATATTCACTATTCCTGGGACCCCTGGGTGGTTCTGCGGTTTGGCACCTGCCTTTGGCCCCGGACGCCATCCTGGAGCCGCGGGATTGAGTCCCACGTCGGGCTCCCTGCCTGGAGCCTGCTTCTCCCTCTGTCTATGTCTCTGCCTCTGTGTGTGTGTGTGTGTGTGTGTGTGTGTGTGTGTGTCTATCGTGAATAAATAAATAAAATCTTAAAAATAAATAAATATTCACTGTTCCTTGACCTTTTTCTCATTGGAATCTTTGTTTCCAATCTCACCTATATTCTCACCTGTCTCATAGTCATTTATCAACATTCTAATGTAACATAATTCACCTTGATATTTTCATTTAGTTTTTGTTTTGTTTTGTTTTTTAATCTTTTTCCCTCTGTGTGAATAATAAGTGCCATTGCCCATCCTTCTTAGACAGCTGCTATGGTCTTCTAGTAATGTCTTGTGTAAACTCCTTGCATCTCATCCCCAACTGCTTATATAAAATGAACTGCGAGTGCTTGAGAAAAGAGAGTTTTCACATTTTAGCTTTTAAGAGCTTCAGCAATGCCTCTAAATAAAGCATGACTGTTGCAAAGAAGAGAAACCACTCAAATTATTTTGAGTTAAAAGAGATATGTAAATAAATAGTTGGTTAAATAAAATCCAAGCAAGGAGAAGAAAGTAAAAAGTAGGGTCAGGATAAAAAGGAACTAACTGAACATTAGAATATCATGAACAAAGAACATTTTTTTTTCGACAGATGGCTTCATGGCCAGATGGCCTGTTGTCTCATTTCATTTTGTCACCAATTTCTCTAAAGTATTTGCCTTGCTCTCCTATTACCAAACATACTGCACTAAACCTATCTTTAGAAGACCTTTCAATTCAAGTGTTTCTAATTACAGGTTCTAAGCCTTTTAGTGCAAATTACCAAGTGATAAAGAATAGGGATGGCCAATGATTTGAATGTCTATAGTAAGGTTCCACCCTTTCTTTCAGTTAGCTTTCCAGGTGGGTGGGGATGGGGTAAAGCACAACATAATATGAACTTTTAATGAGTGTGAATAGCAAAGCTTAACTAGAAGAGCAAGGTGTAAGTACATGGAATGTGACAAATTTCTACTCCACAGCACAAAATTCAATGAAATTAAAATAGTACCTTTTGTTCCTAGTATAATGATTTGGATGGTCTTTGCTTTGGATTTCAAGTTGAGATATTAAACACACAATAATATCATTTTGTGTTACCTTGCCTTTTTTGCCAGCACGAGAGACTGCAGGTTTGTTTTTTTTTTTTTTTTTTTTTTTTTTTGAGACTGCAGGTTTTAAGCCAGAATTTAGCAGTATCATCTGGGGAATTATAGGAATTTATGATGAAAGTAATTATACTTTTATTTGCTTTTTATGTTTATTGGTTTAATGATGTTATTAGTCCCTATTTGCTTAGTTATTTTATGTTAATGTGATAACCAATAAATATTTAGATAACAGAAATGAGCATTTTATTCATTGGCATCTTTCTAACTAAAATGTAACAAAAATCTATGAAAGGTTTTATATATATTTATTTCATTCAACTCCTCCATTCATTAGCTATATATTGGATCATTCAGACCCTCTCTAGGTTTAATAAAAAGCATGTACAGGTAACAGCTTTTAAAGATACATTGGTACATTTTTTCTTATGAAGTAAGGGATGATGGAGTCAATTTGAGGTACAAAAAATTTATTGAAAATAAATAAAATATTAACGATTTTTTCTGAAGTACCACACCTAAGAACTTGTATCTGAAATTGCAATGTATATATTATTCATTTACTCTAATTTCAACAAATTCAGTAAAACATCACTTTCTACCATGTCTATATTTTTCTTTTTAATTTTTTTTATTTATTTATGACAGACACAGAGAGAGAGACAGAGACACAGGCAGAGGGAGAAGCAGGCTCCATGCAGGGAGCCTGACATGGTACTCGATCCTGGGACTCCAGGATCACACCCTGGGCTGAAGGCGGCGCTAAACCCCTGGGCCACCGGGGCTGCCCCTACCATGTCAATATTAAAGTAAATTACAACTCTTGTTTAATTATCAAAGTTCTGGTGACTAAATAAGCCTAAGAATGGGAATCCTGTGTTTTGTAACTACCTTGCTATCTTGCACATATGTACCCGCATACTTCTTTCTTTGTACTCACATATCAGTGCTCACCAGGGTACTATTGGTCTGTGGATTGTTCCTGGTTGAAGTCCCCTAAACCAGTAACAGCTACTGAATTTGTAAATCTAAAATCTGTTGTCTTCAGTCCAAAGTTCTCTGTTGAGATCTTGAATCATATCTAACTTCCTGTGGTACATATGCTTTCAGAGTTCACGTAGTTAACTCTGAAACTAGGGCATTAAAATTGAACGTAAAAATATTTTCCTTTACTTCTGCTTTAGGTATCCTGCTAGACAGTCCCTTTAACTCTCTCTGAGGTAGATTATTTGATGCACTGCCATATCTAGCATCACAACTGAGAGTTTATTTCCCCTTGACCTGGGAGCACTGCTAGCATGCCCTACTCAGGCATGGGCTCTTCTTGGAAAAAGTCTCCTTTAAAAAGAGGCATTTTATTCAATGCCACTTTTTCTTCCTGAGAAGCCCACACATACTGACTGTTTGATGTGGGAGTTTGAATATCAGCCTCTTTACTCAAATGGGGCCATTCTAAAACACTTTCTCAGCTTGCTCCATTCAGGGTCAGCAGAGGCCTTGACTGAGACCACAGCTTAGTTCAGTTTCTCCCTCTGCCCAATCCAATTGCAAACTCCTCCTGCTACAGGATGAAAAAGCAGACACTGACAGGAATTTGGAGCAGATCACATGTTAACTTGTTGGCAATGAGGACACCATATCACTGATAGAGGGACTATAGATAGTACCTGGCACAACAGAGCACTGCAATTGTAAAAAACAAAAACAAAAACAAAAAACCAAAAAACAATATTGTGGTAAGGTGAAATGGAATTCAAGTGGAAGGGAATGTACTATTAGCTAAATATATCAGACTTTTGTAAAGATGGGGGGGGGGCGAAGAGTAACCAGAAGGATAGTGGGATTATGTGGTTATTGCTGGGTATGAATGATGCATTTGAAGAAAAGATAAGGAAAAGCTGAGAATGATTAATCAGGAACTAATTGCCAAAGGTAAAAGCCAGAGGCCTCCTTGGTAACAATTAAAGAGTTTCTCATCTGCTGCAGCTGGAAAAGAAATCTGAGTACTGGGCTCCTAACCTAATAATAAAAGTAGCATATTCCCAAGAAACTTAAACTCTTAATGGAGGTAGATCTGCTATGGCAGTCAGGCCATTATTTGGTAAAGAATAAAAACACTCAGGGGCACCTGAGTGGCTGGGTGGTTAAGCATCTGCCTTCGGCTCACGGCATGATCCTTGGATCCTGGGATCAAGTCCCACATCAGGCTCCCTAAAGGGAGCCTGCTTCTCTCTCTCCCCATCTCTTGCCTCTCTCTAAGTGTCTCTCATGAATTAAAAAAAAAAAAATCTTAAGAATAGGGCCCTCATATATGGCATGAGGACTGGTTTATATACCTGAAAATCTTGAATCTTCATGTAACCCAGAACCCTTTGGGCCTAGAGAAGTGGACCTTATTAAGGGCTGTATTGCTTGATGACAATGCAAAGGGTTCCCCTTGGTAGGGTAATGTAAGACTTCATCTACTTTCCCTCCTAGCTACTAAGCCGATGACTAGGGTTAAGTCACAACATAATTTCCTATGGGTATACTAAGTTTGGAAAGGGATTAAATAAATTAGACCTCAAAATACCAGTAGAATCTAGGCAAACAAGTTCTGGTAGGAAGGACTGAACTTCATCGAGTAAGCAGAACAGCACACTTACAGGATTCAGGAGAACACTCTCCAAAGGACCACAAAAGATTGTACAGACACATTACTAATATGGCTCCTAGAAGCACAGAAAAGGTGCAAGTCCACATTAAATGTTGTAGAAACTCTGATATTGCCATAACAGTAAGTTAAGAGATTAAAAGATTCAGAAAAGTTAGCATGCTAAAATGGATATATTTTATAAAATCAGAAGATTCGCCATATTATTGTATTCTATAGGAGGGCATGAAAAAGAACATCTTTTGAGAGGATTACCAACATCCTGAATAAGTTCAATGGTAGCTTTCTTCTGTTGGCTGGGGGAATGCCAAAACAGAACTCTACAAACTGGGGATCCCTGGGTGGCACAGCGGTTTAGCACCTGCCTTTGGCCCAGGGTGCGATCCTGGAGACCCGGGATCGAATCCCACGTCAGGCTCCCGGTGCCTCTCTCTCTCTCTCTGTGTGACTATCATAAATAAATAAAAATTAAAAAGAAAAGAACTATACAAACTGATAGCAATGAGGGCAGCTGGACTCCAGAACAATACTAGGGAGTGGAGGATAGTGAAGAAGGCAAATGGATGCAGTTATTGTAGTTAGAGATGAGGAAGTAACAGTAATCATGGGGACCTGACCCACAGAGAGCTACAGAGATGAAAATCTAATGCAGCATTCCTGGGGATAACTTATATGGGCAGCCATTTATGGGAAAAGGAGTCTTTCTCATCAAGCTTATTTGGTACTGGGAAAGACCAGAAATTCACAGCAAAGAAAACACAGATTAGCATTATTTCTGTGTTTGATACTATAAAGTAAAAGTGGAGTAAATAATAGAGTGATCATGAGACGTGACTTCACTATTGTGGTCAGAGGAAATCTACTGAGAAGAACTGAACCATGAAGAGTCAGTTTAGCAAAGAACCTGAAGAAAAGTATTTTGAAAAAGTAAGCAGGAAATTAGGCCAAGTGGAAACCAGGCATGTATAATTATGTAAATAAACCAAAAAAAAAAAAAAGAGAGAGAGAGAGAGAGAGAGCACAAGTAATGAAAAAGAAGAACATTAAAAAGTCAATAAATTATTTCAGGTAACTGTGATTAAAACATTATGATTATATTTTTCTATACTATTTCCTTTAACATCTTGTCTTACATTTGTCCCTATTTGCCTTAAATTTGTCTTATTTTTTTAAGATTTTATTTATTTATTTGAGAGAGAGAGAGAGAGCACAAGAGAAAGCCTGAGCTGGGGAAGAGGCAGAGGCAGAGGCAGAGGGAAAGGGAGAAGGAGAAGCAGGCTCCATGCTGAGCAGAGAGCCACACATGAGGCTCAATCCCAGGATTCTGGGATTATGACCTGAGCCAAAGGCAGACACTTAACTTACTGAGCCACCCAGGTGCCCCTTAAGCTTGTCTATGTTTAAATCCTTCGCGTTAGACCAAAATCTAATCATTTCTCAAATATATAATGTCTATCTTAAAGTTAAGTTTAATAGGTTTAATTTGAAGTTTTGGGAGGTTACAATATTCATAAAAACTGTTAATTAAAAAAACCTATTTCAGCCATTTCAAAATTTACAATATAATAATTAATAACATGTTATAATATTAAGTTATTTGTATATAACATGTGATAACATTTAAGTGAACATTTATACTCACAACTTTAACAATATAATTCAAACCATTAGGATTCCTATGACAACTCTTAACTATTTATGTTTAATGTATCTGCCTATCCATTTTGTAATCAATCATTTGTATAGTACTTGCCATGTACTATTCTAGAATAAGGTATACACAAATGAACTAAACGTGTATTACCCACTTGCATTCCAGTAGGGATATATAGCCTATGATTAAGTAAATAAATAAATAAATATGTACATATAATATAGTAAGAAGTGATCTGGGGAGAATTCATACAGATGAAAGGATCACAGATATAGGAGTGGGTTGTGATTTTATATAGTGTTGACAAAAGACATATATAAAATTGTGTTTGAATAGAAAACTTTTAGAAAGTGACAGACTATTATATAGGGGAAGAATGTTCCAGACCAAAAGAAGAGCTAAAGCAGATGTTGAGGTAAATGTATTTAGTCATAGAAGAGCGGAGGGAATGAGGCAGGAGGTACAGTGTCATTGGAGCAGAATGAGCTGGGGGAAAGAGGAAATAGTTGAAGTAACACAGGCAGCAGTTATCACACCACTTGGGGTCTGTAAACCATTGTGTGGGTTTTTACTTTTACTCTATCCTAACCCTTGAGATGATAATGGGGTGACATTTATCTACCTTTGATTTTAAGACCTTTATTTTAGCTCCCTTGTGGAAGCTAGTCTCTGCATGTGTAAAAAAATGGAAATAGATAATGAAATTGGAAAAGTATTCCAATAATTCAAGTGAATGATTATGACGGCCTGGCCCAGGGTTGTAGCAGAGCACATGTGGGGACGCAATGGCCTCTTGGTGTGTTAGAAGACTAAGAAAACAACATTTGCTAATCGAATGGATATGGAATTGTGGGAGAAACAGTGTTAAGGAAAACAACAAGGTTTTGGGCTTGAACTACTTAAGGAATAGAGCTGTCAATCAAGAAAGATTTTTGGAGGAGCAGATTTGAAACAAAGCAGGGGTGCTGAGCTTAACGCTATCAGGTTGAAGATGCCTGCTGATCATAGAAGTGAAAATATGAAACAGGCTCCGGTACCTGTGAGAATGGAGTTAAGGTTAAATTTTGATGAAAATTATAAATTTGGAAGTCATTTAATTTTCGATAGACCTGAAAACAATGAAGCTAAATGAGATCCCATTGGCAATGTTTGCAGGTATTATTTTAATGTGTTGTGGAGAAACAATAGAAGTCTTATCAAACCATATTAAATTCTATTATTAACCATAAAATTGCCAAGGTTAATATTTATGTATTGGGAAATTATAAAGGAAGCGGTAAATGCCTTTCAGAGATACAAATTGATAATTCTCTTCACTTTTTAGTCTTTCATTGAAAACTAGGAAAATATGCATGAACTTTTGAACAATTTTGTTGACAATGTTTATATGTAGTGAACGTCTATGCATGCCTTCTTACGTGTGTGTGTGAATCTTTCATTATTTACATATATATTCACAGAGTATATAATGTTTTCTTCCTCCTGAACCTAGTGATAGAGCATTAGCAACAACAAAAAAAGCAGAACCACTGCTTCCACAAAATTTCCTATTTAGTAAAACTTTCAAAATAGGTTAATTTACATTAAAGAAAAAAATGTAAAGTTAATGCAATCCTCATAATTTCACTTCTGTATTTCTGGGTAGCTATTTCCTTCTTTGTATTCCATTTCTATCAGTATAACACAGCTTGGTACTATAACTAAGGATTTTAATATGACTGAGTTCAAATTAAGGTTCATCCACTGGCAAGTATGAACCTTATGAAAATAAGCCAAACTCTTTGTACCTCAGTTTCCTTGTCTCTAAAGTGAAAATAATCACGGAACTTACCTTATAAATTTTGTGATGATTAAGCCAATTAAATCCATAGGCTTAATAGCATAGAGGTTGGCAAATATTAAGGATTTAATAAATGTTAACAATTATTAGCTATTACAGAGGACATTCTTCCATCATTACACTGATAAAGGTACTTTATATGATTGGTCTAGAGTCATCAACCCCAACTAACTCTATACCTAATAATTATAGAAGCTAATTATTTTTTTCTAGCAAACCTTATTTATTACAGCTAATTACAACTAAACAACCTAACCATACCTCCCCTTATCTGCAACTTAGGCATCTAATTAAAAGCACAGAAATAGGAACTTAAAAAAAAATAAAGCCTAACAATGTTAGTTGTCAGGGTACTTTACACTTTATCGTATACGGTATATTAAAGCAGAATGGACAGGGCAAAATAAATCAAGTGAACAAATTCATAAACAGAGTTTTCATATCATCTTTGCTGCATTATGGTTTTGGAGCTCAACATGACAGTCGTCCAGACTATGTACAGCTGATGACATTTTTCATTGCTTGATATTATGACATTTGTAGGATATTATTTAGAATTGTATCTTTAATAGTATATTTTCAATCACTTCATTTGCTTAGTACTTAATACTTATAAGGCATCATCCTAGGAGGAGGTAAAGAACTATATTTTAGACATAATACTTTAATGGTAAAAAAATCTCTAGCTTGGGACATCTGGGTGGCTCAGTGGTTGAGCATCTGCCTTTGGCTCAGGTCATGATCCCAGGGATCCTGGGATTGAGTCCCGCATCAGGCCCCCCACAGGGAGCCTGGTTCTCCCTCTGGCTGTGTCTCTGCCTCTTTCTCTGTGTCTCTCATGAATAAATAAATAAAATCTTAAAAAAAATCTCTAGCTTTATTGTTGGTATGATGACTTACACACCTCGGGAAAAAGGAGTGCCCAATATCAGTTCTTTAGTTTACTTGAATTATTATAATTTATTAAAAGCCTACTTCAAAAATAATTTTATTTTTATGGCTATCATTGTAGGGGAATTTTTCTTTAAGAATCAGTATGCCTAATTTTCTCTGAACATCCAAATGTTAGAAAGCAAAAAAATTTTTTTTTTCTTCTTCATTTGAGAGGATTTATGGCTTGAGTCTGAGAATAGAGGAAAAGTCTAATTTCAAAGATTAAAAATTATATCTTCTAGTAGAATTTCAGTCAAAGAATACTTGATGATAAATGCCTGCTGTAATTACTATCATTAACATTATGCAGATTAATGATTCTACAAAAAGTTGGAATTTTAGACAAACAGTATTTTTGATGTAATAAAACGTAAATTTTATTCTAAAGCAAAGAAAGTAAATCTATTAAATCTATTAATATGTACTTTGACCAAATATGAGTAATTTTCAGTAATAGCAAACTTACAAGGCAGCATCTAGTTACATACTATGTAACATGGCAAATAGCCATGGAAAAGAGTGAACAGTATCAAATTTAAACATAAGCATAGATTTAAAATACAATGTGTAAAATCCAGAGAGAATGCAGCAATTGAAGCAAAATCAATTTCCAACTTATAAATTTGAATAGTAAAATAAAATTATGCTAATCTAATGTATTTGCCTTATTGTGTTTTTCAGTTCATTATGCTGCATGCATAAATATGAGATTGTTATTTTTCCTTTGATAATACTCCTTAAGTTATTTGCTTTAAATTGGTTTGCTTCCTTTAAGTACTGGCACAGCCTTGTGAAGGATCTTGTTTTCCAATGAGCTTTCACTGCCAGTTATATTTCATTTTTATTTAGTTTTGTTTACATCATGTAAAGGGCATTGGACCTTTTACTTATTTTACTTACTTGTATTATGAGACTATAGTACATAACTATCCCAAACTGCCTCCCATTTTCCTTTTATAATTCTATGCTCAGTAAGAACATATCAAAATTCTAGGATACTGTCTCTGACAGTAAATTCCTCTGAACTTTCCAATGGTTCAGGTCCTTGCTGCCCAAGTTCTCTGACCCAAATTAACTTTATCTTTGTCCTACTTATTACATAGCTGTTACATCTCTTTTTTCTTCACATTAACCCTTTTCTGGTCTTTCACTATTAAATTAACATTTCTAGTTCCTTCAAGGGAATGTCTCATTTTACTGAGCGCTCCGTGGTTATACCAATAAATGAAAAGTATTAGATAGAAAATGTAAAGTGATGCATATGCTAAAAATTAACAGCTTAAAATATGTTTATTTTATCCAGATTTTTCTTCTCTCTAGTTTTATTTTAAAAGTTCCAATATCTAGTAGAGGCATACCTCAAAGATATTGCAGGTCAGATCCAGACCACCACAAATCACAATAAAGTGAGTCAAATGATTTTTTTAATATCCTAGTACATTTAAAAGTTATGTGTACCCTTCATTGTAGTCTATTAAGTGTGAAATGCCATTATGTCTAAAAAATGTACATACTTTAATTAAAAAATACTTTATTGCTAAAAAGGTGTTAACCATCATCTGGGCTTTCAGGGTGTTATAATCTTTTTGCTGGTTGGAGGTCTTGTCTCAGTGCTGATTACTGTTGCCTAATCAGGGCAGTGGTTGCTGATGGTTGGAGTGGTTGTTAACAATTTCTTAAAATAAGACAACAATGAAGTTTGTCACCATGACTGACTGTTCCCTTTCCAAAGAATTTCTCTGCAGCCTGCAATGCTTTTTTTTTTTTTTTTTGCCTGCAATGCTTTTGATAACATTTTACCAAGAGTAGAACTTCTTTCAAAATTAGAGTCAATCTCTCAAACCCTGTCACTATTTTATCAACAAAGTTTATGTAGTGTTCTAAATCTTCTGTTATTTCAATGGTCTTTATAGTATCTTCACCAGGAGTAGATGGCATCTCAATAAACCATTTTCTATGCTTATCCATAAGCAGTAACTCTTCTTTTGTTAAAGTTTTATTTTGAGATTGTAGCAATTCAGTCACATCTTTAGGCTTCACTTCTAATTCTAGTTTTTTTGCTACTTCCACCACATCTTCCAGTGACTTCCTCCACTGAAGTCTTGAACCCTTAAAATTCCATCCAGGAGCTTTAGAATTCACTTCTTCCAAACTCCTGTTAATGTTGATATTTTGATCTCCCATGAATGACAGATGTTCTTAACAGCATCTGATGAATGCCATCACTCAGATGGCATTAAACTAATGAACCCTTCTTAGGAGGGTTTCAAGTTATTTTGCTCAGACCCATCAGAGGAATCACTATCTAAGGCATCTATTCCATGTAAAATGTATTCCTTAAATAATAAAAGTTGAAAGTCAAAATTACTCCATATCCATGACTACTGGATGGATATCATGTTAGCAGGCATGAAAATAATATTACTCTTTGTACATCTCCATCAGATCTCTTGGGTGACCAGGCACGTTGCCAATGAGAAGTGATATCTGAAATAAATCTTTTTTTCCCCTGAGTAGTAGGTCTCAATGGTGGGCTTAAGATATTCAGGAAGTCATGTTTTAAACAGATGTACTATCATCCAGGCTCTATTGTTCCATTTGTAGAGCACAGGAAGAGTAGATTTAGTAAAATTCCAATGGACCTTAGGATTTTCAGAATGGTAAATAAGCACTGGCTTTAACTTCAGCTACATTAGCCCTCCAATGAGAGATTCCACGGGTCCTTTGAAACTTTGAAAT
Source organism: Vulpes vulpes (assembly GCF_048418805.1). Lineage (NCBI taxonomy): Eukaryota > Metazoa > Chordata > Mammalia > Carnivora > Canidae > Vulpes > Vulpes vulpes. Next base: position 95,634,889 of record NC_132784.1, on the reverse strand, counting down.
GACATTGACTTTGAAGAAGGCATTGAATTCTCTCTAGCTAGGAATGTCCTAGCTTCTTCTAATAGAAGACTGTCTGGTCTACGTTGAAAGTCTGTTGTTTAGTGTAGCTGCCATCTTTAATGATCTTAGCTAGATCTTCTGGATGATTTGTGCATCTTCTACATCAGCACTAGCTAATTCATGTTGAACTTTTATGTTACAGAGAAAGTTTCTTTCCTTCAATCTTATGACTAGCATTATTTATTTGTTTATTTATTTACTATTTTTTTTATGACTAGCATTTTTTAGCTTCAAACTTTTCTTCTTCATTTTCCACACATCTCTCAGCTTTCAAAGAATTGAAGAGAGCTAGGGCTGTGCTCTGCATGAGGCCTTTGGCTTAAGGGAATGTTTTGGTTGTACACAGTGGACATCATCAGAAAAACACAGAGTGATTCAAAGCAGTGGTTTAGGATTTTAGCTAACATGGCATCTTCAACAAAGAACAATGCATTTATAGAGAAATGACAGGACAAAGGAAAGCAAATTTAGGCTGCCAAGGGTGGCAGATGGTAGGAAGGGAAATATATGGGAGGGATCTAATGGAGTAAAATTTCCTTGCAGTTCTCTGGTACCATCTCTGGGCTGATAAGAGTTTGTCTTCAAAAAAATATTTTTATATCCTGCTTTGAGACTAAAAAATAGAACCTTTTTTTCTGGATTTTCTGCTTCTTAATTTCCTTTACCCTAAAATAATTGTATGTCAAAGAGACATATTTTGGGGTGAAATATTCTAGTTTCCTTCAAGATAGATAGAAAGATAAACCAATATTTCTTTAAATCTCAGAAGACAGCTGAAATTGCCATGCTGTCTATTTGAACAAGCCTTAATAACATCTCAGATAGCACTTTGTTAGATAATTGAAAATACTAAACAGTAGAAATGTAACCTGCAAAACAAGCAAGAATGAACCTCTTAACGCACCTGCTTTGGAAAGATAAGTCTCTATGACTTTACAGTAAATAGGTAGCATGAAAAGTCTCACTGCTTCATGTTCTCAAACCATTTGAAAGCAGCCACCACCATTCACCCCAATGTTGCTTGCTACCCAAAAGCCACCTCTGTTCCCACCTGTGTTCTCCCAAGTGCCAATCCAAGCCATAGGCCTTGTCCTAAAATTCTCCTCTGAACCTCCTTTTCTGATCAATTTATTAAGATTCATTCTTAGCAGCTGACTTATATGCTCATGAAAATAAGGATAAACACAATTTGTTTCTTTTATATGTGTTTTTTAAAATTACAGTTACTTGAAAAATAAAATCCAAGCCTCTAGATTTGGCTTTTAAATATAAATTAATTTTAACACGAAAAGTCAACTCATAATATGTTATAAAGGTTTCCTTCACCTTCCATAATTAATGTAAATGCAAACTTGTATTTCTTGGTACTATGGAGAAATCTTTGTTATACTAATTAAACAAAAAAAAGTCCTCATTTGTATCTATCTATAAGATATATGTGTATATATAGATATATAGATATAAATAGATATATTTTTTTTTCACGAGATGATGGAGTAATTGTCATAGCACTTTATTTTTGAGGGGAAAAAAAATCCAGAATTTGGTTGATGTAATAAAGAGATACGTTAAACCACAAATTGGTGAGAAGAGGCTGAAGTCAGCTAACATTAGGTCCTTGTTCTCATTGGCGTACAGGTAATGTGAAACATAAAATGCACCCAAACTGCCCTCATCACAAGCCATATATTTGCCCAGTCTTTCAGTGACACATACAAACCACCTGAGCTTCCCTGCTGTGGTTTACAGTCGTAGGAGCCCCTGACAAAAATACAGCTTTCTACTGCACGGTGGGGTGGAGTTTATTTTCTCCATATATCATTCACTCTATTTTATTTATCCACATGCATAGCTATGAGTTTCCCTCATGTTTTTTCTTATATAGTTAATTATAAAGGCTGTGTGTATACACGCACACAGACATAGATATAGATACAGATAGATTAATCTGGGCAATTCTCATAATCTCTGTAGTATATTATGTTAAAATTAGACCAGTTACATTGAAAACAAGCATGTCTTCTTTAATGGGTGTCCTTCTAACTCCATTCCCCCTAAAGATTCATCTATCCCCCCTGAGTAGCCATCAGTATTGGCCTCTTTCTGATTGTAAAGCCTGCATGGCCATTGTGACCCTTTAACGTTGCATCTTCCAGAACTCCCTGTGTTTGCGGCACAAGGTGATATGCCACTGCAGATACCCACCAAATTGTAATAGAGTAGATTGTATACAGAGTATATAATAAAGACAGATGTTTTGTTTTGAGAAGATGGGAAACTCTATGCGGTGTCCATGAGATTGAATGTCCATATATCTTATGTCCCAGCGATCTTAATTCTGAGTATGTACTTGAGATGAATCATACAGATTCATAAGAAGACGTGGACAAGGATATTTATTTCCATGCAATTTGTGTTAGACAATTGGAAACACATTAGATATTCATAAGTAGGGAAGTGGATTAATTAAAAATGTGGTGGATATAAACTATAATGTGATTTGCAGTTGGAAATAACTATATATAGTTATAGTTGCAGTTAATATACATATATATACAGATGACATACATATATTCATAAATATAGACATACACACATACATACATACACACAGTAAAATGAAAGACTTCGAAAATAGGAAATAGAATAAAGACTAGCATAATACCATTAGGCAAACTTTTAAAAGGCATGTACACAGTAACAGTCCTGCATATTTTGAAAGTATATATAATATTAAAAGGTAGATGAAATTTGTGTGGTGGAGAATGGGACTGGGTGCAATAGACAACACAGACTATGTGTTGCAAATATGAATTTTACCATACCGTTAATGCAACTTGAGCAACAGATTCCCACAAGAAATAGTAATATACAATTAAGGAGAAATTTTGTGACACATTTTTATAGTTGAATTGGTCCTGTTTTTGCCTTTTCCTCTCCCCTGCATAGACATGGTAGTGTTTAGGGTTGGATTGCTAATGATTGATGTCATTGTACAAAAGAAGAAAAAAATCGTAGTTGGCTATTTTATTTGATATATGAAAGATTTCCTTTTTATTTATTGTCAGAAGAGCTGATTTGAAAACTTACGTAAATGTAGTTGGACAGCCTAACTAGGTTAACCAAACATACTAATTCAACGAAAAAAAACCACACATGCTTTTCATTTTGACCTATAACTCTACCCTGCTAGATATTTTGCAGTATTTAGTTCCAATGTATAATATAGTTAAGAATAGACATAGCTACTAACCAAATAATCAAGGACTTCGTGACACATGGTGAAATTTTAAGAAGGAAAATATATATTTTGTGTGAAGTTAGCAATAATTCTGATTACATTGAATTCATACCAGTAATTTTAATGTTGACCTAGAAACAAGAAGAGTTTCAAATATGCCCCAGGTCATATCTGAACTTGTAAGATGAATCTGGCTGCTTTGTGGGAGAAGCAACAAGAGAAGAGAAGATACAGGCAAGGAAATAGAAGAATATTCAATTTAAATGGGCATTTTTCTCAATATATTTTGAAGTTAGAACCAAAAGGATTTAACTTCAGTTACCTTAGGATAAAACTATGTTTATGTTCTAGGATTCATTAATGTTAAAGTGAGTTTAACATAAAGATATGTTAAACTACAAATTGCTGCAAAATTTCTAGCATTAAGCCCATTAAGTGGTAATATTGAAATCCAGATATTTCTGCCCCTTCAAATACCAAATTATCTGCATATTTGTAATAATATACTGGTTTTTAATCAATTAATATAATTTCACTTATCTTTTCCTTTAAAATACCTATTTACATAGAATACTAATATCCACTTAAAGAAAAAATTAGAAAAACAGTTAACTTTTCTCCCTCTTTATTAATCAAAGCAGTTAATTCATTCCAATTCAATCTACTTAAATCAGTCCTTAAATGTATATACATTCCAAGTTCAATTAATATTTTAGGGTTTCAGAAATAAAATGTCTTATGTTATGCTCCATTCAACTACTAGCTTTCATGGCATATGCTAGTTAATGTTGGATGTATTTTTCTGAGGCTCCTTGAGGTGTGCTCTGGTGTGACTGGTCCTAGGTATGGTTATCCAAAGTAAATTGATTCAGGTCATTTATAGTCAGAGGCAATAAGGCTTGGTGTGCTAAATAAAATATGTCTTTCAAAGAATGAATAGAATAATCAGAATAATTCTTGATTGAGAAAGGTGTTTGAATTAGTTGCATTTACCCAACTTATTAATTTTTTGGCTCATTGACTAGAACCTATCTTGTCTTTTGAGAGCTCTAATAGAAAAATGATTAAATTGTCACAAAATCAAAATATGTGTCTTATCAAGTAATATTATATCTTATATAGGTTTAATGTGGCAGAGAAACAAGCACAATATAGTTCTTTATATCATATGAGTATATGCAAATCAAAGCCTTTTCCGCTTTCTTATGCATCAGTAAAACTCCTTAAGAGCCTGTACATGTTTATGACACTTGCTAAAAGTGATTGGAATTGAAGCATAATGTCATGAATACAGAATTCAGTCAATTACCCAGAATAAAATAGGTGTGTGTTTGCAAATTTCCCTGGGTGTATGTATGATTTATATATTTTGCTCAGTTTCAATGTGAGAAAAGTTCTAAACCATGGATACAAAAAGAATTGCTGATGAGTAGTTCTGGAATTATACCCCAGGCATCATCATTACGACCTATTTGGCCTAATTTTAGGTATATAATTTTCCCCATTGAACTTAAAGACAATTTTTGGACCGGTTTTAAGTTTACAATGAAATTGAAAGGTACAGAGATTTCCATATGCTTCTTGGCCCCCACACATGCATAGCCTTCCCCATTATCAATATCATTCACCAAAATTGTACATCTTTTACCTAACTTACACGGGCACATCATAATCACTGGAATTTCATAGTTTACTTTAGGATGCACTCTTGGGTTGCACATTCTGTACTTTGGGACAAAATATAATGACATATATCTACCATGAAGAAGAGTATTTTCACCATCCTAAAAATCCTCTGTCATCACCACCTCCCAACCTGACAACGCCTATCTTTTCACTGTCTCCATACATTTGCCCTTTTCCAGAATGTCATCTAGTTGGAGTTGCAACAGCACATAGATTGGCTTCTATCGGCTGGTAATGTCTATTTAAGTTTCTTTCATGTCTCTGCAGTTAGATGGTCCATTTCTTTTTGCACTGAATAATATTCCATTGTCTAGATGCACCATAATTTCTGAACAAGTATAATGGTAGAACAAATTAAATACTTAAACTATGTTTGCTATTGACTTCTATACAATATACATAGACTAGATGTAAGTAGTTCAAGTGTCAAATTAAGCAATGATACATTGAGCAAAAACATATAGATTTCAGTTGACCTCAGTCTCAATGTGTATCATGTATTCAAGTTAGTTCTCAAATAAAATTTGGTATCAACTGAGGCTTTATTAATCCAGGTAAAAAACCAGAAGGAGGGGAGCCCTAATATCTACTTAAACTATATTTGCCCAGCTACATGTGGAGAACTATACTCCATGCTGGATATAATGTTTTTAGAGGTATCTTTATAATGTGAAGTGGGAAAAACTTAATAACATTTAAAAATACTTAGGAAAACACAAGAAGCTAAAAGAAATTATTTGATAAAACATGCTTACTTTGTTTCCCAAATTATTATTATGAGGGTCTGTGACTGAACAACTTGAATATCTATTTAGTGCATACAACTTTAAAATTTAAGCTTTGAGATGCTTGGAGGGCAGAGAAAAAAAATACAGACTTAAATTCTTCATGAATTACCTAGCTGTCTATATACCTATCTCTCTGCCTGCTGCCAATGTTATGAAAAAAAAAAAAAAAAAAGATGCAGAGGAGAACAAGAAAGCCATATCTCTGTCTGGAAGGACCGTATAGTTGCATGTGAAGGACTCATAATGAATATAATATAACTAAATAATATTTTGTAGGGGCACCTGGGTGGCTCAGTGGTTGAGTGTCTGCCCTTGGCTCAGGTCGTGATCCCAGGGTCTTGGGATCAAGTCCTGTATCAGGGTCTCCACAGGGAGCCTGCTTTTCCCTCTTCCTATCTCTCTGCCTCTCTCTGTGTGTCTCTCATGAATAAATAAATAAAATCTAAAAATAATAATATTTAATAATTTGATGTTAATAATGGCATAATCAGTGTAATTTAATAGAGAGTAACTTTGTGAAGGCCTGCATTGCCCATGGAGATTGGAGGCTCTCCCTAATTATATAATATTTAGACCAACAAGTCATGAGATTTAAAGAAACCAGCAATGAAAAAAATGAGGATCAATATTACAAACAGAGTGGGGCAGCATATACAGTTAACTTCCAGGGGAAGAGGGAAGTTTTTACTTTACTTTGGGAAAAACATTATGTATAACGAAAAGAGTGATTTGGAATGAGGTTGGGGATTTAGGTGGATGAGCTCAGTAAGGAGTGTTGGTGTTTTGTTTTCAAGTGAAATGAAAAGTTTTGGGCTATATATACCAAATAAGTGATGTGATTTGATTTAGTGCTTGCTATTGATTATAGTGAGGAAGAAAGTGTAAAAGCAGAGAGGAAACTTTAGAGACTCTATAGAAGGCCATGCTAGAGATGATGGGAACAGAGATGAGACTGGAATCAAAAGAGACTAAGAGGTATAGTGAGGTAAGTTATTTTGGAGTTTGATTTGATATAGCCTACTCGATTTTTTTTATTTTTTAGTTGTAGGAGATGAAGAAAAGGAAAAACAGTGCGTGATCTCTAAAGATATATGAGTGTTCCATGCTATTTCAAAATGAATTTACAATTATAGCACTAAAATCACATTTAAAAACTGTTAACTTTAAAATTTAATGAACTTTCATTAAGAAAGGTGATGATTAGGTCATATATATATATATACACACTCATCCATATATATTTTAATGCTTGTTTTAAAATATTTAAATGATCTTTATTTTCATGCTACTAGACAGTAGAAATAGTTTAATAATATGATCATAGGAGATAGTTTAGAAGTCAGCCTAGTTAATTTGAATTGTCATGGTTAGGATATTTATTTACTTCAAATTTTATATATATTCAAACCACATTTCAAAAATATTTATAAGTCATTTTATTACTTCACACACATATCAAGTGCATATATATAAATATATTTTTGTTCTTTCGTGATGTATGAGGATACTATCAACAATTTCCCTGTACTATTGATGAATCAAAGGATTAATATTCAATCAATGTATACTATGTTTATGTAAGAATTATAGACTGACTATCATGAACTAATACCTTTGTCCAGTAATATGTAGATTTTGTTACTTAGTTTTCTTATTTAGGAGTATAAAATCACTTAAAAATATCCCAAGTTATTTATCAGAGAATTTCTCCAAAATTATTAGTAAATGTGCATTAATGTAAATCTGAGTGTTTTATTTGATATTTTAGATGCAAACACATTGATGCCATTTCTCTGATTGGTTTTATTGTTTTGATCATTTATACACATGGTTTAGCTTTTTTTTGTGGAAATAATACTGGGTTTGATGGCAGAGTATTAGATTTTTTAGCAGAAGTGACCTGATATAAACCCCATAATTTGATGAAGTCTCAGCATTTTCATTTTAATGCGAGAGATTAAATAATTTATTATTATTAAATAATTTATTATTTAATTATAATATATTCAACATTGAACTCCTGGTCAGTACTGATAGTATGCCAGATACTGTGCTATCTGGGAACCCTGAAAACAGGTAGAGACAGAGAGGGTCCAGGAAAGAGAGAGAGAAAAGAGACGGGGAGAAATATGGAGTAATGTGATCATCATAACATGACATGGGCTTAATCATGATGCTATGTTAGAGGAGAAATCAAAGACCTAATTTTCTATGGATGCGGCCTCCAGGTTTTCTAGAATTAGATCATTAGTAATGAGATGTATGTAGATATTGAATGGAATTTGAAGGAAAAAAAGAACATGTGCAAAGATTAAAGAGCATGAAAAGTCATGACATTTTTCCAAGAGCTATAATGAAGTCAACATGATAGTGAGCCTAGGTAGAAGATAAAATAGGCCATGTAAACTGATGCTGGGTGGTAAAGGGCTGCTCCAGTGGTACAAAGCAGTGTGGTGTTTGTAAATATTTGTTATTTATCTTCATCCAACATCCAAATGTCTTTCTTAATTAGGAGGAATTCCCTAATAGCTAAGACTTAATGAGAGACAGGTCTTCACCTTCAACTGTAAAAACAGAAGGAATTTAGTTAATCCTTTCTCCTGGCTCCATGACAGCTACTATATTGGCTTAATTATCAGTGAGCATTACAGGGAACAGATCCATAAGAAAATGTAAGTAATCTTAGACTGATTATGTAGGTAGCTAGGCATCCAGGTTCCCATTCTCTCCACAGGAATATAGTGAATCTTACTCCATGACAGAGGAATATTTAATTATCCTTGTTAAATTTAGTTACCTAAATATCTTTAGTATCTAGTAAAGAACCCACTGAGATCTAAAATTTTAAGGACTGAATCATCTTGCCAGTCTGTGGTATGAACAAATGAAGACTCAAGGATTGTCAAGTGAAATGCAGCCTTAAAAATCAGGAAACTTTAAAAAGAGAATAAAAGTTCAAATATTAGCTCAAGGCATTGGCAGAAACCAAGAAACTTTCTATAGCAGTAATAAAAGAATCTCTTATCTCATGAAGCTGCAAAACTGAGATACCTGACAACCCAAATCAAACATTGATCTGTTGATCCTGCTGGTTGCAAATTACAATGTCAGTTACATTACAGTCCTGCCAGGTAGCCTATGTGAAAGTAGGACATCTATAGGATAAGATTGGAATCTTCAGAATTGTAATGGTTTAGGTTAGCATGAGTACCCAGATGAACAGCTTCCACTAAATCTCCCTTACAGATTGCATTTTCTTCTTCACTTACTGATAAGGCTGCTGCTGCTTGTCAGTGGCAATTTTCTGAAAAGGGGACAGATCGTCCTCGTTTCCTATGACTATCACTCCTCAATGTTCAAGTCTTTCAAGAAAAGTCTTTCAAAAGGCTTGAGTTACCTCATGGACGCAAGGGAGAAAGGAAGAAATGACCATCAAAAATCAAACCATAAGGGGGAAATATAAGATAAAGACATAGGAGGAACTAGACGGTATTATGTTAAGTGAAATAACTCCATCAGAGAAAGACAATCATCATACAGTTTCACTCATATGTGGAATATAAGAAATAGTGAAATGGATCATAATGGAAAGGAGGGAAACTGGATGAGGAAAAATTAGAGAAGACAAACCATAAAAGTCCTAATTCTGGGAAACAAACAAAGGGGAAAAGGGTAGGTGGGAGAGGGGATGGGGTAACTGGGTGATGGGCACTAAGGAGGGCATTTGATGGGATGAGCACTGGGTGTTACACTATATGTTGGCAAATTGAATTTAACTAAAATCTAAAAAAAATAATTTTAGGACTTATTTATGTAGACAATCTAAATCTAAAAAATAGGTGAAAAAATTATTCTAGATATGAATAACCAATGATAGAGGAGCAATTTATATACAGTACTAAAACTGATACATTACTCAAACTTCTGTCATATCCCCTCCAGACTCACAGTCATCTTTCACTCTACCAAGACTTGTGGTCTATAAGGGACTTTTTTTTTTCCGTTGGATTTAGTAGGACGAATTTCAAGCATACTTTAAAAATGACTCCACAGGACTTGTTGGCAGAGGTCCTAATAATACTTCTGTGCCACTAGATCATTGCAAAAGATATTCAGAAATGACTTTGGTCTCATTTGGTCTCATTATCTGTGGTCTCTGGAAGAAGATATGGTTTAAGGTAGGGATAAGCAAATGTACTAAAGAAAAATCTGTGTCATGTAAATTACACCTGAAGGACTCAAAGAATACCAGCTAAGGATGGCTGTTAGGTATGAGCTCAAAACATAGATATACCTTTCCAAATTTAAAATTTTCACAAAGCAACAAAACTTGACTCTCAACATGCTAAGCAAATAGTTACTGAAAACAGATTGACAAAGCTTGGGTTCATTTCACTACAGAAAGGCCAATGATTTGTTTTTACTGAATTATACAGTCATTCATAATTATGAAATTCTTTCTTCTCCTATTATGCTTTTTTAGCACTTAATGAATTAACAATTAACTTATAAATTGTCATGATATATTACAGAATATTCTTATAAATAGAGAATTCATTTTACAATGAAATAAATATGTTAATAGACCATTGGCCATGTAATTTCTGGCCATATAAGATATCCCATCTTTTAAAAGCACTTGCACTTTTGGAATGATGAAATGGCCTATTGAAATTACAATTAAGTAATTGCGTTGGAGATAATATCTTCAGCATTTGGCACAATAGTGTTCTCTGAGTTAGCAGACAGTATGTGACTTGAGATAGTTCACATTTAATTGCTGCTACAGTCCCTAAAAGAAAGAAGATAAGTTCAACAAAATGAATGTGAGGAATCAAAATGATGAGAGATAACCCAAAGAGAATATGGAAGATTGGAATAGCAGCCAGGTGAAAGAAAAATACTATTACTATTGAACATTGTTGAGGACCCAACCTAGTTTTAAGACTCTTTACTAATTAATTTCTATGTTGCTATCAGTGTTCTAGGTAGTCAAATAGATCCTAATTTTAATCCTAATGTGGGGAGAAGTGTATTAATAAAAATGAAAAAATATTAAAGATCAGTGAGTTTTGGTATTTCCTCTAGAAGTGTTCTCCAAACCAGATAAAAGTGAGAAAAGAAATTATTTGGATTAGTTTTTCCATGTTTTAGATTAATTCAGTTAACAAAGAACCTGAGAGTTTAAGGTAAATAGTGAAGGGAATAAAGCCAAAGGAGACATGAAGGTGATATGGTAATGGATATTTCTGTGAAGTCAACTAATAAATATCAAGACATGGAAACCACACAATAAAGCTAAGGTAAATATCACTGCTTTCACAGTATTGAGATGTAGCTGAGGCTTAGAAAGTTTAATAACTTGGATATATCGGGGTCTCTCAACCAATAAATATTGCAGTTGGAATTTGAACTTTGAACAGTCTTTCTGACTATTATGTAGTACTTGCAACTGCCAAAGCATACTGTTTTTTTCAAAAATTAATAATAATATCAAGGGATTTTTGTTAAATATGGCAAATCAAATTTATATATGTTGCACAATATATTATGTAAAAATTAATATAGATGTTCATTCTCCTCATGAAACTCTAATAAACAAAAAAATTTTCAGAAAATATATTTTTGCACACATTAATTAAATGTTCTAAAAATGGAATCAAATATTATTATTTTTTAAAGATTTTATTTATTTATTCCTGAGAGACACAGAGTGAACACAGAGACATAGGCAGAGGGAGCAACAAGCTTCATGCAGAGAATCCGATGTGGGACTCCATCCCGGGACTCCCGGATCACGCCCTGAGCCAAAGGCAGATGCTCAACTGCTGAGCCACCCAGGCGTCCCAGACGAAAAATATTAAAACATAAGAATGGGGTGCCTGGGTGGTTCATTCAGTTAGGTATCTACCTTCAGCTCAGGTCACGATCAAGATCCTGGATCAAGCCTTGTATTAGCTCTCTGCTCAGTGGAGAGTCTTTTTCTCCCTCTTCCATTTCCCCTGCTTGTACTCTCTCTCTCCTTCTCCCTCCCCCCCCCCCCCTTTCTGTCTGCCAAATAAATAAGATCTTAAAAGAAACATAAGAATAAAGAAATATGCTAGAAAGTAGACCAAAGAGAAAAAGGAATGGAAAATAGGGAAGGAAAATACTTAAGAATAATAGGAATTTTCAGAAAACGGCATATAGAAACTAGTAGGAAATCATCAAATAATCAGTAAAATTTCTAGATCTGAATAACCTTTAGATTAAACAAAAAGTCTCCCACCCAAAAGTCTAGACGAATCTATGCTAAAATAGCTCTATAAACCGCATTATTAGAAATTTCAGAAAACTATATACTTAATGACGACCTTATGGGCTTTAGGAGGTATATATGTAAATAGAAAAAATAAGGACAATTAATATATAGAAGCCACTGCACTTTTTAAAACACTTGGAAGCACAAAGATCATGCAAACTCACTTTAATATTCTGAGGGAAAATGATATAAAAACTGGATTTGTATAATCAGACAAATTATGTATCAAAAGTGAAGACAAAATAAAGATCTTTCAAACAAGCAAAGACTAAAAACTGTAGTTCCCCAGTACTACCTTTTGGAATCTAAAGAACTATCCTGGGGTACCTGGGTGACTCAGTCCCTTAAGTCTCCAATTCTTGATTGTGGCTCAGGTTATAAACTCAGGGTCTGGGATCCAGCCCCACCCTGGCCTCTGAGCTGGGGGCATGGAGCTTGCTTGGGATTCTCTCCTCCTCCTCCCAACCTTCCTGATGTGCTTATGTGCATACGTGTACGTGCATCCTTGCTCTCTCTCTTTCTCTCTAAAATAAATAAATTAAATTAAATTAAAATAAACTATCTGTGCCATTAAAATGAGGTAATAAATCAGGAAAGGTAGAATTCATGGCCTCCAGGGAGAAAAAAATAGGAGATGAATGGGACACTCCAAAATGAAAGCAAATGAATAACTATAAAGACAGTAATGTAACAGACCTAGAATCAGGAAAATGGATAATTAGAGATCTGTCTCGAAGAAAGAATAAAACTGACAAATGATATATTTGATATGGTTGCAGATAGATTTTCATTTCAACCAGTGATATATGCACAAAATTAAAAATGAGAAAATATAAGCAATTAATATTCCCAGAAAGAAAAAAAAGGTGGTATAATAAGGAAACTGTAGTATACTATGCTATGTATAATTAGTGAATTTGATATATACATATGTACATGTACAGTACATACATAAATAATAATGATAAATTGCATGTCTACAATGGTAGTGTAACAGAACTAACTTGAGTTCACTCTTTTAACTTACAAATAGAGACTACACCAGGTGGAGTTGTCGCACAAAGGAAACTATTTGCAGCGATAAGTTCATGAGGAATAAATCCCAAAGCCATAATTCCTGAGCAAGGGTGAATGGGCTCCTTTTATTCAGGGTTAGGATGAATATTCAGCAAGGAGAATTTTATCATTTATGAAGAGGTAGGTATAAGGTTGCATGCATCTTAAGGAAACATGCCTATGTATTGTACATTATGTTAATGAGGTTCGTGCTCTTCCTTGGGGGAAGATTTTAGCATTGTAATGAGGAAGAGGAAATAGTTCCATCACTCCATGGTCCATCTGTGGTTATGTGAGTCAGTGATTGAGCTCAAACTGGTCTGGATGGTCTGAACTGGTCAGAGTTCTTTGTCAGGGTATTGTTTGGGAGGTAGCTTTGGTTTCCATCACTGGATGCTTTGTCCATTGGGTCTTTTGCCTGAGTTAAAAGATATACTGGAAGGAAGAACCTAAGGAAAATGTGGGGCAAAGGTCGGTGGGTACATGCAAGTGGAAATAAAGGTCAGGTCTTGAGGTCAGTCATGCAGGGTCCTGCTGGTGATAGTACGTTGTCAAAGAGAAATATAGATGAAAGTTGGAGATCAAGTGTATGAAAGCTAAATAGTTATTTCTATAGTAGGAAGCCAAGAAAATTGTTTAAAATTGAAAGATAAAGAAATTGTAATTTTTTTTTAGGAATGTCAAGGTAAAATCAGAAGATGGAGCTCAAATACTTGAGTGTTATCACTGGGGAATGATAATCAGCAAATTTGGGAAGAGATAAAGGGACTGTTTTGTTTGTTTATGACTACAGTCCTTTTAGAACTGGTTTTTTAAAACTCTGAACATGTACAACTTTGAAAAATATGAGAAATAGAGAGAGTGGGAGGGGAAGATCTAGAGATAGCCCCTATATTTTAAAAAGTAATTAACAGGCTTCAGAATGATTCAAAGCCTAGCAACTTCCAAGGTTGACTAGTAAGATTTTTGTTTGTTTTCCTGAGCATTATTTTAAACGTATTGATTTGAATACATTTCATGTAATTTTGCAATTGTTGTTTTAAAATTCCCAATTGTCATAACTTAGTTGATCATATTATTTCATGAGAACAAACCAAATATGATATGTCTCCTAAGATAGTGCAATAAGAAAGTCTAAACACTTTTGTCCAGCTTTCTTGATTATAAACATGTGTTTGTGTATGGGTGTCAAAATGTGACTCTGTACGTGTGTCTATGTAGAAGTTCTCTGAAGATACCAGAAAGAGTAAGAGAATGAAAGTGTGAATAGTTACTAATTTTGCTGTTTTGGATGTGTGGTAAGGGATAGCCTATCTGGGGGAGGTAAAGTCTGAAGTATTAATTAAAAGGAAGACAATGTATTTAGAATTTAGTGTTATTTTATATTCCTCAATATATCAAAGGAATGTATTTTACCACTTAAAAAAATCTAAATATCATATGGTTTTCATTTTGCAAAATTGTGTATTCAATGTCTGAGTATATTCAGAAGTTTATACCTAAATACCATTTTTTTTCTTCAAAGCCTTAAAACAAATTTGGGAAACATGAAACACTTGAATAGATTTTAAATGTTCCTATTTCTTAATCTGAATAATGTGTACAAGTGTGTTTGTTTAGTCATTCTATACAATTTATACACGATATTTAGATATTTGAAATGTTTTATGATATGTATTAAGTTTTACAAAGACTATAAAAATTTGTTTTCAGTATTGGTAATTTTGTGTTTTGTAAAATCTGACCTAAAAATACTTTCTATGGTACTTTTTGTGAGTTAAAGAAAAATTGATTAGAAATCAATTACAAATCCCATTTTAACAGCTCAAGTATAAGTAATAGAGTTCCCTTCAGAATTTGAGATAAAGTTACCTGAGATAGAAAAACATGCAATCTCTTGTCACCAGCTGTTTTCAAATAAGAGTATTTTTAAGTGACTGCAATGCTCTATCATTTGCCAACCTTAAGTGTGCCCTTTCTGTTGTTAATATTATGTCTGTCATTAAAGTTTCTACTCTAAAACAAAATGCTTTCAAGGAGTATGGTTTCTACTGTGCAACATACCTTGCCAATATATTTAATAAAATTCAAGTATATAAAAACTGGTTTACTAACAGACAGAAATGAAGTTTAGTAGTTGATGTTTGAAAGCATTAATATAAATGAGGAAAAATTTTCCAAAATCACTGAAAATATTATGCCATTTTGTTGAAGCTAATCAAAAATCTCTAAAGAAACAGGCACTCATCAGGCACATATGTTATGATAAAAATGATGAACGAACAAAATTGAGATTTTTGTTTGAATGGAAGGTAAAATGAGGGATTTTGAAAATATAATTATTTTAAAACATTCCAATTTTATATGGAAATATAACATTTAAGTGGAATTAGTTTTTAATTTGATACAGTGTTAACTAATTGGCCTTCAGGCTCCAAGTAAGATTATTTCTAGGATTATGTTTTAAATGTCTGAAACTATTGTAAAGCCTACAAAAGTGAAAAATAATGCCATTTTATTTGTAATATTGAAGGTGCTCATCTTTATCCTTCTATAAATCTTCCAATGTCAAATACTACCATAAAATTTAACAAAGGCACTTTGAAACCTATATATGTTATCAGAAATACTATTATTTCAAATAGATCCCATTTCAAGGTAGATAAAAAACCATTTGGTAAATCAAAAAATTATTAAGCTTTGTAATGCACTTTTATTGAGGTTATAGTTCCCAAACTAGAATGATTGTAGGTACAATATTTTCCCTTAACATAATATTTTATGTGAATAAAAGAAAAATAGTTTTAGCTTTAAAATAACTAAGCATACTATCAAAGTTACTATATTGCGCTACAATATCTTTTCTAGCTTGATTTGTAAAAGCTATCCAAACTTTTCTAATTCATTCCAATGATAAAACTGTAATGTTATCAGTAGTTATATTGGTTATAAATATATTAATTTTGAATTAAGAACTCTTAATAAAATTGTATTTTTTCTTTTATTTTACATTCCAAATTAGTAAATCTTTGTAATATGGGAAGAGCTATTCATTTCATCTATGTATAAAGTTCTACAATAATACACCATGTAAAATTGTGACTGCTTCCAGTTATTACATTCCTTATCAATAAGGAGATAACTCATTTGTCTTTGCCATAACATTAAGGATTCCCTAGTATTTGTCCTTTGGTTTTTAATTAAAATAATTTGGATATTTTAGAACATAACTTAGAAAAATCTTAGCCCAGTTATTAAGGATTTTGTAGGGACCAAGGATAGGCAGCTCCAAGACAGCCCATGTTG
This sequence comes from Vulpes vulpes, assembly GCF_048418805.1. Taxonomy (NCBI): domain Eukaryota; kingdom Metazoa; phylum Chordata; class Mammalia; order Carnivora; family Canidae; genus Vulpes; species Vulpes vulpes. The sequence continues at coordinate 95,618,451 of NC_132784.1, read as the reverse complement.
ATATGAACATAATATTGACTTAAAAGCAATCAAAACCCAATAGATTCAAGAAAAGCTCTTTCTGTCTCTCTCAATTGCCTACTTGTACCAGGAAGAGAGCCATTAAGAGATCCCTCTTTACCTAGAAGCTTACCTATATAATATGGAAACCTTTGTTTTCCAAATGTCTCCTTTCACCTTCCTCTTTCTTCCTTCTGTATTCCCAGACCCCTCCTACCCCTCTCCTTAGCTCAAATAGGCATTACGTTGCCTGTTTTTGGAACTTCCATGTCTGTATGGATCCCATACTCTATTAAACTTTATTTTCTTCTGTTAATCTGTTTTACATCAATTTGATTCTTAGTCCAACTAGAAAGACTTTGAAGGGTAGAGGGAATTTTTACTCTAAACACTTTTTATAGCCATTGCCAAATTTTCTCCAGACAAGCATTTCAAATTAACATTATAATCAAGAGTTGCTTGTTCTCCCTCTTACAACAACATGGAGTGTTGAAAAATACACAGACTAAAAAATAGCAAACCTTCATACCACCTTTAATGTACGTAAGAAAGTAAGAAGAAATGAGAGTAGAAAAGTAGAGGAAGAAAGTATAATAAGTAAATTTGGCATTCTAAAAATAAGTCTAATGTGTTAAATGCTCAAAATACAACTTGTTTCTTATAATAATAACTATGCAGTTATTGGTAAGTTATTTAATTTGTGTCATTTCCTTTCAACTGTAACTTCATGAGGTCCAAAATACTTCTTTCCATGTTTTGAAGGGCTGGGTACACTAGGCACTCAATAAATACATGTTGGATGGATAAGTAAATGCATTTGTTTACATTGTTTTGTAAAATATTAACTTTTGTTTTCCATGTAATTTTGCTTTAAAAATTTTAAGTGTCCACTTCATCTTCAATAAATGCCAGGCCACTTAAACTGTCCTTGGAGCTATGTCTTTCAAAGAGTTTTAATTAGGTAATACATTTTCTAACAATAGGGCTTTAATTTATTTAACTAAATAAATCATGTACTTGGAACACACAGAAAGCAAGGAAATGTGATATTACGTGATAAGAGAGATGTTCAAAGTATAAAGCAGGGATGTGACATCCTCAGCATTAGTAGAAGGGAGCAGGGGCACCTGGCTGGCTCAATCCATAGGGCATGTGACTTTTGATCTCAGGATTATGAGTTCAAGCCCCATGCTGGGCATAGAGCTTAGATTTTAAAAAAAAGTAAAAAAGTTTTTTAAAAAAGTATGAGGGAGCAATTTTTCATCTATGTTACACAAAACAACAAGGGAATTAATTAATTCCAATAAGCAGTTCCATTGGTTCTAGCCCTTATAGAAAAAAGTAATGGTCAGAATTATAATGCCTATGGGCTCTCTACTAAATATTTTACAATATTTATGTTTCCTTATTTAAAGCCATCACAACCCTAAAACTTAGCTGTTAATAATACAGATGAGAAAACTGAGCCTCAGAAATCTGAAGCAATAGGAATTTTATATAGCAGTATTGTAAACCAGATTGGATTTATTTTTAAAATTATTTTATTATTTGAAAGAGAGAAAGAGCACAACAGTGGGAGCAGGAGAGGTAGACAGAGAAGCAGACTCCATGATGAGCAGAGAGCCCGATGTGGGGCTCAATCCCAGGACCCCGGGATCATGACCCAAGCCCAAGGCCGACGTTTAACTGACTGAGCCACCCAGGCGCCCAACCCAGATTGGATTTATTTATTTATTTTTAAGATTTTATTTATTTATTCATGAGAGACACAGAGAGAAAGGCAGAGACATAGGCAGAGGGAGAAGCAGGCTCCTCATAGGGACTGTCATGTGGGACTCGATCCCACGATCACACCTGAGCCAAAGGCAGATGCTCAACCGCCAAGCCACCCAGGCCTCTCCAGATTGGATTGAAAAAGGAGAGAGCTTTCAGTCATTAAAATTTACTTCTGCTAATAATTAAAATAGTAAAATATTTGGTAGAAATTGACATGTTAATCTTTGAATCCCACACAAACACACTCCTAGATACTGTTTTGAGTCACATTAACATGTTTATTCACAGTGATAGAGAGTAGTGCTTTTCCAGCTTCACTATGAATTAGAATCATCTGAAGGTTGGTAAAAAAAAAAAAAAAAAAAAAAAAAAAAAAGACATTTCAAGGTAGCAGTCCCAGAGTTTCTAATTCAATAGGTTGGAATGGGGCTTGAGGATTTTCATGTATAACAAGTACCTAGCTGATTCTGACAGACCACACTATGAAAAGCACTAATCCAGAGGCATAATCCCTACACAAGGTGCTCTTTTGGTGTGTAATAATATAGAGGTGATCTCTGTTATCTCAGAGGAACAAGCTTTGTCTTTGCATTTCATGCAGGCTAATGGGCAGAATGTTTACCACTGCTGCTAGGCAGATGGGAAAGCATTGGCTCTTGAGTAGAGACAGAGGCAAAGTAGAAATTATTCTGTAGAGAATTTAACTCTAGATTCTTTGAGACTTTTTAAGATTGTCAAAGGATTATACAATAATTCTTGTACATATTTTTCTTTCAAAATAGATGAGTTGCATTTTCTGAAATTAAATATGTGACAATGGGGAAGAGCAGAAGAGAGATGACAGTTATCAATTCCAGGTGATTTGGGCTTTCAGCTACTTTTCCTAAGAGCAGGATTGATCCCAGAAATCCATTTGTGACATGCATTAACTTCAACTCCTTCAGCTAGGGTGAAATAAAAATGCTCAAAATATATATGTGAGGCATTCCAGGCCTTTATAGAATGTAGAGCATTTCTGTTTCAAAGACTACGGGCAAGTCGGAGGATGGATAAAGATCTCTAAAGGCACAGAAAGCTGAGAAGGGACTTAGAGACCTATGAAAACTTTGTGACCCTAAAAGCTGCAGCTGGGTTGTAGGAGAGACAGAGAAAGAGAGAGAGAATAAGGTAATAAGATGAGGACTTAATGAGAACAACAACAACAACAACAAAAACCAGATATCTTAGGGATCATGCAAAAATACAAGTTCGAAACTTTTCTGAAGGAAAGGTTCTGATCCCTCCTCAAAACATTTGAAGGTATGTGGCAAATGAAATAAAAGTTATATAAAAAAACCTAAATAGAACTCAACACACATTTTTACTCAACACCGCACATCAGTAATGAGTCAAAAGTAGGAGCATACTCTTTTCAGAAGGTAAGTAGAGAGCAAAAGAAGCAGAAGAAATATTTGAGAAAAATAAAAGAATTAGAGCATACTAAAAAATGAAAAACATCCACCCACAGATTCAAGAAACTTAATCCTTTCACATACTTTTGTGCAATACAGCTTAGTTAGCCAAAGGCAAAGTATTAGGGTATTTCTTAACATACTGTATTACTCATAAAGAAGATATGCTTGGTGTATAATATATAATTTTTAATATAAGTATATTTACAAATTAGAATATAGAATGTTTCCAAAATTTATATTATCCTAGCTATTCAATATTTAGCTGGTTCAATAAATTGAGACAGGTTGATTACTATTGTAAATGCGCATCCTGAGAGCTGGAAAACAAACCTCAGTTGTCATGCCTTCTGTGTTCAAAATCACATGATTCATGCTCTGTTTCTAATGGAAACTAAATTTCTTATCTCCCAGGCTCATGTTACGTAGAAAAACCTCTACAGAAGTGTAATGTTTGGTCAATTAAACTATAAAGCATAATAAGGCAACAACTTGAATTATCAGCAATTATTCTGTGAATTAAAAGAACAGAATTTAGAGATGTTTTGGAGACCAATTTTAGATTCAGAGTTACTGCTTACAGGGCTTGAAAGCATAGTGGCTAAAGAGGTCACAAACAGCTACAGTAATTTAATGTAATTCAATAAAAAATACATACAGGCACGCACACACTTAGGCACACACACACACACACAATCCTACTCAAAGAATGCTGCTGACAAAACCAAGCATCCAGATGAATTTAAGCCAAATTAAGTCAGCTTTCCAAAACCACTAACAAGTTTAAATTATTGGTGTGTGGGGAGTTATTAAATGCAATGTAAAGTTAGATTTTTTTCTTCATTGTATTATTAGTACTGTCATGATAGCCTAAATCAAAAAGTCTGCACTACAGTGAAAAAAATACAGCTGCCGATTTTTTTTAAATTGATGATGGGAAAAATTCTTTTTCAAAATTAATTTTTAAAAAATATTTCATTTATTTATTTATGAGAGACACAGAGAGAGAGGCAGAGACACAGGCAGAGGTAGAAGCAGGCTCCATGCAGGGAGCCCGATGTGGGACTCCATCCAGGGACTCTGGGATAATGCCCTGAGCCAAAGGCAGATGTTCAACTGCTGAGCCACCCGTGTTCCCTTAAATTATTTTTTAAATTATTTAAATAAGAAAACCAAAACAATCTATGACCAAGTTACAAAGATTTTGAAAGTTTTCATTTTCCCTGCCATAATTATATCCAGATTTATGCCTTTACTAAAGAAATTTATTTATTCTTGAAGAAGCCACTTCAAAATGTTATTGAATCATTTGTTTAAAATCCAGTTGTGTCTTTTAACATTTATCAAGTGTTCCAAGAATCACAGGATGTTCAAATAGCTCAGGGGTTTTATCCAAAGTTATTGGGTCCCTAGTTGTGGATTCTATGTTGTCAGGAAAATGAGGGGAGTACGTATCATTTTACATGTTAAGGATGGTTGAACACAATGGAATTTTGTGTATAAACAATGCATCACGTTGTGTTTCAAATGAATTTTCATTAGCAAAATTTCCATTGAATTTTGTAAGCACTTAATGTGTCTCATTACCAGAGAAGGCAATAAAGATTCATGCTTGTAGGTTTCAGGAAAGGTAATTAAAGGTTCCTATGAAAATAGCCCACAGCACTATTGGAGAAGGATTCATAAAATAAATAAACAATAACATTATAATTTTTGATGCTCTTCATGTGTAAATTGCGCACAAAATTATGCAATAAGCTTGTTCAATTTAAAAGCACTTATTTTGCACTCCTTACACAGGGGTAACTCCCATACATTGAAAAAGAAGTCCATTTAAAAGACAATTTAAGACCAAATTAATAGAGTCATTTTTTTTTACCTGCTTACAGCCTGTGTTTCTTTAATTTGATTCAGAATATACTTAGCCAAGAAATGCTTAGAAGTAGCATTCACAGAAATCAACTACTTTCCATAAAAATTGACGATATCAAATTCATTAGTTATTTTACTAATTTGTGAACTATATTAACAAAGTGATAGAACGTTAAGCTAATATTCCACTATGCTGTCCAATATAGTGGACTCTAGATATGTTGCTGTTTCAACTTAAATTTATCAACTTAATAAAAATAAGAATTGAGTTCCTCTGTCCACCAGTCACATTTCAAGTGCTGAGGAGTTAGATGTAGCTAAGGATACCATACTGAATGGTGCAATAATAAAACATTTCCATCATTTCAGAAATATCTATTAACTGGCATAGAATGACATGTCTTATATTAATTGGTATGTAGTAGTGATAAGCAGCTGATAGGGCTTCTCCAGTATGTGTTCAAAAATATACTAATAAATGTATGTCTTATCATATATTGGATATTTTTTTCACAGAGAAATTATTACATATTTTGGACCATTGCTTATAAGTAACTGGATTTTCTATTAATTTGCTTTATATAGCAAGCAACCCAGGAAAATTTCTAAATTTAATAAAAGTATGCTCTTTTCTGATGTTTTCCTATTGAAAGTATAATTATTTTAAAATATGTGGGGTCACCTGCATGGCTCAGTTGATTAAGCATCTGCCTTTAGCTGAAGTCATGATCCCAGGGTTCTGAGATCCAGCCCCAAGGCTCTCTACTCAGTGGGAAGCCTTCTTCTCCTTCTCCCTCTGCCTGCCATTCCCTCTCCTTGTGCTCTATCTCTCTCTGTGAAATAAATAATAAAATATTTTTAAAAGAATTAAAAAGGAAATGGTTTCTTGTTACTTTTAAATATCAATTGATTTTATTTTAATTTTCAATATTTTCTGTAGTCAGTGATTTGTTTGCATAATTAATTTTAGTATTTACATTTAAGGTAGGTCAAGTAATGTATTACTGGGACACCTGAGTGGCTCAGTGGTTGAGCACCTGCCTTCCCCCCCCGGGGTCCTGACCCCAGGGTCCTAGGATTGAGTCCCACATCGGTCTCTGAGCCAAGAACCTGCTTCTCCCTCTGCCTATGTCTCAGCCTCTGTCTCTGTATCTCTCCTTAATAAATAAATTAAAAATCTCTAAAAATATATATGCTACTAAAAAATCACAAAATTTTGTTTTCTGTTTCAAAATGAAGTATACAATAAATTCTACAGAAATAAAAAAAAATAATGATTATGAGGCTTAACATAAACCAGATTATAAACCATTGAGAATCCAAAAAAATCATTATTTTAATTTTACTATTGTCATATTTCTTAGGAAACAAATTAATATGAAATAGAAAATATGGAAGGCAAAAACAACAAAAAAGTACAATAATTATAAGGCACAATTGTAGCATAAGTGCCCATAACACAACTTAGATATGAATTAAATGCAGTTTAAACACAATCTCATCAACTCACTTCCTTAACATATGCTTAGTCTATTATATTATTCTGTGTACTTTTTTTCCCTCAAAATGTCTCTCATTCTAAAGTTGAGTCCAGGAGGCTGCCCTTTTGGAGCTATAATCTGAACAAAGAGCAGTGACCTATGTGAACAGTTATCCTGTGCAACTTAATTGGCCACACTTATAAAGCTTAGCTTTGCACTTCCTTTACTGAGGTATTGATATTTTTATGCAAAGGGAGAATGATTAAGTCCAATAATAAACAGAACAGTTTGATAGGACAGAAGTTAATGGTCTTTTAGCTTTTGCTTCAAAACGTCTAGTAGCATTTATTGAGTGGTAGAGAGCTCCTTCTTGGAAGAGTATCTAAAACATTTGTTTATTCATGAGACATTTAATGAGTTCTATTATCTGAAGGAATTGTGCTGGACTTTCCCACAAAAGACTGCTATATTGCTCAGGCTATTGAGGATGAATGGAAATGTTTTGTTTTTATGATTATCAAATGACTTTCAAAGATGAATACATGGTTTCATTAGGTTTTTCAATTTCAGCACTATTTAAATTTTGGATCAGATAAGTTTTTATTGTCAGGGATTGTCCTGTACATTATAAGACAATAGTATCTTTGGCTTCTACCCACTGGATGCCAGTAGCATTCTCAGTGAAAACTAAAAATGCCACTAGACATTTCCAAAGCTCCCTTTTGGGGTGAGGGGTTTAATACTGCCTCCAGTTGATAACTATTGGATTAAACCACCAGTTATTGATAACTACTAGGATGAGGATTTTCACAATATTGCTCAAACATGGTCATATTTTGCATTGCATATACTCTGCCAGATGGAGATGGAAATTGCTCCTGTCAGGATTTCAGTGGAGTGATAAGGTGGAAATCAACTCACTATAGGCAATGATAGAGAAATGAGAGTCAGAAATTGGAGACAATATATGAAATCCAGCATGCTGAGATGCTTGGTTATGAAGGTGCTTCATTATGAAGTCTTTCAGAGGACTTTGTGGAGTGACAATGAGGAGTAAAATGGAGGAGATATCATGCAGCTAGTTGGTAACACAGACCTGAACCTCAGAGAGTGTTCTGGCTTGAGCTATTCATATAGTAGCATTAGTGTATTGTGATAGGTTAGCCACTAGTACGGGGCACTGTTATTTATGCTAACTTTTTTTAAATTTTGAATTAAAATTTACAATCAATTAAGACAATTATGGGACATTCCATGAAACATTTGACCAGACTCTAAATTATCCAGAGTTCTAAAAGACAGACTGATAAACTGCCCCATATTGGAGGGTACTAAGGAGATATTTAAACTAGATGCAATGATGAGTCCCAGGTAGTAGTCTGGAGCAGAAAAAGAACATTACTGGAAAGAAAGCTTCTAGAATTTAAATGCTTGCTCTACTTTAGTAGTAACAGCCCTGGCACTTTACTAAGGTCCATATTTTAGTTTTAATTAATATTTTATCTAAATGTTTGATCTAGTCATTTTTTAAGATTTATGTTTATATTTTATTATGGGCCACAATTATGTTTTAACCAATCAGTGTTTTTTTTTGTTATTATGTTTCATATTCCCTTAGAAAGGACTTTGTAAGTAAGAAACTCTCTAACACAATTCTGTTTTAATGCTTGTTATCTTTAATTTCTCATATGTCATACTTATATTTTATTTCAATGAAGAATCAATGGTAAAATTAATATTTGTTTATATAATAATTAAATATTAATACATTAATATTATATATTGCTAAATATATATTAATATTTGTTTATAAAAACAAATATTAATATTTGTTTTTATATCCTTTTATATCCTTTTCATAAAATGCTACTTGCATTATAAATAAATTATTGATGTGTACAGGACCATTTTTGAATTTTACTCTCTAGTAACTTACTTTTTAATAATGGCACGCTTTATGTTTTAAAACAAGTCTTAAAAATATTATGACAATTTCTTTCCCTTATATATTTTTTTAAAACTTTTTTTATTTATTTTTTTATTATTATTTATTTACGAGAGTCACAGAGAGAGAGAGAGAGGCACAGACACAGGCAGAGGGAGAAGCAGGCTCCATGCACCAGGAGCCCGACGTGGGACTCGATCCCGGGTCTCCAGGATCGCACCCTGAGCCAAAGGCAGGCGCCAAACCGCTGCGCCACCCAGGGATCCCCTTTCCCTTATATTTTGAACAAGATTGTCTTTATTACTTTTGATCATTTACTCTTCCTGATAAACTTCAGATTTAATTTATCATGGTACAAAAACATATATTTGTACATTGACATTAACTTAGATGTAAATTAATTAATTTGTATATTTTTATATTATCTCTCTGAAAGTAATATAATTCTCAATTTCTTTAGTTCTTTAAGGTTATATTTTACTTCTAATTGCTTTTGCATATCAAAAATAAATTAATGTTATGTTGAAAGGGGGTATTTTTCAGAACTATGCTAATTAGTTCACATAATTACATAAGAAGTTATTGACTTTCATATACTAATCAGATACCTAGCTAAATCCGTTTTAACATGAAATTATGTTTCAATTAATTCTCTGTCGTTTTCCAGATAATGAATCTTATCATTTCTAAATAATTATGGCACTTAAAATCTAAGTTGCACTTAGTACAGGCTAGTCACTCTTTTGAAAATTTTATAAGTATTAATTCATGTAACATAGAATTGTAGTTTATTTTTCTTGTCTCATTGCACTGTTTTATATACTCTAAAATAATATTGTATAGCAGAAATGACAATCATATTTTTTAATTTATTTTTTCATTCAACTATAATTAGCACAGTTATATTAGTTTCAAGTATACAATATAATAATTCAATGTATCTCTCAGTGCACATCAAGATAATTATATACTTAATATTCTTTCTCTTTCACCCATCATCCCACCTACCTCCCCTACGACAAGCACCAGTTTGTTTTCTGTATTTAAGAGTCTGTTTCTTTGTTTGTCCCTTTTAACTTGTTTGCTCACTTGTATTGTTTCTTAAGTTCCACATGTGACTGAAATCATAGTATTTGTCTTTCTCTGACTGATATGTTTTTAGCATTAAAAATAATATAAATTAGGCCCTTCCATGTTGTTATAAATGGCAAGATTTCATTCTTTTTTATGGCTAAGATTCCATTGTACATATACATTCTTTATCATTCATGTTTCAGTGGATAATTGGTTGATTCTGTATCTTGGCTCCTGTGAATAATGCTGTACTAAACATGGAAATGCATAAATCTTCCTGAATTAGCCTTCATTTTATTTGGATAAGTATCCCAAATCAATGCTGTCCATGTATGGTTTGTCCTCATTTTTAGGAATTCTATCCCAATTGACTATCTATATGAACACTTAAATTTGGACCATGATATTTGTGAATTTGTCATGTCACTGAGCTACCAGTTTGAGTTGTATGTCAGTAAGTTTCCTATAGCAAATGAAATTGGAAATAAAATATAAGTCTCTTGCCTATAAATATTAAATTTATGTCACTTCTTAGCAAAGTGCTAATAATCAATATAACTAACTTCTGTAAAATTATGGAATTTATGACAGTAAATTAAGTATCAAAGTAAATATGTATATGTATGTAAATATATATGTATGTATATGAGAAAGTATGTATAAAAAAGAATATATACATTCTCAAACTTAAATGAGCATTTTTGATGGCCAATGATAAGTGACATTTTAATTTTCTAGATAATGTTAATTTGACGAAAGAAAATTAAAGGCATAGTGACATTTGGTATAGTTTCCCTTTATTTCTTGAAAATGATGAATTTTGTGCTAAATGTACTGAAAATACTTGTTAAGTCCTAATTTTCCTCTCTTGTTATCATTGCCAACCCAGAACTATAATACATGTAATGAAATACTATTGTGAGGCTAATTTTCAGAGTTGATATTCATGTATAACAAATCAAAGCCTTAGCTTTGCTAGCATTTTCTTTCCTGACACTACAGAAGATACATATTCCCCAAGTGTCTAATATCCTGGGATATATAACTGAAGCAATAGCACCCTTGTCAAAACACTTAACACTCAGGTTATAGACACTATGTGTACTGCCTGATTTGTGAAGCACTTTCTTAAACTCTTAATGATTTTCTCTTTAGGAAGATCTTCAGGTTGTAACATATGTATAAACTTCCAGGTCCAATATTTGGAACTCTCATTTAAAGATATACTTTAAGATATGGTATCTTTAAGCTACTTCCTCATGAGTTGGGCATTTTTCTTCCTTAATATTAGGTAAAGAGCCAATTCAAACCTTCTGGCTATAGTTATGTTTGGCAGATTTGGCTTTCTTGGGACTTGAGAAATCATAGAAAGCCAAGAAAAAGAGTGAAAAGTGTCTTGGAAGCATGGTGAAGAAAGCTATTGACTTTTACTATTTAAGTTGATCATGACAGAACCCATTTGTAAAATTAAACTTCGTAAATCACAAACTCTCCTGTAAAATCTTGAACAATATATTTCAATAAAGTTTGGAGAAAAGTAAACTATTTTATTGGCATAAATTCAGAGAGGAAAGAACAATTAGAGCATTCCCAGGCTCTGGTTTTTGGAGGATAGTATCAGATAGCAAATCACTTTATATTCCACTAATATAAGATTATATGGTAAAATTAAGTAGAGGGAGTAGTTTTCAAACTGGTAAAGGGACAAATGGAATGAGGAAAAACCTTATACAAATGAAGGGGAATATGTATAAACAATAAATGGGACGGATGGAATGCACAAAATAAGATATATTTTGAAATATATCATGAATGATCAATAATCACTCTAAATATGAAACTCTCTATAAAGCTACAGATAATATTTATTATTAAAGCAAAAATACCAGACAACATAGAGTTTAATTAAAAAAACATTCTTAAAAACAGGAAAAGTACAGAAGTAAGAGGTTTAATTCCTCTTGGGTCTTGATGAGATCAATTTATAAACACTCAAATGCATTTTGATATACCAGCAGCATGCAGTTAGACAATGCACTTTAAGATACAATAAAGCATCAACCAAATATTGTCTTAACAGATTCCTTGTTTTTTCTAGAAATATTCTATTTCTTGACTAGTAAAATTACATTTACCTGATCATTTTCTTCTATGTTCCTTGCCATTTTCCTACAAATCTATTAAATTTAAACATTGTTTTTATTATTTTGTTTATCAGTTTAATAAGCATATTATTTTGTAATCATAATTATAATGACATTGATATACGTGTTTTATAAATAAGCAGCATAATTGGGACAACCAGTGAATTTCCTCCCTGGCTAATAATCTCTTAATTCTTTGTTATCTTTGATTAATCATTTTACTTGAATAATTATTGCATTCTAGGCACAATTTCACTGATCTGATTTTTTGATTATGCTGTTCATGCTTTCAATGGCTTTTTACACCAAGAAAATATTTTCATATTCCTGTTTACAGGACCCTTCACATGTCTATTGCCTGCCTCTATAACTTCATTACACTCTCAGGTAACAGGGCTACTTTGAAGTATTTGGACAATCTACTTTCCTTTAATAGCTCCTTTACTACTTGGTTTTATGACATCCTTTATCCTTTTCTTTACAGAAAATCAAATAATGGCCCAGAGATACATAGTAAGACCTAAGACCTAGAGCCAGAAACTAGTAGTATCAGTCACTAAATTCCTGAATCATGTTATAAAGGAAAATTAGCATCTTTTAGTTTTGTAACAGAGTAATTCTAAAATATATGTTAGGAGGAAAGGCAAGCAGCAGGTTCCTAGGTTATTCCTCCAACCTCAATACCATCTTAGGACATGACTCTTGGGCAATCTCTGTTACAATTTTAACCAGAACACTTGTTAGGAATTTTCAGAACCCAGTTGTGAGATTCTGGCCAAAGACTACCTCTAGGATTAAGTACCTTTATCTATTGTGAAGACCTGGTAATAGGTATCCAGCATTTATGAGTGGCGGCTAATCTAGAGAATAGGCCCAGCCTCTGTGCTTGAGCATTTATGAGTGGCAGCTAATCTAGAGAATAGGCCCAGCCTCTGTGCTTGAGGACTATGTAATTTATAAGATATCGAAGTAGAAAGAACCAATACTGATGGCTTCCATGATTTGAGGTTGTCCATACACACTCAAGCCTTTTATGACTATGCACATCTTCAGGCCTTCAAAATCTGCCTGGAATGCATAGGTTGTCTGAGATGCTGTTGCTGTTTTCCTGTTTTGTTTCCTGCCCTGTATACTTTCTTATAACTAAGTAAACTTGATATTGGTTGAAGCTTCTGGTAAAACTTGTTTCTCTTATCAATCTGCTCTTATCTAAGAGTTGATGCTCCTATAAGTTGGCAGTATTTTAAAAACTGCACAACCCAGATGACACTAAAACAATCCTTTCGAAATTTCAGTGAAACTCTGTTTAATTTTATCCTTATATGACCTGATACAAGTAAACAACTTTTTCACCAGGTTATACAAACATCTACACTAAGTTTTCCAGATGCAATGGGCAACAAGTAGAATATGATGTATCCAAAGGAATACAAACTTGCTATCTTTTGAATTCATACTATACATTAAGATGTTTAATAAATATTTCTAAATTATTTTCTAGTTGTGTCCTTACATACTTATATAGTAGCCACTAGTATCGGGGGACACTTGTCAAAAATTCGATATAATCAGTCAGAGCAAATAGTTGCCTTTACTTCCTCCAGAGAGGATTAGATTAAATCTCAGCTGAAATTTTGATAAATATTGTGTAGTTAGATGTTTATTTTCCTGGTGATATCTGAAGAATATATTTCATTAATTTTCCACTTAGCCAATTTTGATGGGCCAGTCATATAAACTGTCATTTTGTTATTTTATACATATTCAACAAAGAAAATATACTTGAAAGATATAGATCTATGTAGCAAACTCTTTTTAAAGTAAAAAACTGATAATCATAAAATTTACAATAGCGGTTACTTCTATGGAAGAGACAGAGAGAAGGAGCAGTCAGAAAATTTCAAAGTAATGCTGTTGTTCTGGTTCTTAATTAGGGTGACTAGGTCATGCCTGAATTATTATGCTTAATAGTATTCACATGTGATTTTGATTATATAATTGCATCTGAGAAGTGTAACTGGGAAAGTCCTTGGGACAAGATAATTGTCTATGCTAACTAAAGTAAAGTAACAGGAAAATTACAATGTGTCTTAAGTGAAAACTTCTTTTGATTCATTATTTTAAGAAGCCTAATCTAAGCCATTCTGTGAAAAAAACTCCCCAAAAAGTAAAAATGATCTGTGCAGTATATTTAACTTAAATGTAACTTATAATGTACAGATAATGTATCTGTTTTTATTTCCATATATATTTAATAATCAGTACTAATGTTTTATGATTGCAATTGAATTTGTACTGATGAAATCACCAGATACCATTCAATAGTAAGGAAAGAGCTTGACTCTTTTTAACTTGACATAGGTATTTTTATTCTATGTTATAAATTGCCCCAAGATTAAAATAACCCCCATTTATTATCTCATAGTTTCTGTGGTTTCAGAAATCTGGGCATGACTTAGCTGGGTCTTGGCTTCACATTTCTCACAAAGTTGTAATCTGTGTCAGCCTAGTGTCTGTTGTCTCATTCAAAGGCTCAAATAGGGAAAAATCTCCTTCTAAACTCACCTATTTATTGTTGGCAGCTTTCAGATCCTTGTGGATTGTTGGCTAGCAGCTGTCCACAGTTTCTTGTAACATGATATCTCAAATGTGAAAATTTACTTCCTCAAAGCTGTATGCTGAGAAGACAATAGAGTCCACTTGCAAGACAAAAAATATGAGATTTTGTAACCTCATCATGGAAGTGACATATAACTTTGCTGTGTCCTATCAATTCTATTCCCATTTAAGGGCTCAAGATTATACGGTCTGTCAATACTGGGTGGTGGTGGTCATTGTTAGTTATCACCAGAAGTGTATTTAGTACACATAGAAGGTACAAATTAATTAACTTGAGTAACTTGGGTGCTTGGAATAAATCAGTAGAAAATATATCTAGTTGGAAAGGTATGGTGTATTTCAATGTGAGAATAAGGCATGCCAAATCACTGCATATTTGTAGCTACTGAGATTGAAGGTATAACTTTCCCTTATGGTAGCATTTTACACAATTAAATTTAATTCATCTGACTAATTTCCTTTCAGGCAGAGAGTCAGACACAGGAGAGATTTGGTCTAAATTATAGTCATTTAGATAGTATAGGTAATTACGTCTACTAGGATTCTGAACATTTCATATGCTTTGATCAAATATTATGGTTTTTAATATCAATATAAATAATCAAACGACTCAAAAATGTGTTCAAATATCTCAATCTCAAGTATTAGCAATAAAAATTACTATTTATATTTACTCTCTGAAAACACTAAAATGGTTAAAATTATTATTTATCACATCAAAATATACAGCACAAATCCATCTTAAAAGTAAAAGATATGGATCTTAAATCAAAATAACAACTCAGCAGATAAGTGTACGTTAAGGGAATAATAGGTATGTGAATTCTGTAGCAATCACCAATACATCTTTAAAGTATTAAAGATTAAAACTTTGCCAAACCACTTAAATATATAGAAAATATATGGTATCATGGTATGAACCAAGGTCAGCAACTTAAATGCTTTATGACCTGGGGGGGGGGGGGAGAAGGCTAATTTGTTTTTGTTGCATCTTCGAAATGGTGATAACAGAACTATCTACTTTGTAAGAGTTTAAATACAATAATGCATTTATGGTACCCAGACCTGGCTTACTCAGGCCCTTTTAATTCTCCAAGCTTTTTTGAACTCCTCAGACACCATTCTGAATGAAAAAAAAAAAAAAAAAGCCTTCAGTCCTTCTGAGATCCCAGGTGTATCCACCATCTCTTTTCAATTGTCATATGTCACATGTAGCGAACCACCTCCCCCTTTTCCCTTGCTACTGGAAATCGCTGCAAATTCAAAATCTTTGCTTATTTTTTTACATTTCAATAAACCATCTCTGATCCTTTTCAGGCCATTATTGGCACATATTTTTTAATAACCCCATTCCAGCAGGCTTACTTATTTTATGGATATTTCCACATAGTTGGTAGTTATTTATTTTTATGTTATCTCAGTAGTCAATGGGTGCTGTACAACAGAGCAGAGGCCATGTCTTTTAACATAGTAACCCTAGTTACAGCCCTTGTGCCCCATATATCATAGATGTTCAGTAAATACTGTAGCAAAGGAAAAGAAGCATACATGATTCTTCTGTATGTCTGATACCATGTGTCCTCCACATATTTTTCTTTAATTCTCATTACAAAGCTATGAGGCAGCATTTTTGTCTCCACTTTAGAAATGATAGAAGTCTGAAAGAGTTAACTCCTTTTCAAAAGATCACACTCTGGTAATTATAAAGCAGGGAATGGTTCCTAGACCTGTCTGGTCTAAAGTTCATGCTCTTTTCACTAGCCCCTGCTTGAGTGAAAGATGACTAAAGCTGCATTTAAACAAGGGTGCCTGGTGTCTATGTGCATTATTCAAGGACTAATAGGAGCTGAAGTTTGCTTTAGAGAAGAAAAGGCTATCTAAGGACAAGGGAGGCTGTTAGGGAAAGAAGTAGCACAGAAAAAGAAAACTAATGGCAAGACCACCTAGACCAGAACCTGCAAATGATGATACCAAAGAAAGCCTGGGGACCAATAAGGAGTAGCGTCTCCTAGATCACATGGTCATTTTAGGAAGTGTCTACACTGTTTACTCAAGGCTATATAAACTTATTATTTTTGTCTAACAAAATCCAGTGAGAACATGCAGTACTTACTGACACTACAAAGTAAAGGGAGAAAGAATTGCAGACGGGCTTAGGTTTCAAACCATCATGGTAAAATGTCTTAAAAATGTGATGTCTTTCCATATTTATCTACTGTACAACTACAAATTCTGTAACAGTATAAGGCTATCACTTTACTTTGTGTGGTGGTTAGTTTTATGTGCCAGCTTGACTGGGCTATGGGTACCCAGGCATTTGATTAAACATTATCTGGAGTGTATACATGGGGATGATTCTGAATGAGATTAACATTGAGTCAGTAGATCCAGTAAAGTGATTTTGTGTGTGTGTATATATGGCTACTATCATGACCATCATAGTAAAAACTGGAAATTGACCTCAAATTTTTGTTATCTATTTTCCTGCTACATTTTTGTTGTTATTTTCTTTATTATTTATCACTTTTTAACAAGCTCATTTACTCAATATTCCATTTTTGGATTGTTGCATGACAAATGACCCCAAAATTCAGCAGTCTAAAAAAATAAAATTATTATTTATGGCTTTTGTGGATCAGAAATTTAGGAAGAGCTTGCATACGGTGGTACTACCTTAGGGACTCAATGATTGCAGATAGATCATTACTGGAACTGTAGCATCTAAAGGCTGGCTAGTGATTTCTTTCTTCAGAGTCTTAAAGTTTCTCCATGGTGCCTTTCAACCGGTGCTTGTTTGATCTTTCTTACAATATGGAGGAGTAAGGACAACTGAATTTCTTACAGTTCTGGGCTCCAGGGTGAGTTCATTGGCAAAAAAATGGAAATTGTTTTATCTTTTCTACCTAGCCTTTGGAAGATATACAGCATCACATCTTTCTGATTACAGTGAAGTTATAATTTGGCCCAGAGTCAAGCAAAGGTGTCATGGTCCCCACTTTTGACCAGAAGAGTATTGAGTTCACATATAAAAAAGCATATAGGACAGGAGATATTGTTAAGCTGTTATCAGAATATACATTCTGATGGGGCACCTGGGTGGCTTAGTCAGTTGAACAAAGGACTCTTGGTTTCAGCTTAGGTTATGATCTCATGAGTTGTGAGATCCAGCAGGTCTGGGCTTAGTGCTCAGCCAGGAGTCAGCTTGAAGATTTTCTCACTCTTCCCCTCCCCACACTCTTGTGTGCATGCACATGTGATCTAAAATACATAAATAAATACATGCATGCATACAGACAGACATCTTTTAAAAAATAATATACAAAATAATACTCTTATTTATTATATGCTGATGTCTATTGCATCCCCCAATACACACATTAGAATATAAATTACACAAGGACAGAGCTGTTTGTGTGTTGGGTTTATACGATTATTCAAAAAGTTATTGACTTTCATCTTCTAATCAGGTACCCTATGAAATTCCTCATGACATGAATTATCTTTCAAATGATTCTTTGGAGATTTACCAGGTAGTGCCATCTTGACATCCATGAATAATGATGCCGGGATCCCTGGGTGGTGCAGTGCTTTGGCGCCTGCCTTTGGCCCAGGGCGTGATCCTGGAGATCCGGGATCGAATCCCACATCGGGCTTCCGGTGCATGGAGCCTGCTTCTCCCTCTGCCTGTGTCTCTGCCTCTCTCTCTGTGTGTGACTATCATAAATAAATAAAAATTAAAAAAAAATAATGATGCCACTTGAAATCTTTTATGTAGAACTTACACACCCAAACTTGAATATTTTATAAATATTAGTTCATGTAATATAGATTTATAATGTATTCTTCTCATTATTGCAATTTTATATACCTTAAAAATAGTGTTGGCTAGTAATGATAACAACCATATTTCTTTCTTAAGACATTGTTGTCCATATATTCCTTGATGGTAAATAATGCACTTTTTTTTTAACATTTTGTCCTATGTTTTTAAGCTGATGGGTATAAAATAGTTTATGTATTTTTAAACTTTATTTTATATTTGTGTGTGTGTGTGTCACTTATGTCAATGTTAAAATACAAGTATCTGTGGACCCAGGGATGGGGGTCTTTGAATTCTTCAAATTTGCATAAATGTATTTTAAAGTTGTGTACATTAAATATGATGATACATAGGGACTGCTTGTTAATTTGCCTATTACATAGGATGTACAAAACCTGTTACCCATCCCAACCCCCAAACTTTTGCAACAGGCATTCAAATGTGCCAGATGTTCTAGGAATTTGATATATAACAATGAACAAAGTACACAAAGATGTTTGTATTCATATATATGAGAAACTAATATATTTTTTGTATGAAATGAAAATACAAATTTTTTTTAGATTTATTTGTTTTAGAGACAGAAGAGGAAGCAAGTAGGAGGAGAGAAGGAGAGAGAGAATCCCAAAGTAGACTCCCCACTGAGCACAGAGACTAGTGTGGGACTCAGTTCTAGGACCCCAAAATCATGGCCTGGGACAAAATCAAGAGTTGGCAGCCCAACTGACTGAGCCAGCCAGGTGCCCCAAAAGTGCAACAGTTTGGTGGCTTAGTCAGTTAAGCATCTGCTTCGGCTCAGGTAACGATCACAGGGTCCTGGGATGGAGTCCCACATCAGGCTTCTAACTTAACATGGAGCCTGTTCTCTCTCTCCCTCTGCCTACTGCTCCTGCTGCTTGTTGTGCTCTCTCTGTCAAATAAATAAATAAAATATTTTTGTAAAAAGTGCAACAATTTAAACTAGAATTCTATTTGACCTTAGGAGTACAGATATGTCAGTAAATAAAATGACTTTATTTTAAAAATTTATCTCTTACACATACTTATAGGTAATATAGCAACAAATAACAAATGCAAAATAAAAATCAGCTTTTATATGACCACTTAAGTTAGCTGTTGATATGGCATATAAAATGCTATTTTTTCAGAAATAGAGCTTTTTCTTTATAAGAGACTATATTAATTTTAGAATCCTTATTAGCAATAACACACAAGGTTACAGAAACAGTAATAAACAGAAATTGAAAACATATTTCAGAATACAAGGCTAGATATATTATGAAATAAATAACCAAGTTTTCTCTCCTGATCTCTATTTAATAAATATTTACAAGTGCCTGTATTTTTTTTCCAGACACTATGTGAGGCATTATAGATAACACAATGAAAAGGAAAGGTATATTCTATGACATGATAGAGCTTAGAGAGGAGTAGAAGAAAGCTAAAATAAACACATAAAAGTAAGAAATTAAATCAAATATTCATAAACTTTGCCAAATTGTTGATATGGAAAATATAGTAATACAAAAGAGAATAATAGGAGCAATGTATTTTCAGTATCATGGCAGAGGCTGCTTGATATTCTAAAGACATATTTCTACTTCCTCTGGAGTAGAACTCAGATTTTTTAATGAGTACCTCAACGCTTCAAATAAGTACTGACTTACCGAATTTTTCTTGATATTAGCAATGGCCATGTAACCAACATCCAGTCAGTGGAAGAAAAATAGAACTGTCTCTTCTTTATCTCCATCCTGACATCCAAATGTGATGTGAGGACTTAAAGCCATTATTGTGCACCATAAGATGGCAGCCACATGTTGAGAAAATAGGAAGAGCAAAAGAGAAGGTTATGATTACCCAGTGACTGTGAAACTACTAGGTTACCCCAAGACTCCCTATCAGGAGTTTTGCATGAGAAAGAATTAATTCCTTGAAGTTGAAACATAGAGATTGGAAAAAAGAAAAAAAAAAAAAACAGTCCTATGAATACAAGTTGAGTGAAGTAATAAGGCCAAGGAAAGACAGAAAACAAAACAGCAGGAAAGTGTTTTGCCTTAAAGAAATAAGGCTAATGTTGATTAAATAAAGTGTATTGGTGAGAAGATATTAAAATAAAAAGTTGAAAAAAAGATTTGAAAGGTGCACACCATTCTTCGATTATAGAATTGTTTATTCAACACCCACTCTGTGCTTACTACTCTTTGAAGCTTAAAAATATGGCAGTGATCCTGTCAGAAAAGGTTGCTTTTTTTCATTTCATTATTTTCCTGGCAGAAGATTAAAACATAAGTAAACAAGCAAATGATAATAGGTAGTATATAAGAGAATTATATAACATTTGGATGAGGTTGTCTATTGATGTAAGAAATAGTAGGTCATATTCTAAATTCAATGGAAATAGAATGCTAACAGGGAAATGACACGACTTAAGATATTAGTGTAGTTATCATATGGAGAATAGATTGGAGAGGGTAAAGATACCTATTAGAGGCTGAACTGTGTCTTCATAAGATATATATTTTTTTTGGCCAGGAAATTGACTATAAATTTAGAAAAAAAATCCAGAAATTTAATAATTTGATAAAAACACAGGGCATACTGCCTTCTGGTTTCAGCCCTTGCAAAGTACTTATTCATTACTCCCAACTTTACAGTAAGAAAAAGACTAACCTTCAAATTTTCCCTTGATATTAGTCATGGCTACCTTACAAGCTAAATATCAATAAAATTTCTTAGATGCATCAGAGAACTGAAATTGCTGGCAAACTACCAATCCCAAATACAGAGAGTCAGGTATATTCGGATAGTCACAGCTGAGATCTGCTTATGTGGAGTAGAAGCTGCCAGATGCCACAAGTTGGCAGGATATTTGAACACTATATTTGACATAGTGCTGGAAGTGGAGTGAAGACTATCATGAGACTGAAAAGCTCCTGATGTTTTACACTGGTGGGAATTTTCTACACTTTTGCAGATTTTTCCTCAGATACCTCACCAAGTTCTCAAAGAGTGGATTAGAGAATGTTCCCGAGATGTAATGTCAGGGAAAAGGGGGACAGTAGACATTGTGAAACTGCTCAGACACTTATCCCCAACAAAGCCTTGACCCCTTGGGAAAAGAGTGACCAGAGTGCAATTCAGGAACCTTACCCATGTCAAGGAATGGACCAGACCAAAGAAGCTAGCTCTAGCCTTCTTGGCACATCTATCTATCCATCCACCCATCCATGCACAAATACATAAATAAAAATATAAAGAAAAATAAGAAATAAATGATAATGAATGAATGGATGGATGAATGAATGAATGAATGAATGGAAGAATGACATAATCTATAGGGGATAAGCCTATGAAGAGAGTCTGGGAACACTGTCACTAGGGAAGAGACGAGGGGATAAAAAAAAAAAAGAAGCTCTACTTCTGGAGAAGGGCAGAAATATTTCTGAAGGGCACACTCACCAAACACAGGCCCCCTGAAAGACTGAAAATTAAAAGGATCATGTAATGGCCTCACTCTTCCACAGCCTACCTTTACACTGAGAAGTGCTAAACAGTAATAACAGTGAATTACAGCTACAAGACATAGACTTTCTCTGAGGTCCAGCATAAGGTGAAACTCCAAGGCCAAAAGTTGATAGAAAAAAAAAGCCCACTAGAGCAGTTTGAAGCCCCTGGTGCCTATATTCAAATGAAGTAGGAAACACAGCCCAACAACTAGAAAGGTTAATATAAAACTTCACTCTAAAGGTCATTTATCTCAATAAATATTACTCCATACAATGTCTGGCTTTGGACAAAAAAATTGCATGCATGTTAAAAGGCAAGAACAAATGTGTCTGAAGAGACAAAGCATTCATCAGAGCCAGATTCAGGTATGATACAGATGTTGGAACCATCAGACATAGAATTTGAAATAATTGTGATTAACACATTAATATTTCTGATTGGAAAGTTTGAAAAAAAAAGGAAAGTTTGGCAACAGGCAAGTCCAAATAGGTCATGTCAACAGAGAGATAAAAGCTATAAGAAAAAAGGAAGGGGAGGAAATTCTAGATATTAAAAACAAAGTAAGAAAAAAGAGTACCTTTCATTGACTTATCAGTAGACTCAACAGGATAAAGGAAAAAAGAATCACTGAACTTGAAGAAGGGTGAATAGAAACTTCCTGAAATGAAATAAATATGGAATAAAATGATCAATGGTTGCCAGAGGTTCAAGTGGAAGGGGGAGGGTTGAATAGGTAAAGTGCAGGGCTTAGAGGGATGAAGCTATTGTACGTGATACTCTAATGGGAAATGTAAAATATCAAATACTTGTCAAAATTCATAGACTTTATAGCAAAAGAGCAAACATTAATGTATGTCAAGTGTTAAAAATGATTTAGCAGCCTAGGAGATAGCTGGCCTGAATGCAGGATGTGACAAAAGAATCTAAATGTATTAGCAATGTATAAAACATCAATGAAGGAAATGGAGAAAAGTCGCTGACCTCAGTAAGTTTGGAAAAGTTAGGAGTCTGTAAGACAAAAAGCAAAAGAAACTGTACATAAACACTATACTTTGTTGGTACAGTTGTTTCCCACAGGGTTATCAGTTAATGATTCTGGAAGCACTATGCTTCTATGATGGAATTGAATAATCAAGCAAATGGATGTTGAATGGTCAGAGCCTGGTTTCTCACTGTTGGAGTAAAGGTTACAGATAACCAGGGGAAGTAGATGAGAACAATCCATGTTATGATGGATTAGAATCGGAGACATCTGTATGAACTCATGTTTAGCTTAATATGGATTCAGATGGTTACACGTAGAAATCTTTGCATATATGTTCATATACACAAGTTAGCCTACACACATATGTTTCCTTTCTCTGTCCGTTGAGAGGGCCTAGAAGCAAGGAAACTTTAGTAGCAATGAGCAGAACCAGCACTCAGATCTATACTATCCTCCAATAAAAGGAACTTGTACTTGTTAAAAATAAATAAATAGTTGATTCTGGACTATGGAAAGAAATAGATAAGATAAGCCTAGAGCTTCTTGTACACCAAAGGTAAGGAAGCCATTAAAAACAAGCAAACAAATGAAAATCCTCAAATATTGTACTGTATTAAAGGGACATGGAGGCCAACTGAGACTTCCCAGTGACGAAGAATGGAACAATTTGAGCAAGAAAGTGAATTCCTAATGGATTATGTAAAATCAATAGTCATCACCCTAAACAATACAAATATTTGAATGAATAAATAAATAAGAGGTGGAGAATAGATAAATCTCTTATGTATTATATTTCAAATAATTTATGGAGATACTCCTCCCTGGAGACTAAATATACCATCCTACTCCTTAAGTGTAGGTTATAAATAATAACTTTCAAAAAGTATAGTATAGGGATCCCTGGGTGGTGCAGCGGTTTGGCGCCTGCCTTTGGCCAAGGGCCTGATCATGGAGACCCAGGATCGAATCCCACGTGGGGCGTCCGGTGCATGGAACCTGCTTTTCCCTCTGCCTGTGTCTCTGCCTCTCTCTCTCTCTCTCTGTGACTATCATAAATAAAAAAAAATTCAAAAAGTATAGTATAGAATGGGTATAGATGGATATGCAAAGATTTGATCAAATTTCTTAACTCATTTTAAACAAATATGCAAGCAAATAATGCAATCAATATAGAATTCAATATGTTTTCAATGAAACTTCTCTTTAACGAAATACATATTATAATCTTTGCTAAACTAGAGGTTTCCCTATTACATTACTCACTTGATAATTATTTAAAAGAAAATGCCAGAATATATATTGTTTCATCAAGAAATATGCATCTCCCATTTCCTCTTCATCTGGGTTATACATTATTCCCATGTGCAGTAACAAAATTCTACACTTTCCAAAGTATAAAACTACACATCTCTTTGAAAAGTACTCTTATAATTTTGCATATTATACACCAGATTATACAATTGCAAGAATATAAACTACTTTCATAAGATTATAACATAAGAACTAGTTGTACATTTAATGAATAAAATTGAATATTATCTTCCTGTAGGCACTAAACTCAAATGTATCTTTGCTCTTTTTAATTGTATTCAAAATCCTGGTTTTAAGGACACCTGGGTGGCTCAGTGGTTTAGTGCCTGCCTTCGGCCCAGGATGTGATCCTGGAGTCCCAAGATTGATTCCCACATTAGGCTTCTTGCATGGAGCCTGCTTCTCCCTCTGCCTGTGTCTCTGCCTCTCTCTCTTTCTCTCTCTCTCTCTCTCTCTCTCTCTGAATAAATACATAAACAAACATACAAACAAACAAACAACAAACTCCTGGTTTATGGTAGATAAAATCAGAAAACTTAACTGTTTCTTGCGCATGACATAACCCACCATTGTTTGCAAATCACCCTTTAAAACACACAAACAAACAAACAAACGAAACAAACAAACATGTGCTTGATTCTGTTATATCATTAGGCCTTTTCTGTTTCCTTTGTGGTAAATTAGAATCTTTTGTGATTGCCTTCAGAGAGCTCTCCTGCTGTTTTAAGCATACATGCCCATTGATATTACGGTTTTCAAAACATGTAATAAATTGTGAATTACATAATATATAAACAATTAAAATGTAGATTAAGGTTTCTTAGAATATTACTGTCAGCAAGGGCGTGATGTTTTATTTTAGAGCTATTCAAAGTAATATATTAATATTTATGACATTTACTCAAGCCTCACAATCTGTTATGATTTGTTTCTGGGACCAAATGTTTCCTTGTTATAAATCTGTTAAAAGAAAAAAGTAGTATTTGTACCTAGCAACATCTAATAATGTTTGACTAGTGAAAAGATCCACTCTCTGTAATATGTAAATAATATTGGGTAGAATATATTTCATATGGAATAATTTTATATCTTTAAAAATTCATTTTATCAGAATTTATATTTTTGAGTTTTACTGTGTGCAGTATAGAATGCTATGCACTGTGTAGATTCAAATGGCTTGGTGTCAGAAATGAGCGAAATCACAGGCTGTACCACCAGCTTTCAAAAGAGGAATAGTTTTGAAGCTCAGGCATAGCTAGATCTGCCAAAACCGTGAATGCTTTGGCAACTAAATTTATGATGAAGATTCCCTGGCCCAATTTCTTTTTGATTTTTTTTTATCCTGAGAGATTTATGTTTACTTAGGTTGAAAATCTTTATGACCTTATACAGTTTAATAAAAACTTCTGTTGTTTTTGTTTTCTTTTAGATATTCAGTGTTGCAGCTTTGGTTGGGGTTAGCTATCTTTCAAAAAAACGAAACAAAACAAAACAAGATAAAAGTTAAAAGACTATGCCCTGAACTAATATTCCTTAAAAAGAGAGAGAAATATTCCATAGAATATTAACAGCTATGTACCACAAAAAAACAAACAAAAATAAATCTCCAGTGTTAAATAAATTTGAGAAATATTGAGTCAAACTATATTATACATTTCCTTGATGAAAGGATGATGATAGCATTCATGATAAAATAAACTGAACACTGAACTACCAAAAGAAGGATTTGTTTTTTTAATAAGTGTGTGTGTGGGGGGGTGACTATACGTATATTGAGAAAGGGAGAGAGAGAGAGGAGAAAGAGAGAGAGAGAAAGAGGAAGAGAGAATTATTGACTCATATACATATTGGAATACATAAAATCATTTATGTAAAAAATGTAAAAGCAGCTTTAGTATTTTTCCAAGGCTGAATCTAAATTTGACTAATCATGTTTCAATTATCTATGTAGTATATTACATGTGACAGCCATTGTTTCTAAACATATACCAACTGAAATTATTAACATTAAATAATGTTCTCTCTAAAAAGTAAATCAACTTTAAAGTTTGTCAATATCTGAGCAACATAAAGAAGATTTCAAAATCATTTGTGGCAAAGCAAAATCCTATGCCAAAAATCATGTCTAAATGTTTTAATTTGAAAGTATTTTTAAGAATTAAGTAATTAATTGGTGCTATATATTTGTATTTAACTGGATGCCTACCACACAAAGAGAAATTAACCCCAAGTGCCTTAAGAACCATAACTTAAACAACAAAACCTAACGTATTTAAAAAATAGAGGATTATAACATTCTAACTGTGTTAAAGGTCATACTTTCATTAAAAGGAAGCAAAAGGACTATTATTTAATTTCTATTATTTAAGAATATAAATTTAAGAATTTAAGAAATTATTAAGTAATTATTTAATTACTATTATTTAAGAACTCTGTTTTATTAAGTCACAAAACAATTCTCAAACTGGAGA
Organism: Vulpes vulpes; assembly: GCF_048418805.1. NCBI lineage: Eukaryota > Metazoa > Chordata > Mammalia > Carnivora > Canidae > Vulpes > Vulpes vulpes. The sequence continues at coordinate 95,591,992 of NC_132784.1, read as the reverse complement.
TCTTTGTTACATGTCTAACTGGTTAAGAAGGGCTCTGATATTATAAACTCACAATCTCAAAAAAGAGACAATTCAAGAGAAAAGAGGTAAAGCAGAAGAAATACAAATGACCAATAATCATGAAAAATTACTAAATATCATTGTTAATCACAATATTAAATTCACAATTAAATCTTTTACATAAACCAAAAAAAAAAAGTAAAATCTTTTAATAGCAAGTGTTGACAAGGATTAGGCTCATTAGATTTTGCACTGTGCAAAGTCTGTAATAAATTAAACTATGCAGTTGGAAGAGAATGGGCCTTAACATTTTAAAGTGAGCAAGTATGTGTTCTAGTTGTAAGACTCAGCATTTACACTAGTAGGTTTATATCTTAGAGACGGTCTTAATCATTTCAACCAGTAAACATGCATAAAAATTGCACTATTGCCTTGTTTTTAAGAACTAAATGATAATAATCCCCAAATCTAAACAGAATAATGGAAAAATAACTTAGTGTTTACACAATGGAATATTATAAAACACTGAAACTGAATAAACTTCAGCTTCATGTGTCAGCCTGGATTTATCTCCTATGTATAATGTTGAGTGAAAAAAAATTTAAAACTTTTATAAGAATTGAAATAATTATTCTGATTCTATATAGTACAAAAATTAGTAATCTATTAATATTAAATTGGGTTGTGTAAGTAAGTGATACCATTTTATGCTATGTAGGGGGATTTTTTTAAAAAAGATTTTATAAGGATGCCTGGGTGGCTCAGTGGTTGGGCCTCTGCCTTCAGCTCAGGACATGATCCCAGGGTCTCGGGATTGAGTCCCACATCAGGCTCCCTGCATGGAGCCTGCTTCTTCCTCTGCCTATGTCTCTACCTCCCTCTATCTGTATCTCTCATGAATAAATAAATAAAATCTTTAAAAAAATAAAAATATTTTATATATTTATTTGAGAGAGAGAACACAGAGGGAGAGGGAGAAGATGTTTATGTAATAGATGTTACATAAAGATAAATGGTTTTTGAATATAAGAAAAGTATTTAAGGACAACAATCTTATTGATGTGGAAGAGCTTGTTTCTTGTCTCCCTGAGTTGAAGAATGAAACTTGTGGACAACAGAGAGTGAGCAAAGCAGCAAAATTTTATTAATCAGAGATACAGAGAAAGCTCTCAAAAGTGAGAGGGGTCCCGACAGGGTTATCACTGAGGGCTTGTATGGTCTGTCTTTTATAGGAAACTGACCAGGACCTTGGTAAATTTATTGTCAATATCAGAGTGGATTTGCAAATATCATGGCTGTGTTTAGAACAAAACACATGGTCAAGTCCACATGGTGGACTTGTAACTCTCATAATGACAAACAAGATGTTCCTGTGAATATCATGAGCCCAAACAAGGTGTTCCCGTCTCTCTGGTTGATATCTCCTCCATAACATTTCTCTACATCTAGGATTTCTCTGAGCGTAGTTGATAACACCTTAATGACACATTTCTTTGTAGTCTGGTAAGTTTCTGTGATTACTTAGTAGCCATTAAGGGGGGATACTCTCTAATATTTTGGAGCTAAGGAACCAGGTTTGTTTTTCCTTTTTTTAAACTGTCTTATCTCTGTTTTCTTGGAATGGGTAGGAGCCTGACCCTGGGGCCTTTCCCTTATCTTTACCAGCCTAGCCCCATCTGCCCCTCACTCGTTCCTACATCATTATGAGGCAGTGACTTCATTTTCAACAGAGAAAATGAACATCAACTCAGAATGGAGGAAAAAGTTTTGTGTAACTTGTTTTGTGGTTATATTAAATAAATTAAAACATTTGATAACTACCATACCCTGAAAGTATATGAAATCACATCACTACTTTTAATGTTTGTTTTTTCCATTTGTTTCTCCCATTAGATCATTGTAGATTTATTGTATGTGCTCTCAAGATCCTTCTTTCTCTTAAAAGTATCTCATGTTATTGGAACAAATGAGAGATGAGACTTTGATCTTACTTCTATCCCTTTCCACTGTTTCAGTGGTGTTCCAACCTTAAACATTAGACACTAGGAATAAAGAATATGCTCAATCTGTGAGAAACCAATAACAGAGTTTTCAAAGCATAATAAGACCTTCCTACACAAGTTTGCTTAAATAGAAAATGCTAGTTGGATACACCATGGACTCATCCAATCTCACCAAGCCATCAAAACTCAGTGGAGCTACTTGAAAGAGAGACAGAGAAAGCTGCTGTCAGGTGCTAGAGGAGACCATTACAGCAACAAGACCTCAATGAAACATCTTTAATCACTCACTGTGATGAAATAAGCAAGTTCTAAACCAAAGAAAGCACTAACTTCTATTCCACTCCCCTCTGTGAAAGGCATACCCTGTTCAGAGTTAGGTCAGTACAGTCCCGGGGGTTGTCTCACTATTGAGGAAATCCAACAAAGACTCCAGCGGTTTTACAAACCGAGGGCCAAAACGGGGTGTGGAGTGAAGTCTAGGAGTAGAAAAGTACTGTGTACTAAGTCAGAGTGGGGAAAAGTGTCTTCATGGTTTCCCTTTCCTCCAGCCTCCCCATCCTCATAAGAAGGCTTGGGAGTGGATCCAGAAGAAGACCCCTCCCCAAGGCCTGGGATAAGGACCTAGAAATGCAAATATCTAGAAATCATAAGGATTAGAAGGTCGTGAGTCCTTGAATGAACCTCTTTTTAGAGACTGCAGTGCACTAATCTGATGTAGAGAGGACAGCTTTTAGGTAAAGTCTTTGTATTTCAGAATCTGACCTGAATAATCACATAAAGATATATAATCAGGAGCCAGACTCTCACAGGAAGTTTTCATAGTTAGGTGGGGACTAGGCCAGAACCAGAGGTAGGACCACACACAATTTTTTTTTATCTTATTGGATAAAGAGCATATATTAAATCCATTCCCTGGTTTAAACATTGCTTGATAATGACATTCAGTTGTCGTATTGCCATATGCTGAGAAATATCTATATGTAGTTAAAATATAGCTGAAACTTGTCTGTGGATGCTGAAAAAATAGAACAGAATGTTATATTGGCACAAATATAGTGAAGATTTCCTAATTAGAAGTGTTCAAGGAGACATTCATAGTTATATAATTTTAGATTTGGAAACAATCTGACATATCCAAATCAATCTATTGACTTTAAACAGGCATATAAAAAAGTAGAATTTAAAAAGTTTGTCTGAACTCACACAATTAATAATGGCATATCTGAGGCTAAAATCTAGAGCTCTTGGTTCATAAGCCTATGAACATTCCCCTGTATCACACAATCCTGAAGTCAAGAGGCATGTCAGATACTATTATAGAAACAGTATGAAATAATACTCAACAACACCAGTAGAGTTTGGACTACTTCATTTGGGAATTTCATATTCAAACTGCAAAAAACCAAAAGCAAAAAGGAGATAATAAAATAATCCAGTCTCTCAATTTATGAAAATTAATATTTCATAAAACCCCATATATATTGTGTATATACAGACCAAACACTGGGAATCCTGGCTCCCTGAAACAAATATTTAGAGCAAAAACAATACTGACTTTATTCACAGTGTAATAGTGATCTGATTGGTCAGAGCATTTTGCTCTCTGGATGAAAAGTCTTCTCCATTTCTTATTTTTCATAGTCACAAATGAAATACCCAACTACTGACAAGTAAACGTCAGTAACGTTCAGTGATTCAGACATTTCATGTGTGAAAGGGGCACACACAATTCCCGCAGAATAATTCTATCAACAGTGATGCAATGATTGCCTTTATGATAAGAGTGAAGATTTAAGTAAGCACTGATAGCTTTTGAGAATCATATTTAGCTGCTCCAAGACTGTCAATAGGTCACTTACATTGAGAAGGCTATTTTTGCTGTGTTATTTTATTTTGACAGTCAGGCACCTGGGCTTACTTGAATCTGATAAATTTTTAGAAAAATTTTCCACTCTTAAATAGCTTCTTTTGTGATGCACTGTAGTTACTTCTATTTGGGAATCCCTACTATATTTTACAATTGCAAATCACCTTACATAAACTTTAGCTTATATTCTAATATTGCTTTTTAAGAAGGCTCAATATTTTAAATTTGGAATATCTTAATATCTTACATCATTAGGTTTTATCACTTTACCTTCAAAATATCTAATAGTACAATCTAAAAAAATTCAAGTCAGTAATTGACCCACTTTATGCTATAGGGACATAAATTGGTAGTTATTCTATCCCTTTAAAAGGAATTAAAACTTTTTATAGACAGCAAAATGAAAAGAAGCTAGCATCAGAGAAATTATTTTTCAAGAATTTGTTTTGTCTTATGGGAAAATTGATTACATGTGTGGTTATAGATTGTTAAAGTTTTTAATTACATGTATGGGAATAGACATTTTTTGAGAATACAAGTGAATTTTATAAAAATGTTGGGTTTAGGGGCACCTGGGTGGCTCAGTAATTGAGCATCTGCTTTTGTCTCAGGGTGTGATTCCAGGGTCCCAGATTGAGTCCCACATCAGGCTCCCCACAGGGAGCCTGCCTCTCCCTCTGCCTGTGTCTTTCATAAATAAATAAATAAAATCTTTAAAAAAATAAAACAATAAAATAAAATGGTTGAGTTTAAATATCAGTTGCATGTTGTTTCTTATGTTTTACCTATTTTAATAGACATTTTATTATTATTATTATTATTATTATTATTATTACTTAGAGGGAGAGCACGTGAGTGGGAAGGGGCAGAGGGAGAAAGCGAGAATCATAAGCGGCTCCATGCTTAGCATGGAGCCCCGCATGGGGCTTGATCTCACAACTCTGAGATCATCACCTAAGCTGAAATGAAGACTTGGATACTTAACTGACTGAGCCACCCAGGTGTGTCTAAAGACTTTTAATTATTCCTTTAAAAAATGGTGTTTTTAATTTTTAGTAAAAAAAATTAAAATATTTTGACATCCATAAGAAAAATAAAGAATCCTTAATTCCTTATGATGTACAAAGAGGAATCAAATTTATATCAGATATCCATTTCTAGGAATATGTTTCTGGATGATGATGAAGTTTTTTCTTTATTAAAGTGTAGTTTATATATTATATTCATTTCAGGTGTACAGCATAGTGATTCAGCATTTATATGCATTACGAGTGATTATCATGATAATCTAGCTACGATTTGTGACCATACAAAGATATTACAATATTATTAACTATATTCCCTATGCTGTGCATTAAATCCCAGGACTTATGTATTTTATAAATGAAAGTTTCAGTAGAAGCTTTTTTAAATCCACTTCTCCTATTTCTTCCACTTGTCTACTTTCCCCATCTCACCCTCCATCAAGTATATGCTGTTCTCTGTATCTATGAATCTCTTTCTGTTTTATTTGTTCATTTGCTTTTTATTTAAGATTCCACATAAAGTGAAATCATACAGTATTTATCTTTTTGTATAACTCTGTATATAATTATCTGTATAACTTCTGTATATAATTTCTGTATAACTTCCATATATAATTTTCTATATAACCTCTGTATATAATTTCACTTTGCATATAACCCACTGATCCACCCATATTGTCACAAATGCCAAGACTTCATTCTTATTTATGGCTGAGTAATAATTCTAGATAGATAGATAATTTATATATATTATATATATCCAAATATATAATTATATGTATTATATATGTATTTAGATATAATTATATGTATTATATATTATACATATATTACATGTTATATATGTGGAAAATATATATGTTATGTCATATATTATATATATAAATATTTACCACACCTTTAAATTTTTTTATTATGTTTTAAAAAATTTTATTTTTATTTAATCATGAGAGACACAGAGAGAGGCAGAGACATAGGCAGGGAAGGACGCAGGCTCCCCGCAGAAAGCCCAATACAGGACTTGATCCCAGTATTCTGGATCACTCCCTGAGCCAAAGGCAGACGCTCAACCACTGAGCCACCCACCTGTCCCATCACATCTTCTTTATGTATTCAACTATTAATGGATACTTAGGTTGTTTGGCTATTATAAATAATACTGCAGTAAACATAGGGATGCATTTATTTTTTGAGTTAATGTTTTCATTTTCTTTAGATAAATGCCCAGAAGTAAAATTGCTCAATCATATGGTAATTCTATTTTATTTTTATGAGGAAACTCCAGTTTTTCACAGTGATTGTAGCATTAGGCATTCCCACCAACAGTAATAAAGGTTCTCTTTTCTCCACATTCTTGCCAGCAATTGTTGTTTCTTGTCTTTTCGATAATAGCCATTCTGACAAATGTATGGCGATATGTCATTGTGGTTTTGATTTGCAATCTCCTGATGATAGTAATATTGAGCATCTTTTCTTTTATCTGTTGGTCAACTGTACGTCTTTTTTGGAGAAATGTCTATTCCAGAAACTCACCCACTTTTAATTAGATTTCTTGCTTTTTTATATATATTTAGTTGTATGAGTTTTTAAATATATTTTAGATATTAATCCTGTGTTAGTTATTGTCATTTGTAAATATCCTCTTCCATTCAGTATATTACCTTTTCATTTTGTTAATGCTCTCCTTTGCTGTGCAAAAGCTTTTTAGTTTGATGTAGTTCCATTTGTTTTTGCTTTTATTGCCCTTGCCTTGAGGAAACAAGAGAGATCAAAACAAATATTGCTAAGACTGATGTTAAAGAGCTTGTTGCCTTTTTTTCTGGGGAGTTTTATGGTTTCCAATGTTATACTTCAGTCTTCAATATATTTTGAGTTTATTTTTGTATCTGGTGTAAATAGTGTTCCAGTTTCATTCTTTTGCTTATCTGTCTTGTTTTCTCAACACCATATTGAAGAGACTATCTTTCCCCATTGCATATTCTTGCTTCCTTTGTCAAAAAGTAATTGATCATATATGTGTGGATTTATTTCTGGACTCTTTATTCTGCTCCACTGACTTACATGTCTGTTTTTGTGCCACTATCACACAGTTTTGATTACTATAGCTTTGTAGTATAATTTGTAATCAGGGAACATCTTACCTCTAGCTTTCTTCTTTCTTAAGATTGTTTTTGCTATTTGGGGTCTTTTGTGGTTCCATGCAAATTTTAAAATTGTTCTTGTTCTGTGAAAAATACCATCAGTATTTTGATAGGGATAGCATTAAATGTGTAGATTGCTTTGGGTAGTATGGACATTTTAACAATTTTAATTCTCCCAATCTATGAGTACATATATCTTTCCATTTATTTTGTGCTATCTTCATTTTATTTTCATCAATGACTTACAGTTTTAGAGTACAGCTCTTTCACCTTCTTAGTTAAATTTATTCCAAGGTATTTTATTATTTTTGATGCAATGGCAAATGGGATGGTTTTCTTAACTTCTCTTTCTGATAGTTTATTATTAATGTATACAAATGCAATAGATGTATGTATATCGATTTTGCATTCTGCAGATTCACTGAATTTATTTACTGCTTCTATTAGTTTTTTTAAAGATTTTATTTATTTGTGAGACAGAGAGATACAGAGCACAAGCAGGAAGGAGAGGGAGAAGCAGGCTCCCCACTGATCAGGGAGCCCGATGTGGACTTGATCTCAGGACCCTGAGATTATGACCTGAGCTGAAGGCAGATGCTTAACCAACTGAACCACCCAGGTGCCCTGCTTCTATTAGTTTTTTGGTGGAGTTGAAAGGGTTTTGTGTATAGTATCGTTTTGTCTGCACAGTGGCAATTTTACTCCTTCTTTTCCAATTTAGATACCTTTTCTTTTTTTCTTGCCAGATTTCCATGGCAAGGATACAATACGATTCTGCATTGACTATAGGTAGTGAGAGTGGGCATCCCTGTCTTATTCCTGATGTTAAAGGAAAAGCTTTCAGCTTTCCACTATTGAGTATGATGTTACCTGTGGGTTTGTTATATATGATCTTGTTATGTCAACTTATGTTTTTTCTATACTCACTGTGAGAGTTTTTACCATAAAAAATGCTGACATTTATCATATGCTTTTTCTGCAGATGACAGGTATTTTTAAAGGTTTTATTTATTTATTCATGAGAGACACAGAGGCAGAGACAGAGGCAGAGGGAGCAGCAGGCTTCCCATGGGGACCTTATGCCGGACTCAATCACAGGACCCTGAGATCACACCCTGAGCCGGAAGCAGATGTTCAACCACTGAGCTATCCAGGCACCTGATGGGTATTTTTGATGTTTAATAATATCTTAGAAGAAAATAGTAAAGGTGACTTACATGATGCCAATACAAACCACTGCCATCATGGGTAATTCACTTGCCTACAGTAGGTTTGTTCTTTATATTTGGCAGCTCAGATCTAATGTACCTTCTTTCTGCATGAAAGAAGTGGATGAGGCAGCACTGACAACAAGCATAAGGACTTGGGTATTTTTAACATAATAAAAAAGAGAGAGATTTCTAGTTATACAGATATGAAATTTCTAATTTATTCTTATTCATTCAGTGGTGACTAGATGGTGATTAGCAGGAATTTGTGTACAAAGTTAATTGATAGCAAACTGGTGCATCTCCCTGGGCACTACCTAATAACGCTTAGAAAGCTGAATATTTTCTTTGGTTGTTTTTGTTTTTTAAAATTTATAAAATAGGTTTCCTTTAAAGACTGTCTGTAGTAAAGTTTTGTGTTCATATGTTCACCCTTTTTAACCTTTCATCCAATTCTTTCATATCTTTAAAATTGTTTCTTTTTGAGTCTCAGGGAAAGGAGAACTCCAAATAGTATGCTTTCTTTTAGGTGAGTGGGAAGAGTTCTGTAGAAATGGCAACCAGAAGAAGTCAATAGGTGTCAGAAAGTCTATGTGGTCTTATTTTGGAAAAAGTAAGTCTGATAATACCAACTGATGCTGAAAATGTGAGACAAAGGAAATGTCCACATGCTGGTGGGAGTGCAAATCTATCAAAACAATTTTAAGGTCTATTTGGCAATATCTCACAAAATTAAAGATGCATATAACCTACTCACCAGCAATTCTACCCTGATTATTTGCCCTCGAGAAGCTCATACTATGCCCAGTGAAGCACAGGGCAATGTTTAGTACAGCCATGCTTTTTTAATATCAAAACTTAAACAGGGGCATCTGGGTAGCTCAGTTGGTTAAGTGTTGGACTCTTGATTTTGGCTTAGGTCATGATCTCAGGGTTGTCTGCTTCTCTCCTTCTCCCTCTGCACCTCTCCCTGCTCACACTCATGTTCCTTCTCTCTCAAATAAGTAAGTAAAATCATTAAAAAAAAAATCTTAAGACAACCTAAGTCTCTGATGAAATTAACAGAATCAAGCCAGACATATCAGAAAAATGAACCTCACTAATCCTGAGAATTCAACAGAATATTCAATTTCTCACCCTCTCTCTTTCTCTCCCTCCCTCACTCCTTTCCCAATTATGGAAAATATATGCTAAGAAGCATTGAGTTTAGAGAAATATAAATTTACACTGAATACCAACTCAAAAACTGCATAAATGTGTAGTGTTGAGTTAATTGCATGACCTCAATGAACTAGAATTCCTTCATCTGTTTCTTCAAATGTACTGTGAAGTTTAAAGGAGAAAATGAATGTGAAACTGGTAATATAGTGTCAATTTAAGGGCAGATACATTTCTTTCAGATATCTATTTTCATTCCATAAAAAACAATCCTTGGTTACTAGTTATAAAAATACAATTAAGCAAATTAGAAAGTTTATATTTGAATACTTAATTTAAATACATTAATTAAACTGACTATGAATTTGCCTACTTTAAAATACTTATTGGAATATTTGGATATATAATTGTTGCTGATTCAATTTATTTCTTAATCTGAACTTTATTTCCCTTATTATCTCTTTGTTATTCTTACCAACAAAGAGTTTTATTTTGTATGTTTTAACTGCAATTTAAAGAAAAATGCTTCTCTCTAATTTCTTGAGTGAATGCAGATTAAAATAAAAGGGCAAATGCATTAAAAAGCCTACTTCTTCATGACTTTTGAAAGATTTCTTGAGGGACACCTGGGTGGCTCAGTGGTTGAGCCTCTGCCTTCAGTTCAGTTATGATCCCAAGGTCCTGGGATCAAGTCCATATCAGGCTTCCCGCAGGGAGCCTGCTTCTCCCTCTGTCTATGTCTCTGCCTTTCTCTCTGCATTTCTCATGAATAAATAAATAAATAAATAAATAAATAAATAAGATTTATTGAAAGTTATTATTTCACATACTCTTTCATTCAGGTACTCTTAATATGAAGGATTTCTACTCTGTTAATTTGTTAAATGCTACAGGAGATACAAATCTGAGTAAATCAACTCCTAGCTTCAAAAAACTTAAGCTTCATTTTGATCAGTAACAGACATACATAGGAATAAGCACCACCAAATCATGCTCTCAGATTAAAATAAATAATTACTAGTGGGTCACTTTGCATATTAAATAGTGATTAGTGTAGCCAACCTCACAATCCTTTTAAATCACTATATGATTTTTTTTCCATTCAATTGTATATTCCATTCAGGAATTTTTTTCTGTTCTGTTACTGCTTTATGTCTCGTAGTGCCAACAAAAATGGGTGTTTTAGATTGAATGAATGAATGACTATGTCCATTTCTGTACAAGTAATTACATACTTCATTTGGTGCTGTTTAGTGTATTTTACTAACAGAAGTACAGATTTTTAATTTTTTTCTTTTCTAAAGGCTGCTTATTCTTCCCATATGTTTACTTTTCAGAAAAAAAAAAACACTTCAGAATCTTTGCCACTTGTCCGAAAGTTTACATTTTTCTTTCAAATGAAATTGTACTACATTTTAAAATTAATATGAAGCGATTTGCTGTTTTAAGTACATTTGTTAGCTCATTAACTACTCAAAACAACCCTGTGAAATATATACTGTTTTCTTCCTCCTGTGTTATATATGAGAATATTGAGGCATGTCAACATCAAATAATTTCTCTTGTAGGATAGACTGATTCTGGAATCTGGACTCTGACCATGCAATTCCTTTTCAAATTTTGTATTCATAACAGTTACACTATTTTTCCCCCATACAAGATTATGTGCCTGTTTAGAAAGTTGGTATATGTGCATACACATATATATTACAAAAACTGAAGAAAAAAAACTTAAAAATAAAGGTGCAGAACGCTCTGCACCTTTATTTTTAAGTTTTTTCTTAAATTGTTCTAATTGTGAAAGAAATCTTCTTGCATTACAGTTGACCTTGAAGATAGATTATACAGGGACACTAAATCTAATCAAGGAGCCTCTTTAACACCGGTTTATCTGGCTGGCAGCAGAAGAAAAAGTCAAAGAGATCCAAAGCTTGAAAATGATTCACATACGGATGCTAGTCTGATGCTGAAGGAGGCCAAGTGAGAAAGACTGTGGGCATCATTTAGGGGCAGAGTGGCTCAGCTGACAGGAAGGAAATGGGGACCTTCAGCTTCCTGTTAAAAATACTGGATTGTGCCTGCAACAAGTAAGCCTGGAAGAACCCCAAGTCCCGGATGAGCACTGCAGCCCAAGCCTACATGTTACGATATGCTGAACAGAGGAGCCAGCCAGCCATCCCACCCCAGATCTGACCTATAGAACTGTGAAATCATAAATGGAATGTTGTTACATGCACTGTAATTATGGTGATTTATAATAGCAGCAGTAGAACACTGTATTCACTTTACCTTTGTGGTTATTTCTAAAATGAATGAAAACCATAGAAAAGGTACTAGCCTCTCAGACTGATTTAAGTCATTGTTTTGTTAAGTAGATTCTCTTGTGTTTCCACCTGTGGGTATTTATCATTCTTCAGATTCTCTACCGCCTTTTCATTGTTTTAGGAACTTAGTACCTGCAGAATGAAACAAAAAAAAATAGCAGTAATGAAAGACTTCACAATTTTTTCCTGACATTAGTAGCTATTCTTTAATCACCTCATCATCATGCTAAGTATTGATATTGAGGGATGTACTTTATCAATAAAATCATGATACATTTCCCCCTTTTCAATAATTTAATCACAACTGCTTATGAAACATTATCAAACACATTTTAGTATCTTTTGAAACACATAAATGGTCTTCCTTCTTTTAGATGTTTTGAAAATTAAATTATGTGAATGCTTCTCCTAAGGTTGAAATACACTCATCTTCCTTTAATGACACAACCATTATTATACTGTTTTCTATTATGTCACTGTATTTGGCACACTTAATATCTGTGTGCCTATATTTGCATAAATGAAATGAAACCATTGTTTTCTTTGAGGGAGCAATAATGTCTAATACATAAATTATGTCTAATACTGTCTATAATGTCTAATACTGTAAATTTTAAGCTATGTAAAAAGAATTATAAAATATTTTGTATTTATCTGTTTTGGAACACCTAGAACTAAAACTTTTTCTTTCTAATATGTTCTAAGCTTCTTTACAATTAAAGCCTATTCATATTAAATAATTCTTGTGAGATTAATCATTAGCAATTTTTTCCTTCAAATTGACATCATTCAATTTCTTTCAAATTTGCTAATAAAACTTTACGTTATATATAAAATTTGCTTATGTTTAATCACCTCTGAATTTGTCAGTATACTCTCTTTCTTTAAATTCTAATGCTTAGAAATGAGTAGGAAATATCAGAAAGGGAGACAGAAGAACATAAAGACTCCTAACTCTGGGAAACGAACTAGGGGTGGTGGAAGGGGAGGAGGGAGGGGGGTGGGGGTGAATGGGTGATGGGCACTGAGGGGGGCACTTGACGGGATGAGCACTGGGTGTTACTCTGTATGTTGGCAAATTGAACACCAATAAAAAATAAATTTATTATTAAAAAAAATTCTAATGCTTACTATTTAGATTCAATTGTCTTTTAGCATATGCCCTGATCATATTAGACCTGAACACAGTCTTCTTTTTAATCATCTACAGGCTTTTGTTTTTCATTTAACTACTATGTTTTTCTGAAATTTTTTCCATTCACTTTCTTCAAAAGTTAATATTCTAGTTTCTCGAGTTGGAAATTGAATTAAAAATTTTTAGTCCTGCTTGCTTATTAAAAATATATATGTACAGCTATGAATTCTCCTCTCAGCGTTGCTTTGATTGCACCTATTGATTGTGAAGTGTGCCTTTGAAGTTGTTCAAGTTTTTCTGTCTCGGCACAGTAACATACCACCTAGGTGGATGCTATTCACATTACAGACATTAACTTCTGTGACAGCATATGAGGAAACACAGTCTTTGGTCTTGCAGGAAAATCTTGAAGCAGGAGAGGTTAAGCCCCTTTATGAGTCAGCCTACACCAGCACAGATGGCTGATAATGGCTACGCAGACCTAGCTGCGGCCTCATGTTGTCGTTGGTATTCTCTGACTGAGAGACTCAAATGCTCTCTGGGCATCTCTTGAAATCTCTTTTCTCGGAGGGACCCTTCTTTCTCATAAGACTGGATTCTCACCATTGGTTCCCCAGGGCAGAAACCCATCAAGCAGATGGGTATGCTATAATAGCATCACTTTCCCTGGATTCAGAACCAAGGAATAGACCACTGACTTTCAAAGTTTACGTTGCATATTATTTTTATTTAAAAAAATAAGAGCTTTTTGGGTGAATTTAAGCATCTTGGAATCCTAGTAACAGAACTTTTCTTATACTTTTACTATTCTTTTTTTTCTTTTTTCCTTTTCAAGCTGACACTGCTCAGAGTCACCTAACATTGCTGAAATGGGGACAACACTTCAGTTTTGTTTTTCCCAAGTTCAGTAGTATAATAATATTGTCTGACATATCATAACATAAAAAAATGTTATCTTGAGGAATAAGCACCTTTTCTTATTTTGCATAAATGCAACTTTGGGCCAGCAGCATCCCTAGGTTTTTAAAAAAACATTATTTCCATTTATAATTTTAATTTGAAATCTTCTGTAAGAAAGTTATTATATGAAAAAAAAATTGTGTGTGTTGGCTTTGTGGCCATTCTGGTATGTATATTTTTAGAATGTTTTACTTTTATTGGTATTGTTGAAGTGTATTTACACACAGTGTTTCAGGTGCCCAACATAGTGATTCAGCAACTCTATGCATTACACAGTCCTTACCACGGTAAGTGTAGTCTTCTTCTGTCACCATGCAGCATTATTACAATGTTGACAGTAGTCCTTATGCTGTACTTTTTATCGCCATAAGTCATGTATTTATAACTGGAAATTTGTACTTTTTTATAACTTATGTTATTTAAATTCAATTAGTTAACATATAGTGTATCATTAGTTTCAGATGTAGAGTTCAGTGATTCATCAGTAGCATATAACACTCAGCTCATTACATCACGTGCCATCCTTAATGCCCATCACCCAGTTACCCCATCTCCCTACCCACCTTCCCTCCAGCAACCCTCAGTTGTTTCCTGAAAATTTGTACATTTTAACCCCTTCACCTAATTCATTCATCAAATAGTTTTCACTTATATTATCACATAATTTCCTTTTTCAAATATCATGGGCTTCTTCAAAACTTCCACTCTATAAAGTAACAAGTGAATGGATATGTATGTATATGTATATACTGATTGCAGTTATTTGGCTATTGAAAAGAAAAAATCAGAGGGGAAAAGAGACTAGGCAATAATTCCTTTTAGATATATGGGAGTCTTGCTTTCTGGGTTTATGAGTTAATTTGTTGAAGAGACCACATATTGTCTGGAGGTACTGCTTCATTTTTTCACCAAGCCCCCACAATCTGGCAGTTTCCTTTGGTAGATCCTCCAGTCAACTCTCCTTGTGCTTCAGTCTTAAAACAAACACTGAAGTCAACAATTCTGAGAATGAAGAATAGGAATAAAAAAGCAATTGAATAACTGTATTAAAGACCCATATCCTATTCCTTTTTCCAGCTTCTTTAGCCCCTGATAGTATAGATATTCAAAAATTCTGCTATGGAATCCGGATTTTCTATAATCTTGATTTTTACCTATATTTATTTAAAAGATGTTCAACACTGTTATCCTTTTATATTAATTTGATTCCACCTGCTTTGTGTGTTAGGGTAATTTTCCATTGTTTTGTTCCATTAATAACACATGTTCTGATTTTCGTTACATGATGCAAGTACTCTTACATTCCTTCAATTGTTTCCATTGGATTTAGTAAAGGAATGGAAGGAAACATTCATTTACACTTCATGAACTAGATTTCTATTCATTTGTAAGACACCTTAATGGAAAAGAAAGTATTATAATTATACATAAAATTATGTATGTTTAACTATGATTATGCAAGTTATCCTGACAGGTGTCAAAGAAACTTATGACAGATTTAAAGATACCAATAATAGAAACATAGCTGTTAAAATTAATTTCAAATCTTTTATCACCAGCAACATGACACCCAGATTAAAAGAGCTGTCTAAAAGTCAGCAGAGTGAACCACAGTGTGGCAGAGTAGTGTACTCATATTCTAATGTAGAAATTACCCTACACTTTGTTTTTCTAGTTCCACTGAAGCAAACTCATTAGTTAAATATGTAAAGCTATATTCTCACTGACCATTTTTGGGTTTTTTCATTTTATTATTTAAGTTTTTGTTTGTTGGTTGGTTGGTTAGTTGGTTCTTGGTTCATTAACCCCAGAAGAAGTTAGAAAGGATTTTGTTAGTGTGTGTGATTCAGTGCTCAAATGGAACATTTCTTAATCATTCTATAGCCATCCTGAAGATGATGGTCACAAAAGTCTGTCCTTTCAATGGTATGTGATCATCAGGGTCAGGGGTGAGTATCCTGGTGGAAGTAACATTTCCTATAAGGAAGAAAGATTTTTATATGGATACTAAGTGTCAAACCTTTCTTGGAAGAGAAAAATTTGTCCCTATTGTTGTAAGGACTTTGTTAGCATTTTTGTATGAGTGTGTCACTTGATATTTAAAAAATAAAACTTTTGCATTCAAAAAAAAAAAAAGGACTTTGTTGTAAGGACTTTGTTGGCATTCCAATGGAGCCACATTCTAAATGGAGGATTGGAGTCACTTCTTTGTTTGCATTGAATTGTTGATGAACATCAACCCAAACCTGAGCTTTTTCAGACATCCATGAAGCCCACAGGACTAACCTAGAATGCTAACAAGCACAAAGATGCTTATCAGAGTGCTTTTATTTTTCTTTCTTCTTGTTTAATGTAATCTTTAACTGTATTTCATTTAAACTAAGAAAAGTTTTTTTAAGAATTTGGAATTTCATTCTGATTCTTATGAAGCATGTTTGCCCCAGTAGAATGCTCCATGAATGCTTCAATTTGGGAAATATAATTGCTGAGAACAGAGACCAGACGTTGGTAAAGAATTCTGTAATTTGGCTAGAATCATTGTCCACAGTTCTAATATTCCTGGACATAGCTACCACATCACTCCATTCAGTGGTTCTCTCAACTCACCTGTCATCATCTATGGGAAGTTTTTGACATAGTGGAACATCTCTTCCTCCTTAACAAGCTTTTCCCATTTCATTTCTGTGGTGGCCTTTTCTTTTTCCCTCACTGGTTTTTCCTTCCTCTTTGCTTCTTTTGGACATATCCCTAAACTTTGTACTGTGGAGGGTCCCCAGGGCTCTCAGTTTTTAGATCTCTTCTATTTTCTATCTGCAGTCATCCCTATGACAATATCTTATGGCTTTAAAAGTCATGTAGATGTTGATCACTCCCAAATCTGTTTCTCAAACACTAGCCTCTTCTCAGAATTCCAAAGTGTATATACAAATGACTATCATATATGTTCTGGTATCTTTAATTGGCATTGCATTCTACTGACCTGATCTTTTCCTGAGACTTGCTCTATCCCCTTACTTCTTATTTTCAGTTGAAGACTCCATTCTTTCATTTGTTTTAATTGAACACACCCATATCTTCTTTGATGCTCCATTTTTCTCTCAATTCTCATCCAATGTACATGGAAATCTTGTTGCCTTTAGCTTCTGAAAACTTGTTACTACTTTGCTCAAACTCTTTCAGTGGTACCTCATTTCTTTTAAAGAACTTATGATAACTGTAAGGCCATATATGATATATATTCCGACTCCTCACTTAACTCTTGGCCTTAAAGTCGTGATATGTTTTTCCTCTCATTCTTCTGTAGTCATGCTGGGGTGTTCTCTGAGTCTTCTACATACTAGACATTCCTCCATTTCTGGTCATTGTTACCAACTTCTCCCTCTGTCTAGAAAGTTCCTCCTGTACATAACTGTATGGCTCACTTTTTCATTTCCTTCAAGTGTTGCTGATATGTCACTTTTTAGACAAGGGCCACCTTGGCCATCCCAATTTAAACTGCTATCCCAATATTCTTCACCTTATGGGAATATTTGCTATAACTTCTCCCCATTACTTTCACTTTCTAACATGCTTTATCATATACGTTTTTAAGATGCATTTGTTTCCTCATTAGAAATGGTCCTACCCATAAGAAAGTGATTTTTTCACTGATATATTCCAGTGGTTAAAGTGTTAGATATGGCATATTTGTTAAGTGAGTGAATGAAGGAATTAATAGATGAATAAAAATAAACTATGTATCGCTATATGGTGCCTACATTTATTTTCTTTCCTTCATAGATTTATTCACCTGGAATAATCCACTTACTTTCTGTTTCATTGTTAAGCCTTAGCCATAATTCAAATATAAATACATATTACAAGTATTATTTTTCTTGTTTTACCTTTTAAAGTTAAATGATGCTGTACTGAAGTGCACAGTAATGAATTTTTGATTAACTGATTAAGTGATGACAAATTTTTGATGTGATAAATTTTTACAACTCAAATACCCCTATGAAATTACAATCTTGGCATGTGGGAGGAGGGAGTAGTGACAATTTTCCAGAAACCTCCTTCATGCTTTACTCCAGACATTATTACTTAGGAAAATTAACATCTGACATCATAAGTTTCTTATTTTAAAACTATAAAATTGAAATTCTTCTTTATGTACTCTTTTATATCTAGATTCTTTGTATCTCTCCATGTCTTTTGTGAGATTCATCATTGGTGTTGCATGTAATAGTGATAGTTCTTTTGATTGTCCTATAGTAATATATTATTATTATATATATACTATATATATGTCCTATATATACTATATACTATAGGACAATATATAATATATTATTGTGTCTATTCTAATTGTTCATAGACATTCAATTTTTTCTCATTTTGACATGTTATAAGTAATGCTGTTATAAATATTTTGGGGTTTTTTTGGTACAAATATGCATATGTGTAGGGGAGTAATAACTGAGTTACAGAGTAGAAAAATGGTTTGCTTTGGTAAACACTAGCGATTGTGAACCCAAGGTGTTGTAGCTATTTTCACTTCCATCAGCAATGTCTAACAATTTTTAGTTACTTTAAGTGTTTGTCAAATATGGCCCTATTAGTTTGCTGTTAGTGATGATGCTCTTGTTGCTGCCATTTTATTTATTTACTTACTATATTTTGTTGTTTCTATTTTTGTTGGGAGGAGGCTGGCTATAGTTGTTTCTTTTTGTACTTATCAGAAAACTAATGATGTTGAGAAAATTTCCATAAATTTGTTATCTGGATATTTTTTCGGAGTCTCTGTTCAAACCTTAAACTGAATATCTGGCTTTTAAAATTGATCTCTCTAGGTTATTCACAAACTCTTATATACATAAAATTTTATGTATTATACAGTTTATATATCATGTATATAATATGTATTAATACAATATTTATAATTTATAACACTATGTATAACATGTAGCATCATATATATATTTTATATATTGCATATGTCATATATATACCAAATACTTCTATTTTGAAGCTATGTTATTTGTACTTTGAGGAACATATACATGTTCTTAATTATAATGAAATCTAATTCACCAATCTTTATTTCATTTTCGTTAGTGCTTTCTGTGTCCAGTATAAGAAATCGTTTCCTCCCCTAGTATGATGAGTGATTCTTGACATCTACCACACACCATAAACAAAAATTGTTTCCCAGTGAATCATAAACTGAGTGTAACTGGCAAGATAAGCTGTTAAAAGATAAACACTAAAATATCTTAAATATATTGAATATTATATTCTATATAATATATTACATATAACTTATACATAAGATGCAATTTATGATATGACATATGACAATATATGATATATTATGTTTTATATTATATGTGTAATGATATATGGAATATATTTTAAGATTTTCTAGTGTTTATCTTTTAAAAGCCTCATTTTGCCATCTAAAAATAGATCTATAAATATAAATTATAAATAGATATATTATGTATTATATATTATTAAAAATTGTATTATAAATAAAGCAATAATATATATCCTATATGACCTAAATCTTGATATCCTATATATATTATATTTTATACATTATATATAATAATATATATTATTATAATCATAATGTGTCATTCGGCTCATTTATCATTATGTATTATATGATGTATTACATGCATCTATCATTTTCAGTTAGTTACTTACACATATCTTAGCTTTTTTTATTTTAAAAATGTACTTTTAGTACTTCCAAGAAAATACAAGATCCCTACACAGCTTAACCTCTATTTTCCATATGCCCCATTTTTTCATTGTTTTGAAAAATTTTAATCTTGCATACATTTTAATCTCCAAAGGTAATGGTCTTAAAAATTATATATCCCTTAATATCTACTTACACGAAGTTGTCACATGATTTTTGTTTTGTCTTGTACTGGTGTAATTCATTTAACATCAGACGCCTTGGTCTACTTTAGTGTTTCTTTTAGTCCAGGCCTCTGTCAGAAAATATCTCAGTTTCTATTTGCTAAGTTTCAAAAAATATTTTCATCGGTGGCAGAATTTTAGGATGACATTTATTTTATTTAAACACTAACAGGTAACATTCTTTTGTTTTTATACTTTCATGATTTCTCTTGAGAAATCAACAATCTTATCTTCTTTAAAAAGAAAGTGTATTTATTTCCATATAGCAGTTCTTTTTTTGTTTGTCTTTGATTTCCAGAAGTTTACTAGGTTGTCCTCAAAATGCTTTTCTTTGTATTTATCATGCTCGAGCTTTATAGAGCTGTTTGAATATGTAGACTGATCCCTTTGAATGGTTTTAAAAAATTCTCTGCCCAAGTCTTTTCTTCTGTAACTTAAATTATATATATTGGGATGCCTGCCTTTGGCTCAGGGTGTGATCCTGGAGTCCCAGGATCGAGTCCCACGTCGGGCTCCCTACATAGAGCCTGCTTCTCCCTCTGCCTGTGTCTCTGCCTCTCTCTCTGTGTGTCTCATGAATAAATAAATAAAATATTTAGAAAAATAAATTACATATAAACTGCACTTTTCTATCATATTCTCTAGTGGTCTTCCTGCCTTTACTATCTTGTTTTAATCTTAATGCTTTAATTTGGGTATTTTGTGCTAATATAATTTCTACATCACTGATCCTCTTTCCTGCTGTGTCTACTCTTTTCATGAATCCCATATACACAATACTTAATTTTAGTATTCTTTAGTTTTATGATGTCCTTTAATTTAGTAGATGCAAGTTCTCTGGTAAGATTCTCAACGTTTGCCTACTATCCCTAATATATTAATCATAGTTATTATTATATTAATCATGATTGTTACCTTCCATGGCAGTAACAGTATGAGTCGTTTTATATTGTCTGCCCTCTAATTTGGCTTTATGCTGTTTAGTACTCTTTCCTAGCTGAAATTCCTAACCAAATATTCTAGATAATTTTTTATTAAATGCCAGTCATCATGTATGGTAGCTGGTACAGGCTGTGGATATTCTCTGCAGAGGACTGAGTAGTTTTGTAACAGAGCCATATGCTTTAAGTTGCAGCTTTGTATCAGTCCTCTATGCTTCTGATATACAAGTGAAAATATGGGTCTGAAGTTAGGGCTCATTTCACTGCACTGCCTTTTCTCTGAGACCTTAACACACTATATCATGGCCCATTTGGTTGATTTCCATTGTTTTTTGTTTGTTGTGATTAAGTACAATTGACTTATAACATTAGTTTCAGGTGTACAAGATAAGGATTCGATATGTGTGTATGTTGCAAAAATGATCACCACAATAAATCTAGTTAATATCCTTCATGCCTTTTCTCTGAGACCTTAACACACTATATCATGGCCCATTTGGTTGATTTCCATTGTTTTTTGTTTGTTGTGATTAAGTACAATTGACTTATAACATTAGTTTCAGGTGTACAAGATAAGGATTCGATATGTGTGTATGTTGCAAAAATGATCACCACAATAAATCTAGTTAATATCCTTCAACATATATAGTTACAAATTTCTTTTTCTTGTGATGGTGACTTTTAATATTTACTTTCTTAGCTACTTTCAGGTATGCAATACAGTATAATTAACTGTAGCAACCATGCTGTACATTATATGCATGCAACTTATTTATTTCATAACTAGACTCTTGTGCTTTTTGACTCCCTTCACACATTTATCCCACCCTCTTTCTCTGATCTCTGGCAACCACTAATCTGTTTTCTGTATCTTGAGCTATATTTTAAATTATTCATTTTGTGTGTTATGCATTCTGCATAGTTGTCTTTGTTGCAAAAATTAGCTTACGAAAAAAAGCTTTAAAGCTGCTACTCAGCCATTTTTTTCACATACAGAAGTTGAACCACACTTTATTTGAACATTTTCCTGATCTATACCTACTTCCATGGTTTGTTGGAGGAGTATGAAATAATATGCATAAATCTTTCAGCACTTTTCTCAGACATAATGCTCAGTAAATAGCAGCTAGCATTATCACCATTTTCACGATGATGATGATTGTGATCACCATGTTAATAATCATTATCACATACAAATGTTTTTGTAAAAGATTGTATCTATCTATTTATTTATTTATTTATTTATTTATTTATTTAAGAGGCAGTATGTGTGTGTGTGTGTGTGTGTGTGTGTGTGTGTGTGCAGGAGTAGAGGGAAAGGCAGAGAAAGAGGGAGAAGCAGGCTCCCCACTGAGCAGGGAGCCCAATGTGGGGCTCAATCCCAGGACCCCTGAAGGCATCATGACCTGAGCTGAAGGCAGACACTTAACCATCTGAGCCACCCATACACCCCTTTTATCACATAGACACTTTAACGCAGATTAAGATTTTACCCTTTGGAAATACCCTGCATAAGCCTCAACTTACTGAGTTGTAAAATTGGAATAATGATGTAACTATAATGGTAATTTAGTGAATGCCACTGGTCATGATTTTTTACCCTGTTTCTGATTAGATATTCATTTACTTGAGCTACTGATGTGTTTCATTTCTGAATATTCTGTACCTCATATGGAAACAGAAACATTATAATTGTTTACTTAGGAATTTTTAGACAAATTGCAAATGTGTATTAAAATTTACTATATTTTATTAAAAATTTTCCATGTCAAGAATGCTCATTCAAAATCAAATTATTTATTGCTTATCTAAAATTTAAGAGGGGCACCTGGGTGGCTCAGTTAGTTAAGTGTCTGCCTTCTGCTCAGGTTGTGATCTCATGATCGGGCTCTCTGCTCAGAGGGGCGCCTGTTTCTCCCTCTCCCTCTGCCTGCCACTCCCCCTGCTTGTGCTCTCTCTCTGTCAAATAAATAAATAAAACCTTGAAAAAATAAAATAAAATTTAAGAGCATGTGTAATATATAATAGACACCCAAATGTGCCAAAGCACAATACAATGGGTTTATGCCAAGAAATGATGAAACATTGGATGTGTAATTCAAACTGATAAGCACGTGTAAGCCTGGATGCTTATCTGAGGTGTACCAGCACTCTCTTTAGATTTTATGATCATGTTGACAACCACCTCCTTCCTGTGACATTTTGCTATTTCAGGAGAAGTCAAAGAATGCAATTTCTCAGAGCCAGTTAAACTTGAAAGGGCAATGTTCCAAAAAATAAAATTTAGGAAATAAATCTCTTCCAATAAAATATTAATCAAGGGATTTCTTTGAAGTACAATATTTTGTAGAAGCAGATATAAAATTGCTTTGACCTTTCAGGTACCATACAGAACAAGCATTTGCATTTATAACAATAAAATACCTCACCCATATTAGACAGAATGGTTTGGAAATCAGAAGAAAGTTCAATTATAGTTTCTTTTAGATCTCAATCCTGAATGCTAATTCTAGGTTAATATTAATAGGTATTTTGCATTGTATATTTTTATTAATATAAAATGGTAGATTTCTAGCACAGATATACAATAATAAGAAGCAAAAGTGACCCTGCCTGCTATTTGGTTATTGAAGTTATAAACTTAAGAGGACATTTGATTTTTGTTTGATTTTATTTACTTTTGTTCTTATTTTGTTTTATGGAGTAGAGAAGATGGATAGGGAGTAGAAAAACTGAGGTGGCAGAGGGGGAGGTGGCAGAGGGGAAGGTGGCAAGACATCAGAAACAACATTTTTACAGTTTTATTGTCTTGCCTAGAACTGGTCTTTGTCACACATAGTTGCTTCAGTTTTCTAGTAATTTACAGATGTGCTGCTATTGTAGATGTTAACCTTAAATTTTCAGAGGAAAATAGTGAAGCAAGAGAAAGTTAGTGGAAGTGGATTAGTGGCTATACATAAATGTGGCTTCTGCATTTTATGCTCACACCAGTGTATGCTACTTTAAATTTCTGTACTTTTTGCCCACATTTCAACTTGATGGAAATTGTTTGTTGTTCTTATGTGTAGTTAGTAGATTTCTTTTGTGGAAAAAAGCTTTTTATTTTATTTTATTTATTTTTTTAGCTGAGACATAAATCATATATTTATATATCAGCCATTTAGATATCTTCTCTGGAAAAACTGTCTATTCAGTTACTCTGCTCATTTTTAAATTAAATTGTTTTGTTTTGATTCTTTTTTTTTTTTTGATATTGGGTTGTATGAGTTCTTTAAACATTTTGAATATAAATCCCTCATCTGAAACATGGTTTATGACTATTTTCTCCGATTCTGTATATTGCCTTTTCATTTTGTGGTGTCTTTTGCTATGAGGTTTTAGTTCAATGTCATCACACATTTTTTATATTTTCTCTTTTGATGTCATATCCAAAAGAATCATTACCAACACCAATGTCAAAAAGCTTTCCCCCTGTTATCTTCCGAGAGTTTTGTAGCTTCAAGTCTTATGGTTAAGTCTTTAAACCATCTTGAGTTGATTTTTGTGAGTGGTGTGAGATAGGAGTATAGCTTCATTTTTCTGCCTGTGATTATCCATCTCTTCCAGCATTACTTATTAGACTATTGTTTCCTCATTGTATATTCTTCACTCCTTTCATAAATTAATTGGCCACATATGCATGGATTTATTTCTGGGCTGTCTATTCTGTTGCATTGATCTATGCCCCTGATATTATACCAGTACCAAACCATTTTAATTACTATAGCTTTGTAATATAGTTTGAAGTCAAGAAGTATGATGGCTCTAGCTTTGTTCTCTTTCCTCAAGATTGCTTTGACAACTGGGGTCTTTTGCAATTCCATTCAAATTTTAGAATTTTTTTTCTGTTTCTATGAAAATATCTTTGGAATTTTGATGGAAATTACATTGAAACTGTAGCGTCTTTAGGTAGTATGGGCATTTAATGATTTTAATTCTTCCAATGCATAAGCATAGACTATCTTTCCATTGATTTGTGTCATCCCCTATTTCTTCCATCAATGTAGTTTTCACTGTACAAGTTTTTCCCCTTCTTGGCTAAATTTATTACTAGGTATTTTTTCGATACAATTTTAAATAGAATTACTGCCCTAATTTCTCTTTTTGATAGTTATTGTTTAGAAACACGAATGATTTTGTATATTGATTTTATACTCCACAACTCTACTGAATTAATTTATTAGTTCTGAGTTTTTTGGTGGCCTCTCTAGGGTGTGCTATGTATAATGTCATCTGTAGGGAGAGATATATGCCCTCCCTTTCCCTCATGGGAGTGGTCACAGCTGGCTAGTTCAGCTTTGTACCACCTTGGGAGACAGGCAGCACCTGCAAAGTTCCTCTCATCCTCTCCAATGGGTCCAAATTCTTTTTTTTTTTTTCCCATGGAGTGCTGGAATGTCCCCTCAGGAAACCAGGACTTCTAGAAATGCTCTTTCATCTGTGTCTGTCTGTCTTCTCAAGTCAGCAATATCCAACAGTTCCCCAACCATAGCAGAAGGAGGCAGAGGCCATTTCACAAGTTTTGCTGGTCCCACAACCTGTACTCAGGCCTGTATGCCACCTGATGCACAGGTGGGCAAGACTCCCTTCAGGGCCCTTAGCATATGGCACTAGATTCCACAACTTCCACAATGATATTTCTGTTTATATACAGATGCCAAATTTTAGTTATTAAATGGGGAGATAAATGAGGGAACATCTTATGCCACCATGATGCTAATGGCACTCCAAAAGACATTTTGATATGGGGGATTCCTGGGTGGCTCAGTAGTTTAGAGCCTGTCTTCTACCCAGGATGTGATCTTGGAGTCCCAGGATTAAGTCCCACATCTGGTTCCCTGCGTGAAGATTTCTTCTTCCTCTGCCTGTGCCTCTGCCTCTCTCTCTGTGTGTGTCTCTCATGGATGAATAAATAAAATCTTTAGAAAAAAAACCAAAAGACATTTTGATATATCTTATATTTAATTAATAATTATAAATTAGTAATCAAAGAAAGTACTTTTGCTATTTTAAATGGTAATATGCATCTATGAAAAGTAAACCAAATATAATTTTACTGCTTGTAACATATCTCAGTATAATATCTGTGTGGACACATTTAAAGAAAAAAACTTAATACACAAGGAAATGATTGAAAAATAAAATTGCACATCTCTTCTACCTATTAAAAGTCAATTTAAAAACAAAATGCAGGGGCCCCTGGATGACTCAATCTGTTGAGCATATGCCTTAGACTCAGGTCATGATCCCAGGGTCCTGGGATCCAGCCCCACATCAGGCTCTCTCTTAGCAGGAAGCCTGCTTCTCCCTCTCCCTGCCATGCCACGTGCTTGTGTTCTCACTCTGTCAAATAAATAAATAAAGTCTTAAAAAAATACAAAAAAGAGAAAAAATTCTAAATAATTGGGTAGGTGAGTTTGAAAGCTTATTAAGTTATATATAATGACTTTAGACCTATGTTAATTATTATGAATAGAATAGCAACTCTATTTAAATATTTAAGGCCTTAACATATTCTTGTGTCAATTGTATACTTAAGTGTATGCATTTTGAACAAAGCTTCAGGTCGATTTTTGTTTGGTTTTAACACATTTGTCTTAATGTACTGATTTTTCCTTGAGGACATATTTTTTTCTTACATATCCTTGCCATATTAATATATAACACATAGAATGGAACATCAACTTAAATCAACCTTATAATGGTTTGCTATTATTATAAGAATACATAATCACTGACAACAGACTTAACTGCCTCCCTGAAAATATATTTTATGTTAAATGTAATTTTTTGTAGAATCTGAGAAAAATAAGCAACAAACAAAAAAATCCCATTGATAAATTCCAACTGAAAACCTGTAAGGTTGTATAAGTAATGAAAATGATAATGTGAACTGAATACAATTAAAATCTACTTAGCCTTAAAGGCTCATCCTGTACATCTAGCTAGCTATATACCCGTGGGAGATAGGGAGAGTGAAAAACATATACAAATTAGGTACAAGAATAATTCTCTCTATTGATTCAATTATGTTTTTGTGTATATATGTGCAAGTAAGTGTATGTATTTACATAGAGTTCGTACATATTTTATGTGGGTATATGGAAGTTGAGTACAATCCCTTAGGTTTATTACTTCAGGATAACCTTAATAATATTAAGAGTCAACTCAGGACTAAGCTTTGACTTTTTGACATTTTAGAATTCTTGTAAATGAACCAGGTAAGAAATACCAATATCTGAATTAAAAAAAAGAAAAAAGATATTGCCTCCCAGGACCACTGAAACTTTACCTAGGAGCACTATAATTATTCATTGTCAAGAACATAAAACAGCCATTTTCAACCCAGCCTTTCAACCTAGTGTTCTTAAGAATAAAAATTTTGTAATGGCTTTCTAAGGGAATGAATGAATGAATGGGAAAATCAGTGTCCCATTCCTGTTTACTTTGCCTATTTGTTGGTGTCACAGTAGAGATTACATAGCCGCTACTTGTTTCATTATCATATATTTATTTGTATCCTAAGCATCTTCTATTTAAAATAATAATTACTTTAATTCAACATTGAGTAGAAAGGTCCAGCACGGTGTACTAGAAAGAGCACAGGAATGAGAGATGGAGAAATTTGGAACTAATCCCCTATCCAATTTCTTAAAATATTTATTAGTTCTTCTCATGTAAGACACTCAATTTCCTAGACTTAATACCTCCAATTAGAAAATACAGGTTGTACCATACCTAGAATACTATTATGTACCATTTCTGTCATCTCTAAATTTTTTATACAAAATTGCATCCTAATTTTTTCCTATTTATTTAGTTGTCTCAAGTTTTTATTTGAATTCTAGTTAACATATAGGGTAATATTCGTTGCAGGAGTAGAATGTAGTGATTCATCACTTACATACAACACCCAGTGCTCATCACAGCAAGTGCCCTCCTTAGGAAAGAATATTAGAGCTGTCAAGAATCTAGAACATGATGTTCAGAGATCAGTTATATTGCCTTAGAAATTCATGGTACTGAGAAAAGGCACTGAACAAAACTCTGTGTAAGATATTCCCAGAAGGCTATTTATCCTTCTCCAATCACCATCACAGGGAAGGATCTATAGGAGTTAAAGAATGATTCATTTCTAAAATTAAAACTAGATCTTGAGTGGCAAAAATGGTAGGTTTTTTTCAGTGATAAGGCTCTGTCCTATGACCTGTTCTAACACTTCAGAATTTCTGTCCCATCATTAAGTCATGAACAGCTTTAAAATTCTAAATTAAATTAATTTAGATTAACCTGTTTGGTTAATTAATTTGGATTAAATTAATTTAGATAACACCGATTATATAACAAAATAATTTAAGGGAGGATATGTAACACAACAGTAAAAGATAATACAAATCTCTTATTTTATTCTCCAAATATACTAAAGCAGCTGTCATCATTTAAACTTTTAAACTGTAACCTCCAAACCAGCTCTGCAAGAAATTTTAAGGGGGACTCTTAAAATTCCCCTTTAAGAAGAAGTTCAGTGGAACAATCCACAAAAACAAGGACTGAATAGATATGATGACACTAAACTCATATCTATCAATAGTAACTCTGAACGTGAACGGGCTTAATGACCCCATCAAAAGGAGCAGGGTTTCAGACTGGATAAAAAAGCAGGACCCATCTATTTGCTGTCTGCAAGAGACTCATTTTAGACAGAAGGACACCTACAACCTGAAAATAAAAGGTTGGAGAACCATTTACCATTCAAATGGTCCTCAAAAGAAAGCAGGGGTTGCCATCCTTATATCAGATAAATTAAAATTTACCCCAAAGACTATAGTGAGAGATGAAGAGGGACACTATCTCATACTCAAAGGATCTATCCAACAAGAGGACTTAACAATCCTCAATATATATGCCCCGAATGTGGGAGCTGCCAAATATTTAAACCAATTAATAACCAAACTCAAGAAATACCTTGATAATAATACACTTATACTTGGTGACTTCAATCTAGCTCTTTCTACCCTGGATAGGTCTTCTAAGCACAACATCTCCAAAGAAACGAGAGCTTTAAATGATACACTGGACCAGATGGATTTCACAGATATCTACAGAACTTTACATCCAAACTCAACTGAATACACATTCTTCTCAAGTGCACATGGAACTTTCTCCAGAATAGACCACATACTGGGTCACAAATCGGGTCTGAACCGATACCAAAAGATCGGGATAGTCCCCTGTATATTCTCAGACCATAATGCCTTGAAATTAGAACTTAATCACAACAAGAAGTATGGAAGGACCACAAACACGTGGAGGTTAAGGACCATCCTGCTAAAAGATGAAAAGGTCAACCAGGAAATTAAGGAAGAATTAAAAAGATTCATGGAAACTAATGAGAATGAAGATACAACCATTCAAAATCTTTGGGATGCAGCAAAAGCAGTCCTGAGGGGGAAATACATCGCAATACAAGCATCCATTCAAAAACTGGAAAGATCTCAAATTCAAAAGCTCACCTTACACATAAAGGAACTAGAGAAAAAGCAACAAATAGACCCCACCCCCAGCAGAAGAAGACAGTTAATTAAAATTCGAGCAGAACTCAATGATATCGAGACCAAAAGAACTGTGGAACAGATCAACAGAACCAGGAGTTGGTTCTTTGAAAGAATTAATAAGATAGATAAGCCATTAGCCAACCTTATTAAAAAGAAGAGAGAGAAGACTCAAATTAATAAAATCATGAATGAGAAAGGGGACATCACTACCAACACCAAGGAAATACAAACGATTTTAAAAACATATTATGAACAGCTGTACGCCAATAAATTAGGAAATCTAGAAGAAATGGATGCATTCCTGGAAAGCCACAAACTACCAAAACTGGAGCAGGAAGAAATAGAAAACCTGAACAGGCCAATAACCAGGGAGGAAATTGAAGCAGTCATCAAAAACCTCCCGAGACACAAGACTCCAGGGCCAGATGGCTTCCCAGGGGAATTCTATCAAACGTTTAAAGAAGAAATCATACCTATTCTACTAAAGCTGTTTGGAAAGATAGAAAGAGATGGAGTACTGCCAAATTCGTTCTATGAGGCCAGCATCACCTTAATTCCGAAACCAGACAAAGACCCCACCAAAAAGGAGAATTACAGACCAATATCCCTGATGAACATGGATGCAAAAATTCTCAACAAGATACTAGCCAATAGGATCCAACAACACATTAAGAAAATTATTCACCATGACCAAGTAGGATTTATCCCTGGGACACAAGGCTGGTTCAACACTCGTAAAACCATCAATGTGATTCATCATATCAGCAAGAGAAAAACCAAGAACCATATGATCCTCTCATTGGATGCAGAGAAAGCATTTGACAAAATACAGCATCCATTCCTGATCAAAACACTTCAGAGTGTTGGGATAGAGGGAACTTTCCTTGACATCTTAAAAGCCATTTACGAAAAGCCCACAGCAAATATCATTTTCAATGGGGAAGCACTGGGAGCCTTTCCCCTAAAATCAGGAACAAGACAGGGATGTCCACTCTCACCACTGCTGTTCAACATAGTTCTGGAAGTCCTCGCCTAAGCAATCAGACAACAAAAAGACATTAAAGGCATTCAAATTGGCAAAGAAGAAGTCAAACTCTCCCTCTTCGCCGATGACATGATACTCTACATAGAAAACCCAAAAGCCTCCACCCCAAGATTGCTAGAACTCATACAGCAATTTGGTAGCGTGGCAGGATACAAAATCAATGCCCAGAAATCAATGGCATTTCTATACACTAACAATGAGACTGAAGAAAGAGAAATTAAGGAGTCAATCCCATTTACAATTGCACCCAAAAGCATAAGATACCTAGGAATAAACCTTACCAAGGAGGTGAAGGATCTATACCCTAAAAACTATAGAACACTTCTGAAAGAAATTGAGGAAGACACAAAGAGATGGAAAAATATTCCATGCTCATGGATTGGCAGAATTAATATTGTGAAAATGTCAATGTTACCCAGGGCAATTTACACGTTTAATGCAATCCCTATCAAAATATCATGGACTTTCTTCAGAGAGTTAGAACAAATTATTTTAAGATTTGTGTGGAATCAGAAAAGACCCCGAATAGCCAGGGGAATTTTAAAAAAGAAAACCATAGCTGGGGGCATCACAATGCCAGATTTCAGGTTGTACTACAAAGCTGTGGTCATCAAGACAGTGTGGTACTGGCACAAAAACAGACACATAGATCAATGGAACAGAATAGAGAACCCAGAAGCGGACCCTGAAATGTATGGTCATCTAATATTCGATAAAGGAGGAAAGACTATCCATTGGAAGAAAGACAGTCTCTTCAATAAATGGTGTTGGGAAAATTGGACATCCACATGCAGAAGAATGAAACTGGACCACTCTCTTTCACCATACACAAAGATAAACTCAAAATGGATGAGAGATCTAAATGTGAGACAAGAGTCCATCAAAATCCTAGAGGAGAACACAGGCAACACCCTTTTTGAACTCGGCCACAGTAACTTCTTGCAAGATACATCCACAAAGGCAAAAGAAACAAAAGCAAAAATGAACTATTGGGACTTCATCAAGATAAGAAGCTTTTGCACAGCAAAGGATACAGTCAAAAAAACTAAAAGACAACCTACAGAATGGGAGAGGATATTTGCAAACGACATATCAGATAGAGGGCTAGTTTCCAAAATCTATAAAGAACTTATTAAACTCAACACCAAAGAAACAAACAATCCAATCATGAAATGGGCAAAAGACATGAAGAGAAATCTCACAGAGGAAGACATGGACATGGCCAACATGCACATGAGAAAATGCTCTGCATCGCTTGCCATCAGGGAAATACAAATCAAAACCACAATGAGATACCACCTCACACCAGTGAGAATGGGGAAAATTAACAAGGCAGGAAACAACAAATGTTGGAGAGGATGCGGAGAAAAGGGAACCCTCTTACACTGTTGGTGGGACTGTGAACTGGTGCAGCCACTCTGGAAAACTGTGTGGAGGTTCCTCAAAGAGTTAAAAATAGACCTGCCCTATGACCCAGCAATTGCACTGTTGGGGATTTACCCCAAAGATTCAGATGCAACGAAACGTCGGGACACCTGCACCCCGATGTTTCTATCAGCAATGGCCACAATAGCCAAACTGTGGAAGGAGCCTCGGTGTCCATCGAATGATGAATGGATAAAGAAGATGTGGTTTATGTATACAATGGAATATTACTCAGCGATTAGAAACGACAAATACCCACCATTTGCTTCAACGTGGATGGAACTGGAGGGTATTATGCTGAGTGAAATAAGTCAATCGGAGAAGGACAAGCAGTGTATGTTCTCATTCATTTGGGGAATATAAATAATAGTGAAAGGGAATATAAAGGAAGGGAGAAGAAATGTTGGGAAATATCAGGGAGACAGAACATAAAGACTCCAAACTCGGGGAAACGAACTAGGGGTGGTGGAAGGGGGGAGGAGTGCGGGTGTTGGAGGGGAATGGGTGACGGGCACTGAGGTGGACACTTGACGGGATGAGCACTGGGTGTTTTTCTGTATGTTGGTAAATTGAACACCAATAAAAATTAATTAAAAAAAAAAAAAACCCTTCAGAGTGTTGGGATAGAGGGAACTTTCCTCGACATCTTAAAAGCCATCTACGAAAAGCCCACAGCAAATATCATTCTCAATGGGGAAGCACTGGGAGCCTTTCCCCTAAAATCAGGAACAAGACAGGGATGTCCACTCTCACCACTGCTGTTCAACATAGTTCTGGAAGTCCTCGCCTCAGCAATCAGACAACAAAAAGACATTAAAGGCATTCAAATTGGCAAAGAAGAAGTCAAACTCTCCCTCTTCGCCGATGACATGATACTCTACATAGAAAACCCAAAAGCCTCCACCCCAAGATTGCTAGAACTCATACAGCAATTTGGTAGCGTGGCAGGATACAAAATCAATGCCCAGAAATCAATGGCATTTCTATACACTAACAATGAGACTGAAGAAAGAGAAATTAAGGAGTCAATCCCATTTACAATTGCACCCAAAAGCATAAGATACCTAGGAATAAACCTAACCAAAGAGGTAAAAGATCTATACCCTAAAAACTATAGAACACTTCTGAAAGAAATTGAGGAAGACACAAAGAGATGGAAAAATATTCCATGCTCATGGATTGGCAGAATTAATATTGTAAAAATGTCAATGTTACCCAGGGCAATTTATACGTTTAATGTAATCCCTGTCAAAATACCATGGACTTTCTTCAGAGAGTTAGAACAAATTATTTTAAGATTTGTGTGGAATCAGAAAAGACCCCGAATAGCCAGGGGAATTTTATTTTATTTTATTTTTTTTTTAATTTTTTTTTTTAATTTTTCATTTATTTATGATAGTCACCGAGAGAGAGAGAGAGGCAGAGACACAGGCGGAGGGAGAAGCAGGCTCCATGCACCAGGAGCCTGATGTGGGACTCGATCCCAGGTCTCCAGGATCGCGCCCTGGGCCAAAGGCAGGCGCCAAACCGCTGCGCCACCCAGGGATCCCTAGCCAGGGGAATTTTAAAAAAGAAAACCATAGCTGGGGGCATCACAATGCCAGATTTCAGGTTGTACTACAAAGCTGTGGTCATCAAGACAGTGTGGTACTGGCACAAAAACAGACACATAGATCAATGGAACAGAATAGAGAACCCAGAAGTGGACCCTGAAATGTACGGTCATCTAATATTCGATAAAGGAGGAAAGACTATCCATTGGAAGAAAGACAGTTTCTTCAATAAATGGTGCTGGGAAAATTGGACATCCACATGCAGAAGAATGAAACTGGACCACTCTCTTTCACCATACACAAAGATAAACTCAAAATGGATGAGAGATCTAAATGTGAGACAAGATTCCATCAAAATCCTAGAGGAGAACACAGGCAACACCCTTTTTGAACTTGGCCACAGTAACTTCTTGCAAGATACATCCACAAAGGCAAAAGAAACAAAAGCAAAAATGAACTATTGGGACTTCATCAAGATAAGAAGCTTTTGCACAGCAAAGGATACAGTCAACAAAACTAAAAGACAACCTACAGAATGGGAGAAGATATTTGCAAATGACATATCAGATAAAGGGCTAGTTTCCAAAATCTATAAAGAACTTATTAAACTCAACACCAAAGAACAAACAATCCAATCATGAAATGGGCAAAAGACATGAAGAGAAATCTCACAGAGGAAGACATGGACATGGCCAACAAGCACATGAGAAAATGCTCTGCATCACTTGCCATCAGGGAAATACAAATCAAAACCACAATGAGATACCACCTCACACCAGTGAGAATGGGGAAAATTAACAAGGCAGGAAACCACAAATGTTGGAGAGGATGCGGAGAAAAGGGAACCCTCTTACACTGTTGGTGGGACTGTGAACTGGTGCAGCCACTCTGGAAAACTGTGTGGAGGTTCCTCAAAGAGTTAAAAATAGACCTGCCCTACGACCCAGCAATTGCACTGTTGGGGATTTACCCCAAAGATTCAGATGCAACGAAACGTCAGGACACCTGCACCCCAATGTTTCTATCAGCAATGGCCACAATAGCCAAACTGTGGAAGGAGCCTCGGTGTCCATCGAAAGATGAATGGATAAAGAAGATGTGGTTTATGTATACAATGGAATATTACTCAGCAATTAGAAACGACAAATACCCACCATTTGCTTCAAAATGGATGGAACTGGAGGGTATTATGCTGAGTGAAATAAGTCAATCGGAGAAGGACAAACAGTGTATGTTCTCATTCATTTGGGGAATATGAATAATAGTGAAAGGGAATATAAAGGAAGGGAAAAGAAATGTTGGGAAATATCAGGAAGGGAGACAGAACATAAAGACTCCTAACTCGGGGAAATGAACTAGGGGTGGTGGAAGGGGAGGAGGGCGGGTGTTGGAGGGGAATGGGTGATGGGCACTGAGGTGGACACTTGACGGGATGAGCACTGGGTGTTTTTCTGTATGTTGGTAAATTGAACACCAATAAAAGTTAATTAAAAAAATAAATAAATAAATAAATAAATAAATAAACTTTTAAACTGAATGAAAGTCAGTGTGAATATTGCATATTTTGTTATCCTTTAAATCTAATAATTTATTAGTTTTTGGTTTGGAATTCACAGAAAAATAATTGTTGCATTTTATTTATTGTGTGTTGCTGCTATTGTTTTGTTTTGTTTTGTTTTAGTTTTTGATAATTAGAATTCAATTTTCCTTCAATAAAGAGAATTAATAGCTCGTGAAAATAAAGAAAAATCTATATTTCTTTCACAGTAGTTTCCCCAACTTAAAAGTTAAATATTTATGTGAGCATGCCTTATTTAAAGTAACATTTTTCGGGATCCCTGGGTGGCACAGCAGTTTGGCACCTGCCTTTGGCCCAGGGCGTGATCCTAGAGACCCAGGATCGAATCCCACGTTGGGCTCCCGGTGCATGGAGCCTGCTTCTCCCTCTGCCTGTGTCTCTGCCTCTCTCTCTCTCTCTCTCTGTGACTATCATAAATAAATAAATTTTTTTAAAAAGTAACACTTTTCATTTTGATAGGACAGAACAAAAAAATTCAGAGATTCAGGTACAATGCTAACTTTATATTCTCTGAAGCTATAAGACTATAGTTGTAATAATAACAGATATTTTAATGAAAGTTAGGAAAAAAGTCAGCTAATTATTATTTAGATTCATTTATTTTTAAATATTTGGAAATGAAATGCATACTATTCTTCATGGTAGTTCTCCATGGATTTTATTTTCATGCATCCAAAGAGGACTTTATTTTTTAATCATTGCTGTTAATTGAGAATGAAGGATTCCATTCTAGGTAGGAAATAAAGTAGTCCCCCTTGTGTTAAGGGTGTGTTGATGGGTGGGGAGAAGTGTGTTCCAAGATGCCCAGTGGATGCCTGAAACTGCAAATAGTACCAAAACCTACATATGCTTTTTTCCCATATATACATACATATAATAAAATTAAATTTACAAATTAGATACAGTAAGAGATTGACACCAATAATAATAAAATAGAATTATAACAATATCCTGCAATAAAAGTTATGTGAATGTGATCTCTCTTTCTCTCTTTCTCTCCCCAAATCTCTTACTGTACTATACTTCACTCTCTTTGTGATGATGTGAGACAATAAAATGCTTTCATGATGAGATGTAAGGAGGTGGATGACATAGGCTTTGGGATATAGCGTTAGGCTGCTATCAACCTTCTGACTATTTGTCAGTGGATCATCTTCTTCTGCCATGCTCAATAGTAGGTAACTGAAACCACAAAAAGCACAGTAGCAGAAAAGAAAGGGCTACTGTAAACTCCTTCCTCCATGTCGCAGGCCCAGGGCATAATGTTTCCTTTCCAAGATTTAAAAACCACACACACACACACATACATACACACACAAACATTAAGTCATGTATGAATCAAAGGGGAGACCTATTCCACTTAATCTTTAAAACTGATTTTACTATTTGTACAGTCTCTTCTCACTAAATATAGAGCTACCCAGATGTTAGGAATGAGTCTTTAGGTTTAAGAAATTTTTGATTGTATGAAGTTAATATTCAATATCATTTTTTGGTATGTCCTGAATTTCCAGTCATAAGAAGTTGAGAAGAGGAACTACAAACTTTAAAAAATGACAATAAACTTTACCACCATCATGTTGAGGACAATCATGACTAATTTTTCCTTGACCTTAAAAAATATTATTTGTCATATTTTCTGTAACATATATATCTATATTAGTTTTTCCTTCCATTATAATACTTGAAAATTAAATAGGAGTAAACACTCATAACACATTGGCAGTACAAACACATATAGGGAAGCCCAGGATGTGATCCTGGGGACCTGGGATCGAGTCCCACATCAGGCTCCTTGCATGAAGCCTGCTTCTCCCTCTGCCTGTGTCTCTGCCTTTTTCTCTCTCTGTGTTTCTCATGAATAAATAAATAAATAAATCTTATAAAAAAAAACCTCACACATATTACTATATTTGAGGGTTTTTTTTTCTTAAAGAGGTTAGCATTTCACTCCAAAAAGTTTTGATTATTGATACTCTCACTGTTATCAGCTAATAATTAATAACTGAGGTATTTATATGGTTGGTAATCTACAACTTACAAAACCTTATATATAAGTTTTTATTTTTTTTAATTATTTATTTATTTATTCATTGAGACAGAGGAGAGAGAGAGAGAGACACAGGCAGAGGGAGAAGCAGGCACTACACAGAGAGCCCTATGTGGGACTCGATCCAGGGTCTCCAGGATCACGGCCTAGGCTGCAGGCGGCGCTAAACTGCTGCCCCACCAGGGCTGCCCTAAAGTTTTCTTTTTAGAGTATAGGGGCTAAATAGACTCTCCAGAAACAACTGAAATAGATTAATGATATCATATGAACAAAATAATTTATAAATTTAGAATATCATGCAGAGTGTGAAAGAGTTCTCAGTACTGATACTTCTTTCTTTCTTTCTTTTTTTTTTTTTTTTAGTTCTTAGCTTTATTTTTACTGAAGTTTGATTTGCCAACATATAATATAACACCCGGTACTCATCCCATCAAGTGCCCTTCTCTATGCCCATCACCCAGTTACCCGATCTCCTCACCTTCTGCAACCCTTTGTTTGTTTCCCAGAGTTAGGAGTCTCTCATGGTTTATCTCCCACTATAATTTTTCACACTCAGTTCTTCTCCTTTCTTTTACAATCCCTTTCACTATTTCTTATATTCCCTTTATGAGTGAAACCATATAATGATTGTCCTTCTCTGATTGACTTAATACTCAGCATAATACCCTCCAGTTCCCTGAACATCAAAGCAAATGGTGGGTATTCGTCCTTTCTGATGGCTGAGTAATGTTCCATTGTATACATAGACCACATCTTCTTTATCCATTCATCTGTCGAAAGACATCAAGGCTCCTACCACCATTAAGCTATTGTGGACATTGCTGCTATGAACATTGGGGTGTAGGTGTTCCAGTGTTTCACTGCATCTGTATTTTGGGGGTAAATACCCAGTAGTGCAATTGCTGGGTCATAGGGTAGCTCTATTTTTAACTTTTTGAGGAGCCTCCACACAATTTTCCAGAGTGGCTGCACCAGTTCACATTCCCACCAACAGTGCAAGAGGGTTCTCCTTTCTCCACATCCTCTCCAACATCTTTTGTTTCCTGTCTTGTTAATTTTCACCATTCTCACTGGTGTGAGGTGGTATCTCATTGTGGTTTTGATTTGTATTTCCCTGAAGGCACGTGATGTGGAACATTTTCTCATGTGCTTGTTGGTCATGAGTATGTCTTCTTTAGTGAAATTTCTGTTCATGTTTTTTGCCCATTTCATGATTGGATCATTTGTTTCTTTGCTGTTGAGTTTAATAAGTTCTTTATAGATCTTGGATACTAGCCCTTTATCTGATATGTGATTTGCAAATATCTTCTCCCATTCTGTAGGTTGTCTTTTAGTTTTGTTGACTGTTTCTTTTGCTGTGCAGAAGCTTTTTATCTTGATTAAAAGATAAAAGTCCCAATAGTCCCAATAGTTCATTTTTGCTTTTGTTTCCCTTGCCTTAATAGATATATCTTGCAAGAAGTTACCATGGCCAAGTTCAAAAAGGTTGTTGCCTGTGTTCTCCTCTGGGATTTTAATGGCCATTCCCGATTAAAACTCTTCAAAGTGTAGGGATAGAAGGAACATTCCTCAATATCTTAAAAGCCATTTATGAAAAGCCCACAGCAAATATCATTCTCAATGGGGAAACACTGGGAGCGTTTCCCCTAAGATCAGGAACACGACAGGGATGTCCACTCTCACCACTGCTATTCAACATAGTACTGGAAGTCCTAGCCTCAGCAATCAGATGACAGAAAGAAATAAAAGGCATTCAGATTGGCAAAGAAGAAGTCAAAATCTCCCTCTTAGCAGATGACATGATAATGTATACAAAAACCCAAAAGACTCCACCCCAAGATTCCTAGAACTAATACAGCAATACAGCAATGTGGCAGGATACAAAATTAATGCACAGAAATCAGTAGCAGGGGCAGCCCCAGTGGCTCAGCAGTTTAGCGCTGCCTACAGCCCAGGGTGTGATCCTGGAGACCTGGGATGGGTCCCACATCAGGCTTCCTGCCTGGAGCCTCGTTCTCCCTCTGCCTGTGTCTCTGTCTCTGCCTTTCTCTCTCTCTCTCTCTCTCTCTCTGTGTGTGTGTGTGTGTGTGTGTGTGTGTGTCTCATGAGTAAATAAATAAAATCTTTAAAAAAAAAGAAATCAGTGGCATTTCTATACACTAACAGTGAGACTGAAGAAGGAGAAATTAAGGAATCAATCCTATTCACAATTGCACCCAAAAGCATAAGATACCTAGGATAAACCTAATCAAAGAGGTAAAGGATCTATACTCTAAAAACTACAGAAGACTTCTGAAAGAAATTGAAGAAGACACAAAGAGATGGAAAAGCATTCCATGCTCATGTATTGGAAGAATAAATATTGTGAAAATGTCAATGTTACCCAGGGCAATTTATACATTTAATGCAATCCCTATCAAAATACCATGGACTTTCTTCAGAGAGTTGGAAGAAATAATTTGTGTGGAATCAGAAAAGACCCCAAATAGCCAGGGGAATATTGAAAAAGAAAACAAGAGGGATCCCTGAGTGGCTCAGTGGTTTAGTGCCTACCTTCCGTCCAGGGAGTGATCCTAGAGTCCCGGGATCTAGTCCCACATGGGGCTCCCTGCAAGAAGCCTGCTTCTCCCTCTGCCTGTGTCTCTGACTCTCTCTCTCTTCTCTCTCTCTCTCTCTCTCTCTCTGTCTCTCATAAATAAATAAAATCTTAAAAAAAGAAAGGAAAGAAAGAAAGAAAACGAGCTGGGGGCATCACAATGCTGGATTTCAAATTGTACTACAAAGCTGTGATCATTGAGACAGTGTAGTACTGGCACAAAAACAGACACATAGATCAATGGAACAGAATAGAGAATCCAGAAATGGGCCCTCAACTCTATGGTCAACTAATATTCGACAAAGCAGGAAAGAAAAAGGGCACTGGAAAAAGGGCAGTCTCTTCAATAAATGGTGCTGGGAAACATGGACAGCCATGTGCAGAAGAATGAAACTAGACCATTCTCTTACACCAGACAGAAAAGTACACTCAAAATGGATGAAAGATCTAAATGTGAGATAAGTACTGATACTTCTTTTTTTTTTTTTTTAAGATTTTATTTACTTATTCATGAGAGACAGAGACATAGGCAGAAGGAGAAGTAGGCTCCATGCAGGGAGCCAGACATGGGACTCGATCTCAGGTCTCCAGAATCACACCCCAGGCTGCAGGCACCACTAAACCACTGTGCCACCAGGGCTGCCCAATAGTGATACTTCTTAACAAGCTTTTCTCTGTAAGAGAGCTGTACAATGTTCTGCATTTCATGACTGTGCTACTCCAAGTAACTTATTACAGAGGGGAAACATTTGTTTTTGCAAAATAGAATATTCAAAAAAAATGAAATGTATGTCTCTCTTAATTGTCATTTAATAAAATGTGGGAGATTATCTTTATATTTCTTTATTTTTTTTCACATCACTCATAATTAAAGCACTAGTCAGGTTGTTTCTTCATCAAACGGAGTCCCATTGCAAGAATGTTTATGGATATTTAACATCAAGGAAAATACAGCAGCCTAGTGGCCAGGCTTCTCACTATGAAGTTGAAAAAAATCAATTCCTTGACCTATATGCACTCATCTGTTTCCCTGATGAGTTTATTGGTGAATTTCTGGAACTTTTGATGATAATATAAACAGGCTTTCAGGATTTAAGTTATTCTTAATATATTAGACATAGTTACTGTGAAATTTCTATTAATGCATTTACAAAATGATTAAAATGCTTGTGAGTAAAATATTTAATACATACAATTACTTAATATTTTATTAGATTATGTTTCTGTCTGAAACTGTTTGAAAATATAATATTATTTTCAGACAATTAAAAATAAAGCAGATTCAACCAGATACAGACCTAATAATCTGTGCTATTTTGGTCTGTTTTATGTGGAAAATATTACGATATGAGGTCTTTTTGCCTGACTTTGTTGAAAGGATTAGACCTTTAGATATTAAAACATAAGGACAACATTAGAGTAGTAGATACTTTATGATAACACATTCTTGCTCTATAACAGCTTGTTGTCTTTGCAAATTACCCATGTTATCAGGTGGAGTATAAAATAGAAAATATAATCTCTTGATTTTACTCAGAGTGTTCTTTACAATTTTTGAAGTTTATTTTTATGTTTAAACATGAGGTTTAATGGATTGCTCTGTGGAAATGTCTGAGGAAAGTGATCTTGAGATCGTGAGACCCTATTGTCAGGTCCTATGTCAGGATTGTGAAGAGATGACAGAAAGAGACAGCTACTCTCTCATAACTAGCCTTCTAAGTCAATGTTCCATGTGCATCCGGTTGTGTTTAATTTTCCATTGTGAGTAAAGATCATCATTCATTAACAGTAAAAATATCACTAACTTATTTTCTAAGTGTGTGGCTAATGAAGAATCTGTCTTTTTACAGAATAAATCAGTGATTTTGGAGAATAATTTACAAGTCTTCTCTTCTGATAAAGGGCTGATATCCAGGTCCATTAATGTTGTTGCACCAACTTTTGTGACACCCCCTGAAATGTGATTCATTCAGAACCGTAATCGCTAAAAGAATCCAAATGACAAAGAAGTTCAAGGAGCTACATGATAAAAACTCCTTCAAAGAATTTTAAAGGCTAAGTTTGCAAAAAGAGTGGAAATATTCTAGCACTTTATTTAGGGGAAATATAATTATATCTTGGAGGAAGGAATGAGAGACTCTGAGGTTTAAGAAATGTCCCTGAGATGTTCCATCAAGAAGGCACACTGAACATGGGGATCCTTGGGTGGCTCAGTAGTTTAGCACCTGCCTTCTGCCCAAGGCGTCATCCTGGAGTCCTGGGATCGAGTCCCATGTTGGGCTCCTTACAAAGGGCCTGCCTTCTGCCTGTGTCTCTGCCTCTCTCTCTCTCTCTCATGAATAAATGAATAAAATTAAAAAAAACACACACTGAACATACTTAAGACATTTTCTGTTCCTCTTTTCAAAAAGCATATTCTTATGAATCATGACATTCCAAATTAATCATGAGGGAATCTCTGTCTACTAAAATTAGGAGGGAACTTGAAGCCATCCCTTGCCTCTCTTGGCTTTTATTCTTTCTTCTAGCACAATGACATGTATACATCAGGCCAGTAATAAATGTTAGCGGCTAAGTAAATTAATGGAGACCTGCTTCTCCATTTGTAAAATAGGGGTAGCATGGGAAACATAATTAAATGGAACCTCAAGGGGATCCCTGGGTGGCGCAGTGGTTTGGCGCCTGCCTTTGGCCCAGGGCGCGATCCTGGAGACCCAGGATCAAGTCCCACTTGGGCTCCCAGTGCATGGAGCCTGCTTCTCCCTCTGCCTGTGTCTCTGCCTCTCTCTCTCTCTCTCTGTGACTATCATAAATAAATAAAGAAAAAAAATAAAATGGAACCTCAAGGGTTTTTTCTCCTCTGTACTCTTATATTCTAAAATACAATTTCTGTAGCTAAAAATAAAATGTGGTTATCAATATTTTAAGATTTAACATAAAGTTTGAGAGAAGTATGTAATTAATTAAATCCTACTGAAGTTTTTATTCTCTTGGCTTACGTCCCTCACAAAATGTTAAGCAAAACCTATCAACCTTCAAGTAAGGAAGATTTTAATCCTCATTCCATCCTTTGAATCTTAATGCCTGGTCATATTCCAACATTAATTGCTTTATCTCCAAACTAATGAGCTCATTT
This sequence comes from Vulpes vulpes, assembly GCF_048418805.1. Taxonomy (NCBI): domain Eukaryota; kingdom Metazoa; phylum Chordata; class Mammalia; order Carnivora; family Canidae; genus Vulpes; species Vulpes vulpes. The sequence goes on along the minus strand of NC_132784.1, from coordinate 95,549,339 downwards.
GCATTTTTTACACACAGTACTTGCTGTCAAAACATCTATATGAAACTTAAACTTAGTCAATCATCCATATATGTGTCCTCATGCTTCCCAACATCTGGCTACTTAGAAACTGCAGGATGTTTGAAAGAGCATTTTAGTATTCATCTGGAGTATTGCTTGTAAACTTTTGGGGTCAAAGGACTGTTTGGCAATAGATGATAACTATCAACCTAATCACTAGGGGGAAACTGCTTATTCACACACTCAGAAGATTTTGCATGCAATTTCAGAGACTTAAATCATTTGAAGCTTGTCCATAATCTCAAGGCTAATTATCCTTGATCTTGCAGTTTATTGTTTTATAGTCAATATTTTAAGATAGATTATGTTGATATTAGGAAAATTTCAACCCCATAATGTTTTATACTCAAATCTCTTCAAATATCTATAAACTATTACATATTTAAACCATCTTTGCATCATTTGCTTAATATCTACCTCCTCTGTTAATATTCTCCCTGAGGACAGTTATTCTTAATTTTGCTTACCCATTTGTCACTGGGGCCTAAGACATTTCTCATTCCAACAGAGAGTGATTGTTGAACTAACCAAAGAGTTTACAAGTGGTTCAAAGATCCATGCTTGAGAATGTTAAACAACATTTTCACTGCAAGGACAATTTTTCTTTCTCTATCTGTCTCTGTCCCTCTGTCTCTTTCTCTCCTCTTTTTAAACTCACAGTTTCACACTAAGTCTTCTAGATATCTATCACAGGAGAAAAGCAGCAATAACTCAAAATCTCTCTTTAGACTGTGAAGAATCAACTGAAGTGCAGTTTTAGAGACTATGAATTTTCTCATAGAGGCCAGATAGAGAAATTCACATGCATCAGCTGCATCTTCTCCATATTTTAGATTTACTTTCTGTACATAGACACCATCTATTTAGCTTGCTAAAATGACAGGAAAGCCTCTTAATCCAAATCTGGGTTAATGTAGATGTTTCTCAGCATTCAAAACAACATATTACTCCTTTTTGATATATTCCTTCCACTAAGTTTTTTGGATCTCACAGTTAGCTTCTTTGTTGCTTTCTCCATTTATCCATTAATGTTGAAGTTCCTCAGAACTGAGTTATTTTCTCTCTTCTTTGTCTATAATCTTTTGGTAATCTCTTTCTGCCTAAGAGGGGTTTGGACTTTTTTAAAGATTTATTTATTTATTTGAGACAGTGTATGTGTGTGTGAAAGCGGGGGTGAGGGGAGGGGCAGATGGAGAGGGAGAGAATCTCCAGCAGACTCCCACTGAGCACAGAATCAAATATGGGGCTCAATCTCAGGATCATGAACTGAAATCAAGAATTGAAGTCTTAACCTACTAAGCCACCCAGGCATCCCTGATAAGAGGTTTTAATTACTGCATGCAAAAAAAAAACCCAAATTCCAAAATGTATATGTCTTTACCTTCTCTTTCCCAAACTCCAAACTCAAGCTGAATAATTAAGATATTGAATGTAATTTGTTCAAGGTTAAATTCCTAACTTTATTTTAGTCTCTTTCCAACCTCATCCTTTCCTCTCCCTACTGATAACTTCATTAGGCCAAAAATATTGGATTCTTATAAGACTCTTCTTTCCATTTATACCTGATGCCTTAAACTGCATACTCGATGCATTGTGAACAAAAAATGTTCGTTCTACCTTTATATTTTATGCAATATCTGAGCTCTTTTCAGTGCCCCTGCTGCCAACACCCTGGTCCATACTCTGTAATCTCTAACTTGGATGGCTGGAATAAGCAGATCTTGCTTTAATACCTAAAGTTTGCACTTCATTCTGAGGATGGAATCATTCTTTTAAATAGAAGCAACATGATGACATTCCATTTCTGTAATCTTGCATAACTTAGTGTAAATGTCAAAAATCTAAATGATGGTTAAATCCCCACATGAGCTGGCTTCACACCCCCTGTCTGAATGTTTCTCTTTTTACTTTTTCCTTGGTTTGCTCCAGTTCAGTCAGTATGGTCTTCTTGCTATTTCTCAAAGACTCTGGGCACACTTCAGACTTAGGGATTTTATTTCATCTGCTTGCAATCTACATCTACCTCCTAGCTCTCTCTGAAAGTTTTGGGTCAAATCTTAGCTTCTCAATCACTGTCCTATTTAAAAATCTCAAATATTCACGCAAATGCTCCACCAAAAGATTCCTTAACCTTTTAATCCTATTTTTTTCCTTCTCTTCTCCCATAACACCATCACTTTCTAACATATTAGATAATTAACTCACAACATTTAGTTTAGCAAATAATCATCTTTGCATGAGTAGACTTTGAGAATATGTTCATGATCCCTGATAGACTACTTCAGAGAAATTTTGTCATCTGGGATGGCACCCAAGAAAGTTATTAAATCAATGAATACATCTAAGCATCAACCAGAATTAAGGATGATTTGTTTTTACTGGAAAATAATGTAATGACTCACTTATGAGCATAATCACAAAAATGTTTCTAGATTAGATATAAAAATATAAAATGTTTATAAAATATAAAATACTAAGGTTTTAATTATCATGTTAACTTTATACTGGAAGTATGCCCTAATTGTGGGCATAATTGAGTACTGGAAAAATGCCCTAATTGTGCATTTTTATATAGTTATTCCCAAGATACCCATATGCTTAAGGAAATAAATTTCCTCCTCTAAATGATTGAGTCCCTTTGTTAGACTGAAAGAAAAAAAACCTGTGGGAGTGAGATATGACATGAAGAAAAATGAAGGGTTTAAAAAAAAGGTTATTAATCTGAGGGTAAAACTGCCTTAATTTTTCCTTGAAATGTTCCAATGTAAAGCTGCCTAATGGAATCAATGGTTGGATAATCAGATGTTTGGGAACCATCATTATCTTATTTAATAATAAGTTGTCCTTTATTGTATAAAGCTTCCAATATTTCCAACAAAAGTCCCATTTTCCCCCAAGAAATGGGTTATAGAAACACACACACACACACACACACACACATGATTTTACTACCAGTGGCATTAGCTTACTTTATTTAAAAAAGATAAAATGGGGAATTATTGCAATGAACATAATTTTTAAAAAGGAATTTAAAAATAATACTCTAGTTTATGGAGACAACTTGAAAGTCCAACAAAAAATATAAAATTTTTGTCGTTAAAGGTGAAATATTTTGTTTATTGAAAGAATTCACATAAATATCTATTTAGCATAATAACAAATAGAAACATAGAAGTTTCAAAAGTAATATAAAATTTCCTTTAGAGTCAAATCTGAATCGCAGAGGGATGACAAAGGGAAAATCTTTTGGGCTGTTTGAAGAGCCTTCACAAATAGATCATGGGTGTAAGGATAGAACACTTTATAATAGGATGATACATTTAAAATCTCAATATTTCATGTATATAAATATTATATCAATGAAAAAAATAGAGAAATGGTAAGAAAAACATATTTGGTGCATAATACATGTCAACTATTAGTACATTATTAGTTACTACTAATTAACTGAATATGTCTCATACATCATATTGTATAATATAGCAACTTTCTAAATGCTTGGAGAGCAAATAGGCAGGACACCAATTTGTAAGATATGGATTTTTAGTTGCCAGTATAGTTCCAATGAAAATGGATGACGATCTCAGGATTATATTTGATTAAAGTGATTTATGAAATAATGTGCTAATAGATGAATGATATATACATAACAGATGAATGATCTGATGTGGGGATCTTGCTGACTGCTCCTATTGTCACTATTTCCCACGAAGCCAATCTACTTTGCAGAATTCTCACCAGATCCTGTTTGATTGGCTAGTATATGTGAGTAGGTAGACAGTATTAAACTCATTCTGTTGTGCCTAAAATTCAATCTTTTAAGTTATTGTGGATGTTTCCTTTGCTACCTCATTTGCAGCCAAGTTTATGCTTCTATTTTGGTTTGTCTTTGATTTTCCTTCTGTGTGTCCCTGAGATATAGTATGTGTTTGGATTCCTGCATCAGATTCAACACACACCTTTTTCCGATGTGAAAGTAGGTGATCCTTTCCTATTCTAAGCTTTTTGGTATAAAAGTAATGTATTTTCATCTTCAGTAAAGTCCAATCAGGGTATTGACTAAATTTCAATGCCTTACACACAAAATATATATATATACTTGAATGTTCACTCAGCATGTATACCATAAAATTTTTACAATATAATCATTCCATATGATTTATATAAATCAGTCCATATTAACAACTTAAGTAAAAATTTCTCAGTTTTCAATTTCTCAAAGGTTTTTTTCAATGAAATTGTATCAACAATGTCTGGGATGCACCAGAAATTCGATTTCTGCTGAACCAAGCAAGGGTATTTTATATTTCAGATAGAAGCATAAGCTAAGGATACATTATTTAACTAGAGAAAAGCAGGGATCCCTGGGTGGCGCAGTGGTTTGGCACCTGCCTTTGGCCCAGGGTGCAATCCTGGAGACCTAGGATTGAATCCCACGTCGGGCTCCTGGTGCATGGAGCCTGCTTCTCCCTCTGCCTATGTCTCTGCCTCTCTCTCTCTGTATGACTATCATAAATAAACATAAAAATTTTAAAAAGAAAAAAGAATAAAAAACCACTTCATAAAAAAAATAACTAGAGAAAAGCAAAAAAGTGAAAAATCGTGATCAATAAGGATAATAGATATCTTCTGGGTAACATATATACAATCTATTGATGAAGTGGATAATGTTATATGTTAGATTAATTTTGTATTTCTAGCATTTTCTGGTTTCTTGTCATTATTTATTCTTTTTTCAATTATGTGTAAAAATGAAGACTCCCTTCTTCATTGATAATAAGCCATATAGATTTTAAATTTTGAATAAACTGAACAATGAAAAAAAGTCCCATTGAAAACAGCCATATTTTTAAAGGCTAGGTTTTCAATGTGATTAATAAATTCTTTCTCATATAAGCTGTAGTTTCTACTTGGTGTATTACAAATTTCATTAAATCATTTTTGATCAACATGGTTTTAATCATAACATTTGTTGATGAATCTGTGAGTGGGTATAGCAGAGGAAACAAGCAAAAGGGATATGATGAAAAGAAAAATAAAAGGTTAAAACACATTTAATCTAAATTTCACGATTTATTTTCTTTGGGCTATTATTCTTTCTTAACGTTATATTCAAAAGAATATTTTAACCTTGGAAAAACAAGTGTAATAATGTCATCATTTGTATTGCGATTAAAATCAATAAAATTACTTATATACTTTATTATATAGTAGTTTTAACTACTAATTGTTTTTATTTTTAAAGATTTTATTTGTTTATTCATGAGAGACACAGAGACAGAAAGACACACACACAGGCAGAGGGAGAAGCAGGCTCCATGCTAGGACCCTGACATGGGACTTGATCCTGGGTCCCCAGGATCAGGCCCTGGACTGAAGGTGGCACTAAACCGTTGAGCCACCCGGGGTGCCCTACTAATTGTTTTTAAATAGGATATAGTACATGAAACACATTGGGGTGTTGGACCCTGGCTCACGGGTGCCAACGTGTGCGGGTGGACGCCCCAGAGACTCAGACCCCAGACAGGCAGATGCAATTAGCAAGAGGGTTTATTGAAGGTTTGCGCAAACGGGCTCTCCGCCTCCGAGGAGGAAGAGAGCCCCGATTAGCAATTACAGGTATCTTTTAAAGGCAAAAGAAAAAAACCACTTAAAGACAAAAGAACCGCGGGAGTCGCATAGCATTCAGGTTATTGATTTCTCAGAAGGTCAACATGAACCTATTCAGGGACATTCCAATCAGGGTGTGGGGGGAAATGGTTTTCTTATCACAAACAGAATGCTTTTTGTTGCTAAAATTTCAGGAAGGCGCCTGGATGGGCTGCCTCTGGATTAGGGCTGGTCCTACTTACAGGGAGGGTTTCTTCAGGGGGAAAAAAAGTATACCAAATATAGATTTATCTCTATAACCTCATTTAAATAGGTAAGAATTATTGACATTTTGAATGTGTATATATTTGTATTCTATCATCTATCTATCCATCTATCATCTAGCTATCCATCCCCCTGCCTATCTACCTAAATATTTATACATTTACTATCTCTAAATAATTATATTTCTATGTATATATTATTGTCCTTGTCCATTTAATATTCCTTGGACTCTTCTATGTCAATATGGAAATAAACATCCAGTAGCATGCATTATCATTTTAAAAAGTCATGATTGCGTAATTATATATAATAGGTTTACAAATTTTGCCTGAACTGGTAGTACGAAGATACAGTGGGCCAGAATTACAGTTGCCTAGTTAGTTATTCACTAAACGAGGTCACCACATTCAAAAGGCATCATTAACATCACAGACATCAATGGTTATTTTATTTATAACAATAATTTCCCAAATGATAAGAATACAATATATTAAAGAATTGTTGTTGCTGTTGTTTTTGGTTATTTTCTTTTCTTTTAAAAAATTTATTTGCTTTTAATTTTCACAAAATTTTCTTGTGCTAGCAATGAACTTCAGACATTTTGTTTGCTTAACTCCTACATAAAGACCATCACTAGTTACTACTTCTGAGGTAAAAGTAGCTGATCCTTTTGAGCTATTTCTCAAAGTTTCTTGATGGATAAGTAGTGTATGTTGATCTTTTGCATCCTCTTTATACTTACTTACAGAAATTATGTAAGCTGTAAACTTAGCTACTTCGTCATTAATGCTACAGGAGCGGAATCGTGAGGGAAGTAGGAAATAGCTATATTTCATGATGCCACGCAAGGATGACATGATCTAAGATCAAAACTTACCAGTTTTGTAGAAAAACAAAAAATTAGTTGAAAATGAATCTCTTTGGTATCATCTCAGGCATGATTACTTCTTTTGAACTGAATTATTTTTAAGTGATCAAAATGTTAAATTTAAAAATAGTGATTAGACTAAATACTAATTTTATTTTCTTCTGTTTTTTTTTTCTTAAAAAATGATGTAGTATCATCTACGGCCTCTATTTTAAATTTAGTAATTTTAATAATTTTAAAGAAATGTCTCCTGATTATATATTTCCTAATTAAATAGCTTAATCTTCTTTAAAAGTAGTCATTCAGATAAATGCTAGAGTTACTAGAGTTAATAATTAGTAAGTTAATAAGCAGTAACACTTAAATATCGAATTTAAGGAACAGGGAAGTTTACTGGATATTGCAAACATTAAGTCTGATGTAGTTTTGGAATATAGGTGAAGTTTGGTAGGGTGAGGTCTGGAGCTAACGACCAAGAAAGAATTCTTGAGATGCCTTTGGTGCAAAATGGTGGTTTTATTAAAGCACAGGGACAGAACCTGTGGGCAATAAGAGCTGCCCGGGGCTTGTGAGAGGTGGCTGATTATATACCTGCAGAGTTGGAGGAGGCAAGGAAAGAAGGTTTCAAAAGGACTTTCATATATTAAAGAGGACCTATTGAGGGCCTGCCTTTGTCAAGTTAAAGGTTGTTTTTCCCTTTAGCAAGGCATTAACTTTAAGATAGATGGGAATTTCCTGAGGAATGTCATGCATATCTCACCTTGGGAGGCAGGGATTCCTTTATGGGATATCTGCTTGAACTTTGTCCTCAGCTAGTCCTCTATTTTCCATCAAGTCTATATAGTGAGCAACAAATAAGTCCTACCAATGTATAACCATAATATCAACACATTTTGCACTTCTGGGAGGAAGCAAATTGAATTAAAACTAAAAGTCCTCCTGTATGTGACATTTGTCTTCCAGAGCAACAGGCAAATGTGCTCTATGCTGAGTTATTTGACATTTTTGTTGTTCTTTTGGCTGTAGCTAATTTGTAGTAATGCAGAATACCTAGTGTTAAATATTCAATATTTATATGAAAAATTTCTGCTTCATAATATATTAAAAATGAGTCATTTGCCTACTAGCACACTAGAAGTATACATATACATATATATTTTTTTTACTCAAACTCTATGACTAAATTTGCACTCTGTTCAACCTTCCCACATAGAGTCCTGAATAAATTTTGAGAACATAAGAAAATGAAAACAACCTCCCCTTCACATATTTAAAGAATGTTAAGTTTCTTAAGTGAAATAACAAAGCTTTTAAGTCCTTTTAAAGGATCTGCTCAAAGGAGGCTGGTCAAAGTGGTAAAAAGTTAAAACAGATGAATGTGCAGCAAGTATAGCAATCTTACACAGTGCATAGTGCATTTTTGCACTGATGATCAATTATTGAATGGTACATGATGGAGAACTGAAAGCTAGCTGAGGACAATGCACAAGCTCACAATCTGCAACCCCCCCACTCCTCGGTGGGATATGTGTGACATTCCTCCAAGAAGTTCCCAACTGTCTTAATGTTAATGACTTGCTAGAGGGAAAAAACAAACTTAATTTGACAATGACAAGGCTGCCAGTATCTTGTAGGTCCTCTTAAATAAGAAAATCTTTTTGAAATCTCCCTTTTCCTTAATTTCCCCAACTCTGCAGGTATATAATCAGCCATCCGTTATGAACCTGAACCCAAACCCAGGGCAGCAGGTCTTCCTGCCCACAGGTCCTGTCCCTGTGCTATAATAAAACCATCATTTTGCACCAAAGACGTCTCAAGAATTCTTTCTTGGTCATTGGCTCCAGACCTAACTCCAGCAAAACTCATCTATATTCCAAAATAACACCAGCACACACATTATATTTTTCAAAATCACACAGATACACACAGAGACAATACTCTTTTGCTGTAGTGAAAATAGCCAGCAACCTACTATACTCTCAATTTTATGAAGTCAGTACTCTTGTTTTTTTCATAAAGTATAGAGTTAATTGGCCAAGGTAAATTAGGCTTCAGAGTGCATTTGTATGACAAACATTTTATAGTTCACTTGCTGTATTATATTGCTTCTCAATACAGCATAATGGTGCCAAACATCTCAAAGTCAATGTTCAAAAGATATTGAAAGAAAATAGAAACACATATAATAGGATCTCTACATATCATCTTAGCATTTGCTTTAATGCCTTACATTTTTTTACCATATTGTTAGAATTAATAACTGAATGTTAATGATTTTCTAAAATTAATTAAACTTTATTCTTATGATTAAACAGATCTAGGAAATATACCAATAGGCTTCTGAACCAAGAATTAGTCAAAACAACTTCTAATCAATTTATAGCTCATTAAGAAAAAGATATTAAAAATAAATTTCCAATTATTTTTACTTTAAATTCACATTAAAAAAACTTGAAAATTTTGAATTATGGCAAAATATTCATGTACTTTCAAACTTTTTAACAACTTTACATTTTCAAATATATTACAAAGCAGAAAACTTTACATATATAAGAATTAATATCCATATATGTAAAGAACTCACATAAATCAACACCAAACAATGACAACAAAATCTTCAATTGAAACATGAGCAGAAGATCTGAATAGACATTTTTCCAAAGAAGACATATGAATGGCGAAGAGGCACATGAAAAGATATTCAACATCACAGGCCCACCCCTCTGTGCAATGAGAATTCTCAAAGGATCAGGCATTTCCGAAACAAGTCTCCAAACACAGACCATTCTGAACGTAAGAAGTTCTCCATTCTTTTGAAAAGTTTCTTGTGGGATGCCTGGGTGTTTCAGTGGTTGGGTGTGTGCCTTTGGCTCAGGTCCTGATCCTCAGGTCCTAGAATCGAGCTCTGAATCAGGGTCCCCACAGGGAGCCTACTTCTCCCTCTGCCTATGTCTCTGCCTCTCTCTCTGTCTCTCTCATGAATAAATAAATTTTAAAAATCTTTAAAAACTTTCTCAATGAAGATATATTTTCAAAACAAACAAATGTCTGCATTCTTTTCTTGTTTATTGTCACCTTAATACATGTTAGCATAATGAAATCCTCTGCCAGCCTTGATCAGGATTAGAATACAAAGTAGCTGTAACTGGTAAATCAGAAGGAGGAAAAGTATAAATGAGGATATATTTCATCAAATTTAAAAGAGCTTCCTCCAAAAGAGCAGGCCTCATTGAGCAATTAATGAAAATTAACAAGATGAGAGGGGGTCTCTTTAGAATAAGTAAGACTATGGCAGGGTCATAAAGTATAGATATCTTTAACAGAACTTTACTGGGAACATTATTGTTTAATAATGAACCTTGATATTTAGCTGAGATGTCTTTTAAAATGTAAAACCTATAAAACTTCAAATGACATTAGTTCAAACCTGTGTCTCTGTCTTGAGCTTTCTCCTTTCACAACAAAAGAGGAAGCTCCTTTTGAGTTTGAGGCTCATACAAACTCATTTTTCAGAACAGTTTAGATTTAAATATATCATTCCTCCATTTTCATAAACATACTTAAGGAAATTTTTAAAAAGTTTTAAATGAATCATTGATTAATGGTAGGTTTAAAGTAAGTCAGAAATGGCATCCTTTTCTTTCCAATTTCATTATAGGTTCTTTTGCATAACTGTTGTCTGTTTACAAATTGTGGAGAAGACTATGTACTTCTATCCCCAATGTGCCTTAACCTATATTTTTATAAAGTTATATAAACAATGGTGAAGATCAGTAGCAAAACAGAAGATTTGTATGGGCAAAAATGAAAAAAAAAAAGACTTTTGTGTTGCAATGGAGAATAACTTTCTACTATCCTAAGTATATATAGGTAAAATAAAACTGTAAACTAAGTAAAATAAAACTATGATCATATCAGTGAAAATCTGATCTTTTACTGAGTGTATCACTCTAAAAGCCACTATAGCTAAATCAGAAAGTACATGGTCTTAGATTCTAATAGTTCTGCTAGCAAACTTGTGCTCAATAACTTGATTTGTGTTGGTCAATTGCTATAAATTTTTGAGAACACTCTACCGATTTGTAAAATGGAGATATTGATGCCTCCAGGAGGGAATATTACTGCAGCATCATATTCACGTGATATAGATAGCACACTGTAGATTCTCAGTTGATAAGAGGAATTAATATTATTAAATAATGCTTTAATACCATATGAAGGGCAGTAAATAGTGTTAAAAGAAAAATATCAGGCTCCCTGCATGGAGCCTGCTTCTCCCTCTTCCTGTGTCTCTGCCTCTCTCTCTCTCTTTGTCTTTCATGAATAAATAAATAAAATCTTAAAAAAAAAAAAGAAAATAAAAATAGTTGATGACTTCAAAAATGTTTTTGTTTTGTTTTCACTCATGTAAAATTTGTCATCATTAGCATAATACTCATAACTTCCTCTATATTTTCCCTAAGTGGTTTTTTTATATAGTTTGGCTCAGAAACAGAATTGGCTTGTATTTGGACAGGAAGCTTAGTGTGAAGCTACAACTGTCTTTTAGTCACCAGGTTTGTCATTCCACTTGGGTAGCAGCTCATCCACCAGTAGGAAAAGCCCCACCTAGGAGTTGTGGGCTAGAATTTGTCTAAATGCTGTGTGATTAACTAGGACCCATTTCTGTTTTCTTCTTTCATTCCTGGTGAAGTATCCCTCTCTTTGACAGTATCACCCATTGCAGGTACTTAGGGGATTACTGTGATATACATAGAAGCCTCATTTGCTAAAGAAAAGAAAATTTTGACTCTTTCTATTGAGAATTTCATTACAGTTTATAGAGAATTCCATTACGAATTACAGTTCACTTGGCAAAACAGGTAATAATGAACATGAACTCAGTGTACTCACAGGAAAGATCAAGTATATAGTCTTCAATAAAAATTCTTATATAGATTCTATACCAAATTTGAAGACTTAGACTTCATGTGCTAAAAAAGATATGGAGACTTCTTTGTCAAGCAGTCTATGGGGTCCAGTGTTGCTCTACATTTCTGCAAGATTCACATTTCTAACCTAAATCAATGTAATGTGCTTCCCTAAAAATATGATATTCTAGTCCATTATCCTTATTTTAAAAGTGTACAGATAATTCAAATTGATCAAACTAGTAAACCACTAGCATTTTCTATACGGCACTCTACCAAATCCTGGAAATATATGAAAATACAAGCTGACATTCATGCCCTCTAAGATAAAGTAATATGATTTGAGAGATTCAAATACAGATATAAACAAATCACCAGGAGTGCACAAAGCATTTAAGGACAGATTTTTAAAGATTAATAAAGTCATATTTGGTTTGGAATGGCAGCAGCTAGACTTTTTAATATGACCAAAGAGAATATCATAGTTATCACATATCAAGATTATGTCACTTTTGAACTTATAAAATATCTACATTTCCTCATATAATTAAATTTAAATGACTTATGTTACAAATACAAATGCATATAAAACAAAAGACTCTTACATCAAAAATATCTCTATTAAAATATCTCTTAAAATTTCCCCATGGCATATAATAACTTTACCAACATAGATAGTCTTCTGTTATATTATTTCTGATATATACATACAAAAAGACAGAGATTAATCTAGTGCATATAATTGGTATGTGTATGTTTCTGTATTTATGTACCAGTATCAGGTTCCATGAATTATCTGTGAAACTCAGGAGCATTCTTTTCTACCTCATGTTACATATATATGTCGTTTTGTCTGGAGTCTTTTTTTAAACTGCTCCCAATAAACAAGAGCCTTAGCAAGCCAAAAGCCATCAAAATGACCAGAGGGTCAGAGAACATAATACTTAAAAGGTCAGGTGGTGTCACTATAATTTTCCTTTACAGGTGGCATTTAAATATCATCTTCCAATAACAAGAACCTCTTTTGACAGCAAAGGGAAACGGCATAAGAGGAAGCTATTTCTTTGACAGTGATTTTGGCTAGAATGTGAAATGGTTCCTTACTTCAATCTTAGCTTGTAATAAAATACGGTTTTACCTGTAATAATAAAACAAACCGCTCAGCAGTAGTTGTGAAGGTATTGGAAACACAGTTCATAGACTTATACCGAGCACATAATAATGTTTTTTTATACAACTAGTTGTGACAGACTGCTAGATTCTGATACTTAGTGAAATTTGTCATACACCATAAATGTAATATTTCAAATGGTTATTGAATTACTAGGTAGCTAAAAGTAATTAAAATTATAGGTCAATGTAAAAATGATCTTAAAAGTTTGCTAGGTACTGCATTTATGTATATACATGTCTAATGATTTAATTAATTAACAGTTTTTAGGGTTTTTTGTCAATATTATTTGTTAATATAAAAGTTTGGAACAGTAGTGATGAAGCCATATTTGTAATTGAGAAAAAGAAAAGCAAATAAGAGATTAGCAATTTTCACAGCCTTCAAAAAAATGAAGTGGAGATAATTTTGTCTTCCTGACAATAAACAAATAGCTAATTGGCATACTTACTAAAAATAATCCAGAAGGGTGGTTATGTATGGCAATTGCAAGCCTTTTCTATTTGTGTCTGCTGATAGCTGTGTAAAGAAAGTACTACATTTATCACCAATACTAAAGAATATAGGCCACGTTTTTAAAACCCAAACTCTCTTTCAATCATTTAAATATTATTATTTCTTTATTTCTTTGATGCTTGTTAGTTTACTTTTTTAAAAAAATTATTTATTCATGAGAGACACAGAGAGAGGCAGACCCATAGGCAGAGGGAGAAACAGGCTCCCTGAGGGGAGCCCGATGTGGGACTTGGACCCAGAATAGGGTCCAAGGAGAGGTCCAAGTTAAAGACAGCAGAGCCAGGCCGTAGGGTCAAGAGTGCTTTAACAGGGAGCGACCCAGGGGTTCCCTGACTCGGAGAAGCTCAGTCAGAGGTGTCCACCCGGCAAGCCACAGGGGGTTTATAAAGAGTTTTTGGAGGGAAGATGGGGGCAAGGCGGCATTCCGGTTAGGGCAAGGGTTACGGGTTTTAATCTAAGTTAGGGTAGGGCAGCAAGGCGGCGTTATTGGGAGTTGCTGGCCTCGGTGGGCCGTTTTGAGGTCCCCAGTCTCACCAGCCCAACAATAGGGATCACGCCCTGAGCCAAAGGCAGACACTTAACCACTGAGCCACCCAGGTGTCCCTAGTTTACTTTTTTTAAACAGCAAATGTGTCTGTGTGTGTGGTGTGTGTGTGTGTATATGGGGGGGTGTATGTGAAAGAGAGAGAGGGGGATTGCAGTAGTTAGTATTGGTACTATTGCCCGAATTTACCTCTTTTTCTTTCCTGTTACCTACCATGCAATGTGATCTGTGTTCCTTCCACTAGAAACGAGATTTACTTCTCATCTGTCGTTTGAGTCCACTCATGTAATTTGCTTTGTCCACTGTGATATTAGGAAACATGCATATTTGTTAGGTGAGCTTTTTCTTTGGTGCTTCCACTCTTGGCATGGCAATAAAAGGTCTGGGTAGGCCACTTATTCAAGAGGAAGAGGAGTCCTAAGAAACAGACTTGAAACACCACCTAGCCTAACCTATATCACCCAAACATAAGCCAAACAAGAGATATGTGAACAAGATAGATATTTTTTTTAAGTGTAGGGTGTACAGTTTTGTTATGAATAATTTTGCACTAGTATTTAACATGCATAAACAAATTCAATACATATACACACAAAAAAATCATGAAAACTACAAATTATTTTTATGTGAATTACTTTTTCAAGCAGCTCTACTGAAATTTCACTCATATAACACATAATTTATCCAAGAGATACAAATGTTCAATTCATGGTTTTTGGTATCTTCACAGAGTTGTGCACCATCATCACAACCAATATTTGAGCATTTTTATTACTCCCAAAATAAATCCTGGCGATCATTCTCCATTTCTTCTCTAACCCTGGAGGCCTCAGCCTTAAGAAACTATTAATACACTCATTGCAACAGCAACTCTGCAACACCTTATTAAAGAGATGCTTTTCAGATGACTTTTGTGTTTATCAGGTTTCTCTTTTCCTTTTTTTATTTTCTATTGAGATATCATATGTACAATTTGCAAATCATTTCATCCATTCTTTGAGTTGCTTTTCAACTTCCTAATGGTGTTATTTGAAGAAAAAAAGCTTTTAATTTGTGTTAAACACAAATTTAATTTGTGTTAAAAGAATTTACCTGTTTTTCTCTTTGGCTGCTTGTGCTTTTGGTGTCACATATAAAAAAGCTTGTTCCTATCCAGATGCACAAAGAGATGCTCTTATATATTCTAAGTCTTGTAGTTTTAGCTCTTACATGTTTTCATGCTTTTATATTTTTGTTCTTCTGGCGATATGACAATGTAATCATTAAGAAAACTTTATAAATAAGTCCTAACTTATGTATATATAGTTTATACATTCTTTGTTGGATTCTTACACATCTTTTAAAATATTTACTCACACATAATGTGAACTTTTTATGCTATCATACTTGACAGTTATACTTTGAAGATATTTTCTAAATGTTTAATGCTAAAATTTAGTTCTTTATATTGTACGTGAATCCACAAACTTACTAAATTCACTTATTCTAATAACTTTCCTGTAGGTTCCTTTGTATTTTCTGTATACAAAATCATTTCAACTGAAAATAATGGTATTTATTTCTTCCTTTCTAGTCATTACTCATTTTATTTCTTTTTCTAGACTAATTTTGTGAGCTAGATCCTGCAGTACAATGATGAATGGAGATGGTGGTGGTGACCTTTCTTGTTTCCAATTTCAATATTTCACAATTCTGTAGAGATTGGCAGAAAATCTTAAGTAATTAAGTTCCATTTTCTTCTAAATGAGCATTGAGCTTTTCAAATACTTATTATATTGATAAGATCACATATTTTTTTTTTGTTTCAATCCCTAATGTGGTGAATTGTATTTTATAGTTATAAAGTGCTAAAACAAATATACTTCCTTAGCATAAACGTCATTTAGTTATAAGGTATCTTCCTTCCTGCATAATGCTTGACTTAATTTGCTAACTGTTTCAGGTTATGTTTATAATAGAGATTACCCAGCAATCATCTTTTCTCATAGTGTGCTTGCCTGACCCACTTGAAGCATACAATTGCAATTTCTTATAAAAAGGAAGAATGTGAGAGAAAGTGTTTAAAACATATTTTAGGAGGATCAGATGAGAAGTTTGTTTAGAATCTTATTAAATGAAAGACTCTTATTACTCATCCAAGAGAAGATGCCAAATAGGAAATTGGATACATAAGTCTAAAGTTCAGAAGGAATGTGAGCTTTAGTGTTTGAAATTGGGACTTTGAGAGTTGTAGGCATTTATGGTATTTAGTGCCAGGAGACTGTTCACTCACAGCAAAGACAAGGAAAAAAAGTCTAAGGACACATCCTTAATGAGATAATGCTTGAAGTTCAATGAAAGGAGGAGGGAACGTAAAAGGAAAGTAGTAGAGGAAAAACAAGAGAAGGTAAAGACCTGATGGCAAATGAAAGTGGTTCCTGCTCCAGAAAGGTCCATGTGGATAAGGACTGTGAATTGACACAGGAATTGGCAACATCCAGGTCAGCTGTAACTTTGAAGGAGAATATCGAAGCATAGTTATAGAGCATAAAACATCAGATATTAGATTTTAGTCCAAGAGATGTTAGAAATGAACAACTAATTTGGTACAGAAATGCTTTTTGAGTTTTGCTACAAAGATAAAGAGAGAAATGGTGAGTTATCTGAAGGAAGATCTGGAGTTAACAGAAGGCTTTGTTTTGATTTGCTTTATTCTATGATTACAGTTAATATAACCTATTTGTATGCCAATGATTCAGTAAAGAGGGAAAATTGCAAGATTAGTGACAAAAGGGAGAATCATAGTTGACTGGTAATCCCTGTGTGCTCAAGAGTAGCTGGGATCCAGGATCCAGTGAATGAGGTGATTAAAAAGTCAGTTTTATGGGTGCCTGGGTGATTCAGTGGTTGGCATCTGCCTTTGGCTCAGGGCGTGATCCCAGGGTCCTGATATGGGGTTCGGCTCCTGGCTTCTTGCAGGGAGCCAGCTTCTCCCTCTGCCCATGTCTCTGCCTCTCTCTCTGTATCTCTAATGAACAAATAAATAAGATATATTTTTTAAAAAGTCAGTTTTATGTAGTATTCAATTTATACCTAAAATCTGCATTAATTAAGCTCCTTTCGATATTACACAGTCCTTGATTTATGATGTTTCCAATTAGTTTTTATACTTTATGATGGTGCAAAAGTGATATGCATTCAATAGAAATCATATTTCAAATTTTGAATTTTTATCATTTCCTGGGCTAGCAGTATACAGTACCATCCTCTCTCCTGATGCTGGGCAGAGACCATGAGCCATGGTTCCTAGTCATCCCTGGGACCATAAGGGAAAACAACAAACACTCTTATAACATTCTATACCTGGACAACCATTCTGTTTTTCAATTTCAGTAGAGTATTCAATGAGATATCAAGACATTATTATAAAACAGACTTTGTATTGAATGGTTTTGCCCAAATGTGGGCTAATGTGTTTTGTAATGTAAGCTTTGAAGAATGAGTACAAGAAAAGAAAAAAAGGAAAAATGACTGTAAGACACAAAGATAATGTCCTTATATTTCCTCAAAACAAGTATTTTATAATTATAGTTTAATTAAATTATTCATGTTAGAGATAGGGGCATAAAAGCACCCAAAATTGATTTTGTGATATCTTAAATATATCTCACATATATGTTACTTCTGTTTAGTCACTGGAAAGTGTGTAGTGATTGTAAGAAGAGAGTTGAGGGATTATAGCTCTTAAAAGAATGCAGACATTGCATAGGAAGATGACAATGATATTTATTTATTTATTTATTTTTAAATTAATTTTTATTGGTGTTCAATTTACCAACATACAGAAAAACACCCAGTGCTCATCCCGTCAAGTGTCCGCCTCAGTGCCCGTCACCCATTCCCCTCCACCCCCCGCCCTCCTCCCCATCCACCACCCCTAGTTCGTTTCCCAGAGTTAGGAGTCTTTATGTTCTGTCTCCCTTCCTATATTTCCCAACATTTCTTTTCCCTTCCTTTATATTCCCTTTCACTATTTTTTATATTCCCCAAATGAATGAGAACATACACTGTTTGTCCTTCTCCGATTGACTTATTTCACTCAGCATAATACCCTCCAGTTCCATCCATGTTGAAGCAAATGGTGGGTATTTGTCGTTTCTAATTGCTGAGTAATATTCCATTGTATACATAAACCACATCTTCTTTATCCATTCATCTTTCGATGGACACCGAGGCTCCTTCCACAGTTTGGCTATTGTGGACATTGCTGCTAGAAACATCGGGGTGCAGGTGTCTCGGCATTTCATTGCATCTGAATCTTTGGGGTAAATCCCCAACAGTGCAATTGCTGGGTCGTAGGGCAGGTCTATTTTTAACTCTTTGAGGAACCTCCACACAGTTTTCCAGAGTGGCTGCACCAGTTCACATTCCCACCAACAGTGTAAGAGGGTTCCCTTTTCTCTGCATCCTTTCCAACACTGATATTTAGAAAATGTTTAATAAATGTACAAAAAACTAGGGTGCCAGGTTGACTCAGTCAGTTTAGCATCAGACTCTTGATTTCTGCTCAGGTCATGATCTCAGGATCATGAAATGGAGCCGCACATTGGCTTTGTGCTGAGTGTGGAACTTGTTTAAGATTCCTCTCCCTCTCCCTCTGCTCCACCTCTCATAACCCCTCATTTACGCACTCTCTCTCTCTCTAACAAACAAAACAAAACACACGAAGATTGTAAGATACAGCACCAGTAACTTAAAACAAAACCCCATAGTTGTTTGTTTAGCTATTTAGAAAATATACTAAGTTATCATGTTTAGCCATGTTATCATATGTAATTAATAGTAATTATTTTTCCTTGAAAAAAATCCATATAGACTCAAAGATTTCTAAAACTTATTTTAAAATAAAACATGTTTATCTTCTTTAAATTAAAGTAAGCATTTTAAAACGCTTAGTCTCGTACAAAACTTCTTTTATGATTTTTAATATAATTTTATTATAATTGTTAAGTACCTGATAATGCAGGTCCATGTAAAATGCTAGATGTGCAAAGGATGTGGAAATGAATAAGATAATTGCTAGTAAAGAGTTTTAAAACACCATAGTGTGTGTGAATATGTGAGTGTATGAGCATGCACACAGGGAAAATTCACAGGCATATATTCATTCATTCATCACTTTGAGTATTCAGAGAGAAAAAGTTGCAGCAAGTTCTAGAGAAATTCAGAAAAGGTTTCATAATAGAAAGATAATTTGAGATTGATCCTTTTTACTTGATCTTGACAACCAATGCCTAGGATAGGGAGTAGAGCATTCTGGTGTTTGGAGTCATTGGACTCATTGTGATTCAAGTCACAGAGATCCGATAAGGCCAATGTCTTTGGTAAGCAGACAATCTAGTTTTCCTGATAATTAAATCACATGGATTGTCAAGTTTGTGATCCCTCCCTCAAATATACCGTACTTCTATTTACTCACTGATTCCATGAGCATGTAGTGAGCTTCTATTATATTCCAGAAAGGGCAGTACAATCTAAGAGCACAAAGGTAGAGAAAACTTACCACAAAGAAACAGAATTTAGTAGGCAAAAGGATTTGTTAAAAATGTGTTGATATTTTGTGTGATAACTACCATTACAATACTAATATCACATTTAGAATAGCAGCATAACTAGAGGAAGAGGGAGGATGGTATGAGAAAACACATCTTGATTTTTTGGTTCTGAAATTCAGTAACACCTTGTACTATTCTAAATACAGAATAACCAGCTCTCTGTTAGCTATGGGAGGGTATTGGAAAGCCCACAGAAACGGAATTCACAAATCCACAATTCAAATCACTGCTTGTTTATTTATTAGTTAACGGAACTCAGCCAAGTGACCTGACGGAGAGGTCAAGAGGTCTAAGAAGAATCTCTGTTATATTAAATCAGTAATTGGAACTTTAGGTTTGTGTGGTTAACAAAGCCATACTTTACACAGACTCGGTATATTTAACTCATTCGCAGGCTCCCTGAGGGCATAGTTAAGATCATCCAGAAATGTGTATTCTTTCATTGCATTACACATGACATTTATGGTTTCAAAGATTTTATAGAGCTTCATTTTTAATCTCTGTAGTTATAAATTGTGTAAGAAAATCAATAGAGCTATTTTCATGACAGCTCAAATGTTTAGCTCTGGACATTAAATTTTAGGGTAGTTATGAGTTTTAACACTAATTAGTACTATAGAAAGCACATTTATCTATATGTCCAATGCCATGATATTGTGCCAAAATATTTGTTTTCTAAGAGCTCAAATATTAATGGAAATAGAATTTTTAAAATCTTGTATCTGTTAAGACTCTAGACATAATTGGAGTCTAATACTCCTCAATTAATTTTATATTTCAAATTTATGTTTTGAAATACCATTGTAGGCATTCATTTTGTATTAAAACTTTTTCTACCTTTAGCTCTATATTGAGCACAGAAAATCTATATTTTATTCAGTAACAAATGATTACTTTGAAAAAATTGTCTTTCATATTTGAAACATCTAGAGAATATGTTTTTATCTCCAAGTTATCAATTCTATTACGTATATTTTAATCCTTGTCATTCAAATTTGTGCAAGTTATTTTCCCACTACACTTAAATCAATCATTAGCATTGACGATAAAGTAAATAGGTAGAGGTAAAAGTCATCTATACAGTTTCAAAATATATAAGTACACAAAAAATAAAACTAGAACTGTATCTACAATCACCTTGTCTTTAGTAACATAATCACAATTTATAAAAACTGATATCAAAATGAATTTCTTTTCTAGTTATTTTGTGTTAAAACAAAAATTCTCTTTAGCTCTTCGTAATGGTGGATTATTTTATTGTTTTCAGTACATTTCTCTAAGAGCGGTTACGTACTAAATGACTTCTTCTGACTTTCAAACTTTTCTCTCTGTGCTAAAAAAAAAAAAAAAAAAAAAGGGAAAAAATTTACATCTCTCTGTTTCTGTACATAGGTCCCTAGAGGTCCCCTGCAGCATTTCATGAGCTCAGTCCCTAACCAAAAGGTGACATGAAATACCTTTGTGTTGTTACTTACTTTTTCACCCATGTGGCATGGAAAGAACAATACAAATCCTCATTCCTACTTTGTTCAATTGTGCTAATCAAATGAAATAATATTTGAAAGTGCTTTGAAAACTATAGAGCATTGTGTATTGTTATGGGTATTAAGGGAAGGACATTTTTCAGCCTTTATTATTTTCCCCTTCATTCTGGAAAGTAATTACTTCCAATTGTATTCTTACTACCTCTGATTTCTATTCATCATTGAAAATGAGCATTGGATTGAAAGCAAATTTGGGGAAAAAAATCAATGGTTCCTTTATTTTCAGTTTTGCATGCAGAGCTTATAGACGTTTTGCATATTGCAGTGGAGAAAATTGAACAGCAATTTAATGAACTTTACTCAATTTGATCAATTTGATTAAGCAATCTCTACAAAATGTGTGTATTGGTGTCATCTAGATGTTTGGTATAATACAGAATCCTGGGGCCCCTAGTGGATATACTGAATCAAATTCTCAGAGTATGTTTCTTAAGGTCCTGAAGTGATTTTTCAAACTTTTACAAAAGTTTGAGAAATTTTGTGCTGGGGAAATTAGTATCAAATAGTGTAAAAATAATAAGCTTTTAGTACAAACCCAGATTTTAAATAACCTGTAGCTTTATTTTGAACAAACACATTTTTAATGGCAAAATATGTTAACTTTTGTGTTATCAAATTGAGGAGTTCAAAATATTTTCACTGAAAATATATTTCAACAAATTAAACTAATTAATGGCATCATAAAAATTCCTTGGATCTTATTATGATTATTTCTTGTTTGAAATATAGTCATTGGTATGGCCAATGGTAATCATATTTGAAGGTCATATTTTAAGGATTCTCTAAATAACAAGGAATATAGAATGGGTAAGTGGTAAAACTCAAGATGCTACAGCCAGAAGTAGAAAAAATATTAATAATATAATTTTAATAGTAGTATCATAATATCCATTACTACAGAATTATGCAGAAAAGTAGAACAGAATCAATCTGTATGTATCCCACCTTTTTCTACCCATAACTATAGAATAGAATAGACACATAACTATAGAATTCAGAGCTGAGATGTTCTAGAAAACTGATAAGAGTTTGAATTTGGGGATATTGGTATTGGATCAGAGAATCAGAACCACTCAGACCAATAGAGAATAAGGAATGTACTGCACATACTATACCTTATACAATTGTGGATATTAATTATCTTTATAAGAATGTTGCTTCTGTATTTGGTATAGTGAAAGAATAAGGACACACTGGAACTCACAATGACAACCTGGCAACAAAAGAACAAATTGAAATATGCATCTGCCTCTTGTTATCTTCAACTCCAGTGGTACAAGTGATGCATAGACTAAACAGGTACCCTTCCCACTGAGCTACACATGTGCTTGACCCACAATTTTGGAGAAGCCAAATCTGGTAGGAGCTATTGATTTGTGACTATAGCTGTTACAAAAGCTGAGTTAGCAGATGAGTGACAGTGCATGTGAACTGCAATAGGATCTGGTCTCAACAATCTTCAGAATGTAGAAGCCTGCTACTGTTTTTCCACATTCAAACCTCATTCACAAACTTCTATTGGGCAAATTCTAAAATAGGGTCATGGGAGGAAAAGCATTTTGGGAAATACGGTTTTAGCTTAGCTAAATAGACAATGTTCAAAGCCTCAAATGATCATACTTGTCAACTTGGCACCAATACCCAATCCTTTTAACCATAACTTACTGTTTATATCAGGAAATAGAAAAATTATACTTCTGCTAACATGGCACAGCTAGGCTACATCTAGACAAAAATGTAGTAATCCACTCCTCAAGAATACACATATTTTTTCTTCTCTCTAAGTGATTTCAGATGTTCATTCCTCTACTGAGTTATACTCTATTAATAGCTTATAACTTAAATTCTAAATGCAAAATTACCTAAAATTTACAGTTTTAAATGAATTGGTGGAAGGAAAGAAAAGAAATATAAGGGTATAGAATATATGCATATTTATGTATAATATATACATCTATACTGATCAGAATATGGGAGAATATCAATTCCAGTCATTTCTACAACTGGGCACAGTCATAGTTGATATTTAGGACATTTTTTTTTTTTTTTTTTTTTTTACTGCTCAGCATATATCCCTTTGCCCTCAGCAAGTAACTCAATGGTCATAAATGCTTAGTGGGCTGATCCAAAGCTTCCTTCCTAAAGAGTTTGGGCCTTTATATGTACTCCTGGTAGTGGGTTGCTGTAGTTTCCATTTTCTTTAACCACAGGATATAGTATTATTTAGATACACTTTATGGATCATCTGAATTCTAGACATCCTTCTCATCATCAATGTGTAGTAGCAATCCAGCTTTTTTTTTCAGTTAGGGTAAGTTGCTCTATCCAGTATAGTGGTCAACATTTTGCCTCTTGGAAAGAGAATGTGGCCAGAATGTGTCTTGTCTTCAAGTTTAATGAAACTTTTGCTGGATCTTCTGATGAATTTATTTGGGAAATTAAGATCTTTAGACCAACAAACTTAAAAAAAAGAAATGATCAATTAAAATAGTGGTGAAAAGATATGCTCTAATTTCTACTTCTTGATACATGGTCATCTGAATCCTGGCTCTAAGAAAAACATCTCATAATGCTGATTTTACACAATATCCTGGAGGATCTTACCTCATGTCAGTTAGGCTTTGTGACCCAGCTGGAATATATGAGAAAAGCTATCCCATTATTTTATTGAGACAGTTACTTTATGATAATGGAAACATAATAAGACCAGTAAATTCCAGAGTTGTCAACCCCATTGTCCTGCTTCATTTGCTTGGAGATGATTTCGTTGGCCAGAAGTTATACTGTGTAATACTAAGACAGTGATATGGTGTTTTGTAAGTCCACAGATTTTGGTTTCAGCCTAAGGAATAAGTAAGAGAATACAAATCTATAATCAGAGTAAGTGCCTATGTCAGGGAGAACAATGTTCTATTCCTTCCATGTTAAAACCATCGTTATCAACTAGGAAGGTGGCTGATTCTACCAGGGAATAGTAGAGTATAGAAACTCCGTATTAATGGAATATTACTCAGCCATTAGAAACAACAAACACCCACCATTTGCTTCAGTGTGGTAGAACTGGAGGGTATTATGCTGAGTGAAGTAAGTCAATCGGAGAAGGGCAAACATTATATGGTCTCATTCATTCAGGGAATATAAAAAATAGTGAAAGAGATTAAAGGGGAAAGGAGAGAAAATGAGTGGGAAGTATCAGTGAGGGAGACAGAACATGAGAGACTCCTAACTCTGGGAAACGAACAAGGGGTAGTAGAAGGGGAGGTCGGTGGGGGGATGGGAGGACTGGGTGACAGGCACTGAGGGGGGCACTTGATGGGATGAGCGCTGGGTGTTATACTATGTGTTGGCAAATTGAACTCCAATAAAAAATATACAAAAAAAAAGAAAAAGGAAAAGAAAGAAAAAGAAAAAGAAAAAGAAAAAGAAAAGAAAAAGAAAAAGAAAGAAAAAGAAAAAGAAAAAGAAAAAGAAAAAGAAAAAGAAAAAGAAAAAGAAAAAGAAACTCCATATTGTTTTCCATATTGGCTCCACTGAGCTTGGATGAGCATGTTGTAGCTGGGAATGTCTTGGTGATTAGAAGTCATTTTGCTTAATCTTTACATAACATCCATCCTTGCCTCACTGGCATTTTAGATGCGAGTCTATTAGGCAAATTAAAGGAACACAAATATCTTTATATTCTCTGTCCCTTCTGAATGGCCTGTATACATACTTTTTTGCTAGGTGTCCTTGTTACCAAGTTTCTGACAAACCATTACATCCATACCTCTGGCCATCTATCCATCTGGGCAAAATGAACAACCAGATGCACTGCCCAAACTCTTGTGCACTAGGAGGGATAAACTGGTAACTTCATTATAGAGCTTCACACATGCTTAGTTCAGGATTAGAGGGTGATGGAGAAGACCTGGCCATCCTAGAGAAAGTGCAGACCACCTATTGCCCCACACGACAAGAAGATCCAGCAGATCAGTAATACTATATAAGTCACAAGCATTTGGCATTACATTGGCTTTCAGAGTATAAAAATATATGTTTTCCATTTCTGCTTTCCAAATCTCACAGAAATTTGTCTTGTGGGCAAAAACTATTTGTAAACATTCAGTGAAGAGAATTATGGGAGACATAGTTCAGTTTAGCTAATTGACAAGCAAAAAAGTCGTCACTTAGCGCAATGATATTATGGATGATGAGATGGAACACATGTGAAAAATGTAAATAAATAGAAATTAGAGGAAGGTAGCTATCAATTGTGATTTTAGTTCATGTGATTGGGTGAATGGTTGGATAAAAAATGAAATAATAAAGAGGATAGAGATACCTATCTTATCTCTGACAATTAAATTTCCATTATAACTTAAAAATCCAATTCTTCCGACTGAAATCAGGGAAGCATTCCATTGTAGCATCATCACTATCTTCTCTACTATAGAAATGTAGCCCCTGCAGAGCTTTAGAATTAATTTTTAATGCCTTGGTCAAAGGAATGTTATAGGGGCTCACCCATTGTGGTAAGAGGGTGGTTGAGCTATTTGCTTATAATAGATTTATTCCAAAAGTTTCATTGCCCTGAGCATTCAGACTCCATATTCTATACAGGATGTCAATAATATTGGAAAATCTGAAGAGAGACTAAGAAAGAGATAATTTACATAGCTGTGGGAGTGGCTTAAAGAAACCAGACATTTTGGAACACCAGTGCCAATATCTGAGAAGAACCATTCCAGCTTATAATGGTTAATTTTATGTGTCAGTTTGACTAAGCTAAAGAATGCCAAGATAGGTGGCAAAACATTATTTCTGGATGTATCTATGATGGTATTTGTGAGACAGATTAGCATTTCTGTAAAGATTACACTACCCACCAATGCAGGTGGGCATAGTTCAATCTGTCCAGGGCCTGAATAAGTACAAACATGTGGAAGAAGGGCAGATTTGCTCTCTCCTTGAGTAGAGACATCCATCTTCTCTGCTCTCAGACATCAGTGCTTCTGGTTCTTGAGACTTTGAACTTAGGCTGGGACTTATATCATCAATCCCCCAAGTTCTCAGGTCTTCAGGCTTTGACTAAGTTACACCATTGGCTTCTCTGGCTCTCCAGCTTGCAAATGGCAGATAGTAGGATTCCTTGGTTTCCAAATAATGTGAGCCAATTATTATAATCTATCTATCTACACACACACAAATAGACACACACACACACACACACACACACAGTGGTTCTCAGCAGGAGAAGATTTTGCCACCAGGGGACATATGGCATCTGGAGATACTTTTGATCAAACAATTGGGGCATTGCCCTCGGTATGTAATGTGTAGAAGCCAGGTATGCTGCTGAACATGCTGCAATGCATATAACAGCCTCTTCCCACAGAAAAGAATTATGTATTCCCAAATGTCAATAAAGCCAAGTTTGAGATATCTTAGTCTCAAGATTTAAAAGGTAAGGAAACTAACTTAAGTAAGAGTAACTTACAGTTACTTAAAGAGTAATCCTAAGGGGAATGCCTGAAAAGATCAGTCATTCCAAAGCAACCCAACATTTTAAGAGCCCAGAAAATAAAAACCTGATATTATTTCTTTTATTCTTCTCTATACCTTGCCAGGGCTTCTGATGAGATGAATCCAACTGCATATCTGATGACAAGAGGGCTGCATGACACTGACTATAAAATGTAACTTCTAAAAAAATAAATAAATAAAATGTAGCTTCTTAGGGCACCAAGAAAAAAGAAGTCATGTAAAGAGTGCATCTGGAGTACAAATGGAAAATACGTACAGAATATACATGACTTGAGCACAGACATGACAATCTAGGAAAGGACACTGAAGAACAACATATAAATGATGTGGAGAGGAAATGAACTTTACACAATATCAAATAATGAAGCAAAGAGATAAGAGAATATACGAATGACTTTCTGTAATTCAGATGTCTAGTTCAAATGGGAGCCAATGTATTTCATTTTTCTTTTTCTTTCTGTTTTAAAGGTTGGCTATATATATCATCACACTTTAATCACACAGTAATCATCACACTTTGCCTTGTTCAGATATTTGGTTTCTTATCAATCAGGAGCTTTCAAGATGTTTTTGGTAGAGAGAAAGCACTTTGTATGGAGCACTCGAATCACACTTTCTCCTGAAACAAATAAAACATAATCAAACAAGCTCCACTTTACTTAATTTGTAAGATTTCTATGAAAATAAATATCTTAAGGCTAATTTTTTAAAAAATAGAGCATACACATTCATTGTTTTTTCACTCTTTGGCTAAAAGTTTTAAAACCGTAAAGAGACAAACTTCTGAATGATACCTATGTAGAGCACTGTGGCTTTTGATTTTAAAATCCTTGGAAGCATTGAATATGCCATAAATATGTGAAGAAAAAGAAAAGCTGTTTGCAAAACAAACTTTCTGCATGCACACCTTGAGAGTAATAAAGCAACTTTCAAAAGTAAAAATTTAATGAGCTTTATATCATTTTTAAAAATGTGACAATAACAAAAACATATTTTCAATATCCTTGAGAAATTAAAGGCACTCTTCAAAATCAACTTTATTAACTTTTTAGTAGTATTGATTTTGTGTTGTATGCTCGCATTTTGCATTCGCTTATGACTTTGAGCAATTTTAGTGAAATTGTTTCATTTATATGCATGTCCACCATTTACTTGCAAATGTGAACTGAGGAATCTCATAATCATCTGAACTCTGTATTCAGGGAAAGATCACATCTGTTTTAAGAACAAAAGTTTCACAATTGTTTCAAGGGATTTAAGGTTATATTGTCTTATGGTATTTTGCAGAGCCAACAGTTAAAATATATGTGTGTGAAAGTGGAATACTTTGTAGATAATCTTAATATCATAGAAGGAGAGATAGAAAAAAAAGAGAGAGGAAGGGCATTTACATAAAAAAAGGAAAACCATTATATTTGTTTGTAGATTCTGTTTGTTATTAATAAAGTATGATAATGGAGAAGCACTGAGATATAAAAGAGTACTGAGATTTCTAAAATTAACTAATCACTATAAATTATTTAGCTATGACTTCAGATGTGTGTAGAAATCTTTAATAATATTAATTCAGCAAGGAACATTCTCTCTATAATTTTGATTATGCTGAGAATTTCGGCTGCCTATGGAACATGACCTTAGTATTTTTTTTCTAAGAAATTCTTGTCCAGGAGGATTAGACTATAAACCAGTAAATAACCTCATTGCTCACTTTGGGAACTTCCGAAAAATCAATTTATCTGACTGTGCAAATAGCAATATTCTCAGGGCAAAAGGTTGATGGTGTGGACAAATAGCATGCTTCTCAGAGCAGCAGATCACTTAAGTGGGCAAACCATTGACTTATCAAAAACAATTTATTCAAACAAGAATCACAGCATTGTGCCCATTAGTCCTAAACTCTGTAGCGAACTTTGTTCAATCACAACCACATCTCCACATTAAAATACCTAACTAAAGCAGCCATCATGCAGAACCTAAAACCCTATAATGTATCCTGCTGATGTTTCTCTTCTGAGTCATTGTAGCACTCTGTCAAGTGCTCTTCTTTATGGTAGGAAATAAACTCAGTTTTTCTTGATCAGCAAGTTATTCTTGTCAAATTTTAGGGAGTCAGCAGTTCAGAAAGTCAAGGTGTTATATGATATAGCAGTGTAGTATTTATACACATTTGTCTCTATGGTCATCTATTATTCTTTGCTTATGGGTTATCAATGCTTTAGAAATATGCTATAGATGGGACGTCAGGATGGCTCAGAGGTTGAGCATCTGCCTTTGGCTCAGGGCATGATCCTGGAGTCCTGGGTTGGAGTCCCACATTGCGCTTTGTACATGGAGTCTGCTTCTTCCTCTGCCTGTGTCTCTGCCTCTCTCTCTCCGTGTGTCTCTCACGAATAAATAAATAAAATCTATATAAAAAAAAGAAAAAAAGAAATATGCTGTAGAATTAACAGCTATACATCATTGAATTATTTGTTTCCAATGCAAAAACTGGGAATGAATTCCCCTTACCCAGAGTAGATTTCAAAATTACAAAGATTATTCATGTAGCTGTGTTTCTCAGAGAAATCAAACAAATGTTATCTAAATTTAACCATAGGGAATCCCTGGGTGGCTCAGCAGTTTAGCACTGCCTTCAGCTCAGGGCAAGATCTTGGAGACCCAGGATCAAATCCCACATCAGGCTCCCAGCATGGAGCCTGCTTCTCCCTCTGCCTGTGTCTCTGCCTCTCTGTCTCTGTGTGTCTGTGTGTGTCTCTCTGTGTGTGTGTCTTTCATGAATAAATAAATAAAACCTTAAAAACAATTAAGCATAAATAAGGGCTATAAAACCACTACCAAAAAAGTTGAATCAAACCCTTGTGGATTATGACCCATTTTAGGTTTTGCAGGGAACCTCCATTATGTGGGAAAACTGCCTTGTACCTAGTTTCTGGGAAACAATGTGAAGGTTCAGAAATCATGAACCAAACAGTAATAAAAAGTATGAAAGCATAGAAATTAAAAACACTTTTATAAAAATGCACTTTAGGGAAGTGGCTCAGTAGATGTAAATCACCTTAGGTAATGGCTGAACTTAGCAATTTGAACCTAAAATGTATTAACAAAATACAGAATATGGAATGTAGAATGCTCTAGTACATCTGACAGAGACAGCCTTAAAGTTCCCCTCAGCTTGATTAAATTTTAGACAGGCTTCTTCCTGACCACATGTCCCCGATCCTCCTTTTCTTTAGAACACTTACTTTAGGAAACTTTCAACTGTACATTCTTTCTTTGTCCTTTTGAGATATAAATTTCCCCCAGACCCCTGTCAGTTCAAAAACCCTCCTTTTTCTCAGGAGTCTGGGAGTCATCCCTTTTTAATGTAATCATCAAGGAGGGTCTAGTTTCTGTTGGAGGATAGCAGCCTATCCTAGGTGTTCTATACACAACAATTTGCAAATATGGTTGGCCTTAATCATGGGGAAAAACGTTTACAAACTCAGGAATAATGATGGTATTAACTGCAAGTCAGTGTTTTTATTTTGTTGAGTTCATAACATTGTACAAGAGGAAAGGTTCTAAAACAGACAATAGGAAGTTGAGACTCTTCTAGGCATGGTGAGCATGCAAAGAATCCCAAACCAAAATCCATAACATTCTTAAAAAATTAAGATTGCCCATTAATCTATACATACCACAGTGACAGCAAATGAAGGAATTGGATTTTATAACCCTTTTTAAGAGTCCACTATAAATATATTAGCCTTTTTCCAAATCTCCCCAAGAAGTTCCATCTTTTTCTTAAAACTATTTTAATTGTCTCCCGCCTGGCATTCTTTCTAACTCCTGTACCCCCACACTTAGCTTCCTAAGAATAATTATGTAAGGAGTACTAATCATTTCGTACATAAATTTAAGAATTTGCCACTTTGTTTTTCCTTTATTTTACTAATCAGACCAATATAGAAGTGAAACACCAAACATACATCTTGGAATACTTTGGACTCAGAACACTGCAAATAATTGTTCATAATAGTTTTTACTCTATCAAATTATTAATTTATCCATATTGAATGTTCACTAAACAGAATCTCATAAATAATATTATTTATATTCACATTTTTACATTATTATATTTATATTTATAGCACTAAGCTTAATAGTTTATAATCCTATCATCCCTTTGACAGCATAGTGTAAATATGGAGATACTAAAATTAGGAAAGAATTCTGGCAGTAAGAAAAAATGGTAATTACAAATGTTATGAGAAAATAAATCTGGATACAGTTAGGTGCTATATTTTTTAACCAGTTTAGAACCTTATTTACCATCAATGATACCCAAGCTTCTAATGATCTTACTCCCTCAAGTCTTTCCTCATTGCAAGGCATCTTTTGGGCTCCTACCAGTGATGTTTTCAAAGCAACATTCACATATCATGATCTCCTATTTAAAAAAAGTTATGATGGGCAGCCCTGGTGGCTCAGCGGTTTAGCACTGCCTTCAATCCAGTGCGTGATCCTGGAGACCTGGGGTCAAGTCCCACGTTAGGCTCCTTGCATGGGGCCTGCTTCTCCCTCTGCCTGTGTCTGCCTCTTTCTCTCTCTGTGTCTCTTATAAATAAATAAATAAAATCTGAAAGAAGAAAGGAAGAAAGAAAGAAAAAGAAGAAAGAAAGAAAGAAAGAAAGAAAGAAAGAAAGAAAGAAAGAAAGAAAGAGAGAGAGAAAGAAAAAAGAAAGAAAGAAAAGAAAGAAAGAAGAAAGAAAGAAAGAAAGAAAGAAAGAAAGAAAGAAAGAAAGAAAGAAAGAGAAAGGAAATATGATGTAGGGGCGCCTGGGTGACTCAGAGGTTGAGCGTCTGCCTTCAGCTCATGATGTGATCCTGTGGTCTGGGATCCAGTCCACATCGGGCTTCCTGCATGGAGCCTGCCTCTGCCTCTCTCTCTGTGTGTCTTTCATGAGTAAATAAATGGAATCTTAAAAAAAAATTTATGATGCATCAAGATAATAAATTCTATAAAACACTTTAATATCCACATTTAACAGAATATTTAACAAGAGAAAACATTCTATTAGTATGATATTAGTGATTTTTAAAAATAAGATAACAATAATGTATTTAGTATGATGATAGTTTGCATTGGAAGAAATGTCTGTAAATATACATAAAAATAAATAGTGGCTACCTGTGTTTAGTGACATTTTGAGTAGTCTTTATTTTACTCTTTATTCTTAAATATGCTTTCAAATTTGTCCAGCTGTCATGTCTCTTAAAACCAGAAACTTCATTTCTTCAGGAGATAAAAATCTCAATACACACTAATAAAAATGAAGCGATGAAAACAGACCAAGTAACAAACTAAATCAAATCAAATAAAATTTTGGTGACAACAGAAAAACAAATAATAAAACATCAGTGTTTATAAAAACTAGTTATATTTTCTTGTATTCATACAGAATGTATACTTCTAAACTTAGTTTTTTAAACTCACACTTGGCTTCAGATATAAATGGGGCCATGTCAAAAATAGTTGCATGTATGTGGGTTGTGGAAATAAATAAAGACAGCTGAATTGAGGGAAGAAAACAGAAGCTATTTATTCAGAGTTTGCTATAGTAAGTCAGCCACAACCACTATCACTTGCATTAGGCAGAGATTCATAGGCAGGCAGGAGAGTGGAATAGTTTTATTGTAAAAAATCAAAAAAGGAAATGGCTTCAGTTATATTCTGACTAGAGGTTGTCGGCATGGGGTAACCAAAGGTGGGGTCACTGGAAATGGGGCATCTTATGTAATTAGTTTTATGAGGTTATTTGGATTTCTCTGGTTGGTCCTAGTCAGGAAGCTATCTCCAAGTACAGTCACATTGAGAATTAAGGTTTCCAAACGTGAATTTTGGGAGGTTGGATACATCTCAGGTCACAACACTATATTTATGTTTACTCTCTATTGTTTATATAGTTGCCAATCTCTGGTAAGTGCTGTAAATTCTTCCAGTAAGGCTGCCTTTGCCTTAGATGGAGGACTATATTTGAAATGAGAGCTTAAGTGAGCATAATCTGCTTGATAACCTCCAATTTCAGTTTTGAGGTAGGATCCATAAATAAATAATACTAGATCAGAGTTCTTAATGAGAATCTGTAGTAAAACTGAATTTGATGCAAAAAGTTTCCTGAAGTTAATCACACATTTCCCTGTCTTCTGATTTGGAAGTGAGCTAGTGTCAGTGTTCAGGGTGGTGTGGTGGTGAATAATAATGACAGAGGGAAAGAGTTACAGAATCTCCTAAGAGGTTAATTGGTTGGCTAAAAAAGTGTTGTGGATTCTTAATAAGTAGTAATGTCTGTACTGAATGAAGAACCATGAGATCAAGTAGGAGTCTAGAACTAATTCACCAGAGTACCTACAGGTCTTACAGTGGCAACAATTGCCCATAGAAAAGAGAGGTAAACCTCTGCAACCAGGTCAATGGTGGGGCTATGGTAAGTGATGAGTATTTGACAGTTTAATTAAAGTCAAGTTGAAACTCCAAGGGCTTGCCCAGATTTCTAAAACACAAATAGATGGAGGGGCTTTCTGTTGTTTAGGATGGCTATGGAAGGAGGATATTTATAAGTTTTCTTTGGGTTATAGAATCCCTGATCATGCTTTGGTCATCAGAGGAGAAGCTGTCTTACTGAAGACTAGTCAAATCATAGAGTGGTATTGCCATCTTTAAAAAAATTTGGCACTCATTATCTACAATATTCATTTAAATCCTGAAACTTTATTAACTGGTAAGTTTTAAGGGATCTAGGATAAGTTTGGGTAGGTTTTAGTCTGTTGAGAGACTATTTTCCTCCTTAGATACGTCACACACTAAATAATGGATTATGTTATGGTTAAATTGTGATTTGTTTTTGGAAGCTTTATTTCCCTTTTCTGCTAAGGCAGAAAGGAAATAAATGGAATGCTTTTTTTTTTTTTTAGACTACTTTGTTTTCTGAACAAACTAGAAGATCATCTACATATTATATCAGAACTGTGGGCACCTGGGTGACTCAATCTGTTAAGCATCTACCTTAGGCTCAGGTCATGATCTCAGGACCCTGGTATCTGCTCGCATCAGACTTCCTACTCAGTAGAGAGTCCACTTCTCCCTCTCCTTGCTGCTCATGATTTCTCCTGATATCTCTGTCTCTCTTTCTCAAATAAGTAAATTAAATCATTAAAAGAAAGAACTAAATCACAAGGGAAATTTAAGTGGTTCAAGTTTTGATAGGAGACCTAGGTAAAATAGAGGATATTTCAGTGAATCCCATGATTGCGACTGTCCAAGTGTATTGCTGTCCTCCTTATGTAAAGGCAAAAAGGTATTGATCATCTTATTCTAGAGGCATACTTTCAAAGGCTGAGCAAAAATTCACTAGTGAAGCAGTGGCTTCAAGCAGAATTGCTGTCAGGGTGATATATGGTTTAGGTACTATCAGTGAGCAGGAGATAATGATTTTGTTGATGTTGAGGTGTTGAAAAAAATTAGCATCCTCCTCTAGTTGGTTTCTTTTCTGGCAAGACAGAAGTACAACCAGGATTAATGCAAGTAGGAAGAGATCTTTGGATATAAGGCTTTTAATTATAGGTTTAAGTCTTTTCTTTGTTTCTGTCTTCAAGAGATATTAGAAAAGTTTTGGTCATGGTTTGGTAAGATTTATTTCACCTTTAATAGATTCTGCTTCAATTACTTTTCCTATGTCATTAATTCCTATGTCAATTATTTTTTTTAAAAAATGTATTTTTAGTGTAAACACTTTTAGGTTTACAATAAAACCAAGAGGAAGGTACAGATTTTCCCATATAACCCCTGCTCCTACATGTGCATAGGTTTCCCCATTAACAACATGACACACCAGAATTTTTTTAACCAAATATGAACTTATATTGTCACATCATAAGCACCCCAAAATCCATAGTTTACCTCTGGGCTTACTAATGGTGTTTTATATTCTGTGGGTTTGAATAAAAGTATTTGATATATATCCATTATTATAATTCATACAGAATATTATCTTCTCTGTTCTCCCTGTCCATCCCCCAAAACCAAACCTGTAGCAAACACTAATCTTTTTATTGTTTCCATAGCTTTGCCTTTTCTAGAAGGTCTTGTCATTGGAATCATACAATATGTACCTTTTCAGATTGTGTTCTTTCACTTTTCTCCTTGTCTTTTCATGACTCAACAACTCATTTTTTTTTTTTAGCACTGAATAATATCCCATTGTTTGCATGTACTGCAGTATTTTTATACATTTGCCATACCAAAGCACATCTTGGTTCTTTCCAACATCTGGCAATTATGAATAAAGCTTCTATAAACATCCTTGTTCAGGTTTTTATATAAACACATTTTCCTCTCCTTTAGGTAAATACTAAGGAGCACAATTGGTGAATCATATAGTAATAATATGTTTATCCTTGTGAGAAACTGCCAATTGTCTTCTGAGTTGGCTAGACCATTTCTGCCTTCCCACCACCATTGTATCAGAATTTTGTTGCTCCATATTCTCACCAGTATTTGGTGTTGTCAGTGTTCCAGATTTGGCCAATCTAAGGGGTGTATAGTGGTATCTTATTGTTTCAGTTTGCATTTTCCTGATGACATATTATCGTCTCAAATAAGTAAATAAAATATTAAAAAATAAGCTGTTTATTTCACTCATGGCCTTTATCAAAATTTGAATTTGTCTTTTTAGTTTTGTATTTTCTTTTTTTTGTTTCTCAAAAACACATTGACAAATTTATGAAAGAACTTGTATTGTTTTTTATAGCTCTGTTCTCAGTATAACCACCTCAATAAGTTTTTATTTAAAAAAAGAATGATCATTGTTGTCAACAGTATAAAAAACAAATCTCACAACCTCCCAAATAACCACATTATATAATAATGACTTATGTTTAACAGATAGTGAAAATTGCTATCTCTATTATTTTCACTTCCAATAGAAATTTTAGCCAGTTACACTTGTAATAAAGTTACACTTGTGCGAAACAATTGAATAGATATTAGCAGAGACAAGTGAGATAAAAATTAGCACCCCTGAAATCTATATGCAACATCAATTTTTAAATGGTACCTAAACTACACACAATTCTCCTTCACAGGATAATTATTCAGACTGAGTGATTGTTCATTGAATCAAAGTCTATTCATGTTCCAAATGCATTGGCTTTAGAAATGATTTTGAACATAGTTACTGAGAGTCAAAAAAGGGAAAAAGAAAGCAAGATTTCTGTCATAATGTTCAAAGCATTTGTAGCTCTACCCCTGCTCACCCTTCACCACCCCTCCTCCTAGCCCAGGGTGAATTTAAAAAGAAAAGCAAAAGGATTCACGAGTTAGAAATACACATTTTGATCATTCTATAGCAACCAAGTGAAACATTTAAAAATCAATTGTGGTTGATTTTTTTTTCTGCACAAAAGAAGTTGATAAATTTTGTAGATTGCTTTTTGTATTGCTTTTGAATAATTCACAGTGGCAATATGTAGTTGAGTTACCATACATGTAGGGTTTACTCTGGGCGACTAACTCTTCTCACTTAATCCTGACATTGATTAGAATAATCAGTTTTACCAATGAGACCTTGAAGTATAGAAAAGTTAGGCAACTCATTCAAGGTTACACAAATCTGAGTAATAGTTATGGGACATATTTTCAGGTTTGTCTGAGTATAAAATGTCACTGTCTTTTCCATAAACAATTATCTCATTTTTTTTTTTTTTACCTACAGACACATGGGTACTTATTTATAAACTCCTTTTCTCTTTCTAATATTAAGCATCACTATTATGTATTATTATTTTAAAAGAGGTTTTATCATTAAGTTTCATAAGCATTTTTTTAGAACAAAAAAATATTAGAATTGAAAATGGACCTTAACGATACTCTCATTATAATCTGCTGATGGGAGTATCTAACTGGAAAACAACACATTTTAAAAGCTTTAAATATATTAACTATCATAGCATATTTACTTCTAGAAATACTATCTTAAAGAAAAATCTTAGGGATAAGTTAAATATATATATAAGAATTATGAAAATCTAAAAATAATCAACTAATTAATACAGGATTGGTTAAATAAATGATGGAATGTTACTCTGCCATGGAAATTCTGTTTTTAAGGAGTATTTATTTGCATGGAAAAAAGTTCACAAAATATTTGATTAAATAAGAATGCAAAACTGAATATAGGATAAAATCTCAGTTTCAGTACAACATGTGCAATATTAGTTTCAGTACTCAGTTTCAGTACAACATGTGTATATTAGAATGAAGGAAATAAATACATATGTCTGATAAAGATGAACTTTCCAATCCAAAAGAAGAGTCTAAATCCATGAATACTTTCTGTGTTTTTTTTTTCTTAGATAAATGAACCTTTACACAGAATCACAGACCAACAGAGTTTTAAAAAACTTAAGTCAGCATTAGTGTTGCCTTAGATATGCTGAGACAAAGTGGGAAAGACCTAGGTGGATCCTCAGCCAAAGAGAAGAGTGGAATTATTACTTCTATGCTAAGCAGATTCTAGTGCCTTCCTACAGCTGAGAAGGGGGCATTGGGAATTGCTGTTATTAAAGCTACATGGGTATCTTTAGAATGATATATTCTATCTCTCTGATTAAATCAAGGGCAAGCAGCTCCATTAGGACATTTGAGCAGTCAGAGCAGCAAAGGCTATTCCAGATAAAAGGAAAAGCACTGTATTCTCAACCTATTCTCTTTTTTCCCAAACACAAAGTGATCTAAATGTACCAGTTGGTGTTTCATAACACCAAGGCATTGAGGGGGCAAACACCTTTTATCTTAGAGAGGATGGACATTTTTAAAGGAGATACATATATGTATAAAAATACATAGGGGATATATATATATATATATATATATATATATATTAACATATATATGTGTGTGTGTTTATACATACACAAAAGAGGCAAGGGCTGCATCTCTATTCAATGTTAGTTAGGTTCTGATGATGACAAGACATGACACATTGACCCTAGGATTGATGAAAAGCAAATTTTTTTTAACTATTTATGGCTTTGGAGGAGAGAAGGCTGCCATGCAGGGCCATAAGGAGATTGCTCTGAGGAAAGGACTAACAGCAGTCTGGAATTGTAGGAGGTAGTTTATGTGTGACAAGCTGGCTTCCCTAGGGGATGAGTGTTTTGAGTATTTCTGTGGGCATATGAAGAAGTATCTGTCCCTAGATGTCTAGCATCCGGGATTTATGGCAGCTGATTATATGTGTTGTAACCCAAGAGTTAGAGTCTATAAGGAAGTGATTGGGATGCAGCCTTAGCAAACTCCTTCAAAGTCGAATTAAGAGTTTTTTTACCCATTATTCAAAACTGGATCAAGACATCACGTGTGAAATATGGTAGTTTAGTTTCTCCAGGAAAACACATTTTTAAAACACAGTCAATAATATAGCAAACATAGCTTTCATTCCTAAATTCAAACTGTTTTATTGCAAGCAAGTTGCATCTGTAGATCTGTAAATGTTTGTGTGTGTGTGTGTGTGTGTGTGTGTGTGTGTGTGTGCACGCCCAGGTGTACGCACGATCCTTCAATCTTTAACTGTTTTAGAGGCAATTATCAAAAGGAAGCAAGTTGTTTTTCAAAGAAGCTATTGAGAAGAAATAGGGTAGGCTCCAGCAATTGATTATTTCAATGTCTCTTTATAAAGACATTCACCGGGATGCCTGGGTGGCTCAGCCGTTGAGGGTCTGCCTTTGGCTCAGGATGTGATCTGGGATCTGGGATCAAGTCCCAAATCGGGCTCCCTGCATGGAGTCTGCTTCTCCCTCTGCTTGTGTTTCTGCCTCTCTTTCTTTGTGTCTCATGAATAAATAAATAAAATCTTTTAAAAAAAAGTGTTATATAAAAAAAAGACATTCACTTACATTGGAATGTTAAAAATAAAAGAGCCAGTTATTATACTAGCAAAAAGACTTTGTTCTGGAATATCAAAGGAATTGCACTTTGGGACAAGCAAAGTATAGTGAACCATAGCGAAGTCCAAAGAGACAAAGGGAAAGTCAATTTTGATTAGTTTTTAGGTGGAAATTGGAGAAGGTTATTTGAGCAAAAGTGCATTGGAGAACAAGAGTTAGCGATTGTGACAGTTTCTCATTGGCTGCAAGCGGTGGTTAGTGCACTGTTGCTGGAGCAGGGAGAGATCTTCTTTCTCTTTCTAAAAAGCAGGAGATAATATTTCTATGTGAAAAATGTTCTCCCTTCTCAAATAATTCTAATCTTCCATTCTTCCTGCTGTCATACAGGCTCAACAAGTGGTATGTAGTTGAGAATACCCCCTGCAGGGCTTCCTGACTCTATTATTTGTTCAAAATTTTTTGTTTATTTATTTTGAGAGAGAAGAGAGGGAGAGGTGAAGGGAGATAGGAGGAGGCAAAGGGAGAGAGAGAATCTAGGGGCATCTGGGTGGCTCAGTCAGTTAAGCATCTGTCTTTGGATCAGGTCAAGATCCTGGAGTACCAGGATCAAGCCCCATGCCTGGCTCCTTGCTCAGTGGGGAGCCTGCTCCTCCCTCTCCCTCCTGCTCCTCCCTGTCCCTCCCCATCCCCCCTCCTGCTCTCTCTCATTCTCTCTCAAATAAATAAATAATCTTTAAAAAAAAAGAAAAGAAAAGAATTTCAAGCAGACTCCATGTTAAGCATGGAGCCCAACTCAGAACCTGATTCCATGACCCTGAGATCATGACCTGAACCAAGAAATCAAGAGTTAGCCACTTAATGTACTGAGGCACCCCAGCACTCAGACTCCATTTTTAATGAGGCTTCCTTTATTTATTTTCATGGTAAAAATATTAGTATTGTCTATTTTGTATAGCTTTTATTTTTATACATATTTTTATGAAGTTTTCTGCCAAGTACATGTTTATCCTTTATAAAATACCAAAATAATCATTATAGAAAATATCCAATTTAAAAGATTATTATAGTTGGACATACTATGTATAAAGAATCTACTAAATATTAGCTTTCTGATATCACAATAAAATGTTAATGTTTTATGAATGACCATGCTCATTTTTAAATGAGCTTATTTGACATTTCAATCATGTTTATTATTGTACTATTTATTAAATATTTTCCATCATCATAAACCCTTGCTCATATGAACAGAAAATAAAAATCTTCTTGGGGAACTTACTTTCAAAGAGTTTGACTTTTTTGATGGAAGTTTTATTATTTGGATTTCTCATACTATTTTTCCATTTGATCTGAATGCATGATGGCCTTTAAGATTTTGTTGATTATATATCCTGGTTCGTCACCATTTCCATAGGAGAAGCACAAATATAAATAAAGCAATAGGATGTAGGGAGAATAGTGAGTTTTTGTTGTTTCTTCATGAAATAAGGAAGAAGATCTAAGATCTGTAGGTGGTTGTCAAAATGAGGCAAATTCAAGCTCAGCATTTGAGAATTTGAAATACAGAATGGATTGACTAGCAAAATTCACATACAGAATGGAGTAGAAATTGGATGATTATTTTCAGGTGTATTTCACAAGGAATTCTTATTTTGAGAGAGAAGAATCATGACTTTTAAGATTAATTTCAATTACGCTATTTTCAGGTGTATTTCACAAGGAATTCTTATTTTGAGAGAGAAGAATCATGACTTTTAAGATTAATTTCAATTATTCTAGTTTATATTTTTACAAACTCTTAAAAGTTTAGACAGGTGCTCCTGGGTGGCTCAGTTGGTTAAGCGTCTGATTTTGGCTTAGGTCATGATCTCAGAGTTGTGGGATTGAGCCAGGCTTCTGGCTTGTGCTCAGTGGGAAGTTCATTTAAGATTCTCTCTCTCCCCTTTCCCTTGCTCTCTCATTCTCTCTCTAAAATTTAAAAATAAATCTATTTTTGAAAAAGATTTTAGACAGTCTAGAACCAAACTAAAATGAAATCACTTGTAACAGGGACAAAATGGAGATGCTTAATGTGAAGAATAAAGGAGAATGAGGAATTTACAGTGATTCTTAGAGATCAGCAGAAGACTGCCAGCCCATCTTCAAATGCCAAGTCTATTCACACCATCTCTGGATTTTTTTTATTTCCCTACTCAGCTACTCTGATCCAAATAAGGAAGAAGATCACTAGGCAACCAATCAACAGAAAAAAAAATAACTTCCATATTTATCCCATGAAAATCTATTAGTATGTGAGTAACTTGCTCACAACTCATTGTTCCCATAGCCTCTAGGTTGAAACTTTTATAATAAAGTCATCTTTCTGCCCTGTTTTACTCAAGTGTGCAGAGTTTATTTTTTGACAGTGGTAAAATGCTTATCCTTTGAAAATAGTGACTCTTTCATTAAGATAGCAATGATTGAGCTAATTGTGTTGTTTTTTTAAATGTTTCTACCCTGATTATAATGGCAATTATTAGATCTACACAGAGGTCCAGAGCAGTGATAATAACACTTTGATTGCATTGATATAAGCTCATATTTATATCTTTGTGAGATAGCACTCAGGAACTATGAATTCTGTAATGACCCTGCCACCAGCTTTATTTTTAGTTTCATGTTGTTATTGTTTTTGTTGTTGTTAGTTTGCCTGGTAGTTTTCTTAAATATTCATGTGACCTATTTATATACAAATGTTAAACACAGTGATCTTATGGTCTAATATAAATATTGTGCAAATCATTAATTTGTAGACCTATAGACATCATATGTTATGATCTCCCTAATATTGGACTACTGTCCACTCACCATATATTTTCTATGGCGAAATCATGTAGAATCAATTATAACTTCAAGTCAAGTACCCATCTCATCTTTCTTTTTCTTATCCAATAGAATATGGGGAAACAAGCAAAAAAGATTGAAAATATATCTACCTGCCGATGAAGATTGTGGAGGTATGAGTGCTGGGCTGGTTTTCCTGTTTAAAACAAAATCTGATTAAGTGGTAACTTGGACTGTACAAACTGTCCTTTGCAGTTCTTCATAATTGTGGTATAAGTTACCATATTATAACAATCCCATGGCAGATATTAAGATTTTTTTTTTTATGAGGAAGCCTGATATACTGAAGAAACACTTCCTAATTTCCATTTTCCCACCATGGCCAATTTCAAGCTGACATGGTGATATCACTGATCATAGAGTTGGTAAAAAACACAGCTCAAGAAAACTAAGTCATCTCCAACACATACACACAGTAGGATTTGGGTTACCTTTTATATTAATTCTTGATAATATATTTTAAATGTTATGTTGAGGCATATTTTTGTCTTATTATTCTACTATAGCTATTAATCATTTGTAAATTACATGTGTTTTAATTTTTTGTCTCAGCCTGTGACTTTTTTATGGTATCTGACTCACAGATGGGTTTTTTTAATTAATGTTTTTATTAGTAGATATTTTTGCCATGCTTGAAAAAGTCTTTCCCTCCCCAAAAGTCATAAAGACATCCTCCTATAGATCCTAAAAAATTAAGGAACTATTTTTTTTGCATTTAGGTCTTTAATCCAAATAGATCTCTGTGTGTAAAGGAAATTTATTTTTATTTTATTTTCCATATAGATAGCCAGTTGTGTCATTTGTTGTCTATCCATATCTTCTTATCTACAGTGACATGTCTATAATATATCGAGTTTCCATAAAAGTGTGTGTAAGTTTCTGAGTTTCCATTTTTTCAGTTAGGTGAATTATTATACCTTTTTCAATACTAGACTGTCTTATTATTCATAATGTTTATAATAAGTTTTGAAATTTGATAGGACAGTCAGCTCACTTTTTCTTTTTCAAAATCTTCTTGTATATTTTTTTCCTTATGCTTCTTCACATGAAGCTTAGACTCATTTTGTTAAGTTCTACAAAAAGGCTTATTAGGGATTTGTCCAGAATTATAATGACATTTTACATTCATTTAGAAACAGTGAGCATGTTTACATGTCAGACCTATAGACATTATGAAATTC
Organism: Vulpes vulpes; assembly: GCF_048418805.1. NCBI lineage: Eukaryota > Metazoa > Chordata > Mammalia > Carnivora > Canidae > Vulpes > Vulpes vulpes. The sequence continues at coordinate 95,506,746 of NC_132784.1, read as the reverse complement.
TCATTTTAAGGAGTCTTCTTTAAAGTCTTTAATAAAATACTATATTTTTTCTCCATAAAGATAATGTAGATACATTTCTCAGGAAATTATAAAGTTTGCCACTATTTCAAACAATATGCTTTAGCATATTCCATTTTTACAACTGGCATCTACTTATATAAATCAAGCAATCCAGCTTAACTTAATACTACTATAATATATTTAGAGATTTTGCTCAGGTTTTGAGGAAGAAGATCCTATTGCAAATAATGACAAAATTGGCTCTGCTTAAGTCCTCATTAGGTCTAATGATTTTTCTTGACTCCCTGCGCTGGATAGGAAATCCAGTAAAGTTTTGGGAAAGAGAATTAATTCTTTCTTTGCTCCTGGCTTTGAAAGAAATATTCCTCATGTTTCTCTATTATGAATGATAGATATCTGCTCTAGGTTTATTTTGTTGCTACTTGCATTACTTTTCAATTGCTGTTTTACAAATTACCACAAACTCAGCAGCCTAAAACAATACAGATTTGTTAGCTACAGTTTCTGTGGATCAAGAGCATAGCATGCTTTAATTGGGTCCTCTCCCCAGGGTCTCTCACAAGGCAAAAATCACAGTATGGTTATGTCCTCACCTATAGACTCCACTGGAGAAAGATCTTCCATGGCCATTCAGGTCATTGGCAGAATTCAGTTTCTAATAGTTGTAGATCTGAAGACCCCATTTTCTCCTGGTATTCTTGCTGGGCGGGCCTCCTGGGATGAGTCTTGGGTCCTTGCTACACACTCTGCTAATTTGAATCTCTTCCTAAAGGAAAGGTCCGATTTCCTTTTTAAAGGCTCACAGGAAACCATAGGATAATCTCTTGTTCCTTAACTCAAAGTAGTGTATTTGAAACCTGAATTACATCCACATGTGTGGAATTCCCTCACCTTTGTCAGATAGGTAAACTAATCACAGGAGTGAATTTTTTATATTCAATTTCCTATCCACATTCAACAATAGGGGATTATACAGGGTGTGTGCACAGGGGGCAGGATTCCTGAGGGCCAACTTAGATTTCTATTATCACATTATTCTTTACTCTACATGAATATCATCCTTTTCAATTCTTGGTTTACTAAGATATTGAATTTTAAAATATATTTATCCTTATACTTTTTCCACAAGAATCCAAGCTAGCCTTAAAGTAAATCTTTAAATCAGGTAGCATAAACTTAATTTTTTTTCCAAATTTATTTTGACTATTCCAAGTCTAATGTTTGTGAATATAGATTTTAGATATAATTGACCTTTTTTTTTTTCATAGAGACCTAATATTCTCTGGCTTTATTTATTATTTCTTTATAGCAAAACTATTAGAATTTTCCATGTACACAACCACATTGTCTGAGATCAAGATGGCTTTTCTTCTTTCTTTCCAATTTGTATGCCTTTCATTCATTTTTTCACCTAATACATTGTTTAGATTTTTCAATGTTGAATAGGAGTGGTGAGACCAGAAAAGTTTGTCTTGTTCACAATCTTGAAAAAAAAAATATTTCACCATTGAAAAAATCACCTGATAGAGTCTCTTAATAGATTGAGGGATTTCCCTTCCATCTCTGCTTCTGAAAAATTTTAACATGAGTAGTATTAAATTTTTATCATATATGCATTCTGTATCTATTGAGATGGTTATCTTTTTTCTCTTTTCTTCCGGAGAATTGGTAAATTACATTATTTTATTTTTCAGTGTTAAGCCAATCTCCCAATTCTGTTACAAAGTGCATTTTTTCCATGTTGCTTTTCTTTTCTTAAATATTTATTCATTTATTCATGATAAACACAGAGAGAGAGAGAGAGAGAGAGAGAGAGAGGCAGAGGCAGAAGCAGGCTCCATGCAGGGAGCTCAACGTGGGACTTGATCCGAGGACTCCAGGATCTCACCCTGGGCCGAAGGCAGGCGCTGATCCGCTGAGCCACCCAGGGATCCCCTGTTGTTATTCTTTTATATATTTATATATATATTCTTTTATATTCTTTTGTTTTGCTGAATTTAATTTGCCACATTTAGTAGGAATTAAGATATAATGCATCTGTGTTTGAGAGGGATATTTGGCTGTAGTTTCCTTATAATTTCTGTCTGTTCATATAATACGGTGACCAAATGACTTGAGGGTATTCATTTTTCTTATATTTTCTGAAAGAGTTATGTTGAATAGGTGTTATTTTGTTTGTAAATCTTTGATAAAACTTACCCTTGAAATCATCTGGGCTCAGTGATTTGTTTAAAGAAAGATGACACCAAACTTGGAAATTGGAGGAGCATTTGGTTCAATTTCACTGTGGATTTTGACATTTTGATGCAATTCAATAATTATTTACTGAAAATGCTCATGTATCTGAGGCATTTGGCAAAGTACTGGGCAAATAAAAGAGGCAATCCTTGTTGTCTAGGTTTGCTAGAGGCATAAGAAAGATAACATTTAGAAGAAGAATGATAAAAAGGGTCATGTTTACAAGTAGAAGAATAACTAAAGTTTTAGAAATAAAAAAGCATGGAGGATATATGGAGAAAAAAAAATAAATTTCTAGGAGTGAGTAGTTCTTAAAGGACAATAATTACTACACATATGAGTTTCATGTTAGGTGGCCTTTTTTGTGTTTTTGTTCTTTTTTTGTTTTTTGTAAAGATTTATTTATTTATTTGAGAGAGAGAGAGAGAAAGAGAGAGAGAGAGAAAGAGAAAGAAAGGGAGGGAACGCTTCTGTGCTTAATGGGGAGGGGCAGAGGGAGAGAAAGAATCCCAAACAGACTCCCTGCTGAGCACAGAACCTTATACTGAGCTGATCTCATGACCCTGAGATGATGACCTGAGTTGAAATGATGAGTCCTTCATTTAGCTGGTTAAGCCACCTAGGCACCCCTAGGTGGCCATATTTTTATAAAAATGTATCATAATCTACTTAATAGTTTTCTTTATTTCATCAATTTTTACTTAGATGACTTACATATACATATGAAATTTATTTACATATGTACTTGTATATATGTGTGCATTTATGCTTGTATAAAAAGGTTTACCTGAATATCACCTAAAATTAATGTACACACCATCAGTGATATGGCCAATAGCATCTTTTAACACAATGTGAAATGCTCAGGATAATTATTAATGAAAGACAAATATGAAGTACATTTTAAATATAATGTAGGCAACCTTAAATGGCATAACAAAGAACTAGTTACTATTTTAGCAACCTGTCTAGACTCACAGAGCTTTTCTCAACTGGAGACTGCCATAATCAGAAGCATGCTTTAGAATGTCTGACCTTGAAAGGATATACAGAAGAATAACTGGATAATGAGGACACTTAGCAGACATGAAGTTAGGAAGCTGTTATAATGGATCATCTGATTTTAAATCTCCATTAACCTTTGTCCTTTTGTGATTCAGATTTAAGTGAATTTGTTGATTATATGGTCAGAAAAAATGTTTATTTTTTATTTTTTTATTTTTTTAAGATTTTATTTTTTAATGAGAGACAGAGAGAGAGTCAGAGACACAGGCAGGGTGAGAAGCAGGCTCCCTGCAAGGAGCCCAATGCAGGACTCAATCCCAGGACACTGTGACCATGACCTGAGTCAAAGGCAGACACGCAACCACTGAGCCACCTAGGTGTTCCAAAAATGTTGGTTAGATTTGGTTATGTTTACTTCAGACAGAAAATTTAATAGTAGATCATTATATTGTTTGTACAACATCCATTATAGACTTAGTATGACCTAAGGAAGGAAATAAGTAACTAAAATAGGTATCGCATTTCTTTAAGGGAAAGCTAAAAGTTCCCATACATTTTGTCAAGAAATATTCCTAAAATATAGTTAAATATCATTTCTAAATTTTTAAAGTTTTATAGTCAAATATTTTTGATTGGAATAATGTACTTAAACTAAAAGAGTAAGCAATTACCGTAAAAAGTAATTTATAAAATAACAGGAATGATTTTTCAGACACAATATTTATATAAGGAAAACAGACATGTTTTTCAGAAGATCCTAAAAAAGAGACTTGAATAATCATATTTCTCAACTTAAAAGTATACCTGTTCTAGAGCTATCATTTACCCTTAATTAAGATATAATTTTATGAAATTTCAATAACAATGTTAAATGGAAACTTCTTACGAGCATAAAAATTCATGGGAATGTTTTATATGAATATTTTAAGTCATTTTAAGTCTGGCATAATTAAAACCATGTCTTCCTGGCAATGAGGCAAAGATAAAAGTTTTCAGAAATAAAACAAAACATTACATGTATTAACTTTATTGATCACAAAGTGGCATGTAAAATTTCGTAAAACTAAGAATAATATTAAGTACATGGTTTTGATATAAGAGGCTAAGTTTAAAAGAAAAGAGGCTAAGCTTTAGGTAAAATATTATATTCATGTATCATTCCACAAACCAAAATAAGTCTCAGCACATAAAATAATACTTGCAAAAAAAGAAAGAAAAAAGAAAAGAAACCAAGGGTACCTAGATGGCTCAGTCAGTTAAGCATCTGACTTTGGCTCAGGTCATGATCTCAGGGTTCTGGGATAGAGCCCTGTGTCAGACTCAGCAGACAGTCTACTTCTCCCTCTCCCTTTGCCCCTCCCCCTTCTCATGCTCCCTCTCTTTATCAAATAAATAAATAAAATCTTAAAAAAAAGAAACCATGCGAATCTTAGAATTCTTTTGTAATATAAAAGTGAATTTTCTGGTAATATAAAAGTGAATTCTCTTATAAAAATAGAGGACTTTATAAAGACAAAAGTAATATAAAGCCATATTGATGTAAGTGAATCTGACTAGCAAACAAAAAACTTCCAACATAAATGAATGAACAGCAGACAAAATCCCAAGAAGAATATATGTGGTATATACCACAGGTTAATCAGGAGTAAGACTGATATATTTGGAGGCCATATGGATGCATATGGAGTAAGAAGACACATTCCTCTGTCAGCACTAGGCTATATCACAGCAACAAAGCTTAGACTTCAGGCAATTTACTTAATTTCTCTGTGCTTCCTTTTCTTTTTCTTTTTCTTTTTTTAAGATTTTATTTATTTATTCATGAGCGACACATAGAGAGAGAGAGAGAGAGAGAGAGAGGCAGACACAAGCAAAGGGAGAAGGAGGTCCCATGCTGGGAACCTGATGTGGGCCTGGGTCTCCAGGATTACACCCTGGGCTGAAGGTGGTGCTAAACCACTGAGCCACTCAAGAAGCTGTTTCATTTTCCTTATCTAAAATCGGGTATTATAATACCACTTTGCAATATTTTTTTGAACATTAGATGCATTTAAAGATGACATCACAATGTCCTGCCTGTAATAAGCACTCACTACTGAAAATTGCTAATAGTGAATATCCCTTAAATCCGCCATGTTGCTTAAATCAGCTTGATTGGATTATTTTTATCACTTATTTCTAAAGGAATCCTAAAATAATTAGAACTTAATACTTGAGGTTAAGATGGAGTACTTACAGACAAAAACGTGGAAACACTAGCCTGAGAGAATGAACACTCGCTATGCTGGGGTAAGAAGTTAGTGAGCTTTGGAATGCTGGCCTACAAAGTAGAAACCACAACCCAGTTTAATTTGTGACTTAAGTGATATCCTACTTTGCATCAATGGAAAATATGGTAGAAAAATAAAAATACTTCTTGCTACTTTCAAAGATGGCACAAAATTGAGACGTGAGTCTAGGTTGAAACTGGTCCTGAGGAAACAGAGAAAAGGGAAGATTTGGTTGATACGAACTTTTTGTCTTTTGCTTTCAATCCATAAACTGGAGCCTGCGGGAATTGAAAGAAATGGATAATCACTGTATCACAAATAGAAATGATGTGAGCCAAAACAAAACACAAGGAAAGCATAAGAGAGAAGATGGGGATCGGGGGAAACCCTGATCTCCCAAGCCTGTCCTAAATGCTTACTGTTATGAACTTCTGGATGACAAATGTGACAAAATACTTCATCGCAAAGCTGCTGCTGAGCTACAGCCTAGGTCCAGAAGCAGTTTCCAGGGGCTTGCCCATCCGGATAGTGTTTTAAATTGTGCTAAGGCACAGAACAATTTGGGGGCCATTAAGATGAAATTTAGAGGGTAGACAGAACATAAAAGCTTATTTCTAAGACAGAATTTCCCAAGCTGGTTTCCCAACTAAAGGGCAAAAAAAAAAAAAGAAAAAAAGAAAAAGAAAAAGAAAACAAAATAATGAATCAATAAGATCTCTTGTTTAAATCAGTGAGGGTAACAGAACATGAGAGACTCCTAGAGAGACTCCTAACTCTGAGAAACGAACAGAACAAGCGGTGATGGAAGGGGAGGTGGACGGGGAGTCGGGGTGACTGGTGGGGGAAGGGAGGGGGACACGACGGGAGGAGCACTGGGTGTTTTATGTTGGCAAATCGAACTCCAATAAAAAAAAAATACCAAAAAAGAAAAAAAGGTTAAAAAAAAAAAAAAAGATCTCTTGTTTTAGCTGTGAAAGTAGCTGAAGTAAACCTAGCAACAGCCAGTCATATATTTGGGGAATTGTTTCCAATGTGAGGTGAGAGCTCTAGAAAAGAGAGCTTCCACAAAGCCCCATCTTATAAATACCCTTAAGCCTAGATGGGAAATGTGATGCACGGGATGCAGCATTTGGACTTCTTGCTTATCACAAACATGGTACCACAAAGACAGCTTGTCACTGTTCCATAAAAGATTCCTCCCTGGTCCCAAAGCTTTAACGTGCCTGGCCACACGGGAAATATGGGAGAGGGACATGATTCAGGGGGCTGAACAATAGTCCCCAAGACAGGGACTAATGAGCCTATGTATGGTGTTCTGGGAAGAATCATCATAGATTTTGCTTAGGGAAAGTAGAGGGAGAATTGTTGCTTTTGTCTCACGTTAGCCACCCTTAACAAACCCTAAATACATATCCAGGCAGACTGTTTCCAAGCTAACGGTGGCCTCTTCCTTACCTCTTTTTGAGTTGCACACACTTGCAAGGCACTTATAATTGTCTGGGAATCCTGCATAGAAAAATGGAGCTCAAAAGGGAGACCTTGGCCTGAGGAGGTTTTTCAGATTCCTTAGGACTGGAGAGTGGAAAGTGGAAGGAAGAAGGGTATAAAAGTTCATCTTTTTATCAAATCAAATTTTATAGTTAATCATGTGATTGATGTATGGTCAGCCTAGGATATACTTCTGTGATGAAAAATCCGAAAACCAAAACAAAACATTCTTAAGTCCTTCAATTTTAATTATTATCCATCCTCTTTTTAAAAAATGAAACCCGTTTGTTTGTTTTGTTCTGTTTATTTTTCCATTCCTAAAATAGTCTACTCATTCTGCTAGTGTACTATTTTATAATAAGTTATCACAAGTGATAATGAAAACATTATGTGGCATAGTTTAGTTTAAATTAGATTATTATGTACTTATTTCTATAAAATCTTAATTTGAAATTTCATGAAGAAAAGAATACTGCTGCTTATTCAAAATGTAAAACTGAAACTGCAATATGGCCCAAGTTATACCTTACTTTTAGGTCACCATCATATAACAAGAACCCTTAAATTTAGCTCTCATTTCCACAAAATATTTCATTAAAATGGGTACTTATGAAAACAAAAGAAATTATTTGTGAAATGTTTAACTTATAATAATAACTTATACAGCAAAATGTATTTGTTTATCAGATGCATTTGACCAATTTATTTTATGTGAACCTCCCTATATCTTTCAGGGCTATTTACTGAAGGATCCTAAAACTGAATTGGAGTATTTGAGACTCTTATTATTTAAATAATATCTCAAAGTCTCATTATGTATTTTCAATATCCATTACATCTTAACAGAACTGTGATTTTTTCAAATGTGATGTTGTTTTAATTAAATATTCCAAATTATATATAACTCTATAGTTGGCATTTCCTTTTACTGGTCCTTTTGCTTATTTATGTATGTTGCAACATCAGTGACAATATTTTAAGAGCAACCAAAATACAATTCACTACCCAAAACATCTGTCTTTAAACAATCAAACACAAATGAACTGTTAAATGGAAAATCCTACAATTGGCCTTGCCTTTAAAAAATGTATATAGAAGCAATATAAATAATGGATGTATGAAAAACAATGGATATCAGTACAAGTAGATTTAGACATAATTTTAAGGTTTTCCTTCTATATCAGGACTTAATACGAATCCTCCTTTTCAAATGGAAAGTTTTCTATTTTGGAGTGTGTTACTATTTAATGACTTGTCTTCTAACTGTCTTGAGAGTAGAGTTGAGGCTTATTGAAATACACTGCAAATCAAATTGAAAATGATGATATTCTTTTTTTCTTTTTCTTGGAAAACATTTCCCAACCACGTGGGCTTCCCGGCAATGTATTCAGAACTTTGAGCATAGACAAAGAAAGCTATTGATTGGCTGTCATTTAGAAAGGGCTTAAAAAGTGTGTTCACAATCTCAAACACATTAATCAGAAATATGCTACTATATTCTAGAAATGAAGTAGAAGAAAACTGGCCAAAGTACTTTGTTTCTCTAAATGATTATCATATAGCAATCCATTTAATGATGTCACTTTCAAAATGTATAATTGTTGAATATTTTAAATGATTACTGTATACGTTTTTGAAATAGAAACTTGGATTTTTATTGATAATTTGTTTAGTAATGGAATGGACCCCTGAAACCAAAATATTCCTTCAAAGAATGCTTCTAGAAAATATAGAAAATATGTTTGTTTTCATTAGGGAAATGAAGAATGATCTTAAATTTTCAAAATAATCATAGCAAAATGAAGCACAAAATTTAAACAGATATTCAAAGAAATAATATAGAGAATATCATATGTACTGAAGAGAGGAAAGTTTCAATATTTTCATTTAGCATGAAGAATAATGGGGTTTTATTTTAAAGACATCATTCCTTTCCCCATAAGGATCATTCCCTGGGTATTTGAAGGTTAAGGGAGGAAAACACATAACTTTTAAATAATTATCACATCATTAATTTTATGTGCTCTGAAATATATTTACATATTGCATAAAGCTGATTAATGTAATAAATTCTATAATATTAATGCATAATTTTAGTCTTTCTTCCTGATATTTGATATTCAAAATCACCTCAATGATAAATCTGAATTCATCTGAGATAACTCATTGCAAATAATATAAAGAATAAGATAGTATAACATCATTTCTATGGGGAAATAGAATTTATCATGACATTTATCTGATTGCTGCTGTACTGGAGGAGCCATGTATAGACAAATAGTTCTAAAAGCCTACCTACTGGTTGCAGGTGCATCACTTGTCTCAAACAATATTTTCTGGAGGAAGAGCTTCTTGAGAAAGTCTTCAGTCATGCATTTAAATTGCTTTTTAAATTCCATAAGACACCTTCCTGGTAGAATAAGCTCATCCATATTTTAAGCATTAGATAGTACAATGTAGGTTTCATCTTTATGTTCAATACACTACATGACATGAGGAAAAAAAAAACTTTAGGGGGACAATGTATTAATCTGTTTCAACTCATGGATTTTCACTCTTTAAAGCATTTACATTGTATTCAGGGACCCATGGTAGAGCCCCCGTGAAGACCATAATTAGCTAAAACAATGGAATGTATTTCATGTCTACTTTTATTTCGTAGATACAGATTAAGACTCTAGAAAGTTTAATTCATGATTTGATCATGTTTAAAAAATATTTATATTTTTCAGGCATTACTAGTGAGGTACATCTCCTAGTTTTTATATGCTTTATTTTGCAAATGACCTATGTGTTTCTATTATAGTTTTAATGAATAGTTTTAGTTACTTAATTTTTAGATATGCCCATAGTTGGGTAATAATATATCAGAAGTCACGAATTAGTGTTAATAAACAAACACCTTTTATTAACCTTCTGACACTGATTTGTCATTTATTATTTCCTCCAGAGTAACTTAGTTCTCATTCCTGCCAACCAGTTTGAATAGTAAATTTGAGAGAGAATGTATGCAACTGTTAAATTTTCTTAGTGAACCTATCACTAATTTTAATCCTATGGAGCAATAATCTGCTCTGAAAGAGATCTGATATAGCCAAAGCCGTTAGAATGATTTCAATCACTTTACATTGTGTCACAAAGAGATACAGACACATTTTCCTGATTTCTATAATGGAGTAAAAAGTTGGAGTTAAAAATATTTTAAAAATATAAATGCCAATATTCTTTTTTTCTCTTTAGAATAAACTTTGGCATCAAGGAAAAATTCCATTTCATTCAGATTTCAACTATGACCAAATAAATGAAATTCCTGCTATATATTCATTCAATGCTGATGAAAATGTCAGAAGTAGATTATAGAAGATTATAGAGTCATGCCTTCTTGGCCACTTAAATGACAGGGGAGGGGGGAAAATATATATATATATATATATATATATATATATATATATATATGAATATGGATATAGAATATAGATATAGATCCTCAACAAAGTGTCACAAAATATTTATTTTGTCCGAATAAATGATTTTTAGGCTTGCATGTAGCAATTTAGATTTGTGTTAGAAAGGACCTCTAAAATAAACAATATTTTGAATATCATAAGTGCATTCAAAATTACTGTCTTTGATTCTCTTCACCTGCTTGGGTTACATAGCTGTGTCAATGTATTCCACGTTGAAATCTTCAGGTCACATTTGACCTTTCCCTTTCTTTAAAGCTAGTGAATTGATCATGAGTCCTGTTGAGTCTTGCTCTGAATCATACTTCTAATATCTTTCCTCCATCATTAAAATAGTTACATTCTGGTTTTATTCCATTTTTTGTAAGGTAATTTTGGTAATTGCTAACCCATCTACTTTCTTTTTCTTTTTTTTTATTCCTTTAGTGTATATTCTATGTATTTAAAAAATGTAGTGGACACTAGCATGAGTATTTGCTATGTGTCAAACCACCTTTAAAACTCAGTGGCTTACAGTAAGCATTTACTAAGTTATGATTCTATAGATTAGTTGAGCAGTGTTTTCTGGTCTGGATCCATTTGGCTGAGAAATTTTGGATTCTGTCTTTCATCTGTTGTCAGGTGGCAGGTCAATTGGTAGCTGTAAGATTTAGGATGGCCTGACTCACATGTCTGTCATTGAACAGGCCATTCTGTGTTTTATCTCTTGGCATCAGTCACAAGATTCCAAAAGCAACAAGAAAGCTATCCCGAATAGCACACGCAATTTTCAAATGTATATCAGTTTTGCCAACTTTCTTTTCAGTGAAATTAATTCATATGGCCAACCTAAATACAAGCGATGGGAAATGAAATAATTGATGAAAGAGAAAGAATTTGTAATGGTTGTTGCAATCTATCACCACTTCCCTTTTTAAAAGTGACTCCTCGTTGCCAAAAGCTCTAAAATCTTTAGCACAGCATGCAAGGACCTTTTGCCTCCAGGACCTACACTCAGTCCCGTCAATCTATTCATCAGCTTTATTTCACCTCTCTGCATGTGGCTTAACTGTAAAAGAGGATTTAATTTTCATGTAGTGCTTACTCTGCCACGAACACCCCACCCAATCCTACTTCTTTTTCTAAACGATTACATCTTTTGTGCTAATTAAAGATCAGATCACTAGACAGAGAAAGACAAATACCATATGATTTTACTCATATGTGGAATCTGAAATAGAAGACAGATGAAAAAACAAAACAAAACAAAACAGAAATGACCTCATAGTTAAAGAGAACAATCTGGTGGTTGCTAGAGGGAAGGATTGGGAGGATGGCCAAAATAGAAAAAAGGGATTTAAAGGTATAAACTTTCAGTTACAAAAAAAATAAAACATGGAAGACAATGTCCAGTATATGGACTATAGTTAATAATATAGTAATAGTAATGTAATAGTAATAGTAACAACTTTGTATGGTGACAGATGGTAGCTACATCTATTATAGTGATCACAAATACCAATGCTAAATCACTATGTGGTAACCTGAAACTAGTATAATATTGTGTATCAAGGATATTTAAATTTTAAAAAAAAGGTCACTTCCCCAAATGATCTCTAAAGTTTCAAAGAAAGTTCCAGTAAAAATGACTAATTCACTTCTATAGATATTTATATTTAAAATACCGTATAGTATTAGTTATTTGCTTTAACATTTTTTTTTACTGCCACAACTCCAAATCCAGCGTACCAATTACTTAGGACAAGGGTGCTAATGTTGTCTCTTTGTCTTCAAATCCTAGGATGGTGCCTCTGATGTTATACAATAAATATTGTGGAACTAGATGTATTGAGACATTATTAATCCCTTGCATGTTATGGTCATAAATGATTATATGCTACCTAAGTTTTATTTTAAACCAATGGAGTTATATACGTTATATATAATTTTTTATATAACTTTTTCTCTAATAACAGTGTAAACCCCTTCAAGGGGAAATGAAGAGTTTTATTTTTGTGTGTGGTTTAATGTAAGTCTAGAAACAAAGCAAGTATTCTAATCATAGGTTTTGAATTGAGTAAAAATTTCCCTCCTGCAAATTAAAATGATACATTAAATATCAATTTTAATTATTATATCTGATGACTAATCAAATTGGGTTTTTAAAACTGTAAAAGGAATTTTGTTTTTTCACTGTTACAAATATTTGACCTTGGCTCTATCCAGTTTATACAAGTCTGTGGAGCTCAGACCACTTCTAAAAAGCCTTAATCATTTTTTTTTTCAGATACAGAAATAAATATGTGGTAAAAAAACATTTACAAAGCTATTCTTTTTAGAATTAGTGGTGCCCCATAGTCTAATTCCTAGAATGATGGAAAAAAAAAAAAAAACTCTGCTTAATTTATTTAAAGAAACAGCTGTGGTCTAAACAATTTAGTAAATGTTAATTTTTGCAAAAGAGTTTTATTTAGGTCCTTGATCCCATTCATTTAGCCAAAGCTTGTGAAGAATTTAGTTGCTCAGACCAATAACTTGTGATTGAAATACATCAGTCATGGGTTCTGGTTGAGTGAACTTTGGGCTACAAGCTAACACAAGGCTTGACAAGATATCTCTGATAGTTTAGCCACATTTTCTGTACATTTTCTCTACTGCACTTTTTTCCCCCTTTCTGGCCTTATACTACTTGACTTTTTATTCCTCTTATGATGGATTATATAATTTATTTTGTATCAGTAAATTGTAAATTATAAGTCAGCATAAGCAGATGTTCAGTTCACATCTCTGTCTTCTACCAAAATTTCAATAATGATAATTACCAATATATTATTCAAATATTTATACCTCAGTACTTGTTTAGTTCTTAGTTTTGACCCCTGATGAAAAGGTCATGCCTTAAAAGATATAAATGATATGTGCTTTTGCCATTCAAAATATAATTAAGAATCATACCCATGGAGAGCAATATTATTTTCACATGTTGAAAGGCTTCATTATAGAGCTGGTTACATTGAATTGCCTATATGAAAGTTACAAATCAATCACAAATAAAAAAATTGCAAATCTAAGAATCTATACAAACTGCATTTAACATCAGACTCCTATTTAAAATCACTATTTTTTGCTCCCTAGTTTCTTAGTACATATGGCTTGAATTTTTCACTTAGATGTCAAGCAAACCTGTCATACCTGTGTACTGCACCAAAGCTGTTAAGACAATGATTCTCTATTTTTATGATTGTCCCCAGGGTCTCCAGAAGAAATGTTTGCAAATTACTTAATCTATCCTAATCTACATTTAAGTCAGAGTATGGTTAAAATCTTCTTACATTCTCAGCCTCTCTTAAGGAAGATTCTATATTTTTGAGATGCTTCTTCAAGCTATGCAATGAATATACATATTTATGTGATATACCATATTGAAAGTCACACCAACTCGAATTTATCCTTCTAACTTGATGAAAATGTGTCCTGTCTCCTGCCCTAGAGAATAACTTCTTACTTCTAAGAGATATTTTTCAGGAGATCCCAAGTGAATTTTGTAATCATTACATGATCTATATTTTAGGAAAAAAATATTCCCAAATCTCAATCTTCAAGATGGTTCTAAATGCATCTAGAGATTTGCATGTATTGTGGGTATTTGCTTTTATTATATAAACATAAGTTTTAGTTTAAATTATTGTCTAAATTGAGAATTTAAGTGTAAAAAGGAGCAGAAAATCCTCAAAGTACCTGAGGAGATGAGGTTATATTATCAGAACAAACAGGGGGTGCCTGGGAGACTCAGTCAGTTAAGCTCCGACTTGCACATCCAACTGTTAATTTTGGCCCTGGTTATGTATGATCTCAGGTTGTGAGATCCAGCCCCAGGTTGGGCTCTGCACTGGGCAAGAAGTCTGCTTAGGATTCTCTCTCTCCCTCTCCCTCTACTGTTCCTCACCCAGCTCATGTGCTTGCACCCTCTCTCTCTCTCTCTCAAAACAACAACAACAACAACAACTAACACAGGATCTCCTTCTTTTTTTTTAAGATTTTATTTACTTATTTAAGAGAGACAAAGAGGCAGAGACATTGGCAGAGCCTTCCTGTGTGGGAAGCCTGATGTGGGACTAGATCCCAGGACCCTGGGATCACACATTGAGCAAAGGCAAACTCTCAACCACTGTCCCACCCAGGCATCCCAATTTCCTTCTTTCTTTCTTTCTTTTTTTTATTTCCTTCTTTCTTAAGACTAAATAATATTTCACATATAGACCACATTTTCTGTATCCAATCATCTATTCATGGACATTTAGGTTCTTTGAATATCTTGGCTATTGTGAATAATACTACAGTGAAGATGAGAATGAAGATATCTCTTTGAGATACTAATCATCCTGCCATTTAAGACAATATTGAAAGCCTGGAAGACATTATGATAAATAAAATAATCCAGTCACAAAGGGAAAATATTGTGTGATTCAACTTACATGAGATACATGAAATAGTTAAACTCATAGAAGCAAACAACTAAACAGTGGTTACCAGAGGTGGGGGGAAGCAATGATGGAGAGCTTTAAATTGGTATAAAGCTTCACTTACAAAATATAAATAAGTTCTAGAGATCTGCTGTACAATATTGTGCCTATAGGTTATCTTCTTAATAATTTTGACTTTTTCCAAAATGTCATATAGTTGCAGTTATATAGTATGCAAAATTTTCAGACCAGCTTCATTCACTTAACAATGTGCCTTTAAATTTCTACCATGTCCTTTAATATATAGATCATTTCTTTTTGTTGATGAATAATATTCTGTTCTTTAGATGTATCACAGTTTGCCCATTCATATGCTATTGAATTTCGTTTCTTCATATTTCATTGAGGGTTATTTCATCTATATTCATAAGGGATATTTGTCTTTAATTTTATTCCCCTGTGACATCTTTAACTCTCTTTGGTTTCAGGGTAATGTTGGTTTCATAGAATGAATTAGGAAGTGTCCCTGTTTTTGTAGGTTTGGGTTTAATTCTTCTTTAAAAATTCCATAGAGTTCACCAAAAAAGTCATATGATCCTAGACTTTTCTTTGTTGGAAGGTTTTTGATAGGTGATGCAATCTTTTTATTTGTTATATACCTGCTTACGACAGTCCATTTTCCTGAATTGGTTTAGATAATTTGTGTGTTTCTAGGAATTTGTTCATTTCATCTATGTTATCTAATTTATTACTGTATAACTCTTCATAAAAGTTACTACTAATCCTTTATTATTTCTATAAGGGCACTTGTAACATTGCCACTTTCATTTCTGATTATAGTGATTTGTGTCTTCTTTTACAGTCCAGCTGAAGGCTTGTTAATATTTTTTTTTCAAATAACTTTTGATTTTGTTAGTTCTCCTTATTGTTTTTTCTATTTGTTATTGCATTTCTCTCAATTCTAATTTTTATTATTTCCTTTCTCCTGTTACCTTTGAGTTGGTTGCTTTTCTTTTCTGCTTCCTCAAGGTTATTGTTTTGATACTTTTTTCTTATTTGATGTAGATGTGTGCAACTATAAATTTCCCTTTACTGATTGTCACAGTTGTGCTGCACTGTATTTTAATTATCATTTGTCTCAAAGATTTTTTACTTTCCTTGAGATTGCTTCTTTGATTCATTGGTTGTTTAAGAGTTTGTTGCTTTATTTCCACATATTTGTGGATTTTTCAGTTTTTTTTCTATTACCAATTTCTAGTTTTATTCCATGTGATTAGAAAGACACTTCACATGATCTTAATCTTTTAAAATTTATTGAGACTTATTTTCTGGTTTAACATATGGTGTAACCTGGAGAATCTTCTACGTGTACTTGAGAAGAATGTTTATTCTGCTGTTTGGTGTTGAGTGTTCTATTTGTCTACTATATCTGTTTTGTCTATTATATATACTTAGTTTGTAATGTTGTTCTCTGTTTCCTTAATTTTTTTTTTCTGTGTAGGGGCACCTGGGTGGCTCAGTGGTTAAGCCTCTGCCTTTGGCTCAGGTCATGATCCCGGGGTCCTGGGACCGAGTTCTGTACCGGGCCCCCTGCAAGGAGCATGCTTCTCCCTCTGCCTACGTCTCTGCCTCTCTCTGTGTGTCTCTCATGAATAAATAAATAAAATCTTTAATTTTTTTCTGGCTAGATTATCCATTATTCAAAGTAGTGTCTTTAACTGCCCAATTATCATCTTGGAATTGTATATTTCTCCCTTCAATTCTGTCAGTGTTTTCTTCTATATATTCTATTGCTTCTTTGCATGTATATTTATAAATGTTACATCTTCACAAAATATAAAAAAATAAATGAATGTTACATCCTCTTCATGAATTAATCCTGTATAATGCCAATTTGTTTCCTGTGCTAGTTTTTGACATAAAGTCTACTTCATCTGATATTAACATAGCTACTACCTTTCCCTTTTGGTTACTATTAGCATGAAATATGTTTTTCTATTCCTCCACTTAATTTATATCTTTGGATAAGAAGTGTGTCTTTTGTAGACAGCATATAGTTGGATCATTTTTAAAAATCCATTCAGCCAATCACTGTTTTTGCTTGGAGAATTTTATCTATTTACATTACTGTAATTGCTAGTAAGGTAGGACTTCTGCTATTTTGCTAGGGTTTTGGAAGTATATTTTATACTCTTTAGATTCTTGTTTCTTCCACTGCTGTCTTCTCTTGTATTTATTTGAAATTTTTTTTTTTTTGTAGTAAACTGTTTGAATTCCCATTTCAGGTCCTTTTTTTTTTTGGTATAGGTATATTTTTGAGATATTTTCTTTAAGCCTACCATAGAGATTTTATTTAACATCTTAAATTTGTAAAATTAGTTTGATTTGATACTGACTTAAGTGACATCTAAAAATTCTAGATAACTCCACACTCTCCTCACGTGGAGCTATAGTACAGTGAACTTAATTAAGGTCTCACAGCAGAGGCATTGTCCATGATGACTTACACATAAATCCAGTTATCTAGGTAGAAGTTAGTCTTATAATTTAGTGGATGTTTAAGCCTATTTACAAGATTCACTGCCTCCAATTATTATTATTTTGAAAAAGAAATCTTAGTTTTTTTTATGTTTATGTTTTTATATTCCATTATCTGTTTGTTTTCATTTTGTTCTGATGGAATAACACTATTAAGGCTATAATATATTAATCTATGGATATTCACGTCATAAAATCATTAACTAAATTTCCCTGCTATAGTGACCTTCAAACGAAATATCTCAGGAAAAACAATGTTTTGATTAGATAATGTGAATAAATATTTTCAGGTCTTTACAATGTAGCAAATAAAGAAATCACCTATATAGTGGTTTTAGTTGCATTAAGAAATATTTCCTAAAATCAAAAAGAGGAACCTATCACAAATGAAACTTAGCTTTTTAGTCTGTGCATATAAAGTAAACATTAGTATGCAATAGAATTTAAAGTCAGGATAAATATTCAGCATCAACAGCATTCAACTCATGTTAGAACTTTTTAGCATTACTGCTATCCATCATTGCTAGAGTGGTTGGCCAGCACTTAGACATGTATGGCCAAAATCAGTTGGCAAGAGCATGACATTGTCAGTTAAATACATTTTAGTGACTTTTCTATTATGATTCAAGTCAAACATACCCTTTTTTATCTTACTTTTTACATTTTCATGAATTTGAATGCTTTGTACAGTCAAAATATATTGCATTTCTAGAAAGAACTTTCATTTCCTTTATTACATTTGATTTTATGTATGCCACATACACACACACACTACCACCACTGCCAACAAAACCAGAAATCCAAATAATTCTTCTTTATGTTTAAGTTTCTATAGTTCAAACTTTTCCATTATTTATTAACTAAATATTTATTAGTTATCTATGAAATACTTCAAATAAATGACAATTTGTCATTTCTAAGAGTCCTACTAAACCCAGTTTTGAATCAAGTTATATAATCAAATCTTTTAAATACACATTTATAAAATAATAGCATGCTTTCTTTTTAATATAGCTGTTATCTAAACATATTCCTCCAAAACAGGATCCTTAAGTATATATGAATATGATTTCTATTTAATAAATAATTATATTGAGGAAATGAAAGATGCTTCTATAATAATCTAATGTATAACTATGCCAAGATATAACTGAGTCTAATAGTTGCCAAAGCAATGGTGTATAATGGACTATCTCATTAAAAATGCTATAGGATGCCATATTGGTTCATTTGAGATATAATATCACAAAATAGTTAAAAGTTACAAAAATATTTTTAAAATTAAAAGTCTACAAGATTTTTAAAGCAAAACTGATGAAGAGCTGAGATTTTTATTTTTTTGAAGATGTAAATACTTCCATACAATTATATTGCTACATAATTACAAAATGATTTACTGATTTTATATACTTTAAATGTTTTAGCATCTAAAACTAATAAGTAAGTGAACTCCAATGTTTTATATTTTAGATTCTATAATCTCAGTCTAAGAAAGTTGTATTGTGAAATGATGTAAGTTATGTTTCTAATTCAGATTCAAGTTCATTGTGGTGAATAAATGTCAAATGCCAATAATGGAAACCAATGAAAATAAGCTTAAAAATAAAGGTGTACAGGACTTTTTTATATGAACTGTAAATGCAAACATACAGTTGTACCTTAAAAAGGCACTAGAACCAGAAGAGGAAAAGGATCTTTTTCAGACTTGCCTCTTTTTCCATCTTCAAATGGCTTACTCTTTCCTATTAGCACCCTTTTTGTTTTCCTGTGTAGTTCAGAAAACATGGTACTACTTTCCCTATCTTTTAATTCAGCCTAGATTCCTATTTGCACAAAGAAAAGTAATTTACTGACAAGAGATTGGGTACCTTGTGAAAACTGGGAATTGTTTTGGGAGACTTCAAAAACAAGTAGGAACAAACATGCATACATGAAGTTCATAGTGGAGCTGAGCTGATGGATGGAGTTGATTAGGTGAAGTTATCACTGCTAGTGCCATTTAATAGTAGTTCCAAACCTTGCAGTCTGACATCACCAGTGTTAACACTGGATATTGCCACATACTTTTCCTATTTTGTTTCTGTAATGGGTGTGACAACTTCATTGTTAGAATAATCCTTAGTTCCAGGTTCAAAAATCCTGTAGGCATATCTCTGCCTAGTTGAGCATCACATATGCAACAGATATATTTGAGCTCAGAGAGCCTACCAAGAATATACATATTTGTTCACCCTTAAGAAATCAAAGTGAGCTCTTTCTCCCAAGAAGACTTACAATTCATGGAAATATCAAATCAAGAAATAGGGCATAGAAATCCTTATAGACTAAGTGGTGACATATTTGTCTCTTATCATGTTCACATGATAAATATCTAAGTTAATAGAAAAATTGTAAAATTTGGCAGCCTGGGTAGCTCAGCATTTTAGCACCACTTTCAGCTCAGGGTGTGATCCTGGAGACCTGGGATTGAGTCCCACGTGGGGCTCCCAGCATGGAGACTGCCTCTCCCTCTGCCTGTGTCTCTACCTCTCTGTCTGTTTCTCATGATTAAATTAAATTTTTTTTTAAAATTTTTATTTATTTATGATAGTCACAGAGAGAGAGAGAGAGAGAGAGAGGCAGAGACATCGGCAGAGGGAGAAGCAGGCTCCATGCACCGCAAGCCCGACATGGGATTCAATCTCAGGACTCCAGGATTGCGCCCTGGGCCAAAGGCAGGCGCCAAACCTCTGCACCACCCAGGGAAGCCCTAAATTTTAAAAATCTTAAAAAAAGAAAAGTAAAATTGTAAAATAGTTACCTAATTCTTATGCCAAATTTTAGAGAACCAGTGTCTCATTGGGGTGAATTTGATCACGTAGTCTTTCCTGTCACATTTTTTAAAAAGATGTATTTATCTGAAAGACAGTGTGAGTAGGGGGAAAAACAGAGGGAGAGAATCTTTTAAGCAGACTCCATACTGAGCACAAAGCCCAATAAGTGGTTAATCCCGTTACCCATTTGATTATGACTTGAACCCAAAACCAAAAGTCAGACCCTTACTGACTGAGCCACCCAGGCACCTCCATTCCTGTCATACTTAATTGACCGAGGCCATAGAACAGGGACAGGCAACATAAATTTGGGCAGGTCTTCCTTTGTATTAGGTTTTTGTGGCTGCTGTGATAAATCATTACAAATTTGGTGGCTGAAAACAACAAATTTATTTTCTTATGGTTCTGGAGGTTAGAAATTCAATATTGATTTTGTTGTGTTGGAATCATTGTGGTGGCAGGGTCACACTCCTTCTAGAGGCTCTAGAGAAGCATTCCTTGCCTTTTCCAGCTTCTAGTAACTGCTGGCATTTCTTAACTTGTGGCCCTATCACTCCAAGCTCTGCCTCTACAATCATATTACCTTCTCTTTATCTGTGTATGTCAAATCTTTTACTTCCTCCCACTTAAAAATGATGCATATGATTGCATTTAGGGCCCACACAGATAAACCAGGATAAGATTATCTCAAGAGCTAATTTAATCACATCTGTAAATTTTTCTTTTTTCTTTTCTTTTCTTTTCTTTCCTTTTCGTTTTTCTTTTCTTTTTTTCTTTTCTTTCTTTTCTTTCTTTCTTCTTTCTTTCTCTTTCTTTTTCTCTTTCTTTTTGTTTTGTTTTGTGTTTTTTTTAAGATTTATTTATTTATTTATTTATTTATTTATTTATTTATTTATGATAGACATAGAGAGAGAGAGAAACAGAGACACAGGAGGAGGGAGAAGCAGGCTCCATGCCAGGAGCCCGATGCGGGACTTGATCCCAGGGCTCCAGGATGGCGCCCTGGGCCAAAGGCAGGTGCCAAACTGCTGAGCCACCCAGGGACCCCCTGTTTTGTTTTCTTCATGTAAAATAACATACTCAAACTGCCTTCAGAGATGAGGGCACAAATATCACTTGCAGGGGATGGTATTCATTAAACTGCTGTCTGTCCTCAGTCTTTAAAGATTCATGTCTATGCTATACACAAAATACACTCAACCCAAAGTGTTCAAGAGTCTCAACCCACCAGAGCATGTACCCAGAATCCAAAATTGAATCTAAATGTTGGCACAGACATTTCAAATGTCAGCACCTAAATCAAATATGGGTAAATATCTGAGTAGGGATCTATCCTGGGGCAAATTTGTCTCCATCTGTGGACCTGAGAAGCTAGAAAATAAGTAATCTATTTCCTATTTCCTAACTGCAACAGTGGAGCAGGCATAGAATAATAGTTATAGACATCCCCCTCACCTAAAGGAGAAAATATTTTCTAAGGAAGGAGAAAAGGAGTCATTGCTTTTAATTTATTTCTCACACCAGCAGGGAGAAATTTCACTAAGTTTCAAGGAATGGAAAAAAATTCTCCTTGGCTTGATGGTTCTCCTCTCTAGGCTCATAGGGGTAGGAGGACGGTGTTGCATAGAAAGACCAGATCCCAGACAAGTGGCTATGATTTGGAAGAAATATCAAAACATATTAACCACTAAGGAAAATGATGGTAAACTTAAAGAATATGTTTAAAAACATATCAGGTACTCTCAAATTGTCTTATGAGGGAAAGTGCTAATAAAGCATATAACAAGTAAAATGTCTTTTAAATCCACATCTATTCAGCAATTCATCATATGAGAAATTAAGAAAATAGCCCTATGTTGTGACTTTTTTAAATATATGGTTCTGGAAATTAATGGTGCATTTGTAAAAGTAAATTTGATATATATATATATATATATATATATATATATATATTTGAAATATATACATATATATTTCAAATATATACATATATTTATATATACATATTAAAATATATACATATTTTCAATAAATGTATACATATATATTTTAAATTTTAAGTAAAGCATTTTATGTTCTTTGCTTCTTGAGTCTAGAAATTTTGAGTGAGGAATCACTCAAAGAAGAAACATAAAGTTTACTATAAAAGGTAGACATTTCCTACAATCATGACTTCCTTGAAAATTTATCATAGCTTCTGAGTCTTTTTATAATAAAAAATATTCTCGCCAGTCTATTTACAATCCATTAACATAGAAGTGCTATTTAAAGTGACAAAGTCTTTTGCAATGAAAAGAAGTTAAGCAACCAATGTGTCAAACTACTTTTTTTGTAACTTTGCATTTGCAAGACTGCCTGGTTAATGACTTGAAAAAAAAATGTTCCACTGCCCCATTTGATGGGGTGAAATGAAGGAACATTGTTATACTTCACTGCATTTAGGCCTAACAACATGTCACAATTTTTTGAGATAAACTGCAAACCGTTTATTGATTTTTCCCTCCAGGGTAAACTTTCTTTTGGAAACAATTTCCTGATATCTCCTACCCTTCTCAAAGAAGGAAGAGACAACTTTTGCACAATAAAAATAAATCTGGAGCATAGATATGAAACTTCCAATTTCTAATATATTACATCTTTATTTTGGTGTGTGTGTGTGTGTGTGTGTGTGTGTTGTATCCTTAATACTAAGGGCTACCATTTATTTAGCACTACTGTATATCGTGGCCTATGCTAGATATTTGATTTTCTGCAATTACAAAAACAAAACAAAACAAAACAAAACAAAAAAACACGACTCTTTCAGATAAAGAGATTGAAGCTGAACCAATTAATAATCAAAATACCATACTGTTATTAATGGGAGACTAAAAATAAAATACTATGTTTCTCTGGCTTCAAAATCTATGATCATTCCATTGTCCTTCATGGCCTCTGTAACAGTGGATAAACATGAAAAGAGATTTAATCTATTCACATTTTTACCTACATTTTTTATCTAAGAGCCCTATAGAATTAATTTAAACTTATTTGAGGGTTAAATAGAAGAGTCTTTTGGATCTTTTTGTACAACTGGAAATCTAAATCCTTTGCTTTTGGGCACAATATGGGTATTAACAGCAGACATAAAAACATAATCAACAGTAGTCGTGTGGTTCTTGGCCATTGTCCACTAGCCAAATCACACCCCTGTCTGTATGCATGAAGACAGTCCAGTTATTCGACCAAGACTTGTGGGAAGATGAGTGAAAAAAAATCTATTTAATAACTCTAAGACCTCAATGTAGACAGACCTGGAGCATTTTTGACTGGAATAGATAACACCTTGGCTGATTAACTTCACTGTTACTAGCATCTAGCTATCATTTGCAACTCCTGTAATCTTCCACAATCATCTTTATGTATATTTTAGGACCAGGGACAGTGCTCCAGCGTTCTGTCCATCTTGGCCATCACACCTGTTACCTAAGAAGCTAGCGGCATACAGCTTTATGTCTATGGGAATACATACATTCTCATCCATCAGTTGGCTGAAGCATTTTTACTAATGCAAATGATTAGGGAAAAATATTCCCCACATTGGTCTCCAAATTTAACCAAGAATTGTAGCCTTTTTAGTCTCTCCTATCTGAGTAGTTTCTATGCTCACACATACCTTCTACCTTTTTCCTACCCCTTTCTAGATTTCCCTTAGCTTGGCTTTTTAAAATTAGTTCTTTTTCACAACTTTGGGAATTGTCCCATTCATGAAACAAATATAATGTGTAGTTTTACATAGAAATAGGAAAACAGTCCATTGGAGACAGATAGATGACTGGTGAAATTTTATAGAGAAATATTCAGTATAATACAAAGTTTGACAATAGAGGGTTTTATTTATTTGTTTCTTACTGTATCCAAGAACAATATTTATCTCATGAGATTATTTGAAGTTTAAATGATATAACATTTTAGAATCTCCATTTCAAAAATAAGGCATAAAAATAGATATTATTGTCACATTCATGATTATGTTAAGAACTATGCCACTTATATGGAAACTAAAACCACATATGAATATTATTATGACACGAAAGAACAGGCAGGAATTATTGCATGGATAATGTTAGCTTCCCAAGAAACCCTTAAATCTTTTAAATAATTTTTTATTTTGGTTTAGAGAAATCAGTAGCAACATCAGTAAGCTTTCTAATAAGCAGC
This sequence comes from Vulpes vulpes, assembly GCF_048418805.1. Taxonomy (NCBI): domain Eukaryota; kingdom Metazoa; phylum Chordata; class Mammalia; order Carnivora; family Canidae; genus Vulpes; species Vulpes vulpes. The sequence goes on along the minus strand of NC_132784.1, from coordinate 95,482,267 downwards.
CACATTTTTTGAGATAGTTCATTTTTAAAGTTCTTGTCTTCTTTAACTTCCATTTTATAAGTCTGTTGGCAGCAAATCAAATTGGACAGTTGCCAATTGGATTATTATCATCTGTTCTCTAGAAATATTTTCTTTTTTTCATCTGATCACTTAGTCAGCCAGTACCCAACACAGCAGTTGCACCATCTTCAATCAAGAAAGCTGTTTTTCTTATTTCAGTGATCAAGCATATATGTTTCATTCAAATTTGCTATTATTGAAACAGTTGGATGTAAAAAAAGAAACTATCAATAATTTCCTGACTTTAAAAGTAACACAAATGCCTGCTCAAAATTTCAGAAACTTACATGTATATGAAATAAATTAAAATTATCTGTTACCATAATAACTGGTTTAAACATTTTTATTTATGTCTACATGGGTATATTTTAACACATATTTTTTTAAAATATTTTATTTATTTATTTATTTATTTATTTATTTATTTATTTATTTATGAGACAAAGAGATAGAGACAGAACAAGCAGGGGGCAGAGAGATAGGGAGAAGCAGGCTCCACGTGGGCTTGATCCCAGGACTCTGGGAACATGACCTGAGCCAAAGGCAGATACTTAACCAACTGAGCCACCCAAGTGCCCCATAACACAGATTTAAATAAAAATATTTCTAACCTAACTCCAACTATAAGAAAATTCAAAATGATGTATTAAATATAAGACAAAATTTTTAAAAAGTATATATATATACTTTTGTTTTTATTATCATTTTTATTAGGTTTTCAATTTTAATTCCAGTCAAGTTAACATACAATGTTATGTTAGTTTCAGGAGTTCAGATTTCAGGTAAATATAGTGATTCACCAATTCTGCACATTACTCAGTGCCAAGAATTCTCATCCACTTCCTATGCAACAGATGATCCCATAGGCTATAGTATAGAAAGATAAAAATGCAAAAGATGATAAATTGGAAGCATTTTTAACATTTAAATTTAAGTCCCTAAGTTGTTAAAATTTAAGAAGAAACTTCACCAAACAATGTAATCGGAACACCTATAAATGGAGAAATGAGCCAATATGAATGGTGAAAGTGTAAGAAAATCAAAACATTTTGTAATAGTAAAGATCTGAGCTTTTAAAGCTGACCTGCAAATTTCAGTTCTATCTCTTACCTGATGAGTTATCATAGCCAAATTGCTTAGCTTCTCTGATCTCAGTTTTCTCATTATGAAATAAGGGTAATAATAGTACCTTACTCAATGGAGTTTTATAAGTTTTATGAGCATTGTATGTTCTCAATAAATGTGAGTTATTATTATGCAAAATAAATAAATCAGGCAGTTTTTCTATAGCCTACAATTTCAAATTACCTGGAAATTTTAAAGTGAGAAAAACTGAAACATAAAAACACAGAGCAAAAAAACAAAAAGCCTTCCATTAGTCATGATAAAGATTTACCCTTAGGTATTTTTCATTTAGAGTTTTTATATTTGGGGGGAAGGAGGACTGTTATGTTTCCATATCACATGGCATTCTACGTTATCTCTCATGTCAAATTAGCACATTAATGTGTTGAGTATTATGTGCCCAGAAATTATTTGTATGTTTTATAATATACTTTTGTTTTCTTATAATAATAAACAACTAGGGAAATGTAAATATGTAGTTGGACTTTAATAAACTTTATATCATTCAGAACACAGTATTTTTTTATAAATGTTTATGTGATAGATATGGACCGAAAATAGTTTGGCATAATATTCTTGCTTCTATTTTATTTTCAATATTAATAACATCAGCAATCACCTTGTCAATTTTCTTTCTGTAAATAAATGTCATCATTATACTTATTTTCTCTGTTTTCTCAATTTTAATGATATCCACCTTAAAACTCTTTTGAAGTAAAAATGAATAACAGTTTCCTGTTAGCTCTTTATAGGATCGCTTTGACTACTGCATTGCCGCAAATATAATAACATTTATTTTGGCTCTGCTGAACAATTCAATTCAATGGACTCATGAATATAAATCAGTTATTTAATGCTTGCTTAGCAGGTAGTAAATTCATATATATCTGTTTATATATTGGTTTGCAAACCTCAAGTCCATATCTTATTACATTTTTCAGATAATCCCATCTCTATTTACATAACACAGTTCCAGTTTCAAAATTTAGACATTTATTTTGGTTGTACATGATCTAATCACATGCTTAAGGAAAGCTATTCAACTGCTTCAAATTTGTTGTTTTTCTTTACATGATGCAAAATGCAATATCAGATTGATTGTCATGGTCAGCACTATTCCTGCAGTCAGTGGTATAGGCTTGTCCCATCAATGCTCACTTTTATAACTCAGCAAAATGTGATGATATGAGTATTATTATTATTAATGGATGTGCAGAATCCTTTTACTAGGTATGGTGAATTTTCAACAGAATCTGTTATTGATTCATTTATTTCTCTTAGTTTGCAACTTATTTTCTCCTTTCATCTGTTTCCTACTTTTGCTCACATCTTAGTTTGTCTCTCAACATCATATTTTTAAAAAGATTATCATTTATTTTCTAGTAGAAATAGCAGATAAATGAGTTTCTCTGTATTTCAAAAATAAGTAAATACAAAACACAGGCCTGCTTAATTAGCACTGTTTCCATTTTTTATCATTTATCAAAAGGATCTCTTTTTTTAAACTCCAAAGTTTTGGGAGCTCGTTAGTAAAAAATATGACATGTTTTACTTTTAGAGTATACACATCATATCTTTAGCTCATGAATCCTTTTGAGAAGAATAAAATTATTATGTTTTTCCTTAATTTTAAAGTAAAAAAAAATTGTAACCTGATTGAAAACAAATTCAGAAGTTGGGACAAACTATGGTTTGTTTTCAAGCCACATTTTTATGTGTCTAGATTCTTTTGTTATTGAAAATGATTGTGAGGTATTTGTGTTATTTTTATAAGTTAAAAACTAAATGAAACAGATTTCAAACTCTACTGAAGTAAGTAGTCTATAGGAAACTAAAAACAAGACAGCTTTATGTGGCTTACCTTCACTCACAGAATAAAGTTAGGTGTCCTAAACATGGTAGATATTCAGTAAATGTCTTTAAATTTAACAGATTATGACTCCATTTTAATGATAAACTATCAAATTAAAAACTGTGTCCCTTAAAGATTGTGGTTGAAAGGAACACATTTATACTGATGTTTCAGGAGGCAAATTATATCACACTTATGTTTTAATCCTCAAACCTGAGTCATACTAAAGAGATAGTTCAATGCTTTTAGTATTATCTTAGTCTTTTATAAATCTTTACTAATTTTAAGAATTACATAATAAATTATATAATTATATTAGTCTCTAATTTCAATATTATCCTGACAAATTTGAAAAAAAATCTAAAAAATGACATGTCCAAGATATTCATGTTCATGTGACAGAGAATTCTTTTAGGGAAAAAGAAGACAACAATCCCTTACCAGATAAGCAATATATGGGCTTAGACAGGAAATAAAATTGGCCTGGGAGTCCAAAGGTCTGGGTTTCAGGAATCTGTGATATTTTAGGAATGAATCTAAGAATTCTAGATAGTTGTAGATACTCTAAACTGTGAAATGAAAAGATTAGATTATGGTTGCCTAAACTCATTCAAGATGTCAAATGTTTACAGAATATAAGATGGATAAACTTGTTTTTGCATTTAAGTCCATGAAGAGAGGGAAAATAATTGAATTGTTTATTTTTGTGTTTAGCAGAGTGCCTGACATAATGTAAGTACTCCATAAATATGTTATGACTAAGTAAGCGAGCTGAATATGACTTTAGTGATACAATGGTACCTCAAAAGAAAGTTTAATAGCACTAGAATAATATCCAACTATGTCTTAAGACATGATTCTTCCACTCTGTGTTCTCCATGTTCTATAACATGTGTTTATTTGGACTAATGTGCATTAAAAAGATCTAGTGAAAATGGCAGTAGAAGGGGACAATCAGAAAAATCCTACTGTGTTTTCAAATCTAATTCTAATAATTTATGTTTTCATGTTTATGGAGATCAAAGAGATGATGGACAGAAAGTATGCACATTTATTATATGAATATAAAATTTAGATTTGCATACACTTGGGTTTAAACATATCAGTTATGTCACCATGGGCCAACTAAGGTCAACAAGGTAGCCGTGGGCCAATTATTTATGCTTAGTAATTAAATACCCTATCTCTAAAACGGAAATACAATACTGCCTATTCCATAGGTATATTTTAATGGAGTTTTTCAATAAATGCTCATTTCTTCTGAAGTTATGCCTCAATTATTTTCTTAGAACGTATGAGACTTTTGATACAGAGGACAATTGGCAAACATAAATTGGTATATTTGATTATGGAAATTCATCCCAAAGAGTATGAAGCAGTGGCTCCTGGGTGGTTCAGTTGTTTAAATGTCTGCCTTCTGCTCAGATCATGGTCTCAGGGTCTTGGGATTGAGCCCTGCATCAGGCTCCCTTCCTAGCAGGAATCTTACCTCCCTCACCTCCTTCTCCCTCTGCCTCTGCCCTCTGCTCGTGCTTTCTTTCTCAAATGAAGAATAAAATAAAATAAAATAAAATTTAAAAAGACTATGAAGCATCAAGTGCTTGGTTAAATTTACATGTATATATTAATTCTCATCATTTTTGCTTTAAATTGTATTTATCATTATTGTGATTTAAGGATAAGATTCAAATACATTTTCTGTCTCATCCCACAACGTATTCTATTCAACTAAACTAGCTTTCTTATAGTTTCCAAAGTGCTCAGTCATTTCCCATCTCTCTTTTCTTGATCACTTTTTTGTCCTGACAAGATTGTACCATAGTTGCCAGACTTTAAGTTTGTATTTGTTATTTCAAATCAAGTTCTATAGCCACGTCTTTATTAAAGCCTTTTTTGACTTCACCAAGAGAGTTTGCAATTCTAAATAATATATTCATCTGGATTATAAGTTTTATAATCACTTTTTTTTTTAGCAGTTATTGCCTTCTAGTTGCTTATTTTCATGTTTCTCTTACTAAGCCAAGAGCTTATTGAGAAATGAGCTTAGTGTTTTTTTACCTGCTATAACAATGAATCTATCAGCAAGGCTGACATAGATAGCCAAAAATACTTACTGAAGAGATGAAAAAAATGAGTGAATGAGAAATTATTAGCATTTGGTTTTACTTTCTTTCATAGATAGCTGCATATAAAGCAAAGTTGGTATTGATCACCAAACTTGAGAATCAAAACACTTTGATATGACAGTTCCCACACACATAAAAAAAGATTAGAGGGACATTATATACTAGGGTCCCTAGTCAGCGATTGTTTGGTTTATTCATTGAGATGTCCTAATATTTGCTTATTAACTTATATAAGTAAATACAGATATTTACTCAACACAAAAGTCATTACTACTGTACACTAAGAACATTTTATATGTGACACGATATAGATATGGGGAACTATGAATCTTGGCTAAGGTGAGAGTTAAAACTAATCATTGATGTAGCAGGGGACTTTACAAGGTAATACTCTATGATTAAGGTATTCCGACTCGTTATATGTTGCAAAAAAATACATGCATTCTAATCTGTATGTATATACATTCGTAAAATAGGATTTTAATTAAGCAGAAAAAATGTAATATATAATGAAATACTTTTTAAGAGTATGTTTCAGGTTAAGATTAACTTCATAAAATTTATTTGACTTTCTTAGTTCACAAAAACTTATGATTAAATAAATCATAATTTAGACAATATGCTTTAGAACATTAGGATATGGCACTCTGAAGATAAAATATTAATAACAGGTTTTTTTAAGTAAAGCAATCTAGTTGGTTCATAGCGATATTTATGGAGAGAAAGGGAGAAGAGAGAGATTCATCCTGTTTTTTGTCCTATAATAATACCTTGTCTTGAAGCAACTTGGCCTTTATAACTCAAGTTTATGCCCTATGTCTTAAAAAGCCAATATGATATTTCACTCATTTCAAACAATATTTTAAACAGTAATTGAAATGTTAAAAATATTAATGTATGAAGTAATGCAGAACCTTTTGAGAAAACAGATTGTCACTTTCTAAATATTGCTTTTTTAACTTAAATTTTTTAAAGAGATTTTATTTATTTATTGGAGAAAGAGCAAGAGAATGCACAAGTCAGGAGAGAGGCAGAAGGAGAAGAAGCAGACAAATCACTGAGCAGGAAGCCTTACACTTTGGGGCTAGATCCCAGCACCCTGAGATCATGACCTGGACCGAAGGTAGCATATAAGTGACTGAAACAGATAGCCTTAAATGTTTCTTTATATCTCTTAGTTTTGAATATTTTAGCTAACAATGAGAATACACATCTCCAGCATCTTTTTGGTTAAATCATGATCCAGCACCTTTGAGGTGGTTATATTGATAATGATTAGCATTGGGGGATGAATACTATATATTTTGGGATCAGTAGGACATATATGTTTTATTAGTTAAGAATAAGAAAACTAGCCTAGATAAAGTTTGACAAGTTAAAATCTTTTGTATTTATTCAAATAAGATAAAAAGCAACCTGATAAAGTTCATAGTATAAGAAAGTTTATGAAAATATTTCCACATTTTAACAGGTTTCTCCCTCAGAGCATGATTTAGTACTTGTAGGGCTTTCAAGCTTTTTAGATATCTTCACCTCTGGGGAGGCTTTGTGAATGTAACTCATCTTTTCAGAGAGTAGCCCATGCTCTTTGAAGAATTTCCTTGCTCATTTTACTGGAGCTAATTTTACCTATATTGGTTGCAACCCTTACAGACAGAAATTTGAGAAATTAATAAAAATAAACAAATATCCTTAGTGAAAATGTTATTGAATCAAGATACTTGTTCAGTGGAAAGAAAAAAATGAATGTTTTAGTAATAAAGAATTCTACGAACCATGATGTTTTGGGTAAAACTTTAGGATGTAAATAGACTTGATATTCATAGATAATTTGTCCTTTGTCCAGGATCAAACTGAAGGATTATTTTGCTAGAGGCCTGGAAAATACTGCAGAGATATTTAAGAGCACAGCATTTTTGGCAGAAGGAAGTGAACCATATTCTTTTAGATTGAAGATTTAAGCTTTTGTTTTTCCCCCTTACAAGGCTTTTGCAAAATATGCACAGTATTTTTAGGATTGTTTCATATATATTTATTATGTATGCATAATTCTTAGACATCAGAATTTTCTTCTGCACCTCAATGCATTTAGACCCAAAAATATATAATAAAATGCATACAGCATGAAATGATTTTCTATTTTTAGAATGTTGGGAGCATTCCATTGTTTGACACAATAAAAGCTCTTTCTCTCAGAAAAAGAGACTATTAATGCAATAATTGGTTGACATTCAAGAATGAACTGACTGGTGCTATTACTATCAGGAGTATAAGAAAATCAATACACTTAGCATTTGGTTTATTTACAGCTACTTTTATCATGTTCCATATACTCCTGCTTGTAACCTTCATCCTCTTCTTCCTTTTCCTCTTTTTCTTCCCAACCACTTAATCTAAATACAGTGTGCATAACAAATGTGCAAAATTGATTGTATAGTAATATGGCTTAATACATTTTACAAAATGAATACACCTGTGTAACCAACCCAAAAACCTAGATATAAAATATTTCTAGATCCCAAAAATTTCCTTCATGTTCTTTTGATGCCATAACCACAAACTTGGTATAATAGACTATATTTGTTCATTTCAGAATTTCATAGGGATAAAGTTATATAGTGTGTATGATTTTTAAAATTTTTCACTTAGCACAATGGTTTTGAGGTTCATCCATTGTTTAGTGTGCACCATTTATATTACTGATTAATATTTCATTATATGGATATATCCCAGTTAATATTTCTGTCCAATTGTTGCTGAACATTTGGATTGTCACATTTTTTGCATTTTTTTTTTTAGAAAAGCTCCTAAGGATCTCTGAGTGGATAGAACACTGCCAAACTGTCATATTAAGTGGTGGATCATATTACATTTCCTATAGATGTAGAGAAGTTTTCTGAGTGCTCTTCATCCTCTTAAACACTTGATTTGGTCATTCTTTGTATTTTAAGCTATTCTAGTGCTGTGCAATGATATTGTATTGTGGTTTAAATTTCCTTTTCCTGATATTTAATATTTACTTTTCATGTGTTTATTTGCCATTCATGTACCTGATACATACCACATATCTCCTATATTTCCACTTTAGTCTATTTTAACTATTTTAATTGGGTTATCTGTTTGTCTTATTTTTTTACTTACTTATATATCCACATATTTATGAGGAGTGCTGAACTTGCAACTATGATAGTTCATTTGTCTGCTTATCATTTTAGTTTTATTAGAATTTGTTTCAAGTTATTTGAAGCTCTGCTATAAGGTGAAAATATGAGAATTTCTACCTTTTTTAAAAAAAATTGACCCTAAATCATGAAATGTTCCTTGTTATGGGTTGAATTGAATACTTCCAAGAAGATGTTTAAGTCATAACCCCTATACCTCAAAATGTGACCTTATTTGGGCATAATGTCTTTGCAGAAATAATCACATTAAAACGAGGTAATTAGAACAGGGCTTTGACCCAGTATGACTACTGTTTCTTGCAAAAGGAAGAAATGTGTTGGGCAGCCCGGGTGGCTCAGCGATTTAGCACTGCATTCAGTCCAGAGGATGATCCTGGAGTCCCTGGATCGAGTCCCATGTCAGGCTCCCAGCATGGAACCTGTTTCTCCCTCTGCCTCTCTCTCTCTGTCTCTATGTGTCTCTCATGAGTAAATAAAAAAAATATATTTAAAAAAAAAAAGAAATGTGAACAGAGGCAAAGACATACAGACTGAATATGATATGGAGGCACAGGGTAAATGCCATTTGAACATGGGAGTTATGCTGTCACAAGTCAAAGAATGCCAAATTTACTAGAGAACTATCAGAAATGGTGAGAGTCATGCAACAGATTCTCTAAACAAATAGGTCCTTCTGACACCTTGAGCTCAGACTTCCAGAATCTAAAGCTATGAAATAATACTTTTCTGTTGTTGAAGCCATCTACTTTGTTAGCCAATCAGGAAAGTGATACACCTTCAGTATCTTTGTCAACATTCTTTACCCTGAATTTTATTGTCTTATATTAATGTAGTCAGCATGATTTGTTTAAGATTATTTTTGCACAGTGTATCATTTCCTAGCTTTTAAACTTTAATCAGTCTGTTTCTCTATTTTTTCTTATGGATAAGATATGTTTTTCACTTGTTTAAGTTGACTGTAATTCTCTTCCTTTGAGTGTTGATATTATTTATATTTAACCAAATTGTAATATAGTACAGTTAAGCTTTACATCTTGCTTTTGTTTTTCTGTTTGTCCTATCTGTTCTTTCCCCTCTTTTACTTCTTTTTTCCAATTTATTTTGGATAGTTTTATCTTATTTTTATTTCACACTATTTTCATTATTTGATTATTAACACTCAATTTTGACTAGGGTAAAATATATACACTTTTTAATTTATCACACTCTATCCTCAAATAATATTATAATGCTCTATGTATAATATAATAAATGCATACTGATGTGCTTGATTCCTTTCATTTTCTGTCTTTTAAATATACTGACCTTGTTTAGTTCCTTAAATATGCCAAGCTTTCTTTCCCACAAGTGTATTTGTATATGTTGTACCCTCTGGCAGCATACCCCTCCCCTGCACACATACATAGTTAACTCATGGATAGTACATTTGTTGACTGCTACTATTGCTTGCACAGACTATTTTAATTAGAGATGATATTATAGACATATTTTTTTCATTTATTAGAATTATATTAACATGTCAAAAGAAATAAACACAAATACAAATGTTTTATTGAAGGAGATACCTAAATTCTTCTATCTACTGAATAGGAACGTGTTTTCAAAGATGATTATGGTATCTTTAATGTATCAAAATTTTGAGAACAATTTTAATTGATAGCTTCTAAGTTAGATTCCGTGAAAATTATATTCCTAGAATTTGTGTGCTTGTGTTTATGTGTGTGTACGGTAGCTTCTAAATTACATTTATTTCCAATTGGTAATCACATTCTGGAAAGTCTTTGTCTTTTTTCTTTCATTTACATAAAGGTTATATAAGGAAGTACTTTCTTTCTCTTAACTGATTCTTTCTTCCTTTTTTCCTTCCTTCCTTTGTTCCTTTTTTCTTTTCTTTTCTTTTCTTTTTTCTTTTCTTTTCTTTCTTTTCTTTTCTTTTCTTTTCTTTCCTTTTCTCTTTCTTTCTTTCTTCTTTCTTTTCTTTCTTTCTTTCTTTCTTTCTTTCTTTCTTTCTCTCTTTCTTTCTTCTTTCTTTCTTTCTTTCTTTCTTTCTTTCTTTCTTTCTTTCTTTCTCTTTCCTTCTTTCTTTCTTTTCTTTTTTTGAGGGAGGGCAGAGAGATGGAGAAAGAGAATCCCAAGCAGGCTCATGCCCAGCTCAGAGCTGGATATATGGCTCAGTCTCATAAGCCTGAGATCAATACCTGAGCTGAAATCAAGTCAGATGCTTAGCTGACTGAGACACCCAGGGTCCCCTTAACCCACTGTTTTTCGCTGTTAGGCATAGCATTAATAGAAGATGGAAGAGAAAGATACTCAATTTTCCAAAGGTATTATTTTCTTTAATTTTCATAAATACTGAGCCATCAGAATTGATATATCCTAAGAAGATATTAGTAGTATTAAACTAATTAGAAATTTCTGATATATTATTATTATCCTTGTTTATGTTAGTTCTCACATGTGCCAAATTTTTTCCATATATAAGATCTTTAAAATGTATTCTTTTTTAAAGGATGTTGACAAAAATTCCTACTTATCTTCCTTCCCCTTCTTCATTTTTAATATGACCCTCTTCGAAGTTTAGTAGGTTATATGTTTACCAAAATTGAGACTACACTTCACCAGCAGCTAATGGGGCCAAATGTCTACTTTATGACCAGTGGGATGGGAGAGGCTTTGAAATACATAATTTCTCAATCATATCCATAAATGATTAGATGCCTGCTTCTTTTACTTTTTTTTTAATGTTTCCCATGGGCTAACATAGCACAAGAGTGTCAAAATTTACTATGCAAAGAACTATAACTTAGTGACTGGTAGTATAAAAATATAGAGCTGCTGTGGATGACATTCCCGGTGGATGAGCGAAGTAGAAAAGGCCCTCCTGGGTCGGCCGCTGGAGCTTGTCGGCCCCTGACATCTTGCGATTGAGGGACACGTCCTTGGAGGATGAAGATGGCTGGGGCTTGGACGCCCGACCCGTCCGGTCACGGATATGGAAGTCCTAGTTGAATCCTTGCCCTATTGCTTGTGCTGCTATTTCTTTGCCCACCCCACCCCCCCACCAGAAACTCTGCACCCTGGGGCAGCCCGATTCTACTAGAATAAGCCAGGGAGGAGGGGAACAGTGAAAGGATGGAATTCCAGATCTGCATCTAGTTCTGTAAATAAGAGATCAGTCTCATGATTGCAACATCTAGTATTTGTTACTTTTGTTACTATAGCTTTGCCTGTTCTGCTTTATAAGCACTTCGAGTATTTGATTTTTCATTTGTAAAAAACTGGAAATAAAATGCCAAACACTATAAATTTCAAACACGGGATGAACACATCTTTTGTACAAACAAATCACTTATTTGCATTCCTTAGTTTTCTATTTTAGTATATATTTTGGCAAATCCTTCCTATTAAACTGCTAAGAACTAGAGATAAAAGATGTTAGTATATTTTAAAATTCATTTTTTATAGAAAAATAGACTAATGATTATGGTAAAACATTTTGCTCTTTTGAAAAATATTTTTTTAGTAAGAAGTAGGTAAGGTATATGCTGTAGTATTTTGTCATTTTATTTTTATACTTCTGACTACAATATAAACCAAAACTGTCAGGGTGAATTATGAATTGGATTTGGTTGTCCTAAAAGCTGTTTTTTAAGAAGACAAGTTATAAAATTTTAAAAAGACAAGTTATAAAATTTTATTTCATTTGTAGCAGAGAATTTATAATTTATACTTTTAGAATCAAAACCCATATATTTTAACATGTTTAGAAGTATATTTCATTACAAATACAGATTGATATTTTGTTTTGTTGAGATAAAATTATATATAATCACGTAAATACATATTAAACTTTTCTTCTATTCATAGAACAAGTGAATATTTTATAAAAAGAGTTGTAAAAGATAATGTATTTTTAATAAAAGCATATTACTCTTGACAATATGTCACATATATGGGAGAATTTGAGATCTGTAAGCAGTCCCATTGTATTGTTTTCCATTATTTTGTGAATTAATAAAAGCTTTTATTGTAAAATGGTAGTATCATGATGTGCATTTAATTGTGAAATAAGGTAATTAATTTATTACCTCTTTTCTTTTAACTTTCCTTTTTGCCATGATCACATAGCATGCCTCTGAAGACAGCTACATCCACTAGACGTTCAGTTAATTTAATGCTGGTTTTATCAGCCCTTAGCTAATATATTTTCTCTTGAGTATTAATAAAAGCATGCTCATTCCTCAAAAGATGATAAAGTCTGGGTCTCTTATAATTATTTATATGTAATGGAGGACACAAACACAGCTTTAGATAAATATAGCAATCAATGTGGAAATGTGGAAGTAGTTTCTAATAAGAAAATAAGTTTAAATGCCAACAGTTCATTGGCCTATGTTTCATACATAGTTGGCTTCTTTCACCCTTATTACTTCTTAGCCATTTTAATTATACATATTAATTAGAATTCACAATTTTTTAAAAGATTTTATTTATTTATTTGAGAGAGAGAGAGCAAATAGGGGGAGGAGCAGAGGGAGAGGAACAAGCAAACTCAGTAGTGAGCACAAAGCCTGATGTGGGGGCTAAATCCACAACCCTGAGATCCTGCCTGACCTGTGAAGAAATCAGAAGTTGGACAATTAACCAGCTGAGCCACCCAGACACCCCAATTCACAAACTGTAATTACAGGTTGTCTTTAAGATTTTTTTATAGGCCATTTTTTGATAGGAATTTATAGCTTCTGAGACCACAGTTTTTAGATATAAATTAAGCAGTTGTGCTGGAAGGTTCCATGCTCATTTCTTTAAGACTTAAGGATCTCATTTCTTCAGCTAAACCTTGGGTCTTTTAAAGTCAAATTAATACCTAGGAGGAATGTGCCACTGGGGTAAAGATTGTATGGTATTTACAGGGTACCTTTTTGCAAGGAAATTTTTTTGATGTTGGTGGGTGATCTAGTGATAATCTAAGCATACTATGGCCAATTTATCCTAACATGGGAGTCTTAGAGATAAGATTAGCAAGTGCTAGAATAGCTTTTAAGTGCTCAACTCATGCCCACTAATTTTGTGGCTTTGGCTCCTGAAATTCCCATTAACAACAAATATATTATTGTTCTGCCTCACATGCACACTGATAGAAACCAACAGTAACTAAGGAAACACAACGGTGGACACCAGCAGTAACTGAAGAAATGGTTCTACAGATTGGCCAAAAGGTCTTAGGTATACATAACCAGCAGTTCCCAAAGTAGTTGTATAATTTTGGATCCTTTTGATTCCTGTTTACTACATGGGAAAACAAATTTACTGAGATCAAAAGATCTCAAAATGGATATTATTTTTCAAACTGTCTTCTGTTAGATTGTGCCAACTAGACAAAAATAGACATGAGCCAGCATTCTGGAAGAAACTGTAGCCAGTTTAGTTTGGCCAGATCTCATGACTGCAGAATACACGAGGCACAAATAAACTTGCATTCAAACTCAGAGGGTTGTCAACACAGGGAAACACAGCCCAGAATCCAAGAAAGCTTATCTCCAGCAACTCCTGATTTACCCCAGAGACTGTGAGCCTAAAGGGTAGGTACTAGTTCTCATGCCTGACATCTGGAGGGAAGCAACTGTGGATGCTGCTTTCCATGCCATTTCCCCAGCCAAGAAATGTCAATACTCAAACTCTGCATACTGAATAAAACAAAAGAGAAAGAAGAGTTTTTTTTGCAAGGCCTTTGACCTATAAGCCAGAAAACTCAAGGCTACCAGAGCAATGAATTTCAAGCTGCTCCTAAACTAAGGGATTTTTATGAGAGAAATACAGAAGTAACTTGGCTTTTCTGTTATTGTTGTTGATTGGAAGTTGAGTCAGGGGAACAAGGAAGTCAAGATGATGTGAATGTGCTTAGTGCCTGGGGATTGGCTGGTGTCCTCTGCTGATTTTTGAGAAGAGATGTAAATTCCTCTAAGATTAGGTTAAGTTTCCTTTATGCATCTGCATTGACAATCTCCATTTGGTCCTTTATTAAAGCAACTCCATTTCAGTTTAGAAGTCTAACCTAAGAATGTTTGCTTTAACAAAATCAAACGTAAATCCCATAAAGTACATAAACTGAGTAATTAAAGATATCTCATAGCAAAATGCATATTATTTGCATTCTATATTAGTAAAAGGAAAATAATCATAACTTTTTTGTAATTTGGTATTTGAAAATATCTAGAAAAATGTTTTTCACAAAAATGCACTTCAAGAATAGCATAAATGTAAGTCTTTCTGTAGAAGACATATTTTGGACCTCCATTTTTCTTTCATATTTTTATCTAATTACATGATACTTTATATTTGCTCCTCCTATATAAGGATATCTAAGATAGTAGTTACGAGAGTTTTTTGCATGAAAATTTAATGCAGTCTGAATAGAAAACTTTAGGTATTTTTGTGCATAAAAATGTCATTTTCATTTTTTCAATAGTAGATATATGCCCCCTCACTTCCAATAAAATTTCAGAATTTATTAAATATTGGCTTTTCCTAAAAAAACGTTTATAATAGAAAACCTCTTCGGGAAGTTCTGCCCTTCATTTCTCTTGAACAAACTCCAAATTCTGGCATCACTTTTAATTCTTTCCATTATGAGTACCAGAATTCCCACTTCATAACAAAAAGTTTTCTACATCTGAACCAATTCACTGAACAGCCCCCACATTTTTATGACTTAATAAAAATGGTGCTCACCTATATGGTAGTAATATCATCTCCCATTCTCTAGGATGTAAAATGCTTGTTCTTACTGAACCTGTTTCTTATGGAAGGAAACTTGGTATCCTTTTACTCATTAGTTCTACCTCCAGATAACAATTACCTCACTATTTTAAAAATCACTCTTCCTTTTAGTTCACTCTATTTTCCTATTGTATTCTCTATTCCTCTTCATTGCTATATTCCATAAGTTGACGAAATACCCTTTCATTCATTGATATTTATCTGTTAATTCACAGTATCTCTCTTTCTGTGACATTTTTTGCCTTCATCCAGGTCAAATTCAACATCCATGCTGACCAATCATGTAATAAACAACCTGTCATCTCTAATCTACAGTCAGAGATCCTGGAATTAGATTCAAAGATTCAAAGATCCTCTTCTCCACTCTATCAGTTAGCATTCCCATGGTCACACCCTGGAATCTATCACTAAAAAGTACTATTTAATCTATGATATTTCTATACCAGATGTCTCACTGTCTGAGGAGAATCCTCTGTCTATCCAGCTTCCAGTCTACTACTCCCATGACGAGTAAGCAAGTTATTCCATTTTTTTTTCGTTCCATTAGGCCCCCTGATCTCATTCAGTTAAAAATTCATGTTTTACCTGAATGCAACCTTTGATGATCTACTAAATTTCCTTTGCTCTTTATTTTTTTTTTATTATACCTACAAGGCAAAAACCTCAATTCTAGATCAATACACCTGGTTTTTCTTATCCTATTTTGAAGTTTCTCTACTCTTACCCAGATATCTGACATTCCTATTATTTTCCAGTCTCAGATGATGGTCTCCTTATCTAGTTAAAATTAAAGACAATAAAGTAAAAGAGAAATGCATTAGAACAGAACCCCTTTAACTTTCTCCCAGTAGGTAAACAAGCTACAAATAAATCACATCACATTTCTTACTTCTCTCTTCAGTGAATTCTGGTGGGTAGAATGACATTTCCTGAATTTCCTCATCATCTTTGACTAATGCCCTTTACTTTTTTTCTGCTGGCCTCTCTATCCAGCCATTATTTGTTGGAGTTCTTCAATAATCTCTATGTGTATGTTTCTTTCACAAATTATATGTCATCTGTAGATGACTACATTGACTCCTGTGACCCCAGCTGTCTTTAGTCTTGATTATTTTTTTCATTCTCAGATTTACATGGTGATTTGCCACCAGATATTTCAACCTGGATGGAGGTTGGGCATTTTATATTTGCCAGATTCATAGATGATATTAATGCCCCTTTTGTAAATGTGCTTATTTCTTTGTCTTCTGAATCTCAGTGTGTAGTAAACATGCTTATCTCAGTGTGTCACTAAACATGCTTATGAAAAAAAAATAGGCAGCTACATTTTTCAAAATCTAATCTCTTTCTAAATCTAAGTAATCAACCAGCATCCAAATTTGGTCAATTCTACTCCACATGTATCTCTTTTGCTTCTTTCATTTTATTGCCAATGTCACTACTGCAGTCCACGTCAGAACCATCCTTCCCCTGGTTGATGGAAGTACGTTACTATCTGGTTTCTCAACTCAATTATTAACCAATGCCAACTATTTCACATTGAAACAGGAAATCATTTTGAAATTCAAAATACATTACTGAATCCACTTAAATGTATTTGGCTCATGTTTTCCTTAAAATAGTGTCCAGAATCTTTGCTATGATCCATACTACCTTGTGTAATTTTGTACATTTGTTTATGTCTGGTATCAACTATAGTCATAATCCTTCAAGTTGTTTTTGCTCCAGCAATATGAAACTGCATTTATTTTTTGAAGATTATGTTCTCTCCTGCTTTAGATCCTTCACAGTGCTACCTGTGTTCTTTTTCCCCCTCCTCCATTTTATCACTTAATTCTTTTTTAAAAAAAATATTTTATTTATTTACTCATGAGACACAGAGAGAGGGAGAGGGAGAAGCAGGCTCCCTTTGGGAACCATCCCCAGACCCCAGGATCATGACCTGAGCCAAAGGCGGTTGCTCAACCACTGAGCCACTCAGGTGCCCCATCACTAAATTCCTATGTGTCTTTTATGGCTCATCTAAAATTTTGCTACTCATACAAATTACAGGTAGAATGGGCTCATTCTATCACTTAGGTGCTCCACTACTCTCTGCATTTCTCTTGATTTTATTTATCATGCTTAGGTTACTGGTTTTTCTTCCAAATGGCAAATACCTTAAAGGACAGGAATCTAGTTGTCTTATTCATTTCAGTACTTGGCATTTCTTACAATAAAATGCTGTTGAATGGAATAGTATCTAATTGTGCTTTTTTTTGTTTGTTTTCTTGCACTTTTTTGTGGTAAGTTTGTG
Organism: Vulpes vulpes; assembly: GCF_048418805.1. Classification (NCBI taxonomy): domain Eukaryota; kingdom Metazoa; phylum Chordata; class Mammalia; order Carnivora; family Canidae; genus Vulpes; species Vulpes vulpes. The sequence goes on along the minus strand of NC_132784.1, from coordinate 95,464,846 downwards.
TTTGTGTATGTGTGTATAGTCTAGTGCATGTATGTATTATTTTTATTTTCCTTTTCCTTATATATTAGAGCTGTACCAAATGGTGGTCTAATGTTAGCTTCCTGTGAATTATTATTCTAAATTGATTAAATGGCAAACCAGGGTATGACCTTTAGGACAAAAAAAATATATATATATGGACAAATATATATATGTATATATTATATATAAGATTATATATAATCTTTACAAAACATTGAAATGAAAGGTTTTCTTTCCTCTTGAAAATGGAGGAGGAAGGGAAAGGGGAAGAGACAGAGGAGAGTACCTGTCACACAACAGGTGCTGAAAAAATGTTTATCAAATTAACTGTCCCTGTACATATTTAATGCTCAATAAATATTGGTTAAAATAATACATGAGGGTAAGAATACTGGTAAAGCATCTCCTAACAAACTTATAGTGGCTCTAGTAATATCCAAATTAAAGACAAGTAAGTATGTACAGATTTAATTTTTCTGGAAAATAAGGTATATTGGTTTTAAATATAATAATTTATATATATATATATATATATATATATATATATATATATATATATACAGTACCAAACTGCAAAGTCAGAACTATTTTTAAACGTTTGGACTAAAAAAGTGTACAAATTTAAATAATTTATCAGTATTACTCTTTTTTTAAAAGATTTTATTTATGTATTTACTGGAGACACAGAGAGAGAGGCAGACACAGGAAGAGGGAGAAGCAGGCTCCATGTAGAGAGCCCCATGTGGGACTCCATCCTAGGATCCCAGGATCATGATTTGAGTCAAAGGCAGACGCTGAACTGCTGAGCTGCCCAAGTGTCCCTTATTAGTACTACTATTATTAATTACATTACTTTCAACAGTTTTTTGTGCGATCTTAAAATTTTGATAAAAATTCAAATGAATATTTAAAGCTTTATAGCTATCAAGGCATTTGTTCCCACTTCAAATTATTTAATACAATACCTAGAGTATTATGTTTTTATATGCCCTAATTTAAAAACATAATAAATAATTATTTTAACATGCTAATACAGTAGTTTCTTGAAGGTGGGAATTTGTGTTCTCAGTATATGAATTGTTAAAATGAAACTTAGAAGTAGTAAACAGAAATAATCCTGAAATGATCTAAAATCATTAAATCAAATAACTGAATTTTAGAACTAAAAGAGAATGTAGACATAAGTTTTTGTATTCATATAAGTAATGCTGAAGTGGTTAGATGACTCAGGAAAATAAGGATTCCAAACTACTCAATCTAGGTGAGATACTGAAGTATATTTACCAACATAGAGAACAAAAAGTTGCAGGGCGAATTATACAGTTTAGATTAAGAAACAAACACCTCAAAAAAAAAAAAAAGAAACAAACACCTAATAATGTATGTAAATGTCAATAGGAGACATTATAGTTTAGTAATAATGGGAATAATATATGCTAGAATGTTCAGAAGCAGCCTGACAAGAAGGAGGCACGTGACCAAAACAAAAGTTATTCTGTCTTGGATATACTCTCACAATAATTCACAGGTAAGTAAAATGCTTGTGATATATGCTCGGCTATGGAGCCTTCGATACAAGGGGAATCTTTTGTTGCCTTTATTGCTCATTTCATCTCTTTGGATAAAAGCATTGAACACACACACACACAAAATAAATTTATTTCTTAGCATATATAAGAAATCAAATCTCATTGCTCATTGTATCAGAGTATGTCCATAAATGAAATTTGTAATAAAATTTGCATACATTGTACATATTTACAACCTAGTGTGCGAGTCAACTATTGATAATATTTTATTTTTCTTTTGTAACATAAATACTGTATTAACAAATATGACTCACCCTTCCATTCTCAGATTAATCAATATTTCCTCAATGAAGACATTTCACTGGGCAAATATGACTGATCAGTTTCAAAGAAAATTTAATATGCCTTCATTATTGTTGGTGAACTAACTTGTAGTTACTTTTTTGAATGGGTAAATAAGGGATGCTTGGATTTTTATGGGGTTTCAAACTACTGTAGCAGGAGCACTGAACATCCAGCATTTAGTAGGAAGTGCATAATATGCTAGTCTTTAAATTTATATGTACTGATTAAAAGAACTGATAAAAAATAGAATAATAGAGTAACATTTACAGATGATAGAGATAAAAACAAAATGCTACATCTGTTATTACAGGAAAATTATTAAATTAGTGAAAAATTATATGTGGGATAGTTACAGAGAATAGGCTAATTATCTATAAGAGTAGGGACTCTATTTGAATTACTCTTTTAATTTATCTTATAAGATTATTTAATTCACCTTCCATCCTTTTATCTTCACCTACTTCCTGACTCTTTCTCTTCCCAATTCATGAGAAAGTATTAACACTAAATATTTAAGAATCGCCTGAAACTTTGTACATTTCGTTGGCACAGATGGATGCTCAGAAAGTGTTATAATACGATGATTTGACTTGAAAGTTCTTGTCAGCCCTTAAATCAGTATATAATCTCTAGGGATCTTGGGACAAAGAGTTTAAATGGGCTTTTAGAAAGCTGAGGGGGAATAAAAAAGCATGCATGCACATGCACACACACACACACACACACACACAGAGTCATTTCTTTTGACCTTAGAAAAATCTTTAGAGGTTGTATAATGAAGTCTATTGTAACATGAACAAGAGTTAAAAGGGCACTTATGATCCCAAGTGACTTCTTTTGTGGAGAGGATTCCATTGTCTATTCTATATTAATTACCCTTTGATTTTCTTGCTACATAGAAGATGTGCTTTTTATTCTTTCGAATTTCTATCCCTGAAATTGAACATTTAAAAATATCTGGGCTTCAAATGCATTTGAATTAGAGTAAAACTGTTTAAAAAGGAGAAAGTGATTATGCAAAGAATATTAATGAATAAAGACTATGACTATCTTATACTTAACCGGCTATTTGGTTAGTATAGTTAAATTTAAGTCTTTGTTTCCAAGACTGCCCCCTATTGGATTTATACTAAATAGGATCTCACTTTATGTACTTCATGGAACTGCCTATGATCTATATTGCTCTGTTCCTAGGGAATGTTTTTGGATTCCCTGGGACATAGAACTTGAAACATGCTTTATTTATTGTATGATATAATCTGAGACCAGTAGAAAGGGGAAAACAAAGTAAAGCAGATAAATCTGGCAAGCAAATAAAAAGTGAAAGAGACAGGCTGGTTCTGAGGCAGTAATTGATAATAATCATCTACTTTTTCTACAACCTATATAGTATCCCTTTGTCTTTAACCAGTAATTTTGCTGGTTTGGGTTATTTGATGGTGGTGTAACCCAGAACTGGAACCCTGAATGGTCTTGCTTTAGTTGGATAATGCATACGTAATTGGCCATTGACAGTTTTTGCTGAGCATGACATACTAAGTAGTATGGGGTTCCAGACATATACCTTTGCCGTGTTTTGTGGTTAAAACCTTAGATCCCCATTGCAATTCAGGATGAATAACCCAGCCAATGATGTAACTTCTCTTACTTATGGATAATTTATGTTCAAAGTGGTTAAATGATAGCTTAGTAGTTGAACTTACAGACAGTGTCCTCTTGTGTCTCTTTTCAGAATAGTTCACTTCTAGGGAATAAGAGTTCTAATCCAGCAAACCTAATCTTGTGGGATAAAATTGCAAATAGAGTTGTGAGTCTGTGAATGATGGGTTCCTCTCTTTTGATATTCTTTCCTGGATAGTAGCCCCATAGATATTCTGCACTTCTGCCCTCTACAGTCGTATTCCGAAGGTGATATCTTAGCTGAGTCTTCAATAGGCCTTTCCATAATTCTATCAGGGAGGCTGCTTCTGGAAAAGATGAGTGAATACTGTGTCATGAACCAACTTTTATGCTTTGTTTTTAATTACTCTAGTTAAGAAGTTTGGGTGAGAGTAATTTTAGGTAGTCTATACTCTCCTGTTGACTTTACACTAGCCTCATATAAAACTTTTTAATGTGAAACTAATGTTCAAAATGTATTTATCCTGTAGTGTCCTCACTCTGCTAGTCTTTCTCATTCCAACATAAGAATTATCTTTCAGAGCTTTCAGAACCTTCTCACAAATCTACCAAAGGGAAAAAAAAAATAGCACAAATAGTTCTATTTTTTCAAGAGTTTGTTATATACATCAGTGATGCTCATAGTCTTAGGAATGAATTTTAAAATTCAACAAATATTGTTTTTCCTACCCTGGAAATAAATTTAATATTTTGTTTTTGTAAATGTTTTTCTTATTCCAAAAATAATTCATATGTTTTCTATTTCTTACACTCATCCTCACCCACATATTACATCACATTTGCTTGGATAAGCTAGAAACTTGGGCTTAATACTCTGACTAAAAGTACTATCCATCTCAAGTTTTCATTTTAATCAGAATAAAAGCCTTAGAAATGAAAAAGCAATGATAATGAAAATTTGGGGACAATGAACATTTCTCTTTCTTATTACATCTAAATAAAATATTTATTTAACTTTCTCCTAATTCCTATAAGTAAACTCCAATCTTTAGGTTTCTATAATTCAAAACCTTATACAGACTCAATCTGAATTAAAATAACTAATATCTTTGGTATCATGAATAACTAATAGATTTGTAAAACTATGAATGGATAAGGAAATAGCATGTGTCCTAAAATTCATTTTCTTATTTATTATGCAAAGTATCTATGAACTTAGTTTTATAAATATTAACACTGCTGACTGCATTTTAATACATATGGAGACTATTATGTTTGTTTTCTAAGAACTTATGTTTTAAATAAGACAATACCAGAAATCAGTCTAATTTTATTTAATTACTTTTAACTTTTCTCCTAAGGTTTATGAAGCTTTAGTATTTAATCAAAAGAAATATTTGAGAAACTTTTGGGGAAAATATTTTCATAAGAAATGAAAGTGTGCATCTGTTGATAATATGAGGCTTAATGAATAATCTGTATTAATTATAAGAAACTGCTTTAAAGCAACAACAAGCATTGTTTCTAGAGATGTCATAGGGGCATTTGAGAATTGTATACACTGGGCAGCCCAGGTGGCTCAGCGGTTTAGCGCCTGCCTTTGGCCCAGGGTGTGATCCTGGAGTCCTGGGATCGAGTTCCATGTCGGGCTCCCTGCATGGAACCTGCTTCTCCCTCTGCCTGTGTCTCTGCCTCTCTCTCTCTGCTTCTCCCTCTGCCTGTGTCTCTGCCTCTCTCTCTCCCAGTGTCTCTCATGAATAAATAAATAAAATGTTATATAAAAAAAGAATTGTATACACTGATAGTGAAACAATAAAAATTATTTTTCTATTTAAGTAGATGCATACACCTTAATGAAACTGGAATAAATGCAGAAGAAATACTTCATTTTTATTTTATTTTCAACAAAAAATTTCCCAATATTCATGCTTACCTTAAAAGTAATTATGCATGCCTATGATGAAAAAGGAAATGTTATATCAAAGACTCCAGTGAAAAATATAAAATAATCACACAAATATATAATTCAAATACTTATACGTTAAAGAAAATGAAAGTGACATAAAGCACAGAAGTGCTCATTCTGAACTATGCTTTATTGAAACATTGTTTTTATTATAAAAATGAAGTCAGTTTACTCCTTTGTTGTGGTAGCCGAAGGGGGGCTAAGGAGATTGTATGCAGGTCTTTTGGTGTATCTGCAGAATTAATAGAGATTTAGGCAAAACTATGTTGACAGGAACATTCTAACTATATGCAGTAAATTAATGCAATTAATAGAGATTTAGGAAAAACTATGTTGACAGGAACATTCTAACTATATGCAATAAATTAATGGTATTGATTTTAGTGGTGTCTGATTTCTGTCTTGGGATTAGCTATACCATAGTGATATGGCTCAAGTTAACCATTAAATATAAATTCATGGCCCCTGCTCCCTCTATTTCTCACAATTCCTACTGTACAATAACGACTCCACTGTTTCTTTAGACAGTTTTGTTTGCTTAGTTATTCCTATTGAACATAAGAAGCAGATATTTCAAGGACATACTGGACTTATTTAATGGAAGTTAAATGAAATATTCAGGTTCAGAGGAAAATACTCCATTGCTATGCTTTCTCTGCATATATCTAAACTACAAGATTCAGGGAATATCTCAGAAAGCTTGGGACAAGTGAACTTTCTTTGTGTAACTTCAATGTTACTCTGTTAAACTGGTCTGAGCCAATTTAGTATGTAATAGGAGTAGCTTGTGTTTAGAATTATAATTCTCTGTATCTGCTCTGGATACCAACATATGAAAGTTGAAGACAAAATCTATCATAACAGGCTGCTATTTTTTAGCACCCATTTACCTTTTTAGCAAGCTGGTATAAAATATCACATACATTCTGTTCCAGAGGCTTGATCAAAACAACAATAACAACAGCAAAACAAACAAATGAAATAACTTACTCTTTCTTTTATGTGCTTAAATCAAAGCTTAATGGTTTAGTCAAAGAAAAGGAAAAATGTTCTATAGGCAGAATATTCTTATCCTTAGGATCAATATCAAGCCACTAATACTTTAGATCCAATGTTGGACACAGAAACAAACAAGTCATCATTAAGCCTGGGGTTTCATTCCTAAAGTTGCATGCTGCATGGCTTACAAGTTGCTTAAGGGCTGCTCATTCAGGGATAATAGGATATCTAAATATTTTAAACAGTTCACCTATACTGCTAATCTCAACAAAGCTATCTCATTTTTATAACCCATATCATTGCTTAGCAGGTTACTAATTTCATAATTGGATATTCATTTATGATGCTAAACAAATTAGCAAATCTTTTAATATCCATCAAATAAAAACACAGCTAAAGCACATGAAGTAGACATATCTGAAGTATGAACTGGCTACTTATGTTGGTAGACACTCCAGGAATACAGACTGACTTAGTACACACTTAGTAGTACATACAGTAATCACAACATAGACATATTTTTATAATTGAATATTTGATCACTTGTGATTCATTTAGAACAAAGCACAAATGGAAACCCATTTTTCTTCCTTTTACTTGAACTACCTGAGGAAAAACAGTCATGGGGCATGAAGATTTAATATTAGTAAGCGTAACTCTAAGACAGAGTTGAATGCAATAGGAAGAAGTATATATTCTAGGTATGCAAAAGTTGGAAAATAGTTTCTTCCATTTTGTATTTAAGAATAAGATAATTATAAAACTGGTCAATTAAAATTAAGAGTATATGATTTAAGGAGAACTGGACCTGAAGTATTATATTTGAGGCCTTTTAGGTAAAGAGAAATCTTGTAAGGGAGATACAGATAGTTCCTTCTTAGAAAGTGTCTTTGTTTCTATTTCTATCAAAGGTCAAGGCAGAACCCACAGTAAAAGGAGAAGGGAAATTGACATTTTGAATAGTTTAGCATGAAACACTGAGTTTCTTTTTATCTAGGTGGTCCAGTTTATCAGTTTAATGAAGCAGTCAGGAATTTAGATTCCAAACACTTTTTAAGGAAAATATAAATGAATATGACTAAGATAGGTAATGTCCTGTATCATTGCAGAAATGAAGTATGCCTCTCCTTATCTCCATGAGTCATAGCAGGAGCCGAAGAGAAGAAAGTCCTTAATAAGGTAATGGTATTGATTCATTTCTATAAATTGAAAACTCGTATTACATATGTATATGTATGTATGTGTATATATATATATATATATATATATATATATACCCATTCGTGTATACACACATTAACACACACATACAAGTATGTGCATACATATATACACATGTCATTCTTTCTCAAAACTAAAGATGTATTTAAGAAATTGTGCAAGGGACTCCAGAATCCTGGTGACATTACCTGACCTTGCCAATAACTATATATTTTACCCCACGCAAGATATTTAGACTGTGTGAGACTCAATTTCCATTTCAGTAAGATTGTAGGAGAGGAAGGCATGGGTCTGTAAGGTCTCTCAGGTTCTAGTATTCTTTGATTCTCCTTATCTTCAATTTAAAACTAAATTTTTCTTTTAAAACTTGTGCTGACTGTAGATTATCATCAATGACTAAAACTCTGAGAAAAATAAAGCCTGGAAAGCTGAAATTCCTTGATAGCTTTGAAAGTGTTTGCTTCTTGAAGAGTTGTATTTCCAGAAATATACAGCTGGAAACGATTGTCCTTTAGGTCCTGCCTTAAAGCAAGATAACGCTTTGCCACTCAAAGAAGGTAGGAAAACGAAATATGGAGGTATGTGATTTTTCTTATCAAACACTGTTCATATCCTCAATGACAAATGTAATTTTTATATGATAATACTTTAAAGTAGCGGGCTTTTTTATGAGTATGGATTGTATGTGCCTCTTATTTGTACCTGCAATGTACTTATAATTTACAAGGTTATATTCACTAAAAACTATCATTAATACTTTGGATCATTGAGGAGTAAAAAAGTTAAAAATCACTAATAAAAATTCCCCTAATGTGGCCTATAATTACAATTTTTTCTTGACATATGTTCCTTTCCTTTACATTTTAAAGTGATTCATAGCAGTTATCTGCAGAGAGCCTCAGTTTTTAGGGAATGCCAAATTGAATGACAGCTACCGGAAGATTTCAGTGTCACTTCTTCCTTTACTTTTTTGTTACTAATATAATTTCAGACTTCCCTTTACCTTTAACTGTGCATGTGTGTTAGGAATGAGACTGGAAGGCCTACAGATTTATAACACGGTATTCTATAAAATTATGGCACTGTATGTTAAAGATGGAATTGTTTGGCACACAGAAATTATCCTCTTATTCAGATACTATATTTCTACTTAGAGATACAATCTAAGTGGATATAATAATTTCATAAGAAATGAAATGAAGGTGTAAATCAAATGGACCTTTAAATTCAAACAACTGTGATTAGGAATGCACTCATACATATGTATACTTCATATTCGATTACAAGTTATTTAATCATTCATCCTTTATAAATACATATTTAGATAATTTTCTGTGTTCAAAATGACAGAATGCTTTACATTTTAAATTAAGCCTATGTATATAAATTTTAAAGATTTACCTCTGTCAATTTGCTTTGATACTATTCTAATATAAACCTTCCAAGAGTATCACGACTCAGTATTATTTTTTCTAGCTATTTTAAAAGACTTTTTTTCTGTCCTCTTTATCCCAGTAATTTTATTGGCCAGGAAACCACCTTAAAATGGATGTTTTGGAGATAAATATATAGTTTGTGATTTAAGGGAAAACTTTATCCACTTGGAGAGATGTCATTGACGATTATAACTTTGTTGTTAAAAATTATTTTAAAGATTTAGTTTATTTATTTGAGAGACATGGAGAAAAGAAGAGCAGGAGAGAGAGAGAGAGAGAGAGAGAGAGAGAGCACGAGAAGGGGGAAGGCAGAAGGAGAGGCAGAGGGAGAAGCTGACTCCCTGTGCTGAGTCCTCTCTGAGGACAGAGAGGATCCATCTCTGTCCTGGGATTATGCCCTGAGCTAAAGCAAATGCTTAACGGGTTGAGCCACCCAGGCACTCCTGTTGTTAAAAATTTCTAATAATTTCACTCTGTAAAGACAATCATTAATAGGATGAAATAAATTTGCATTTTATTATTAATCAGAAAGTGTAGGTTATAAAAATAGATGAATATTATAATTGAGTTTTAAAAATATTTGATACACACTGGCACACAAAGTCAGAAAATTATTGTAAATTTTCTGCTTGTATTTTACTGATTTATTTTTTGCTTTGTAACTTTCACTTCTAACTTTATTTAATACACATATTTTAAAATGGATAATTATTCAAATTACTAGGTCAAATGTTAAAGTTAAAAATGCCGTATTTAATGCCAGAAATCAGTATGATTCACTCAGTGAGTTGCTTTAAATTTTCAAATCTTAAATCTCAGTTTATTGCTTCAGATCTTCAAATCTCAAATCAATTCTAAGCGTAAGGGCATGTTCAATTGCTAGTTCCAATATTGCTGAGGATATTCTCATTTGATAATACAATGTTTTTACTCTCTATTGGGCTAGCTATATGTGCTAATATTAATTTTAAAAATCTCAAAGTTATATTATTTTATGTTAATATCATATCCTGGTGTTAATAATCATGCACTATCATGGTACATTACCAATTTTAATCATGATTTAAAAGTTTGTTATTACAATACAGGCATACCTCAGAGACATTGCAGTTTTGGTACCAGACTACAACAAAAAAGTGAATATTGCAAGAAAGCATGTCAAATGAAATTTTTGGTTTCTCAGTGGATATAAAAGTTACTTATCTATACTGCTGTCTATGAAATATCCATAGAAATAGAGCTAAAAAAACAATATGCATTCCTTAATTAATTATTGCTAAAAAATGATAGCCATCACCTTCCTCTTTATAAATATCAATGCTTCACACTTTGTAATAAATCCATTGAGAGTTTAATACTGTCCGAAAATATTACATCTCACTTTGTTTATGATTGCCAATAATGTATATAATAAATAATGTATATAAAATAAAGATTTTCTGACTGTATCAAAGGACAGTTTATGATTAATTCAATTAATTTTTATTGCTGTTGGCAATGTGATTGCTGTAAAAGGAGTAAAGGGATTCATGCTAAAAGTTCTATAAGTACATAGATTAGTAAACTGAAGCCTTTAATGAGTACAATTCCTTTTTTACTATATATCATTTTCGTATAGAACTGTATCATATATTGTGTCAAAATGAAGCAAACATTTTGAATTGAACCAATTTCCAGAATTTCTGCTTTAGTCTAGTGGAGTTTATGTTTATGCAAATAATGAGACCTTGAGATAAATAAAACACAATAAACAGAAATTCTCTTAAAAATTTTTTTTCCCCAAAGATTTTATTTATTTATTCATGAGAGACACAAAGAGAGAGAGGCAGACACAGGCAGAGGGAGAAACAGGCTCCATGGAGGGAGCTCAATGCAGGACTCACTCCATCCTGGGACTCCAGGATCAAGCCCTGGGCTGAAGGCAGGGGCCAAATCGCTGAGTCACCCAGGGATCCCCTAAAAAATGTTTCTTAAAAAAATGTCTCTTGGGGATGGAGGCTCCCTGCATGGAGTCTGCTTCTCCCTCTGCCTGTGTCTCTGCCTCTCTCTCTCTGTGTCTCTCATGAATAAATTTAAAAAAAAATCTTTAAAAAATTTTCTTAAATAAATTAGGTAAAAATTTTTATTTATAATATTGATTGCATCTAGAAATTAAAATCTTGCCTATTGTTATTTTTTAGTAAACCTATACTTTATTATGTGCATAACTTTTATTCATTGTCAGCCATGGTACATAGTTTTGTGTCTTGAAAATTCTCCTTAATAAATATAGGTCATGATATATTTGAAAAAATATTGTTTGGTTAAGGTGCCTAAGTGGCTCAGCCAGTTGAGTGTCCACCTCTTGATTTCGGCTCAGATCAGGATCTCAGGGTCATGATCCTAGGGCGGTGGGATTGAGCCCTGCATTGGGCTTACAGTGGTTGGAGACTTTTAGGGATTCTCTTTCTCCCTTTCCCTCTGCCCCTCCCCTTCATGCACCCATGCACATGCATGCTCTCTCTCTCAAAAATAAAAGAAAGAAGAGAAAAGAAAAATATTTTTTGGTGAACGGTGGCCCAAATACCTAGAATTGGAGAAATAAAAGCAATTTATAACCATATTATTACAGATTCAACTGTTGAATATTTGGAAATTATAAAAATTTACATAAAAGTTAAAGCATACACAAACAAGGCAGAAGACTGAATATATTTTTCATATTTCCTTGCTCAAATTATTTTTGTAACATTTTCCCTGAATGTAACATTCACTATAGATTTTAACATATGTGAATGGTATTGTAATAGCATTGTACGGTAGCTACACTTGACGCAAGCATAGCATAATGTATAGACTTGTTGAATCACTGTATTGTACACCAGAAGCTAATATAATATTTTGTCTCACCTATACTTCGATTAAAATTTATACATGCTTATTTTTGTATCATATAGTTGTAAGAATGCCTGCTACATGCTTGATACCTGTGGGGAGTTAGTGGATTATCCTCCATATCTAATAAACCCTGACACTAGTTCAAGTATTTAAGTAGTTTCCAACTGAATCATATGCAATTATGATCATTTTATTTTTTTAAGATTTTATTTATTTATGAGAGAGAGAGAGAGAGGCAGAAGGAGGAGAAGCAGGCTCCATGCAGGGAGCTTGACATGGGACTCGATCCCAGGACTCCAGGATCACGTGCTAGGCCGAAGGCAGGTGCTAAACCATGGAACCACCCAGGTATCCCAAATTATGATCATTTTAGATGTGAAAATATATTTCAAGTCCAGATTCTAATTGATTATTATTATCAAAAAGCCCTTCCACCAAATAAAGATTGTAATAATTTATACTTTCCTACTCTAAATATTCATGACTGAATAATTCATTGCAATTTTCATACCCAAGAGAAACTTCTATATGTATCCATAAAACTTCAATAAGAAAATTCATAGCAGGGACGCCTGGGTGGCTCCATGGTTGAGTGTCTGCCTTTGGCTCAAGGTGTGATCCCAGGGTCCTGAGATTGAGTTCCGCATCAGGCTTCCTCAGGGACCTACCTCCCCCTGTGCCTGTGTCTCTCCCTTTCTCTCTTTGTCTCTCATGAATAAATAAAATTTAAAGAAAAAAAATTCATAGCAGTATTGTTTATGAGCAAAATTTAGAAACATTCTTCCACCAGTGGATATATAATAAATGTTAATGTATTCATATAATGGAATATTATAAAATAGGAAAATGAAGAAACCATAGCTATATGGACAGAAAGAAATACAAATCCTGAGCGAAAAAAAAATATATGTCTTAGAAGTCTATTGTATCATACAGGGTAGTACCAAGAAACAGAAGACACTCTCATATGGAAATCATTCCATGCAGATATACATGGGAATCTGAGGAAGAGGATAATTTAATGCGAGGCATGATAACCTGTGATGTAGCAGGCAGAAGGAAGGTGTCTCTGCCAACTGTATTCAATACTGATTAGAAGATACTGTCTTCAAATCTAGTGACAAGTTTCAACATTTTTGTAATTAAGTAAAGAGGTAGTTTAAACAATAACTAGCCACACACCTTTTATTTTGATTTAAAGAAATATATATATATATTTCTCATGAAATTTCTCATGACAGACAGAGAGAGAGGCAGAGACACAGGCAGAGGGAACCTGGAAGCCTGATGTGGGACTGGATCCCGGGACTCTGGGATCACGCCCTGAGCCAAAGGCAGATGCTCAACCACTGAGCCACTGAGGCATCCCTAAAGAAATATATTTTAGAACGTACATTACAAAAACTGCAAAGACTGCTTTGGAAATCAGCAAATATTTTCTACTCAGAATGCTAACTGTTTTAAAATACTTTTATGATTTTTATGAACAAAAAAATATTTTACAGATGTGGAATATGAAAGCTTGAAATAAAGAAGTGAGCTGCTCATGTTACATGCAACAAACAGTGAGATTTAAATTCAGTTTCTTTTCATAATGACATCAATATTCAGTCTGCATGCCATCATCAGCAAAATTTAAGAAACAATCTTAAATTCACAGTATTTTAACCAACCTCTGATATTTAAAAATTATTAGTACATTATTTTGTTAAATGCGCTCAGATTCAGAGGTAATCAGATTCACTTATTTTCATGCTATAAAGACGCCTTAGTCATTCATGTGTAACAAGTAACTCATAGTTTTTGTGAACTTAATGGAAAAGAAGGAATCTGCATAGAGGCAATGAAATGAAAACTGTGATTGTATGTTTCAATGTAACTGTGCTACACACATAGCTTATAGTCTCAAAAGAAAATGGGATTTTTATAATAAATATCTGTTTAAGATAGTTCAAGAATTATTCTTTCTATTTCATCATTCTACACATTTTAATATGTACTTAAAGTATCTTTGAGAATATGTAATCAAACTGTAGACCACGGTTAGGAACAGCAAATGAATCAGGAATTATTTAGCGGTTAAACTATTTTCCTCAGTACAGTTGTTAATATTTACCCATCCCCAATCCATAGTCTGTAGATTTGTGTTTTCTAAATATACATGTAAGCAATGTTTCAGTAATACGTGTGGTGTTACTTCCTAGAACTCTGGACTACCAGCCCAGTTTACTCTGTGCACAGGACTATAGTTTCTGGAAAAATGACATAGATAAAAATTTCCAATTAGCCGATGAACTTTTAGAATAATTTGTCACAGGGAATCTGAATCTTTGGATTAAATTAGATTCCACTTTACTTTGATCTGTTGAATGATCATTGTTCTTTGCATGAACAAAGAATACCTCTTTTACCTTTTCAGAAATAAGGGTACTCTGGAATGGTTATTTTGTTGAATAACCCAAGAGAAAAATAAGTATTTTTTATTTATTTTTAAATTAAAAAATTTAAAAAATAATATTTTTTATTTATAGTCTTGCTGACAATTAAGTCTTTTCCCAGGTCATGACCCCCCAAAAGAGAAAAGACCTACAAGTAGTCTCTGCTTCCAAACTGACAGTGATGAAAAGACTCTAAATTTATTTAAATAACCATCATAAATTATACACATATATACATACTTACATATGTATTCTTTAAATATATATATTCTTTATTCTTTAAGTATATATATTCTTTATCTTGTCTGTGCATTTAGTCCCTCCTAAATCCTCTTAAATGCATATTTGTAACTCATGTTTCTTTATTTATATTTATTCACTTTTCAGCATTTTCATAAAAATATACTAAGTTGTGTATATGTATGCTAAGTATGTACTATGTGTCATGAAATGTGCTTTTAAAGATAGTGAGGTGAATAAAATGCTGTTTTTGTATGTAATATGGCCAGGAGATAAATAATCACAATGGTGGCTGCTAAGTATCGTACTGGATGCTTAGCATGGGTAAAATGGATGCAGAAGAAGAAAAACACATAGTCCCTTTAAATGGCTTTTCCTTTACTAAATGCTACTCCTACATTTTAGGTATTTGTTAATTAATGGCATAAAACAACACCCATTTATTATACTAGTTTCTTCAAGACAGAAATCTGGGCATGGCTTAGATGGATTCTCTGCTGGGAGCCTCATATGCTGAAATCAAAATGGTGGCAAAACTGTCCTCACATCTGGAGATAAACATTTTCTCCTGGGATTATTCAAGTTGTTAACAAAATTACTATTTTGTGGTTGCAGTTCTGAGGTACCTGTTTTTTGCTGTTGTTGTTGTTGTTGTTTGTTTGTTTTTTATTGGCTATTGATGGGAAGTTGTTCTCAATTCTGAGCAGCTCTGCTCAAGGCCTATCCAAAGACTCATGGTGCTAAGACATGTGGACTTGTGGCCCTTTTATGAGGTTTCAGATTACTCCAAAGACAACAGGAGAACCCCCTGCCAGCTGGCTATAGGTCAGTGTTATAAAATGTAACCTAATCGTGAGAGACTACCACCATCACCTTTTCCATATACTATCCATATTCCATACTAAATGGAGGGAATGACAACTCCGTCATATTCATAGGTCCCACACAAGCTCAAGAGGGGAGAATTATACATGTTAAATGTATCAGTATTTTCCTTTGTGATCTTTAAAAATGTACTCTGCTTTTATTGATTTTTTCTGTTCTAAATTTATCAACTTAATAATTGTTTGTTATATATTTAAATAGACAAACTGGAAAAATCTACCATAGCAAATAGAAGCAATGATTATATTAGGTTTTATCTCTAAATTTAATTTTGTTTGTTTAAGAAATTCTTCTCTCCATCCACATCTGCTTAATATTACATAACATTTCTCCTAATAGGTTTCAGTATTGTTCTTGCATTTAAATATTATTTGGTTTGCTTTGTGTATAGTGTGTGGTAAGGGTTATTTTTTATTTATTTACTTATTTTTACCATATAGATAATTAGTTTTTCCTCCATCATTCATTGAATAATCATTCTTTTCCTATTTATCTGTAACTATAGCTCTTTCATATATAAAAGATCTGTTTGTGAGCTCCATATTCTATTTTTACTGCACTGTATCCCTGCTTTTTTTTTTTTTTAAGATTTTGTTTATTTACTCATGAGAGACACACAGAGAGAGGCAGAGACATAGGAAGAGGGAGAAGCAGCCTCCTTGCAGGGAGCAGCCTGATGCAGGACTCAATCCCAGGGCCCTGGGATCACAACCTGATCCAAAGATAGACTCTCAACTGCTGAGCCACCCAGGTGCCCCTGTATCCCTACTTCTTTACTAATAACATGTCTTTATTGACACAGCCTTATAAAACAACTGGTACCAACAAAAAATTGTTGTCCCCAATTACATTTTTATTTAAGAGGGTCTTTACTAAATATATTTTATAAATAAATTGTCATGTTCTACTAAAAAGATGCTGTGATTTTGATCGGATTCACATTAAATCTATGAGCTAACTATAACAGAACTGACATCTTAGTACCATTGCCTACTCATCCATAATGTTTGTCTTCTTCATTTACTAAACCTCTTTTAATGTACTTTAATATCCAAATAATACTGCTTTATGTAAATTCTTTGTAATATTTTATGATTATTTCTGCTAGATTTCCTTTCCACAATGTTCTCCTGAAATCAGTATGCAGGTTGGACTAATGTGTTCTACAGTGGAAGCAAGGAAATCACTTAATTAAAGGGCTATAATAGTAATCCTGTTAGAAATAGTGATGGATTTAAGTATCATCAATTCTAAAGATATTAAAAAAATAAAAGATACTTTGAAAACAAAGCACGTTCCTTTCCAAAATTTTCTTTCACTTGCTAATCCTAGATTTTTTCTTAATAAATCTTAACAACTTAATTTTTCAGATTTATTAACAATGCATGGGAAGGTGACAGATGAAAATGTCAACATATTTGTGTATGTGTATATAATTGATATATCACAAAATCAGAATGTATGTTAAACTTACAAAACCATAATTAAATGTTCCTAAATAGTTAATAATACAAATAAATACAGAGCATTGTGCATAGCACTGGAAAATTTATGGTAGGTCAGAAACTAGTAGAGAAAAAGCTTTTTTCTTTCCATAAAGACAGTAGGTTTTAGAATGATAAGCCTCATTATTTCTTTTAGTTGGCTAAGCTCCCCAAAAGGAACTATAAAAACTTTCATTTTTATTGTGTTAGACTACAGTCAACAAACTTAATTTGGGAAGAGGTATTAGAAGCTGCAGGGTGATCTGTGGACATTTACTCAAATATCTTAACTTCTAAAGGTTTGCTCCCACCTTAGTTTATACATTTTTAAAATATAAAATATGTTGCATGGCTAAATACAAGTATGTTTATATATTTTAATATGATAGTGATTAGGATAGGGATAGAATAATATCCAGAAAAGTGGTGACAGCAACCAGTATAGTAATAATGATGATGATAATAATAGCAATAGCAATGTGTCTATCCTACTGAGTGCATAGCACATAATACTGTTTGAGATACTTTTCAGTGATTTGAGATACTTTTCAGTGATAGATAATATCTGTCTATAATATAATGGTTTGATATAATATCTTGTTACTTCCTCATAATAAGGTGCATTGTTTTATTCAAACTCTTTATACAAAGAAGGCAAATAAGAGTCAGAGATGTGGTGTGATTTTGTTAAGGTCTCACAATATAATGTACTTGCTCAGATTATGTACTTTCTGGCCAAAAGAATTTCAGTTCTAATTTTCACAATTGTAAGATGGAGCTAAAAATAATCTGTATCCTACTGAATTGTAGATTCTTTTTAAAACATAATGATAGTAAAATTTATATTACATAGCAAAATGTAGGGAATTAACAAATATTTATTTTATTATGTTTTAACATATAAATAACATAAAATATTACAATGTATATAAATATAATATAATGTATTGTTCTATCATAAATAGGAATGCACTTATGAATATATAAGTATATGAATATGGAGATATATTATATATTCATGTTGTAGTTCATAGTCTTTTCTAATATTACTTATTAATTATTATCAATATTAATTATAGCTGAAATGTAATCTTTGAAACCCAGTAACATCTACTGCTTTTATAATGACATTATAACTCTCAAGAAGGGGTCCCTGGGTGGCTCAGTGGTTGAGTGTCTGCCCTTGGCTCAGAGCATGATCCTGGAGTCCCAGGATTGAGTCTCACATCAGGCTCCCTGCATGGAGCCTGCTTCTCCCTCTGCCTGTGTCTCTGCCTCTCTCTCTCTCTCTCTGTGTCTCTCATGAATAAATAAATAAATAAAATCTTTAAAAAAGAAAACTCTCAAAAAGTCTAACACATATTTTAAACTTTTTAAAATTTACTGTTTTCTTGTTAATATGAGAGACATTAGTTATATTTCTTTAAAGTTATATTTTGCTATTAAATTTGATGGAATTTTTAGATACAGAATGTATCCTGTTTTGATTTGTTTTTATATCCATAATTTTAAAAAAGTTTTCCACATACATTTAAATTTTGAAATACAAATTATTATTTAAATATTTTTTTAAAAAACTTAAATTTTTGGTAGGAACATTTACATTTACACTATGTTCTGGAAAAAATATGTGAAAAATGGTTATTCATAAATCACTATTTTTAATATTTTAACTTTCACTTTTTCTTTAACTTGAAGAATATATCATGAATCTAGCATCACATGTTGAGACTTTTGGTTATATTGTATAATTATGAGTCAATGGAAACATAAATTTCCAACTCACTTGTGCATTATTAAGGCTAGCTTTTTAACCTCTAAAATGTGGTAAGGGATTAAGTTTTCTGATGAGAATATAGTTTATGTCTCAAAGGTTTAATCTTCTATCCTGAACTTATTTTTATTCAAGGCAACTAGGCAAAGTCTAAATGTTCTTTTCATGAGCTGTCCATCATTTGCATTACATGAATAGATAAATAAACATAAATCTGGAAGAATGTACAAAAATCAATTAACCAAACAAATCATGCATAGAACCCAAAAGATGTAAATTCTAAATGCTAAAAATGCATTCAACCAAAAATTCCAGCAGTTAGCTAACATAATAATTATTTATTTTTATTTAATATAATGTCTTTTTAGTATGACCTTTTAACCTGGGAGTCATTTTGAATAATAAGGGAGATAAATGTGAGAATTCTGGTTCATAATTATACTTCAGTTTTTAAAAGGAAAGAGTATAAGACTTTCTTAGATCAGTGTTTATACTAATACATAACTCAAACTTCTCAAAAACAAGGAGAAAAAATCACTCTAAAATAAGTAAAGTATAAATGGAATACTGTAAGTGCAATATTTTGTGCTTTTCATTTTTGATTCTCAAGTACAACAAACTTAGGGGTACTGAAGAGGAGGTGGTGGGGAGGGATACCTGGGTGATGAGTATTAAGAAGGGTACTTGATGTAATGAGCACCAAGTGTTATATGCAACTGATGAATCACAAAATCCCCCCACCCCCGAAATAATAATACAGCACATATTAACTGAATTTAAAGAGAATTATTTTTTTAAATGAAACTTAAAACTTTATCAACCACCTATATATTTGTAACTACTTAATACCAATAACATGTTTGTTAATAAAATGGTAGAGTCTTGGCTGTTCAAATCTTTATTAATAAAATAAAATAAATTATTTACCTTAATTTTCTGTACAGAATGGTATTATTAAAACTCGAAATTTGGGATCCCTGGGTGGCGCAGCGGTTTAGTGCCTGTCTTTGGCCGAGGGCGCGATCCTGGAGACTAGGGATCAAACCCCTGTCCAGCTCCCGATGCATGGAGCCTGCTTCTCCCTCTGCCTATGTCTCTCTCTCTCTCTCTCTCTCTCTCTCTCTCTCTCTCTCTCTTTCTGTGTGACTATCATAAATAAATAAAAATAAAAAAATAAAAATAAAAGTTTGCTCTAAAATTTAATATCAATATTTTATTTATATAGTAAATATACCTTTGCCTTTGTACTATGATCTTGTCTCAGACTTTTAGTTGTTAAACTTTATAAATAAATAGATTAAAGAAAATCAACTCTACTGTCAAAATACTTATCGTTTCCCCATTTAGCAAGCAGTAACTATAGCTTAGTCAGTAGAGGAGGCAATTTCAGTATTTAAGACTTTCCTGAGCCTCTTCAGTACTTTCTTGGTCTGATTATCTCCACCATCTCTGCAAGTTTACTACCATACATATGAATCAGGGCTTTGAATAAATATTTTTTACTTTAACTCTCTTCTAATATACTTGCTTAGCAATTAGGAAGTGGCCTTTGCCTCCAGCTGAGTTACAGAAGTTGCTAAGTGGCCATGAATCTAGTAAGTTGCCAACAAAAATCCTCAATACATTCTTGAGAATTTGCTCCTCCACTGAACTGGGATTTGAGTTTCTGAATAATACAGTAAGCTTTCAGTTCAATAAATTATTAAGGATTTCTTATTAATAATAAAACTCTCTTGTATTTGAGATCTTTTCAGTTAACATAGAAATAAGTTTCCACTTAAAAAAAAGAGAAAGGAAATTTTCATAGACGTGTCTTCCATAGTATGTCATTTAACCTTTGCAACATTTTATAGAAGACTGGATAGGAATGACTGTTTACCTTTCATTCCCTTTAATATAATGATTAAACCAACTACTTTTAAGGTTGAAACTAATTTCTTTATATTGTTTTCCTATACCCCTCTTTATTGTTTTCTTGGGATTAACAAATTTGTTTCACTCTGTATCACACAATATTCATTTCTTTCCTGTCCTCGTTACATTCAAGGTCCACTGTTGATGACCTTGGAACATCAATTGACAGATTAATCCCACTGCAAATTCCAATCTAAGTCCTTAGGTGGAGGTAAAACTACCAGGGCCAAGAAGAAGAAACAGGCCTCTGAACCCATAATTCATTTATTTGAATATTTTCAGTTTTGTTGTTCATGTGCTACCAATATTATTTATGCCAGATTTGCAACCAGTTATACACATATACTTGTTTTTATTTTTTAATCAAATCTTTGCCATATGCATTTAGCATAACTCAAGCTGTGCCATAATTTGACAATGGCTTGCATCAACAACTGCTGGTCTACGTGATTTCAGATGCCTTGATACCATTTTTTATTAAATTACTTAGTGATTAAATTATTCCAAATTCCAGGAGTATGGCTTGCCCAAACTTTACCAAATGATGATAGGACTGCATGTCATTGAGTTTTATTTATGTGTTTCTATTATCTGGGATCTTCTTTGATGTTATGTCCAGGGAGCATATAAGCCTAGTGAATGGATTATTTAAGTAACATATGGACATGTGTTAAAATCACCTCAGAAATTAATATATCTTTTGGGAGAGATACTTTGAAGCTATGCAAATATGTTTCTCCTAAAATACTTTCAAAAATTTTATCATTTATCATTGGTTTTGCCTAGCAACTACTGTGTTATTTTAACGATGGTTTTCCTTTTTTAAAAAATATTTTATTTATTTTAGAGAGGGAGAGAGAGAGAGAGAGAGACAGCATGAGTGGAAGAGAAGGGCAGAGGGAGAGGAAGAAGTGACTCCCTACTGAGCAGGCAGCCCAGTGCGGGCTGGATCGCTGGACCCCAAGATCATGCATGACATGAGCCTAAGACAGACACTTAACCCACCGAGCCCCCCAGGCGTCACCTAATGATGATTTTCTATTTCCCCACATTCCTTCTATGTTTCTTATTTGGAATTGTTCTGAAGAAATGTTTGTTTTTTACCCTTTTATTTAAATCAGATGGATTCATGGTTATTGTATTGCTTTTCTACTAATACCTTAAAAATATTGCACAAATTTAGCAGCTAAAACAACATTTACTTGTTATTGTTTCCATGCATTAGAAGTCTGGTCATAGTGCAGCTCTGCTGGTTCCTCTGCTGTCAGACTCACACAACAAAAAAACCACTTGTGTACAGGGCTGGATTCCTTTCTAGGGTCACTTCCAAGTCCATTATGGTTGTTGGCAGGATTCAGTTGCCTGTGATATTAGAGATCAAATTTACGTACTTACTGGATGTCAGTTGAGCATCATTTTCAGCTTCTAGGGATCCCTTGCATTCCTTGACTCATAGTCTATTTCTAAGCCAGCAATGATGGCATAACCCTTCTCATGCTTTGAATATCTCCTTTGCCACCTCCTCTGGTGCATCTTTCTGACTGAGCCCAGCTGGAGAGAACTCTCTCTGCTTTTAAGGGCTTATGTGACTAGGTTAGGCTCATCTGGAAAATTGAGGATAATCTCCTTATTTCAAGTTTCATAACTTTAATAGCATTTGCAAAGTTATTTTTGCAGTGTAACATTATTTATTCCAAGCAACCAAGATCAAGAGAGTCCAAATATATAATATATAAAATATATTATTTGCTTTGGTTTATAAGCAAATAATTTGGTATTGTGTTTTCTTGCTCACATTCTTCTAGTTTTGATCACTGGGGGCTCTTTCAGATTGGTTCCTATATTCATGCTCCTCCTCCTTCTTTTTCTTACTTTGTGGCACACTACTGAATGTCCCAAGCTTACCTAGTATTTTCCTTGCCCCGGCCCTATGTTAAGAAATTTCTATAAGGCCCACGGATTTCTTTTATTCTGAATTCCTTAACACATCCTCAACAAACAAAAACAAAATGAGACAACAACAGCAACAACTAAAAAAACCCAGACCAACCATGAGACAAGAGAAAAGATCCATTATCTACCAGGAACACATAAGTAGGAGACAGAGAATACCAAAATTTCACAGTATTATAATCAAGTAAGCAAACACCAATTCTTGAGTTGGCTCTTGAGTCCACATGTGATTGATGAGTCAGAAAGAGACTGTGATTCAGATTTAGGTGCTAATGTTATTCCATTGCTACTACATTATAATCTAGGTAATTCTCGAACATTATGGCTTTGAATATTGTTTATCTCCTATGCTCCTGGTTTTCTCCTAGAACCTATGTTGGAGATCATGAAGTACCATGTTTCCTAGTTTCTCTTTTATATTCCATTTTTAAGTTTTCAATAATGTGTTTCAAGTCATTGGTTCATTGATACCTACATTTTCAGCAGTAGTTTTGTCTGCTGTATAAGACATCCATTGATTTTTTTAAAATATTTATTGTCAGAATTTCAATTTTGTAATTTATCAAATATCAGTAAGGGCAAAGAGAGAAATAGTAGGTTATGTGCTGAAAAACATAACTTAATTTTATCCTTTATCACAATATACATGTAATCACATATGTACAAATTCTGATATTGCTTTAAATCTAGGTCCCCTAAAACAAAAGTAGGCTTTTAGGTTTTTTCCTAACTTAGTATATTCTGTGGGAAAACCCCACATCAATAATTTGACAACCTTAATTTTAATTATAGACTAATTTGACTACAAATTTAGATCTTACCAAATCCTGAGTCCTACTTAACTGAATGTTTGGTAATTCTCATTTTACACACAAGAATGCTGAGACACTGGAGAGGTTAAGGAATAAGCAAAGAGGTAAAATTAGCATGCAAGTCCCCTGGTAATCTGATCATGGAATCTATGCTCCTAACTACTGTCTATTACTATCTCCATTGCAGTGACTAAATACTGAGTTTCCGCTAAATTTATTATCATGTAGAAAGGCAGGTCCAAAGGAGAACAGAAGAAAATAAAGCATTTTATATCTGCCTTCACAGAATTGCATCCTATTTAGAATATTGCTGGCAAAGTCTAATTAACTTATCGGATCAAACACTATTATAGATTAATATAATATAAAATCCATACAACACCATGTGGATAATACAAAGATGAAGTCAATGTTCATTACTATCAAGAAGTTTACACTGAGCAAATTATGGATTGTACCTAAAAAATAAAAATATGATGCAGAATAGAATAATGGTTAAAGAGAGAGATACAGTGTACTTCTATACATCCATTTAATATGCCTTTAGACCTTTTCTTCCTGAAACATTCTCTGGTATTTGTGGGTATGTAAAACTCAATTTGTATTCTACCATCTTTCAACTTCTCAGACTACTTATCAAAGTTATGTTAATTGTGGGGAGGTCTGAATAATATCTGTTTTCCCAACTACACATAAGCTCCGTGACAGCAGGAGCCACATTTACTGTAATACTAATTTTGATATCTTTTCTCATGACATTTAGTGCCAATAATATGATTATTTCAAAAATAAAATTAAAAACTCTTTTCCTTAAAACATAATTTAGTCAATATCACATGAGAAAAATAAATACATTGTAAATTTTAAATCATGCTTTCCCCCACTTTTCCATGTGAGTTTTGTTTTATATAATTTGTCCCACTTCTTATATTCATTAAATAAAGGATAAAAATTTTTTATTAACCCAGAATATTAATTTTGAAATGATTCCCTAATTTAGAGTGGTCATACTATGTCTTCCTTAACCAAAAACTTATTTTTTAGTATTAAAGAATATATCCCACTTTTATTAACATAAATGAAATGAAAGAATATTGGAATGCATGAAGTTCTTCTTATATTTAGGATTATTTTCTTGGGCTAGATTCCCAGCATTGTAATTGCAAGAGCTGAGAGGGAACATTGGCATATTGAAATAGGACGATTTTCAGATTATGTAAAATGTTTCCTGAAGGTACCTCACATGTAATATTAATAAGGCAGATAAGGTTCATAATTATAGTATTTTGCCATAGGAAACATGGAAATGCTGTATGAGAGAAATTACATTATTTAAATTATATTTTTATTGCTACACTGTTTTTTTTTGTATAAGAAGGTAGCATACATGAATTTTTGACTGATTCTAGTATCTGTGAAAGCAGTTCATTCAAAGGGAAACCATTAGTGCTTATATGGAGGACTATGTATGCAATAATGACTGAATAGTTACTCAGGTTTCTGTCTCTTGTATTGTTTTTTTTCTCAAAGCAAATCAAAGTTTAGATTGGAAGAAATTTGCTGAATTTGGGTCCAAAAGTTGTATAATTAAAATTCATAGTTTGTTTTCTCTATTTCTGTTATATGATGCTCTTCCTAAACAAGCGGTAGAAAGAAGAAACATTCTAGGTATAAAAAGCAGAAATGTCATTAATGAAGGAATTATAAGTCTTACAAACCAACAGATGGCCTGTAGGAGTGAGAATCAAGATCCATCATTGGAATTAATGAATTCAGGAACAAATAGTCACAAAACTATGGAATCAATAAAAAGATTAGTGCCTGCCAGGGGTGGGAGTAAGAGAGATAAATAAGCAAAGCACAGAAGATTTTTTGAACAGTGAAAATACTCTGTATCCTAAAATAATGGCTATGATGATAGATATGTTATACTTTTGTCCAAACCAAGAGTATACAACACCAAAAATGAACCCGAAGGTAAACTATAGACTTTGGGTGATTGTGATGTGTCAGTATAGATTCATCCTTCCTCAAAACATACGATTCTGGTGAGTGATGTTAATAATAAGGGAGGCTATGTATATGTACAGGGAAGGAGTATAAGAAATTTTCGTGCCTTTCTCCGAATTGTGTTAGCTTACAACTGCTCCAAATAAATAGTCTGAACATTTTTAAACATGGAAAAGAACATGGAATTAATTTTTTTAAGTGAAAAAAAAAAAAAAGAAAACAACCCAAAACTCAAATGGTCATTGCTACAGGGATCACAGCCTCTGCCACTCCTTGGAAATGGATTAGGAGCTGGACAATAAAATGCCGGCTTGCTTGTCAAAAGAAACAGTCAGCAGAAGATGGCTCCATTTCCTCTTAAATATTTCTTCTGGATATCAAACAAATGTATCTTACTTTAGAATGGAACTCCTATCCAGGTGCAACCACAAGGAAGTAGAAAATAAAGTAATTCTGACTTTTTCAGTCTCTGCAGCTCAGGAAAGCACCTGAGGAGAGGATGAGAATAAATACTGAGAATTAATAAGCCATAACTCACACTGGTTTGCAACTGGAGATCTATACAGTATACTACATACCCATAAAATTCCAATAATAAAAGAAACAACAACTATTCCCACCTACTGTATCACACTCCTGGCACGTGCACACATGAATACATACACACCAATGCATTAGACATTTCCTCAAGAGGTATCTGAATATCCTTTCAGTTACCTTGTCCCTCTGTACATGATTAATATTATTGTAATTCAAAGATCATCAAACAACCTCTAGCACCAACCTCTTTATATGGTGTGTGCATGAGGAGGGGGAGGAGTGTAGATAACTATTGTCCTCATTTATGCAACTGGCCACAGTTACATTTTGAACTTATTTTTCCATCATACTTTCTATGCTCCATTTGTTTTCCAAATGCCCAGAACTGTTTATTTGGGGATAGGAGAAACTAGAATTTCTATTCTTGAAGAGTCTAGCTGTCTTGATATTTTGCCTATATTATGGTTTGTGATCAGTCCCTTCCTTTAATTATTGGGCATAGCAGTTACTAGGAAATGCCTTCGAATTGCAGTTGCCTGGCCTTGTTGTCCAGGTATACGGTAGAGAGAATTTGAAGGAAAATGCATTTCCAAATTTTGAAGTAATGTGTATGTCATTTTAAATTTGACATGTGGAGCTTTTCATAATTAAAACAGTTTCAAAATATGTAGTTTTGAGATGCTGTAATTATTGACATTTAAAAACAAAACTTCTGCTTTTGCTTAGGATATAGCCATAAGACGACTCTCTTGCATCCTAACAACAGGAACATAACATCTGAGAGCTTAGTGGGCAAAGAGTCTAATTAACTACAATCCAAAAAGTGACAAGTTTATTTTGAAGAAGGAGGGACCCACAGCAGCTTTCATTCTTGGCAGAACAGCAGGAAGCAGAAGGAAATGCCAGAGATACAAGTAAGAATGCAGATGAAATTGATCAAATTTGTAAAACCCGAGGGTGGTCTGGCACCATAGTTTAGAATCCTTGGGAGGCCCAGACACAACAGGCATCTCCATGCAATTTCCACTTTTTAACACAGACTCCACAGAAAGTTTGTACGATGACTGGCAGCATAGCAGGAGGTGGAAAGAGACCTCCTCTGAGGAAAGAGTGCTGAAGTTTGAGGGTGGAACAGAAGAACCCAGAGACAGTCTCCAGGCACTTCCAGCTTCACACTGAGTAGGAGGCAACAGCTGTCTCCCATTTGGGAGGGGATGTGGAGCAAAGCTGAGAGTCCTCCATGGGTGAATGCTAAAGAATCTTGCAAAAATCTGGTATTAGGCAAGTGAGAGATACCCATGATGATTCTAAGCCATCTGCTGATGAAAAATGGTTAAGGAAATTGAAAAAAAAATTACCAACTAACGACTAAGTACAGAGTCTCTGCTAAGGTCTAAAGGTAGAGAAGAAGAGCAAAGGAAGAAAGCACATAAGCATTCTGGGTCTTACAGTGAGTACCAAGCAGTGGCACTATTCACTGGGGTGGGTGTGGATGGCCTGAAAAGGACCCTTGAGTTGCAGGTACTGGAGCCTGCTGACACCTGAGAGCTGGGAAGAATATTGGCAATTTAAATCACTCGAGGGAAGCTTCTGCTTCCAAACTGCAAAAAAGCCTGGACCCAGCTCAGCTCCAGACCAAATTGACTTTATCACACATGATGATGGCCTGACAGAAAGATAGTCATGACCTTTTCTGGGAATCATATTATCATATAAAAAATGTGTTAGTATTGGGCCACCGGGTGGCTCAGGTGGTTAAGCGTCTGACTCTTGGTTTCAGCACAGGTCATGATTTTATAGGTCCTGATGTCAAGCCCCATGTGGAGCTTCACATTCAGTGGTGAGTCCACTTGAAGATTCTCTCTCTCTGCCCCTCCTTGTGCTTGCAAGAGCTCTCTCTCTAAAATAAATGAATAAATCTTAATAATATATTAGTACTATTTACTTCAGTCTCCATTGTTCCTTTACTACAAAACCTTACATTCAAACCAAATATTAGAAAATTTATTTTAAAAATAATGAAAATGTAACACAGAGGAGAGAGTCAGTGGAACCCAATTCAGAGATGGAACAGAGTTTGAAATTATCAGGAAGAGATATTTTAAAACATAGTATATTTAGTGATACGTTGTGAAGAGGGAACAACAAATATGCACAGATAAATAAGTCTCTAAGTAAGAAAGGACAAAATAAGCCAATAAAAATGCTCATGTTGAAAACATGTTATCAGAGATGAGTCATATCTTGATAGGCTTATTAGTGAACTGAACAAAGTAAAAAGAATCAATATAAATAGGACACCTGGGTGGCTCAGTGGTTGAGTGTCTGCCTTTGGATCAGGTCATGATCCCAGGGTCCTGGAATCGAGTCCTGCATCAGGCTCCCTATCAGGCTCCCCATAGGGAGCTTGCTTCTCTCTCTTCCTATGTCTCTGCCTCTATTTCTGTGTCTCTCATGAATAAATAAAAATAAATCTTAAAAAGAAAAAAGAATCAGTATAAACAATAAGTATGGTGTCAGTTCTTAACAAAAGTAATGGAGATCAGAAGGCAATGGGAAACATGTTTAAAGTACTAGAAGAGAAAGTAAGAACTATCAGTCTAGAATTCTAAAACCATTGACAATATCCTTCAAAAAAAACCTAAATAAAAATACTACAGATAGACAAATATTGAAAGAATTCATTTCCAGCTACAAGAAATACAATACTTCTTTCACCAAAGGTAAATGTTTCTAGATAATGTTGTCAAATTAAATAAAGATTTTCAGAAAAAAAAAATCCCTCTCTCTCTCTCTCTCTCACACACACACACAGAGTTCTTATAATTACTCCAAATATATTAAATATATATAATTAAATTGCTTTAATGCCTATGTTGATTGCTCGATATGAAAATAAATAGCTATGTGTTTATTCATGAGTTATCATCTCTACGTGTGTCCCAGCTCTGTTCATTGAGAAGGTTTAAAAGCAGCAAAACCTTACTAAAAATCAGTCTGCTTTATGCTCAAGTCTTTGTTTTAATTCACATTCTCCAATGACAGGAAATAGGGCTGAAGAAATAGCAAATTCTAGAGCTGGAACATAAGAAATAGAAGATAAATCTGGAACATCTTATATTGGTAGAACATAGAGAATTTTGTAAAAGAGAAAAACGGAGTACAACAAAAAAGCAAGGGAAGTCAGTGTAGAAAACACCCAATGGTGAAAGTCAGAGTAATTTGAACAAAATAAAGAATTATAATATTGGATTATAGCCCTAAGAATGACATATTTGCACATTCATAATTGTTTAAAATACTGCCTCTACATGCAGAAGAATATATGACAGTGTTCTAATTTTTTCTTTAACCATTAAGCATAATTGAAAAAATTTAAGAGGAGAAAGGATATAAATTGCATATTTATCATATTTTTAATCTTTTGACTCATTAGTTATATATATATATATAGATATACTATTTAGTTTCTACCTACTTGTGAATTTCCCAAACTCTTCTATTATTTTCTTAAAAAAATTCAAACTTTATTGAGATATAATTGACATAAGACATTGTGTAAGTTTAAGATATGCAGCATGTTAGTTTGATACATTTATTACAAAATTATTACCATCATAGTGATAGCGTATACCTCAATTTTGTCACAAAATTCCAGTTTCGCTTTATGGTGAGAACATTTACAATCTCCAATCTTACAAACTTTCAAGTATATAAAACAGCATTTTTAGCTTAATCATCATGCTATGATATTAGATCCCCAGAACTTGTTAATCTTTTAACTGGAAGTTTGAACCCTTTGACCAGTGTCTCCCTACTTCTCCCAATTCCAGCTTCTGGTAACCATCATTCTACTGTTTCTCTGAGTTTTCTGTTTTGAATCCACACATAAGTGATATTATATAGTATTTATCTTTCTCTGACTTATTTATTGTAATATAATGCCCTTAAAGTTCATCTAAATTGTCACAAATGGCAGGATTTTCTTCTTTTTCATAGCTGAATAACATTCCATAATGCATATATTTTTTATCCATTCATCCATTGATGGACTCTTACATTGTTTCCATATCTTGACTAATGTGAATAACACCACAATGAACATGTGAATGAAGATATCTCGTCAAGATCATGATATCAATTCCTTTGGTATATACCTGGAAGTGGGATTACTGAACATATGATAGATCTGTTTTTAATTTGGGAGGAATCTGCATGTTGTTTCTCATGGTGGCTACCAATTTATATTCTCGTCAGTAGTGTACAAGGGTTTCCTTTCCTTCACATCCTCACCAATACTTGTTGGCTCTTGTCTTCTTGATGACAGCCATCCTAATGTGTGAGGTGATCTCTCTCCATGGTTTTGATTTGCATTTCCCAGATAAATAGTGATGTTGAGCATCTTTCTATGTACCTGTTTTCTATTTCTATATATTTGGAAAACTGTCTAATTTTTGTTTAACTGTGTTGCTAAGACTCCCTACAGAGATTCTAGGGGTTTCTCAGAGCTGATTTTATTCATGGATAGCTGGTTCAATCATTGATATATATAGAGAAATGAAAACTAAGTTCTCGTTGCCATTTTTTCCACCATTCCTCCATTTTTTACTTTTAATTTCATTCTATTGTCTGGAGAATACATTTATTTGATGTCATTTCTTTTAAATATATTGAGACTTATCTTGTGGTCTTGCACATGATCTGTGTTGGAGTGTACTCTATATATGCATCAAGTTGGTTTATAGTGTTTTCAAGTTTTCTGTACCCTGTTGAGATGCTTGTAGGACTATTTATTGTGGAATATAGTGCATTTAAGTCTCCAAATCTTATTGTTAAATTGTCTACTTCTCCTTTCAATTCTATCAGTTTTGCTTCATTAGTTTTAGTGCACTATTATTAAGTGAGTGTATGTTTATAGTTGTTGTTCATCCTGATTGATT
This sequence comes from Vulpes vulpes, assembly GCF_048418805.1. Taxonomy (NCBI): domain Eukaryota; kingdom Metazoa; phylum Chordata; class Mammalia; order Carnivora; family Canidae; genus Vulpes; species Vulpes vulpes. Next base: position 95,433,842 of record NC_132784.1, on the reverse strand, counting down.
GACACTTTTATTATCATAAAATATGTCTATTCAATTAATCTTTTATAACTATCTTGTTAAAATTAGTAGAGCCATTTAAGTTCTTATGGTTTCTCTGTGCATGGTTCAATACTCTTACTTCAATATATTTGTAACTTTGAATCTAAAGTGTGTCTCTAGGGATCCCTGGGTGGCTCAGTGGTTTAGCGCCTGCCTTCGGCCCAGAGCATGATCCTGGAGTCCCAGGATTGAGTCCCACATCAGGCTCCCTGCAAGGAGCATGCCTCTCCCTCTGCCTGTGTTTCTGCCTCTCTCTCTCTCTCTGTCTCTCATGAATATATAAATAAAAATATTTATTAAAAAAATAAAGTGTGTCTCTGGTAGACAGTTTGTAGCTGTCTTCTTGACAATGCTACTTGAAATAGTTTCTGCAACATAGAGCTGGAGGTGTGATGAGAGATGCAGGTGGCCTGGCCCTGGTAAAGCAAAGATGTAACCTTCGACTGGGAGCTAGTGGGATGTGGGAAGTTCTGTGTTCTCAGCTGCATCCTCCTGAAGTACAGCTCTGTCATGCTAAGCTGGGGGGTGGGAGCCTAAGGAAAGAGTATGTGTGGCTCTCACTGTTGTTGCTGAGATTTAGTCAATTTTTGTAAATATGTTTCTCTATTTGCTGTATGCTCTTAGGGCAATTTCCAGAAACTTCAATTTTATATATGTGTATTTTTTTTATCCATTAAATGTTTGTTTCACTGGGAAGAGGGTCCATTGAGTACCTTACACTGCCATTGTGAAAATAGGATTTATTTCATGGTAATGTTGATCTGCTGCAATCTGCCCCATCCCCAAAAGCAGAGCCATTGCTTTTCTTTTCAGATTCTTACCTATTGCACTTTGCTTTCTTTATTATACTTTTGACTAGCAAAGATGAAAAAATGACAAAAGCTTTAGGAGAAAGTAAGACACCTTATCAGGCTCACCTTTCAGAGGCTCCATTTCCTCTGGCATCTTGACCCCTGAAGTCCAGGGCACCTTCATATTCCTGATCTCCAATGTTTGGCCAGCTACTTGAGACTGCTAGAGTTCTGATCTTCTTTTTCTTGACCTCAAAACTGAATACCAATTAAGAACCAGCAAGTGTCTTAAGGAAAAAGCAGCAGAGAATATCAGGCTCACCTCACTGCATTTCCTTTGTGCTGCATTGACCCTTAAATGTCAGCTGTCTTGGATGCTTTCTAAGGCTTTCAAATGTCAGCATGTTTGTATTTCACCTAGCTTTTACAGTTGTTCTCATTGTGGTGTTTGTATGCTACTCAGTCATAGCCAGAGTACACTTAGATGTCTAAAAATTCTTAAGTTAAAAAGTGTACCTTGAAGCATGCCTAGGGAGAAGTATAAATAGTTTGTGTCAATTCAACTTTGTTAATATACCTACTATCCTTGGAGCAGAGATTTTTTTCTTTGAATATGTCATTTTATAATTAAATTTATGCTTGATGTTTTGTGGGAAACTGTTTCAATAGTCACTTTATGTTCCTGGTAATATTTTCAGATGTGTGGCTATTAGCGTTAATGATTATCTTAAGTGTTCGGAGAATATTGGAATTTGGGAAAGGGATGTATATAGCATGAAACAGATATTGTGTCCTTCAGTTTTACTTTAGATTTGAAAAAAAATGTGACTCGTGTGGATATGATCATAGCTCTTCATATTGTCCTCAATTCAGTTAAACTATGTGCATGGCTGTCAATCAATTGAATTGCCACTTAAGTCTTCAATGAGATTGGGCTATTTTAGGATTATCATAGAAAGCTAATGTATAAAAAGTCAGGAAAAACAGAGCAGAGAAGCATAATTTGATAGCAAGGAGCAAACATTCACTTTTAGAAAAATGACTAGACTCTTCTTTTTTTGAAAAGCAAGCAGTAACAGCTTTGTAGTGACTCGGAGGTAGATAGAACTGGATTATGTTTTGTGACTAAGGTACATGCACAGAGGTTGTCTACTACATGTTAACAAGGCAAATGAAGCAATATGAATTAGAAAGTCCTTTGTATAAATTTTTAAAAATTCAGAACAATGAGAGATAGATAGTAATGATTCATTGGTTGGGCAGAGTTCTTTGCGTTGGATCATACTTTAAATGAAGGATTTTTCTAAGTAGTATAAAAAATAATGGTGCATCCTAACAATTGATAACTCCCTCAAAAATGTGAATTGTAGTACTTCCTTCTGTGAGCTTGGTAAACAATATGTTGTACATACCACATCCCAATTATTTTTGTGCATGTTTAAATTATAAGGTTTCTTGTTTATGTAGTCAATGATTTTATACTTATTGTTATGAAATAATTTATATCATTATCATATGATTTTTTAAAAAGATTTTATTTATCTGCTTTTTAAAAAATATTTTATTTATCTGAGATAGAGAGAGTGAGAGCACAAGTAAGGGGGGAACAGAGGGAGAAGTAGACTCCTACTGAGCAGGAAGACAGAGGTGAGGCTCTATCCCAAGGTCCTAAGATCATGACCTGAGCCAAAGGCAGACACTTAACCAACCGAACCACCCAGGAGCCCCCTATTATTTGAAAGTTTGGTTAAATTTTTAAGTGGTAAAATTTTACATAGGAAATTTTACATAAAATTTACATTCTCTATTTTATAAATGTTTAATACTTTGAGATCTAATAGGGTTTAGATTTATTCAATAATATATCATCTTTGAGGTTTTCAGAAAAAAAAAAGATTATTTATTGACAACAAAACTGATTACTTTTGGCTATGTTCACAGCAGAGACATATCACTAGAATTTTCTTTAAATTTCAGTTGATAAAATGTTGAAAAGGAAACTATTAATCAACCCGGGTCTGCTAGTTGGAGAGTCAACATATTAGAAAACAATTTTCCCATTGCTTTTCAATAAAATATTTCTCTATATTTCTTCATACTTTATTTGAAGAACCTCAGCAAATGTGATGGAATTTTTCTTGGGTTATGGTTTAAACAGCATGACTCTGACATGTAGGTATGAATCTGCTCTGGGGATAAAGAAGGGAAGGTTCTAGCTTTAGGTTATCTACTCATCAGCGAGGCAGTTGTAGGAAAAAACAACCTCTTTAGGATTTGTATGCTCATCTAAAAACTAAGTAAGCTGATAAATGAGTTCTCAATAACTCTATTATATTTACTGTTCTTGTATTGTGATCATAATACAATGATAAATAAACTTATTATACATGTCAAAAATACATTGATTTTTTTCTAGTATTTTTTGGGGGGAAAGGTACCCCCAAATGGACAAGTGATTGTTTTTAGCAATCTGTTTATAGAGCTATGCATAACTATGTGAATATGAGAATGACAATTAATTTTCAGAAGAAAGATATGTTCATTGTAAAATTATGATTTTCTATTTTAGAAAATAGAAGAATATATAAAAACTCAAAGGGTAATTTTGCCAACATTACACTATACAGAGGCCCTTGTTCTATTTCTCAGCATAAATTTAGATTCAGCGTTTGGTTAAAATCTGCAAAAAAAAAAAAGAATCCATTTTAATATATTTCATTCTCTTTGACTACCTTAAATGAAACTTTTGTTAAATAGCAAACTGGTAAAAACAGTCTGTGTCCTAAAATGTATATTCATCTCATTATTAGTCAGCATCTGCTCTTGATATAGAATTAAAAAAGCACATTGATCCTGACATGATTTCAGATCATTAGAAGCCACACAGTGGACTAAAATGGACTGTTCTGGGGATCCCTGGGTGGCGCAGCGGTTTAGCGCCTGCCTTTGGCCCAGGGCGTGATCCTGGAGACCCAGGATCGAATCCCACGTCAGGCTCCCTGCATGGAGCCTGCTTCTCCCTCTGCCTATGTCTCTGCCTCTCTCTCTCTCTCTGTGATGACTATCATAAATAAATAAAATTAAAAAAATAAATAAATAAATAAAATGGACTGTTCTGGAAAAAGACCAGCTTTCTGCAATCCCTAACATAAAGTTTATCTATCACAATAAATAAATAATCTGAAGAATTATTTAACTACAAATAGCCAAATGCCTTGCATATTGTATTCTTATTTCACATTTGTAGATATAGCGAAGCCTACAACCCCCACTGCCTCCATTTTCATCTGTGTCTAATATACTTTGAATCCAGAAGACCTGATTTGAATAATTTGTCTCTCTTCCAAACTAAAGCAAATCACTGCTTGATAAAACAAGAACATAACTCCTTAATCAATATTGCATACATTTGAACATGGCACAATGATTTTGAAATGTCTGATTATGTTGCCCTGCCGTGATGCAGTTGATTGAAATAAAATATATGCTTTTCTGAATACTTTGGAAATTAGAAATTTGCTACCTTTTTTTAAATAGCGTGATAGGTTTAACTTAATGAAATTTATTTGAGTAAATGGCAAATTGAATTCATTCATTACTACTATCAAGTGTTTTATTCATTTTAATCAAAGCATGTTTCTTAATGGTTTTAATTTCATAGTCCCTGTGATAATATAAAAACCAATAAAGAATAAATGATTAAATGAATGTATCGTTTAAATAAAACCTGAAATAATATATGGAAATAATCTGTAAACAGCACTTCATTGCATTTACTAAAAATAAATCTCTGATTAATGCCTCAAATTGGGAAAAATAACCAATGATGGATAAAAAAGCTCCAAAAATCACCCGCCTTTTGCAGTGATACCTTCAAATACAGAACCGAGCTCTTGATTCCTCTTAATATATTTCTGAATATAAAGCTTGGTTTGGGCTAATACATCAAATTCCAGTGAGGCACTGCTGGGTAAAGTAAACTGTATAGAAGCTTTCTTCATTATTTTTATTGTGAGAAATAGAAATGATATTGATAAATGAAATTTGCATGGTACATACTAATGATTACAAGGACAATGACTTTGAGGCTTGGGCACTCTCAATATCTGGCTTCCATCTGTAAGTCCAGAGTGGCTGCTTTACTTCCTGTCATTCCTCAGCCAAGAGTAAAGATATCAGGGACCAGAGGAGTAAGAAGAAGCCAATTATTTTAAGGACGAAGCCTATATTAAGCACTAACTGTTGCTAGTTATATTATTCGGTGGCCAGAAGTTAGCTTCATAAGCATTTCTAGTCACCAAGAAAGACAAAAATGGGAAGATTAATGATTAACCAAAGGAAATTTGCCAGATGCTAGATTTATTTTATTGTGGAAGATGAAAAGAGATACAGGGTGAGGAGTGTGTGTCTGCATCAAGAACCAAAGGGCTACCTTAGCATTTCCTGTGCATTATTTAATTGTGAGGAAAATACTAAGATAGGCTTTACAATTAAAAAAATGCACAGAAAATTCTGTCCCTAATTTCAGTGGAGTAGTTTGAAAGAATAACTATGCAATAAATAAATACATTATTTCCCAAAATAATTTTGATATTTCAAATATCCAAATATTGGAGCTACAGTTATTTTTAATACATTTATTTTTAACTTTTAAACTAGAGTTGAGAGTGACTTAGACACCATTACAACACTACAGCATCTGATTTTGGTGCACATCTGCCTTTACATTCATATGTTTTAAAATGTCAGAGCTCTTTCATCTGAGTTTAAAGAACTCCTTTTTGCATCTCTTGTAAGGCAAATCTAGTGGCGAACTACCTCAGCATTGTTTTACTTGCAATGTCTTTATCACACTTTCATTTCTAAAGGACAACTTTGCCAGCGATATTATTGTTGGTTGGCAGTTTGTGGTGTTTTTTTTTTTTTTCTCCTAGCATTTTGAATACACTATCCTCCTTTTTTCACCCTGGAAGGTTTCTGCTGAATTTTCAGTTTAGCCCTTGTACTTTTTACAAGGTGTGTTTTGTGTGTGTGTGTGTGTGTGTCTTTTATGGTTTTTACTTTTTTTGTAATTTAAGTAATTCAACTTATTTTGTTCATGTATTATTTTCCTATTTTTTTACTTGTCTATCTTGTAGTTCACTAAATATTTTAAAGAGGATTATTCCTAAGCATTTACCAGTCAGTTCATAGATTTTTTTAAAATTATTTTACAGTTATTGGATCTTTTTTAGTTTCCTTTGATGGTGTCATGTTTATCTGATTTTTTGTGATCTTTGTATACTTGCTTTTATATCTGTGCCTTAAGGAAGCATTCTCCTCTTCCAGGCTTTACCACTTCACTTTGGCAGGGAACACCTTCCATAGTCCCCCCAGCTTGGGGATTCTGGGTTGGCCAGGTGGTAGCATCTGAAGGCAGGTGGTACCTACAAATGGTAGGCATTTCTAAAGGGCTGCTGTCCAGGCTGTGAGGGCTATGACTGGGGGGTCTCATGCTCTCCTCCCTAGTCATGTTGGACTTCTGGCTGGGCACTGAGCTTCATAACCATGCCTGGCTGAGCAGGCCCTCTGACTGTGCTGTGTGATTTGGCGGACTGCAGGCTGGGCTCCATTCTTGGGCAAGGCTGCGGCTGGGGTTCCTGCTTTGGTGGGGTTGTCTGTTATTCCAGCAGTCAAATGGAACTGCAGGCTGTGCTCAATGGTCAGGCAAGCTTGCTGTCCATCCTTGTCTGTAGAGGGCGACGATAGGCTCTGCTGTGCATTTGGATTAAGTGATAATAAAATCATTTACATTTAGTTCTTCATAAAAATAATATTCTTATAAGTTAAAATTTTCAAAAAATGTCAAGTGATCATGATTACATTATTATACAGGAATATTCCAAGTAGAAAACTTGAGATGGAGATGCTCAGGGACACTATTCCAGATTCTAATTAAAATTTTTGAAAATAAGTTTTTAAGTGTATACAAATTCAATATTCAATAATGTGTAATATTATCTAACTATATAGGTTACATTTTAAATGTTTAGTCAAGTTTATATCACCATATAACTCCCTTACAGTTTGTTCTTTGTGATGTGTAAATATTAACATTATCTGTGTTTTTCACATCTGTGACTTTTGGAAAAACTGCTGTTGGCACATCATTACCAATAGCTGTCCCTGCTGTATAATCTCCCCTTCAAGTATCCAACTATCTGACTATGACCTCTATCTTTCCTCTTTACTGCTTATAGTACCACAAATACAAAAATTCTATAACTCCACAGGGACCAAAAATCTATCCCATATAACAGTTTATTAGACACATTCATTTCAGGTACCCTCATCTCCTTCCTACCTAACTTAGGTTGCATGTTCAATATAACTCCCTTGAATATACAATTAATAGTGTTGATCCTTACCTCACATTTTATATATTTTTAAAAATTCAAATAGCATAAATCTAAAGACTTTATTTATTTAGGAGACAGCACAAGCAGACAGAATGGCAGGCAGAGGGAGAAGCAGGTTGCCTGCTGAGCAAAGAAACCAACATGGGGCTCCATCCCTGGACTCCAGGATCATGACCAGAGCCAAAGGCAAGCGCTTAACTGACTGAACCACCCAGGTGCCCCAGATAGGTCATAAATCTAAATGCATGTCTTAAAATATTAAAACAATTATAATGAAATATTAGAGAAAATCTTAGTGACTTTAATTTTGACAAATATTTCTTAACACATCATACAAAGCATCTAGTATAAAATTTAAAATGTCAATAATTTGCACATAATCAATTATAAAATATGTTTGCTCTTCATAGACTCTGACAAGAAAAAGAAAAAGGAAGTCCCCGATGAGAATTACTTATAAAACGTATACCAGAAAAAGACTTGCCACCTAAGATATCTAAAGAACTCTTAGGACTTAACAATGAGATAGAACAACCCAGTATAAAAACAGATGAAAGATTTGAACAGATATTTCATCAAAGAAGATATATGAATGACAAATAAAAAAATGGAAAATGCTCTGTATTATTAGAGAAATGAAAATTACAATCTCAATCTGATAGCACAAAACACCCACTAAATGGCTAAAATTAAGAAGACTGCTCATATATTTTGAGTATTTTATTTATATTTAATGTGATCATTAGAATATCACTAAAGAGGTACAAGTTTTTAGGGATGAATACAATGCTTTTCTTTATTTTAATAATTTTTCAAATATTTATTTATTAATTTGAGAGAGAGAGCTCATGCACGTGGGAGCAGGGGGAGGAGGGGTGGCAGGGGGAGAGAGGGCGAGTCCCAAGCAGATTCCACACTGAGTTCAGAGCCCATCAAGGGCTCAATCTCATGACCCTGAGATCGGGACTTGAGTTGAAACCAAGAGTTAGTCAATTAACAGATTGAATCACCCAGGTGCCCCTGCTTTTCTTTGTTTTTATTTTTATTATTTATTTATTTATTTATTTATTTATTTATTTATTTATTTATATTTTCTTTGTTTTTATATCAGAAGAGAAGGAAATAAGTTTAATATGGCAATGATTGGTAAGTGAAAGTTTTATATCCTAAGAATAAATGAGTTTACTTATTTTATTTTATTTAAAGATGTTTATGGAGAAAGACTTTACTCACAGAAAGAAACTTCAATAGTAATGAAATTTATGATTACTTAATACTGCTGTTTATCTGATATATGATTGTAAAAATGGCATGATCAATCAGTTCATTTATACCTTTAATTTATTTGTGGAAAAATTAAGAAGTTTTTACAATTAAAAATCTCACAGTCCAGGAAAGAACCAAAGTAACCTTATTTTCATTCCTATATCTAAATATATGCATTGGATTCATATAATTTCAAAGTTTCAAAATCAAAGCTTTTCAATATTACATTACCTCCTAGGATTAGTTTGGAAAATTAGTAGGCAAGAAAAAAATCATATGCAAGAAATACTGATACAAGCTGTTAAATAAAATCAAGTATCATATCAGCGGCAGCAAAGCAGCGTGTTTAGTTAGTAGATCTTAGTAGAAGCTATATAATACACAGTAGCCCAAACTGTATGCACTCCATTATTTCAGATTTTTGGCCAAAGAATTCTGATTCTCTAAAGAAAGAAAATGTGATTAAAATAAAAAATACCCTTAATAGAGTAGAATATTCATAATTTGATGGAAATGACTAAGATGTCAGCGATCCAAGGCATTATCACTATATGTTTAGGTTACAAGTGCTTCATATTTTTTTAAGATGAAGAAAGCCAATAATGTTCCTTTCTTTGTTTAGATGCTAGCATCAGAAATCCATTTATTATTGAGTTTTTGTCTCATGATCTTTAGGGATTAAACTTCAGGGATGCTGAGAACAATCACTGTAGAGATGTGTAACATCTCTTACTGCTTGACTGAGCACAAAAGCCTTAGGAATAACCCTAGGGGGGAATTCACTCTCTCACTGTGTACTTAAAAATCATTTATGCTCCCTGGATTCAGCACTCAAGCAGGCCATGCTAACAGAGCAATGCAATTAACCTTTCCTATAAATTAAATGTGCAAATGCTCTACGTAGTACTTGCTTAGAATAATTTTCCATCATTTGCAGAATGTGTTAGAAAAATAATTTTCTACCAATGGTTAGGCAGTTTGAAGGTTAATTACAGATTTACTTTTTATTTTTGAACAAGTTATCTATTTTCAGGAGAAAGAAAAGAGCAACGTGTGTATGCCTGTTACTATTTCTTTCCTTTATCACATTTCAAAAAGCACACATGTCCTCTCAAGAAAATGAGATTAAATATCTGTTTATATTATAGAATATGCTTATATCAATGACATTTTTATTAATATTGTTTTTCAAAGTAATTTATCTTTAATAATTCAATACATATTTACTGAACGCCTTCATTTTTTTATTATATTGTGGTAAGAACACAACATGAGATTTACCCTATTAAACAAAAGTTTAAACTTTTTAAAAGTTTAAAAAGAAAAGTTTTTCTCAGTATTGAAAAATATAAGCATAGTGTCATACAGCTGATCTGTCAAACTTATTCATCTCATATAAGTGAAACTTCATAACTTTGGTTAGTAACTCCCCACTTCCCCTTCCCCCAGCCCCTAACAACCACCATTCTACTCTTTGCTTCTATGAGTTTGACTATTTTAGGTAGCTCCATAGAAGTGGAATCATATGCTATTTGTCCTTCTGTGACTGACTTATTTTACTTAGAATGTCTTCAAGTTTCAATTCACGTTGTAGCATATTGCAGGATTTTCTTCTTTTTAAGGTTGAGTAAATAGTTCATTGCGTGTATATACTACAACACATTTTCTCTATCCATTCATCTGTCAATGGACATTTAAGTTCTTTCAGCATATTGGTGCTGCAATGAACACAAGAACGCTAATATGTCCTCAAGATCCTGGTTTTTTGTTCTTCTGGATAAATACCCAGAAGTGGAATTACTGGAGCAGTTGATAGTTTATTTTTCATTTTTAATGTTTTTGAGGACCCTTCATACTGTTTTCCATTACTGATGTACCATTTTGCATTCCTGCCAATCATGTACAAGGTTTCAAATTCTCCTGCAATTCTCACCAATACTTAGCGTTTATGTTTTTTTTTTAATAATAGCCATCCTAACAAATATGAGATGATTGTCTCATCATGGTTTTGATTTGCATTTCTCTGATAATAGTGACATTAAGCATTGTATATTACAAAGCACAAGTATGTGACTGGCCTAAAGATAGACATATAGACAGTTGGAATGATTACCTCTAAGGAGTAGAATTTAATGTGGTGATATGGCTCAAGGGAACTTCATTGTTGCTGCTGTTATACACTCTATAGTACTTTGACTTTCTTTCAACTGTTTAAGATTTAATATATCTAAATACTGTACTATTTTTTATATATTCTATACATTATCCCTTGCTTTTATTCTGTTGTTTGCTTTTCCTCTTCTCTCCTCTAACACATCCCCTACCTACATTCAGGGTGCCATGAAACAGTTTCAAAATTTTATATTTTATATTTTATATATGTATAAAATATACTGTACCACATACACATATGCAAAAGAAACATGACATACCCATAGAAGCAAACATTATTTTTGTTGGTTAGCTGTTATTCCACACTCTACCTCTAACCAATAAATACACTTTTTAAAATAATTGACATAATAGTCCATAAAAGCAAGATTCTACTAAAACATATTAATCAATACCCAGGTTCATTGTTCTAGATAGGTTAAAATAATGAAGCTAGATAATACTAAGCCTTCAGTGATATTACCACCTTTCAGTATCATATAATTGTTTAGCACATTTTACTTTTCTAAATGAACTGGAGGTAATAAAAATTAACATAAATGGAACAAGGGAGATTACATAGCTTATTTTAGTTGATAAAAGGGTTTTGTGAAGTAGATCTAAATCAAAATATCTTTTCAATATAAACTGTGAAAATAAATCCACTGAATTTCATAATCATTAATCCAAAGGAAAAGAGCACATGAAGGTAAAGAAAAATATTATGAATTTCATCATAACTACTTTTTGTATAAAATTTTTCTTATACATCAATAATTAAAGGAAAACTACTTGGAGAAATTCTAAATACTTATTGACACTGCATCTGGAAGTTTTCGATTTTATCTTTGGATTATATGGCATTATAAATCATGAGATGCTGTGGAACATTAATTAATTGTTGCTAATTGTATAAGAGAAAATTATTGCATCTGACAATGTGAAACTTCAGAAGACTGAGTTTTATTTTTATTGCTGTGGAAAATATACACTGTGGAATAAGGAATTATTTATTAATTAATATATGCACTAATTAACATAGAAGAAGCTAGCTCATTTCTATTATTAGCAATACTTCTTTAGACACATTAAAAACAAGCAATCTCTAAGCTATAAAAAATAGAATTAGAGAAGTATGTGCTGTACAAATATAGTATTCTGACTTTCACATAAAAATTTACTATTTATATATTTAGTGAAACATGCATTCACAGAACTGAAAGATAATGCAGGGATATTTTCAAATTAATATTTATTTCATCAGAGCTATTAAAAATACATTTGTTCCATTTCACCTCATTCATTATTTATATAGTTCTTTCTAGTACTACATTTTATCCACTTTCTAAAACTGAATACATCTACTTCTAAGACAAGGAGTTGATAGCAGCAGACATGTGGCCTACACTGATGATTTGTTTAAAATAATATAATGCATACAGAATAGGAGTTAGATACCTCATTGTAACACAGTCAAACTAATTTTCTGTCTGGTTAAAATATATATCCAAGTTGATCACTGCAGAAAATTAGAAATAGAAATGCCATGACTAATCTCTCCTCTATTGTCTTCAAGTTTCAACTTAATAATTCTGTTTTTACAATATATACGGAGAAAAATGTATTTTAACTTTTCTTATATTTGCTGGTTTTTTACTCTTCTGCTTACTTTGTCTTGTCATTCACTATTTCATTTTCCTTCTAAAATGCTTTTTTGTCTTTCTTGGGATTTGCTAATCAACAGTTTATGTTTCTTAATTTTATGGCATATTCCTGTGACACTGCTTGCCCCCTGTGGCTAAGTAGTATTCTATTCTACCCTACACAAAGGAAAAGCAAACCTTTTCAAATATTGATGACAGGAAGCAGTTTTTCAAGTTGGAACAAGGCACTGGATTGCAGAAGGTACCACGAGTGGTTCTTGAGGACCAAAATTGTATGGAATAATTTTCTGAATTGGTTCTTGGATTTCTGGAATTGGCAATCTAATCTGATTTGAGTTAAAGAAGCTAATGATTTTATTTCTAATAGTAAAAAGAGACTGAGCATTCTTGGCATGAACTATCAATAGAGATACACAAAATATCCACATTTAATACTCCTAATCAATCACTTAAAAAGAGCAAGGAGATAAGGGACTCTCTCTATGGTAGTTTTGCACATTATTGAAAAATTAAGGAATAAGAGTGCCCAGCTGGCTCAGCTGGTTAAGTATCTGCCTTTGGCTGGGGTCATGATTTCAGGGTCCTGGGATCCAGCCCCACATAGGGCTCCCTGCTCAGTGGGGAGTCTGCTTCTCCCTCTCCTTCTCTCCCTCTGCTTGTGTTCTCAATCTTTCTCAAATAAATAAGTAAAATCTTTAAAAAAGGGAAATTAATAAATATAATGACATTGGTTGGCAGCTCCCAATGCTGCTGGACAAAGTGGTGAAAGAAAAAGATGAGCTCAGGGATTTGAATTCCACACACTAGGAGCTCCATAAATGACGTGAGAATGTCTAGGTATGCCTGGAAGGAGAGCTTTTGTTACCTGTAATCTCAAGGTTGAAATTGCTAAAAACTAAAGTCAATTTACCTTAAAATTAGCTGAATGACAATGTAAATTGAATTCCTGGACTTGCAGGTGCCTACTGCTAAAGTGTGGGCACTGATTGGGAAAGAATCATTTCCTGTAAGCTGGGATGAGAAGGTATGGATGACTCTGATAAAGCAGGGCATACTGAGCCCCTTAATTCTGATGAATTTTCTTTGACAGTGATGAAGACTTCTTATCCCCAGAAAAATTGGGCTTCCCCACAGAGTGGTATCAGCTTCTCCAACTACAACTGGATCTCCACCCACAGTAGTGGTGGACCACCAAATGGTAATAGCCTCTCTAGTCATCATGAAAGACAATGCTGATTCTCCACAGGATCTATCCCTATTGTCTCTCTTTGTACCAAACTTATAAATTGTCTTAAGTCCTGGCAGGCCCTTAATGGTGAAATACAAAAGTCAAATTTATTGCTGTGGGCCCATTAAACAGATGCTTCATTTAGTGTTATAGCCCAAGGAGTTAGGAAGGGCTCTGACAGTTTGGTTAGTTGGTTGATTGGCTGACACATGGACCCAAAAATGACTTTCCTTGAGAAAGCTGAAACTGCCCAACCTTCTTTGGTTAATAGAGAGTAAGGGATTCAAGGCTTAGGGATGTAGGAGTATTAGAGTGGCTTTGTCATTTAAAACCTACTTATCCACACTGGGAAGATCCAGAAGACATACTTTCCAGCAATATTTTGAGAAGCAAATTCATAAGAGGAGCCTCAATATCCTTGAAGAGGTGTAGAATTGCTCTTCTCTGTGGGCTAGACCTTAGAGTGGGACTTGCAGACTCACTCGTAAATGGGATAATTGAATCTTGGGGTGACAGAGGACAAATGGTGGCACTCAACCACCAAAGGCACGAGATAGTTGTATCATATTAGGTGGAATTATTGTTATTGTCTTTATTTGGAGATTAAGTTGGCTTAAGGAAATGCATATGGATGCTAAATTGACATAAAGTGAACTTTTTATAGTTTTTTTTTTTATCACCTTAACTAGGCTAAGGGATGTTCAGATAGATAGCAGGTAAATATTATTTCTGGGTGTCTGAGGGTATATCTGGAAGAGATTAGCATTTGAATCAGTAGATTAAAGAAAGAAGATTGGGCTAACCAATGTTGGTGGGCATCGTGCCATCCATTTAGGGCTTAAATACAACAAATAGATGGAAGAAGAATGAATTCACTTACACCACATGAGCTGGGTCATCCATTGTTTCCTGCCCTCCCCATGACACCCCACGACATTGGCACTATGATTCTCAGGCTTTCATACCAGACCGGGATTTATACCACCAGACCCCATTCTCGGCCTTGGGACTTTGACTAAATCATATGAACTGCTTTCCTCATTTCTCAGCTTGCAAACAGATCATGGGGCTTCTTGACCTCCATAACTACATGAGCCAAATCCTATAATAAATCTCCTCCTATATCTATCTATTATCTATCTATCATCTATCTATCTATCTATCTATCTATCTATCTATCTATCATCATCCATCATCTATTTCTCTCTCTATATATAAATGTATATATGTATATGTATATCTATATCTATCTATCATCTATCATCTATCATCTATCATCTATCTATCTATCATCTATCTATCATCTATCATCTTCTATTGGTTCTGTTTCTCCGAGAACTCTGACTAATACAACTCTCCCAGAGACTGGGAAAAAGGGGCACTATATTCTTTCATGATTATATTTCATAGGGATAGTATTTAGGTCCTTAAGAAAGGTCTTGGGTTTTAAAAAAGGCAAGAGGGTTTTAAAAACTGCATCTAAAACATACAAAGAAAGAAATAACAATTACAAGTTTTCTAAAATGCTCTAAGAAAGGAAGAAAGATTGGGGACCTAGGATCAGGAAGAAGCCATAAAATTGGTCAAGCTGGGGGAAATATTGACATTGTCTTAGTCACTAGAGATGGCAATACAATCATGCACAATAGCCTTTCCATTAATAATAAAAAATAACTATGTACTGTAAATACATACATAATAACCTCTATAGTTTAGCCTAGCTCAGCTATTTGTTTTAACCAAGCTGCTCAGCTATGTCTCTATAAATATATTCATATCTATTATAGCTATTTATTTAATAAAAGCATAATTTGATCCTTCACTATTATTGTCAATAAAAGCTTCAATGATTCATTAAATATCTTTCAATATATTCTAGTTTTGTTTTGACCAAATACACTTTCCACTTTGCATTTAATAATATTGCCAGGTAAAACTAAAATCTTGTTTATATTTTCTCTATAGATCTTTCATTAAACATATCACATCCACCAACAAAAATGTGCTAACTTTTCTGCATGTTTGATTTACTTTCCTTACTCATCTTGAGTAGACTTCGGAATGTATATAAATTTTTAATTTACTGTGCTTTCTTTTTAGCTTATTTGTACTTAACACCTGTCAGTTTATCAGCAGAATGTAACATTCTACAATTTATTGCATGGATCAAACTGTATTACCTTTCCTTCTCACTTATGTCTTTTTCTTGCTGCATTTTAATGATTTGACAATGACTACAACATTAATATACAGAGAAAATCAGAAATTTACTCATACACTTAATAGCTAAGCTTAAATAGATAAATATTCATGACATATGTAATATGTTTATTATATTAAACTGAATATGTCATTTAAAAACTGTAATGAAATTCTGAGTTTCTAAAAGAATAATCAAATGCATTTCACTCTGTGACTCACTTGAGTTGTTCAACAATTTCTTTTGAAACTTTATGATTCTAAAAGTTCCCTAGTCTAAACTTGTATTTGATTTTATTCAAGATCCCTATGCTTATTTTTAAATCTTTATATATAAAAAAGGAAAAATATGTCTAGTATTGTCATCCTCTTCATCAGTTTCATATCATGCTTCAGAGTAAGAATATTTGTGTTAAGGAATGTAAATCTTCACTGATGGTAGCTCATTTAAAAAAAATTGCAGGCAGCCCGGGTGGCTCAGCGGTTTAATGCTGCCTTCAGCCCAGGGCTTGATCCTGTAGTCCTGGGATCGAGTTCCATGTGGGGCTCCCTACATGGAGCCTCCCTCTGCCTATGTCTCTGCCTCTCTCTCTCTCTCTCTTTCTCTCTCTCTCTCTGTGTGTGTGTGTGTCTCTCATTAATAAATAAATAAAATCTTAAAAAAAAACCTGCTTCTTTCTATATTTAGATATTGAAAAATTGTCCAGAATGGCTCCAATTTTATAAGACCTCATATACTAAAGGGCCTGAACTGATGATTAAAGTTGATTTTTAAATAACTAAGATAAATTAGTAGGAACTTTTTGTTGAAAATGACCTGGAATTTCTGGCAAGTGAGGTAAAAAAGTTGACTTCAGAACTGTGATTTTATTGTGTTTACAAACTTCAGTTATTCAATGAAGAAAAAATAAGTTAGCTTGAGCTCATGGTTTAACAACTATATTCATAGTGCAGCTTTCACATTCAACTTTTCGACATTTGGACTTTTTCATCTTGTTTTATTTTATTTATTTTTTAAAGATTTATTTTATTTTATTCATTCATGAGAGAGAGAGAGAGAGAGAGAGAGAGGCAGAGTCACAGGCAGAGGAAGGAGCAGGCTCCATGTAGGGACCCCAACGTGGGACTCGATCCCGAGTCTCTAGGATCACGTCCTGGACCAGAGGCTGGGCTAAACCGCTGAGCCACCCGGGCTGTCCTCATCTTGTTTTAATATGTATTAACTTTTAATCATCAAGTTTAAGCGTTCTGCCGCGATCATGGCCCTTTGCTTTCCTAGTGTCTTGAATTTTGTTAGACCCAAGGTTTTTATTGAGCTATCCATTTTGACTAGTCTTACACACGTGACAAAAATGATTTTTAATATAAATAATATAATTTTTAATATAAAATTTTAATATAAAGTCCATTGATACATATTCATCCATTTAACAGTACTACCATCATTGAATACAATGACTGGGCCAGAAAAGTAGTGGAGACAAAAATACGGAGGATACTTACCTGCTTAAAAGGTATTTATTTTTTTTAATTTAATATGACTAGGGCAGCCCTGGTGGCTCAGCAGTTTAGCACCGCCTTCAGCCCAGGGCCTGATCCTGGAGACCCAGGACGTGATCCTGGAGACCCAGGATTGAGTCCGGCCTCAGGCTCCCTGCATGGAGCCTGCTTCTCCCTCTGCTTGTGTCTCTGCCTCTCTCTCTCTCTCTCTCTCTCTCTGACTCTCATGAATAAATAAACTAAAAATCTTTTTAAAAATTAATATGACTATAAACACACCAGAAAATAATTACTTCACAATTACTTCAATATTTTAAAAGTTGTATTCAATTATCAAAAATGTATAATATATACTCTATGGTATGTTAAGTATTTTACAGGCATGGTTTAATCTATTTCTCATAAGTAACATTTAAAAATGTATGAATTCATTTCTTATGTATGAATTCAAATATACTTGATATAATATGAATTCAAATATAAGCCATACTGTATGAATCATATTTTTATTCTGTTTTTTTGTTCATTTGGCAAGTTACTTAAATTATCTGAACCTCATTTTACTCATTAGAAAAATAAAGATAATAATACATAGCTTGTTGGGTTGTGGTAAGGTTTGGAGATAATGTAAATAAGTTGGTTGACTAGCTCTGTGCCTGGCACATGAATAGGGCTTAGGAATTAGTCTCTGGGAACAGGATTTCTGAGATAGTGAAGTGAGTAGCTCAACAAATCTACTCCCTAAGAAACAATAAAACCAGAAAAAATATATTATGACTGTGAAAATCAACCAAGGGCATATATCTAACTGAAAAGTGATTATATATTAAAAACTACTGAACTTTGAATATGAACAGTGGAGGTCTGTGGTGTTTTTCATGGGGCTGCTTCCAATCCCGACCCCCAACTTGTTCAGCATAGTTGTGATATCAGGGTGGACATGAAAACCAGTAGCTTCACTGTCACTGGCTGATTTTATTTGAAGCCAATCATGTAAAACCATATGCCCAGAAGTATCAGTGACAGTAAAGGGCTATTTGGCAAATGAATGAGCCAACTGGCAATTGGTCTGAAGTTCCTATCTTGTTTGCAACATGTAATTGACTGGGAGACTAAGCAGAAATTTGCTTTATCAGGAATATATGAGAAGTAAGCCATAAGGGCCTTGGACAAGCTCTCCACACATCGGTTTTATCATGACTTAAATACTACCTGCACTTGGAATATAATCCCTAACACACATACAGTTCCATTGGCAAAAGTTGGAAGTCTCACTGGCTCAAAGTGTTGAGCACAACTGTGATCAATCACTGCTTGATGATAAGTAAGCTATGCTGACTTCTAGGAATTTGGACACTAAAAAGGAAAAAAAGAAAAGTATGTAACCAATTATACAAGAAAGAATAATAAGACTTAGAAAGGTTAAGACAGCTGTTATCAACAGACTCCATTATGTAGAACTATAAATCCAAGTAGTAAAGGCAGAGATTACCTGATGATGAAATCTGAGTACATTTGTAGAGATTCAAATTGATTTGTTATGCTTATGTTTTGTTCCTTTACTCTTACTAAATCTAAAGAAAATTGAAATCATTCATGGAAATAAGTGAAAGTCTTGGTTTTACAGAAAAGCTAGAAATCATCTTGTTTTCTCTTTAGTGATACATGATAGATACCATATGATTTTGTGTGTTTTGTTTGTTGGTTTTTAGTTCTTTGTTTTCCTATTTTACAACAGACTGATTTCTAATGAAAGGATTGGTATGAATCAGACATAGGCCAAAGACATAGGCCAAGTGGCAAGAGTTTGTATCTGAAGTGGAGAAGAAACAAAAGATTGTTAAAAATGCTTAGAAAGAGAGATAGGAAAGAAAATGAAATACCTGGGCCAACTGAAAATGTACTTTATATATTTATACTGAATTACCTTTGGAGATATTCAGATTAAACTACAGCCAGCAAGCCAAATACAGCCTTCTCTTATATATTAAATAAAATTTATTAGAATATCACCACACCCCTTCATTTTTTAAAATTGTCTATGGCTGCTTTTTTACCACAATGGCAGAGGAGCAGTCACTAGAGAGACCCTGCAGCTCATGAAACCTAAAATATTTATCATTTGTTATTACATTTATAAAAGTAGTTTGCTAGCTCCTAATGCAAATTAAAGACAAAGCTTATGTTGGATTTAGAATTATAGAAAAAGGCATATCATTGTTCTATGGTACATTAAAAATTGTCTACATATCTCCCTCACTTTACAGATTGATAAATAACCTTCATGAGCCTAATTGAGAACAGTGTTCAAAATTAATAATCAAATCTTTAGTATCTGAAAGATAATATGAACACAATTATTTTCTAAATAGAGTCTCAAAAATGGAATAGAACACCAAAAGAAAATAAGAAAACCTTAACATTATTATATACGGTGTTTTAAGCACTATGTGTTTTGGAATATAAATAATTTGTGATTAATTTCAAAAAATGGTTGTGAAATTTATCTGAATCATGTGGAGCTATAGGAGCTATAACCCTTCAATCCAAACATTTGAAATTAGATAATATTTAAACAGTTCAATATTAATATACAGTTTTTCTTTCCATTTCCCTTAGCCTCTCTAAAACATTTTAGAAAATTAGTAACAAAATATTTGCACTCAGTTTTTTATTTATTTTTTTCCATGGTTAAAGAAGACATAAATTGAAACACAAAAAGACATTTTGTGGCAATATAAAATTTTGAAACTAAACACAATCTATATCAATACAGAACAAATTAGCATCTGGGGTAAAATGGAATTGATATAAAGTCCATTATATCACAAAACAAGATCAAGATTAAAAATGCAAGATAGAGTAAAATGCAACATTTTATACATATATATAATTACATACAAATAAATATGATTATATAAATAATTATACACAAATAAATATATAAAATTATACATATGGTTACATAGAGAGAGAGAAAATAAATTGTGAACATCATATTCCTCTAGAAATAATACTGTTTTTTCCCTGTAGGGTTGCCAGATAAAATATAGGCTATCTAGTTAAATTTGAATTTCAGATAAACAACAAATATCTTCTTTTAATACAAATATATCCCAAAAGCATTCACAGGGCATGCTTATACTCAAAGAAAAAAAAAATGTTGTTTATCTGAAATTCAATTTTCGCTGGGCATTCTGTGTGTTTATTATCTGTAATCTGACAATTCTATATTCCCTGCCCAATTCTGCTAGTGCATTTTTTACTTTATCTGCTCAGTTATTCATATAGTTCCCCTGCAGAGCAACAGGTGTTCTCCTATTAACCCCCAAGATAGCTGCACTATATATAAGTCTAATTCTATTTGCATCCCCTTTTCTAAAGCTCTTTGGTAACTTGATTTCATCGTCCTCTTTTCTATGTCTATCTAAGCAATGGTAGACTGCTTCTACCATTGTCATGGTTTTCAAGACAAAGAGGAAAGTCTACCCTCAATCTTTATACATGGACTTAACTCTTTTCCTTAAGATTTATGTAATCTGAATTGTCTTAAAATTTTAAAGCTATAACTTTTTTCTCATTCTAAAATCACTGTAGATTCTACTTTTTAAAATTTATTTATTTACTTACCTTGTTAAATTCAACCACAGACACATTTGGATTTGCAGAGTGAGAGGGATAACTAATACTGAATATATTTTTATTTCAGATAATTTGAAGTATATTCATGTATTAAATATTAATAAGTGCTAGAAACTAAGTGAAATGTTTTATATACATAATCTTACTAAATCATGGTTCATATTTATGAAATAGATACTGTGTCTATTTTAAAGATGAAGATTTGAGACATTAGATACATTGCCCAAGTCATATATCTAATAATAGGTTTGATATTTGAAATAAAGTCAGCTAACTGTATAGTTCATGGTTTATTTTTTCATACCCTGCTGGATACACTGTAATCTTCGTATATCCAAGGGCAAAGGCATTTGGAAATGGAAATGTTAATCATAAAAATAAGGTATTTCAATTTTGAAAACATAATTCAGACAATCTGCTCTGAGCTCATTTTGAGGAAAAAAATATGGTTAGGTTACTAACAAAATACCCTAGCTAGTGTAATAACAGAAATTGTGTGGTCAAAACTTCATAGGAATTTCTGGGACACCTGGGAGGCTCAGACACTCAGTAGTTGAATGTCTGCCTTGGATCCTGGGGTTCTGGGATCAAATCCCACATCAGGTTCCCTGCGAGGAGCCTGCTTCCCCCTCTGCCTATGTCTCTGCCTCTCTCTCTGAGTCTCTCATGAATAAATAAATAAAACCTTAAACAGAAAAAGTACGTAGGAATTCCTATAACTGAAAAGATATATAACACTAGGAAAAAAGCATAAAAAATGAGTCAATTGTAGCAAAGATACAGAAATCCTGTGAGAATGTGTCACAGTATTGAAGGAACCTTCTTATTGGAAATTCATTTTCAAATGCATCACAACTGTAGTAATTAATACTCAAGAAGAATGAATTCAAATATTCTGGTGTTACAAGTTCTCTTCTGTGAATTAAAGAAAGATAGCTCTCTGTGGCATCACATCATACCAACTGGTTGTTGAATTTGGGATGTAAAGGATTTGGGGACATAATGGAAGAAGCAACTTATTATAAAACCCAAGGTCTAGAAGTGTGGTTAGAGATCATCAAATTAAAATACTGTTTCGTTTTTCAATTTCCCTTTACTGAAGATATCAGTTGGTTTCTTAATATTTATCTTTGTTAATTTTAATAAAGATGAGTATAAAAACCCAACAGATTTGGGTTACAACAGAACATTACAACATTTCTGCCAAGCGGTTGTACCATGCTTGCTTGAAGATATTCATTGATAGTCACTCAGCCCTTTTGTAAAAGCAGTTCAAGTGTTCACACAAAAATGACTAACCTGTTATCCTTTCTACTTTTAGAATAATCATGCTGAACATTAGATTTAGGTATAAATCATCTTAAGTATTATTTGGGATAAACTAACACAATTTCTTCAATTTAAAGAAAGTCGAGAATCTGAATTTAGAGCTCTAAATTTTTAAAAATCATGTGGGAAGAGAAGGAAATAAAATAAAAGTCCCCTTAAAGTAAACAATCTATCAAATAAATATACCAAATGCCTACATGAAATGAGCTTGACAGGAACAAATATTTATAAATATAAATATAAATATAAATATAAATATAAATATAAATATAAATTTATATAATTTTATTAGCCTACACAACTACCCAGGCTCTGAGTGGTAAATATGGTGATGTTTCCATGATCTTTTATGACATATTGCTTCCTATTTTTACATTTAACTATTATACTATTGTAGTATTTTCACACCTTGAATTATTTCTAATATTATTATTTAATTTCTATCCATCTTTTCACTTAAACCCATTATAAATTTCTTTAGAATAAAGTCATGTGTCTGATAATTTTTGATTGCTTCTAATTCATGACAATGTGCAAGACAATCTCTGAAATTAAAAGGTGACTTATTTGGAAAATCTTAAGGGATGGAATGACCAATGATGAAAGAAAACATACTGTAGATAAATAAAGTTTTCCAGATTTTCCAGTATTCCTGTTGATAGCCCTAGCTTGCTGGGTTATGGAAAAACATGGACTATTAAGCCGAAATCTAATTTCACTTCTCCTAGAAGTATTCTAACATACCATGAGAATTATATCTATAGCTATCATCTGGTTAATTGTTCTGAATTAAAAGGATTTATCCCTTCCCAAAGGAGCCAAATGCTTACAGGTTGGCTGGACAAAGTTCTGAAAGACTGGAAGACTACTTATGTAAGTATTTATCTGTCAAAATGGTTGAAGTCCAGATACAGAGACACGACTTGGCTGCAAATGCTAGAGAAATCTAGAGCTACCTGGTTCCTGGAGACAATGTTCACATACTAAAGTGCTGGAAATAGAATTCGGGCCCATCAGTTTCCAGGGAGATTCACTTAGGAAGAGAAGGAAACTGGTTGCCTCTTTCTTCCTCTTCATAAGCAGAGAATCATTTTTCTTATCCCTTACCTAAAGGCTATCCAGCTACTGGTGTAGGACAACTGACCTGGTTCTCATCATTTCACCTTATGCATGAGGACTAGGGCAAGGGAAGCTGACACACATACTAGTTACCTGTGAAGTGTTTAATGCAAAATTCATCTTTAATACAAAACACCATATGAGTGCATTCAAGATAAAATTATTAAAGGTGAATATTAAAAACCAACAGATAAATCAGAAAAGCTACAAGAAGGGCCTCATGTAAGAGAACAGAAGATATGGAAGTCTACTATTTCAAAAATGAATAAAACTACAAATATAGACATTTTATATGGGCAAATATCTAGGATTTATCATTGTTCAAAATTTACATATTTTTGTATTTTTTTCTGTTTCCTGATTTCTTATTATAATTTAATTAGGTCAGTTCAGTAGGATGACATGGAAGATTATTGATACAAGGATTAAATAATGTCCTCACTCTTATACTTAAGAAATTTCAAATAACTTCTGAAATATATGTAAGAATATTGAATAGAATAACATTAAGGGGAAAGTTGCTGTAAAAATTAAGTATATATTAGGAAAAAAATTTACATCTAAATTAAAGCTATAACACCTTGTATTGTTATTTGCTCACAATTTAGCTCTGTGCTTCTAAATAACATCAGTAAATAAAAAATAACTTCAAATATAAGATTTATTTTATTTGTAATTTAAAAAACTATACTGGATCTTCAAGAGGGGCACTTTTTTTTTTTTCCGATTGAAGGTTGCACTAAGAAAAAAAGTTTGTATAAGGAAGAAGACTATGTAGTAAAGAATATACAGCATTTCTCTCTTCTCTGTGTTTAAAATTTATGAGTGCCTTATTAATAACCATGGCAGATGTAGAATGAAAAATTTAAAATGCACAAAAAACAAACACACAAATCAATAAATAAGAAGATTTTAGATATTAATAAGTTGTTTGAAGTGTATGAAATTGAGTAATGGAATTGAGAATGTCTGTGGAGGTACCACTGGCAAGCAACTGGAGCTGCCTCTCATTTAGAGAGAGAATGTGTATAGATGTTGAGGAACTAAAAAAATTTCTCAGAAGCTTGGAGAACTGGGCTCAGAAAATGGAACAGAAATAAAGAAGGGGATGCTACACAGCCAGAACCACATCCAGAGTGAAGACACTGAACTCGTGTCCTGATGACAGGGCTGCTAGAGCTATTGCCAGAATGTTCTCACTAGCTCTGCTCATACAACTGATTCCAAAAACCCAATGTTCTCACTGCTTCTGCTGAACCCTCCAAAATGCATTCTCCACTGTTCTGAGAGTCACTAGATCTTTTGATTAAAAGTGAATAAATTATAGTTAGCTGCAACTAGACCAACGCAGACTGCAAAGGGAACTGAGGAAATAAATACCTAGGTTTTTCAGCTTGCTATGTTAGGAGGCAAGTGCTGCCTCCAACTAGGACAGAGGAACTTCAAAAATCACTAAGCAAATTCAGAATTTGGTCTAATCAAAACAAGAAAGGTGGAGGAAGGGAGGAAAAGGGAGGAAAGGGGGATGAAGGAAGGAAGGAAAAAATCTTGTGCCTAGATGTATAGGAACATCAGATTGAGTCAAGCAGATGCAGAGGAACACCTGACTGAGTTGAGCTGAGACCACACTGATAAATAAAAATCATCCACTAACATATTCTGGTCACTGCTTTGTGGAAATATTGAACAGCAAATACAAACAACTTGAAATGGAGATAAGATCATTGTGCTTAAATAACAGAAAAAAATAGCATGTCCATTGTGGCTGGAGCACAAAGGATTGGCTCCCCTTTGATGTGTGATGGGATTGGTGAGATAGGATCCTTCGACTATTCAGAGTCATGTATACCACACTAACAACTTTGGATTTCATTGAAGGGAAGATGTTGAAATATGGTGTTGCATTGTTGGGTTTTTTTATGCTTTAGTTTTTCTTTTAATTATTTTTTATAGAAGAATGTTTAAAATGATTTGGGTTTGGGGTGCCTGGGTGGCTCAGTTAGTTATGTGTCTGACTCTTGGTTTCAGCTTAGGTCATGATCTCAGGGTCATGAGACTGAGCCATACATTGAGCTCTAAGCTCAGTGTGAAGTCTGCTTGAGATTCTGTCTCTCTCCCTCTCCTTCTGTCCTTCCCCCTGCTTACACACTCTATCTAAAATAAATAAATCTTAAAAAAATTTAGCTTTAAAAAACATTTTATAAGCTGTGGAAATTGACTACTGGGACACAGGAGTGGAGAAAGGTAGATTAATTAGGAGTCTTCTAAATTAGAGGAAACTGCATGGTGGCTTATAGTGGAGTAGGAGTCTTAGCCTGGGATCTGTTGACATAATAAGATGTGGACTCACAGACCAAAAGATTGGTGAGTAAAGAGGGTCAGAGAGTGAGTGGAATATAGAATGCCTTTGAAGTTTATGTCCTCACCAAATGTATAGATAACATGTACTCTAAATTGAGGTTAACATTGGTATTAAAGCATGTTTAGAGGGGATGGGAAACGTATGTTGTCTTTTGAGGACACTGGACATTTTTATATAGACATTCAAGTGGATATGTAGCATTAGCAGCTGGAGATAGAAATTTAGAGCTTAATGATCAAATCAAGATAAAGCCACACATCTCAATAGTAGACATAGATAACTTCCTTTGTAGCTATTAGCTTCAGAAAGAGCATGAGTAGAGAAGGAGTTCACTCCCTCCAATATTTAAAGGTCAGGTAAAAGCATATCCAGCAGATGAGACTGTTTTGTGCTAGTCTCAGCCTATGGAGAGTAATGCTTTCAGCTAGAAATGCCTGGGGGCACTCACCTGGGTTGCGGAAATCTTCCCTCAAACATCTTCCCTTTCCAAATCAATGTTCCTCTTGGGCAGACCTTTGTGATTCTTATGATGTCAAGATGCTCTTCAGCAACAACCATCAGGAAACTTTGAGATGATTTATTATTTATTATTTACAGACCTGAAAACTACACAGCACACCTGGGGCCACAGGTTACAGTAGAGAAATAGAGAGCACATGCACCCAGGGTTCTTGTTTTATTTGGGTCAAAGGTAGAGGCCTAGAGTTTCAAGGCTCACTCTTTATTGCCAAATTTAAAAAAAATACGGGCAGGAACTTAAAGCTCAAGGGAGCAGAAAGACAAGTGGCCCACAGGGTCAGTTACCGAAATCAACCAAGATCTCTCTAACAAAGGAGCCTCAGCAATCAAAACTCACTGCCAGGGCTTATACTACAGTGATTTATCAGAAACTGTGAGTGAAGTTGGTGGCAAACAAGGAAGAAGCCAAGAAGAGAACCAGTTCTCAGAAAAAAAGAATCGACACAATGGCAAAGGTTTTCGGAGGCTGAAAAGATCAGAGCATTGGCTATCCAAAAGATTTTGAAAATACAATGTATTTGCAATAACATTAAGGGAAGGTATGTGAATTAAAACGTTCTGTTCAGCTGAGCCGAACAAGGAAAATATGGACTTGGCAGGAAATTTTTTAGTCTAGAAATATAGGAGCCTAGTTAATTGAAAAGTACCTGGCATTGTTAATTATGCTTACTGATGTTTCTACAGCATAATCAGAGGTACAATGCTATTTTCACTGAGACAGTCTTGAGGGGTAGCTGGTACAGGGGCAGGACAAATTTATATGCAAACTTACTTTCACTTTGAAAAGTAATACAGAGGAGAATGTGGTTTAACCTATTTTTCAGACTCAGTAAGTGGCTGAGCCAGAATTCTAACCTAATGCTATTTGTCTGGGCCTAATGTTCTTTCTACAACACAATGCCTATTGTTCTTAATATACATATTAATTTAGATATTTATCTCAATTTAATGTACTGTTTTCGTTTATCTATTTTTAAAGATTTTTTATTTATTTATTCATGAGTGACACACAGAGAGAGGCAGAGACAGGCAGAGGGAGAAGTAGGTTTCCTGCCAGGAACAGGATACAGGACTCTATGCCAGGACTTTGGGATCACGCCCTGATGAAGACAGACACTCAACCACTGAGCCACCCAGGCATTCCTAATGTACTATTTTTAGTAGAAAATCAAGTGGACGGATGAAGAGCTTGCATATTGACAGCAATCTGCAATATAGAATTTCCAGATTAGCCTCTTAGAGTAGCTGTTTGACCTTGGAAATTTACTTGACCTCTTTAAGGGTAAGTTACCCTCTGTAAGGGTAAGTTCCCTCACCTGTAAAGGTGATTTAGCAATATGTACCATATGGTGTCATGTTAAGGGTGAAATGAGATACCAATATCAACTTTATGTTATGCTAGACTATTCATATAAAAACTTAAAAAACAATGAAACAATAGCTATTTAATTTATGATTATGTTCTTTCTAAATGATTCATAACATCTTCCTTTTTTTAGTATTTAACAAAGTAATAGAATTTTAGATCATTTAGATCACAAATTCTTCAGAAATGTGTAAAGAACAAATTCCAAGATAGTTTTATTAAGATGTTTTGGTAGACTGTTACTGAATAAATTTGGAATAATTACAATTCTTTAGATGTCTCCTTACTTATGAACTCAGAAACATTTGTTTTATGCCACATTAATCAATAAAAGTTGAACTGTAACTATGTAAGTTCAAAGGTTATAATCTGTATGGTAATTAAACCACATTGGTTCAACATTCTAAAGATGAATTATAACAACTAATGAGATTATTTCTCTGCTCTGTGTATTAGGTGATTATAATAGATACCATTTATAACCAATTACTTAGAGAATTCCTGTAATTTTCCTTCCGATCAGGATATTTTAGATAATTAAAAGTTTACCTGCATTCTAGAATAAAATAAATTGATAGCAGATGGGAATTAAGAGACTGGTTTTCTCTGAAAATGCAGCAGTTATCTCAATGGGAATATTCTGTGTAAACTGATACTTGGATTGATTGAAAATTTTAGCACATCTGTCTCCTAACCACTATAATAAATGTTGAATCAAAAAAAATTGTTTTTTAATGCTAATCAGAAAACAAATTCTCTAGGATCATCTAAACAGGTTAACATGACCTGTTGTGTGGGACACTCTGGTCATGACTTCTCTGTTTCTTAAGGTAACTATATAACTTTAGAAGTCCAAAAGAGTGTGCTATAAATCAACTCTTGGGATTATGTATTTTATATCTGTAAGGAAGACAATCAAACTGGTGTGACAGCATGAAGTAAAACACATCACAAGCTCTTGCGTGTACACACATAGAATTTTTCTCGAAAGATCCATAGTCTGATTGCCAAACCCCTCTATGTGTCATCCTTGTGACTCGATATCACATTGTTGTCACCACCCATCACCATTACTGAATCATGAGATTGCTGTTCAATCATTGTTTTACAGTGCTGCTTCCATTTACCCTGCTTATATAGCGGAATTGCTTTAATCAAAGGAGGTGCAAAACATAGTCATGTATGTTTTTCAAGACTTTCATTGGATATGTATATAACAATCTTCCCTAAATTATTAATATTCTCCGCTATATTAATTCTATCTGTGCTTTAGTTGATTCAATGGAAGAAAAAATAGAAATACTTGAAAACAGCCTAAAGAAGGCCAAGAAAATCCCAGGATAACGTACTAGAAAAACATGGTTCTCAGCATCAAATATGTGTGTCCTTTTGCAAGTTGCTTAGTCTTTCCAAATATCAATTTTTATATCTAGGAAATATAATTGTGCTTTTAAAAAAATAAAACCTGTTATATGAAATCCACTAGTTCAGAGCAACTCCACAATAAATGTTTGCTAAATGGTGATTCTCTGGCTTTTACCTTCTTTTCCTCCACCGCTACCACTATATTTTCCATGTAAATGGAAGAGGAACACTATTAGAAAATCAAAAGACGTTGTGAAACTTCAAGCAAATAGGTTTTTTTTTTTTAAGATTCTAGATCCTTGATAATTACGTGAATAGTTGAAGATATAAATCTGCAAGTTATTAGGAACATCTGGGAGCATTTATATCCTTTCCTGTCCAATGTATAAAAAAAACTTTATAATTGGTGGTGGGGAGATTAATTTTACTTATTAAAAAAGTGTAATAGTTAAATACTTAGATATTTTTATAAATTTCATTTTCAGTGTCTATAAGATTATGTCCTTTGATTGAGAAAATTAATAATTATGACCTATTATATAAACAATGGAAAATAAAAGTATTGTGCCTTCAAATATGAATAACTTTATAGAGAATCTTCTTAAGAGAAATTAGAGACAATTCTGTAGATCCCCATATTATAATGAAACTAGAGATGAAGGGTCAAATGATAGGCACAATTTAGCTTAGTGTTTGGTGTCATTTGATTTCTGCTAACCTGGGTTTTCTTTCAATGCAGAGTTGGAGTTTGTCACATAATTCACTTCACCATTTATGGGAACATGGTAACACTCTTTATTTAAAGCAATATAGCTCAATATCTAAAATTAGAGCAATTTCACAACTATATCTTATGACAAACTTTATTAATTAGTTCTGAAAAAAATAGTGTTTACATCATAGAACTCATAACTGTTATCAGATATTTCCTTTTTTTAATGACTTACCTTATAAAATAATTTTACATGGACCCAGATATTATAAAACAAAAATAATTCATGTAAACTTATAAATATATTTATTTAGAAATTCAAAACAGCTTCATCTGATAATCATAATACTAAAAGTAAAAGTAAACTATATCTTTAGTTACTATATTACTTTCAGGAGACTACATGGTATTTGGTAAACCAATACAATAATTTTTTGATCAAAGGGTACAGATTTCCAGTTACAAGAGGAGTAAGTTCTGGGATTTAATGTGCAGCATATTGACAATAGTTAATGATACCTGTGTTGTACACTTGAAAGTTGCTAAGAGAGTAAATCTTAAAGGATCTCACCATGAAAAAAAAAACGACGACATGAAGTGATGGGTATGTTTCTCTCTGGGTCATCATTTCTGTCTCTCTGTGTATATACACACACATATACATGCATACACACATATGTTAAATCACCACCATACCCATGCTGTATACCTAAAACTTAAACAATGTTATATGCCAATTATATCTCAGAATAGGTGGGGAGAAGATACTTGGATATATGGAGCAAAATCTGTAGAAAAATTCTTCTCATAAACTCCGAAAACATTCTAAAATGGGGTGGACAATAAAATTGA
Organism: Vulpes vulpes; assembly: GCF_048418805.1. Lineage (NCBI taxonomy): Eukaryota > Metazoa > Chordata > Mammalia > Carnivora > Canidae > Vulpes > Vulpes vulpes. The sequence continues at coordinate 95,403,340 of NC_132784.1, read as the reverse complement.
AGAATGCTTTGATTCCATTTACCATTTGATAATAATTAGCAGTCTATGTGTGAAATTGTACCTGTAGTAAAATAGAAAGGAGAATTTGATTAAAAGTAAAAAACAAAGAGTAATAGCCAAAAGTAAGGTTAAGGGGATCCCTGGGTGGCTCAGTGGTTTAGAGCCTGCCTTTGGCCCAGGGCATGATCCTGGAGTCCCAGGATCAAGTCCCATGTGGGGCTCCCTGCATGGAGCCTGCTTCTCTCTCTGCCTGTGTCTCTGCCTCTCTCTGTGTGTGTCTCTTGTGAATAAATAAATAAAATCTTAAAAAAAAAAAAGTAAGGTTAAGGACCCATTGCACTCAATAAATAGAATAACCAACTTTCTGCTTTTATCCATTAGACATAGGAGCTTGGTCAATGTAAAAAAAACTGTAAAACACCCAATTGATAAATATATAAAATATATGAAGGAATTCTATAGATGGCAAAATGCAGGAATGGCCATTTTACTAAAGCATGGCTTATATCTTCACAAAATGATTAATTAAAGAAAAGCAAACTAGGCTTTTAAGGCTACAATTACAATAACATCTCTCAGCCACTGAGTTGGCAAACGTTAAGATATCTGATAATACCAAAAATTAGGGATCCCTGGGTGGTGTAGCGGTTTGGCACCTGCCTTTGGCCCAGGGCGCGATCCTGGAGACCTGGGATCGAATCCCACATCGGGCTCCCAGTGCATGGAGCCTGCTTCTCCCTCTGCCTGTGTCTCTGCCTCTCTCTCTCCCTCTCTATCATAAATAAATAAAAATAAAAAATAAAAAATAAAAAAATACCAAAAATTAAAAAATATATTTGACCTGTATCTTTCCCTCACGTTCTTAAGGTAAATGGAATGTGTCAGATGACAGAAAGGATGCAATTTAGTAACAGGAGTGATGCCCTTTTTCAAGGGAAAACAATCCATGGATTGGGGAGTGCAGTACCTCACCAACAGTGGAGCACTCTTTCTGAGAGATTTTGGGCAAGGGTGGGTAAAGCATTATAAGAGGCAATGTGAGAACAGGGCATGATGGCTGGAAGGCCCATCCTGCATTCTAAGGGGAGTTAAAGTTGCAAAAGGTGATTTGGAGACTATGAAAGATGTTAGGTTTCCTTGACAGGGAAGTGGTGTTTTTTTTTTGTTTTGTTTTGTTTTTGTTTGTTTGTTTGTTTGTTTTGATTTTTAAGTACAGGCTGACTTAGGTTCAGCTTTGTGGGATGAGACAGGTTGCTGGAGCAGCCTTCGTCCTGTGGGTCTTGATACATGAATTAACTTTATCAAATGTGTTCTTGTTCAAATTAGAGATGAGTGAAGGATTTGAGAGCAGGATTTGAGGTACAACTTTAATCATCCTGAAATTATCATACTATTTCCTAATTTTAATATCTTAGAAAATAAAACTTTGAAAATATTTATCAAAGTGCTAACATGTTACATCTTTCAATATCTTTTCACATGGAAGTATAATCTCAGCAACATTGTTATAACTACTTAGGCATGATTTAGCCTCACTAAAATCACATCATTGAGACTCGCAATGCCTGTGATGTGAAAGACTAGGCTTTGCTATAATGTTCAAAAAACATATAATGTAGAAAAATATAACAAAGCAGTTGAACTGGAGTTTAAAAAGATGAAGAAATTCTCATATTTCAGAGGAAAATAAAGAGCTGAAAACCATAGCTGTGATTCATGAGCTAATGATTCTTCAACTACCCTAAGGGGTTACTGGATCCAAGGTAGTGGCTTGGGTTTTATCGCCCACATGGATCTGGGGCAAAGATTTTGAGATTCAATCTAGAATTGTATAGGGTACTGAAATATCACTGTAGAGTAAGGGAAAAAAAATAAAGCCCTGTGATTGTTAATAACAGGTGGCATTTGGAGGAAATATTTAAGGATATTTTTCATGGAAAAATATGCAAAAGTGGAATATAATTAGTGATAGTAAGAAAAAAGGGGGGAGAGTTAATATGTTGACAAAAGTCAATAATGATAAGAATCATTCAAAGGTTGTAATGCAATGATTACTTGGAGGTTAAAAACAGATGTAAATAAGTAGCAGTAAAACAATATATTGGAAGCAGTGTCTAGAGGAACAGGCTTTTAAGCGCTGTGTATTACTCAAGAGATACTCTAATGGAGCTTAAATCTCCCAGCTCTATCTTGCATCATACTCTATTGATATATCTGCACCCCAGCTGTTGCTTCCTTTAAGTTATTTTAAAATATCTTACTTGAGGGACACCTGGGTGGCTCAGTGTTGGATGTGCCTTTGCCTCAGGGCATGGTTCCAGAGTTCCAGGATCAAGTCCCACATTGGGCTCTCTGCGGGGGAACCTGCTTCTCCCTCTGCCTATATCTTGGCTTCTCTCTGTGTCTTTTATGAATGAATAAATAAAATCTTAAAAAAAAAATAAAATAAAATAAAATCTTTAAAAAATAATAAAATGTCTTACTCTCTTTACTCTCTTCCATCCCATGGCCTTTACACATAATATTTACACTGCTAAAATACTCCATTTTCTTACTAAATACTTTCTCTTCACCTTTCAAATCTATTATTTTTCAAAGAGACCTTTTCACTGATGCCATCAACCAGATTTGATTTGACCCACTATTGGGTCATTGTTAAGGCACCCAGGATTCCTTTGTGTTCAGGGTGTGATCCTTGGTAGAGGATTGAGTCCTGCATCCGGCTCCCCATGGGGAGCCTGCTTTTCCCTCTGCCTGTGTCTCTGCCTCTCTCTGTGTCTCTCATGAATAAATGAATAAAATCTTAAAACAAAAGCAAAAACAACTCAGGTACTGACCTGGAATGTCTGGATGCATTTAAGCCACTTACTAGGTATATAGACTTGGGTAAATACCTGAACATTTTTGCATTTAAGTTTTCCTCTTAATACGATTGTTCTGATGATAAAAAAGTTAATGCATCTAAAATGCATTGAATGGCATTGGAAACATAGTTAAAACTAAATCATAGTTATTATTATTACATACCAAGTATCTTTATACTGAGACCACAATTATCTCCTCTTGTAATACCTAGAAAAGTTACAATCATAATTCTTTTGTTGGATAATTTGATTTCTCTCCACCTTGTTCACCAGCCTTTAACCTCCATTAAGGCAGGTACTATGAATGTTCTGAGTAACCATTTCATCACTGTACATAGCATTGAACAAGATTCAGTTAAAGGAGTAAGCCAATTAATGAATAAATTAATTATTTATCTTTCTCATAAGCTTTTCTATGATCATCATTTACACATTTAGAAACTGGGGGTGTGACTAGGAATAAAAACTACAGTTTATTGTAAAGCAATAAAATGCAAACGCAGGCCACCTCAGTATATCTCAGAGATGCAGACGATGGAGCCCTGTATTTAGCAATGACCTGTAGAGATTCTGAACCCTCACACTTACTCAATTGGACACAATGGATGCAATGCTAATGCTCTAGATTCTCAATGTCTTCCTGGAGAGGCCAGATGACAAAACCTAGAAATGTGGGAAAATTAAAGACCATGAGAGTGGGATTTTTTTCAATTAGATTATTATACTAGTTCTTTTAATGCTAAGTAACAACTTACCACAAACTTAGTACTTACATGAAGAAAAATTTATTTTTCAGTTTTCATGGGTTAGAGGTCTGGCCAGTGTAGGTGAGCTCTCCACTCAGACTCTAACATTGTGATATAGGTGTTATATGCCGGCACTATCATCTGGAGGCTTGTCTGGGGAAGAATCTGCTTCCAAACTCATTCAGTGAAGGTCTTCACTTCTTACTGGCTGATAGCTAGAGACCACCCTTAGGTTCTAGGGGCTCTCCTCATTTTCCTACCATGGGGCCCTTTTCATCAGTGGTTCACAGGTTGCTGTGTGCTTCTAGGGCTACTAAAATAATATTTTTCTACAGTCTACTGGGATGGAGTCTTATATAATGAAATGTAATCATAAGAATGACATCCCATTATCTTTGCCATATAATATAACCTACTCAAGGAAGTGACATCCCATCATGTTAGTTAAAAGCAAGTAACAGATTCCACTTGTATTCCAAAAGACTTACATAAGGAGGTGGTATGGGGCCACCTTGAGGTGTGTCCACCACAAGCACAATAGATGAGAAGGAGCTAGCAGATAAAATATTCACCTTTCCTGTGGGTCAGTTCTAACACAAAGAAAGGTATTTTACATCAATCCAAAGAAGCCTCTTGAAAGAGAATAATCAGTGGCACTTGGTAAAAAGCTGTGGCCAGTGCAGTATAGCACGTTCTTATTTTTAATCTTTCTCCTTCCCTGTCTGCAGTCCCCTTCCCTCCTTCTTAATTCTTTCTCTTTTTTTTCCCTGATTATGTCTTTTGGCCATATTAAAACTTTGTAAAAATAAAAAAGATAAGCCAGTCAGTTGCCCAATTAACGGAGAGTTCTGAAGCCAGAGAACCTCAATGACAGCATTAAAGGAGATGCTCATCTCCTGCAGCTGTGGGGCAGACTTTGCCAAAAATCACGTTTAGAAACTGATAATGAGGGTGACAGAACCGCAAATGAGACAAATTTCCAGCCAAATATCCTCCTATGTTTAAGTCAGAGCCTTCACAGGGGACCCGTATGTTGCTGAAAGGCAGCATGGCAATGATCAAAAGCATTTGAATCCCCCAATTCACCTGAATGCTCCTCGCTGGCAGAAATGGTTCCCTCTGCCTTTGTAGAAGAAAACAGGCACCTTATGCCAGGAAAAATAGAAAGGCAAGCTATTTCAATGTGTTGACTTTCTTCCTTTCCTCCACCGACACTGCTCTCTATATGTTCCTAGCCAGTACAGTTTTAACTGAAGCTCACACGGGGAAATGCAATTCCTCCAGAAGGACATATCTTACACACTCACAAAATTACAGGACTTGGCTAATATTTAGCCTAAAGAACCGAGAATGTATTTCGATGGTGTTGGACGGTAGAGGTGAGGGGGTAGAAAGCTATATGGGAAGAATTTGTTGACATGGGTTATTCAACCGTGATTTGAAGTTCAGTGTTGTAGCAAAAATAACTTGAGTGGCTCGAATTGTGGAAAAAACAAAAACATAAAAGTTGTATCCTGACATAAATTTATTTAACAAGTTAATGACCACATACTACATGCCAGGCATTGCTTAAGGCACAAGGCAACATTATCAAATACATAAAATTTGCCCTCAGGGAGCTTACATTGTATAAAGAAAGAGTAGAAAGTAAATAATATGCACAATGAATGAGTGCATTTTATTTTTGTAAGGCTATTAGTATTATAGCATTAAGGCAGAGTCAAGTCCACTGGGAGTGCTAAAGAGGAAGGTTTGTAATTTCAAATGAGGTTGTCAAGACAGTAATCTGAAATGAATATTTGAGGAAAATCTTGAATGCAATGAAGGAGTTAAGTATTGAATATCTGGAATTTTTTTTTCCATAAAGAAGTAAAAATGAGTAAAAAGACACTAAGTTTGGAGTATACCTAGCTTGGTAAAGGAACAGCAGGAAGGCCAGAGTGCCTGGAGCAAAGTTAGCAAAAGAGAGAAAAAAGAAAGATAGGGTCAGAGAGTTAATGGTGCCAGGCCAGGTGGGGCCAGATCTTTGTCATAATTTTGCTTTGACTCAGCATAAAAAGGACAGCTCTATGGAGGGTTCTAAGCAGGGAAGTGACTTATTTTATACTTTAAAGGAATCAATTCAGTTACTGTGTAATAATGGATAATGTACATATGGGGAAAAAGTGGGCAGGGAGAGTTAAAGTGAGACCAGTTAGAATTTTATCACAGGAAAACAGGTGAGACATGATGATAGCTTGAGTCTACAGGTTAAAGAAGATGGCTAGAATGGTACAAGGCAGACAAATAATTTTTCTTCATATATTTTCTCAATAGAGAAAAATATAAAATAATGGAAAAATAGCTTCAAAATATTTGAATATCTGTCATTCTAGAATTGTAAACCATGTGAAATTATCTATCAAAAAATTAGGTCAAATTAAACACATATTCATACAAACAAGAGCTAAGAAATGTATTTAACAGTAGACATTTACTAAAGAACTTTTAAAGAATGAACAGATAGAACAAAAAAAATATAACCCTACAACAAAAGTCTCAAATGCAAGAATTAATATTGAAAAAATATAATCACTTTGGTAAATCAAAAGTGTTTTTGTGTGTACGAAAGAATAACTTTTACCTAATACTTGGATTTATAAATCATTGTAGAACTAAAGTGAAAAAAAAAATGTTAGGAGGAATATCTGATTTAGAATGCTGGTTTCATATATATTTGGAAAATAATTACTAACATTTTAAAATGATATATTTTATTTTTTAACATAGTATACTCTATAAATTAGCCACTGCAAGATAAAAAAGGGAGTATATAATATCCAAAATAGTAGCATAAAATAGAGTAATATATCAATGAAATCAAAATATGACAAGACACAACAGCATACACATATATACACTCAAACACACATATATGCTAAGCAACAAAAGAAATGTCGAAAATCAAATGAATAGAAAACTAAAACAGAGAATAAATAAAGAAGAGATTGTAGGAATGGATCCTAATATATTGAAATCAACTGTGTAATTGAATAAATGATCCAGGTAAAAATTTATTGTTTAATGCAATTAAAAATTAATCAGTTATATGCTTTTTGCATGATGTTAAGCTTAGGTCCTTACCATAAAAATACTTAGAATTTTCAACTTAGAAATATGTAAAAATAGGGCAGCCCAAGTGGCTCAGTGGTTTAGCGCTGCCTTCAGCCCAGGTGTGATCCTGGAGACCCAGGATCGAGTCTCAAGTTGGGCCCCCTGCCTGGAGCCTGTTTCTCCTTCTGCCTGTGTTTCTGCCTCTTTCCCTCTCTCTCTCTTTCTCTGTGTGTATTTCTCATGAACAAATAAATAAAATCTTTAAAAAAAGAAATATTAAAAATAAAAATATTAAAAATATTGATGGCACATTTATGTTCATATGGAATTAAATCATACTTTAAGGAATATTGTTAAGAATTAAAGCCATCAGTGTGGTTAACTATAAATGTGCACATACCTAATAATAGCATCACAGATATCTAACATTGTAGAAATACTAGGAAAAAAGGACAAATCTGATTCAGGGATATTAACAAGCTGTTAAAAATTAATAAAAATACAGAAAATTTAAACTAAAATTTTGATATAATGAATATTGATGGACTAATGTAGATTTAGTTTAGATTCCATTACTGAACTAATGTAGATAGTATATTATTTTCTTTCCTTTTTTTTTTTTTTTTTTTTTTTTTTAAGTAGCCTCCACACCCAGTGTGGAGCCCAACTCTGCAACTTGGGGCAACTCGAGGCTTGAATCCATGGCCCTGAAGTCAAGACCTCAAATGAGATCAAGAATCAGACTCAAGAGCCCTGAAAGTATACTATTTTCTAATAAACATAGCCTATTCACAAAAATTGATCAATTACAAGGCAGTAAAGCAGGCCTTTTTATATTCTCAAGTATTTGTATCCTATGGAGCACATTCTTTTTGTTGTTGTTGTTGTTATTTATTTATGATAGTCACAGAGAGAAAGAGAGAGAGAGAGAGAGGCAGAGGGAGAAGCAGGCTCCATGCACCGGGAGCCCGATGTGGGATTCGATCCCGGGTCTCCAGGATCACGCCCTGGGCCAAAGGCAGGCGCCGAACCGCGGCGCCACCCAGGGATCCCCTGGAGCACATTCTTTTTTTTTTTTTTTTTAATTAATTTTTATTGGTGTTCAATTTACCAACATACAGACTAACACCCAGTGCTCATCCCGTCAAGTGTCCACCTCAGTGCCCGTCACCCGTTCCCCTCCAACACCCGCCCTCCTCCCCTTCCACCACCCCTAGTTCGTTTCCCCGAGTTAGGAGTCTTTATGTTCTGTCTCCCTTCCTGATATTTCCCAACATTTCTTCTCCCTTCCTTTATATTCCGTTTCACTATTATTCATATTCCCCAAATGAATGAGAACATACACTGTTTGTCCTTCTCCGATTGACTTATTTCACTCAGCATAATACCCTCCAGTTCCATCCACGTTGAAGCAAATGGTGGGTATTTGTCGTTTCTAATGGCTGAGTAATATTCCATTGTATACATAAACCACATCTTCTTTATCCATTCATCTTTCGATGGACACCGAGGCTCCTGGAGCACATTCTTAATCAAATGCAATTAAGTTGGTAATCAATATAAAGAGATTATTAAGGAACAAGTATGTCATGAAGTTAGAGAAAAATAAAGCCACTCTTGTAAGTAATTCTTAGAAGAAATCATACTATGATTTAACGGTTATGAAAATACTGCACAGAGATGCCTGGGTGGCCCAGCAGTTGAGCGTCTGCCTTTGGCTCAGGGTATGATCCTGGTCCCTAGATCGAGTGGCACATTGGGCTTCTTGCGTGGAGCCTGCTTCTCCCTCTGCCTATGTCTCCGCTTCTCCCCGTGTCTCTTATGAATAAATATAAATCTTAAAAAAAAGAAATAAAGAAAGAAAATAGTGCACATTGAAGCTTCTCTACTGAAGCTGAAATGGTATTTTCTACAAAATAAAACATAATTAAAAAGTTAAGAAGAATATAAATCAATTTGTCATTCAGGTAAAAAAGTAAGAATAACATTAAATGAAATAGACGTAAGAAAATGTTAACCATAAGAGCAAAAAAACATAAATACTATTGGAATACAATAGATAGAATCAGTGAGCAAAATTTGGTTCCTTGAAAATACAAACAGCATTTACAAAGTTCAAGCAAATAGTTAAGTGCAAAGAAAAAAGAACAATGAAGAGTAAATACAATATTAGCAATGGAAAAGAAAACATAATGATATAATTGTTGCAGAAATAATATGATGATCTGTGAAATGACAAAAAAAGTAATAAACCTGATACAGAATGAAATAGAGAATCCATTCAATAACAAATAAATTAAAATAGTGTTTTTTTTTTCCCTATAAAGAAAACACAAACCACAGGGCTTTATTAGGGAATTCTAATAATCATTCAAGGAATACATATTTTAAAGACTATTTAAACATTTTTAGAGAATGAAAAAAGGCTCATTATTTTATAATTGCAATATAAACTTAACACTAATAGCAAATAAATACATAAAATTTCTAAACAAAATATTATTAGCAAATTGAGGGAAACTGTGTCCAAAATTTGTTATGTGTCTCTTTGAGAAATGCAATGTTAGTTCAATGTTAGAAAATATATGACTTACTAGATAAAAAATGTTAAGGGGGAAAAAACTATATGCTCATCTCAATAGATGTATATTTTTAAAAAATAAAAAATTGTGTTGAATACTTATACCAAACTGGGAATAGAAAGAATCATATAAGCTGTAAAAATGGGAATCTATAGAAGAATCAGCAAGCAATATGTTGAATGCTAAAAAGTTAAAATTTTTCTTTAAAATCAACACTAATACTAACATACTCATTGCCAGCCATTCTAGTCATCATTTTACTGGAGAATATAGTCAATCCAATAAAGTGTGGAAAAATATGGGTTTGAAAGAAGAAATAAATTCAGCACAATTTACAGAAAATATTAATCATGTTAAAAATTCAAATAAACAATAAAATGTTAAGCAATATACTCAGGTATTAGATAAATTGCATCTATATGGAAGAGTGAGTAAAACTACAGTCCAAAGGAAATTAAATCATTTATGTAGGAATAAGTCTAAGCCTAGATGTGCATGAGATCTATGTAGAAAATTATAAACCTTGTTTTAAATACTAAAGGATATCCAAATAAATAAATTGATTTACATGTTCATGGCTATGAAGATGGAATATCATTATGATATCCATTCTCTTCAGTTAATCTACTGATACAAAAAATTAGAATAAAAATCTCCAACATATATTTTATGGAAAAATACATGAAAGGCTTACTCTAACAGGTATATTGAGTGTAACAAAACCAATAGAGTCAAGACACAAATGAAGATGTGTAAAATGTTGAAAGAACCATTCCTTCTGCTATCAAGATATTTTATTTTATTATTATTTTTTTTAATAATACAGAGTATCTTTTTTTTTTTAATTTTTTTTTTTTTTTTTATTTATGATAGTCACAGAGAGAGAGAGAGAGAGGCAGACACACAGGCAGAGGGAGAAGCAGGCTCCATGCACCGGGAGCCTGATGTGGGATTCGATCCCGGGTCTCCAGGATCGCGCCCTGGGCCAAAGGCAGGCGCCAAACCGCTGCGCCACCCAGGGATCCCCTATCAAGATATTTTATAAGTGAATAAGATAGTTCAATATTTACCAGAGACTAGGATGTTAGTTACATCAAGCACAGAATAGTAAGCTCAGATACAGATTCTGATGCGTAAAGGTAATACTGAAAATAACTATAAATAGTATAAATTATTGAACAGTAAGAAAATTGTTTGGAGAGGATATTAATATGGATACTCTTTATGTTGCCATACACAAAAAATGAATTATTGATGAAAGAAAAATTTATACATAAAAGGGCAGTTCTAAACTTTTAGAAGAAAATGTATTAGAATACCTTTATGATCTCATGGTAAAGAATTTTCTTTAAAAGACACATGAAGGGGATCCCTGTGTAGCCCAGCGGTTTAGCACCTGCCTTCAGCCCAGGGCTGAAGGCCCTGGCATGATCCTGGAGTCCCAAGATCAAGTCCCACATTGGGCTCCCTGCATGGAGCCTGCTTCTCCCTCTGCCTGTGTCTCAGCCCCTCTTCTCTCTGTGTGTCTCTCATGAATAAATGAATAAAATCATTAAAAATAAATAAATAAAAGACACATCAACAACATGGCAGAAAAATAAGAATTTCTGTTTATTGGAGGACAAGAAAACAGGTATGAAAATACAAACAGGAAAAGGTAGTTACAAAATATATAATCAAGCAATGATCCAGCAATTAATTATAAAGAACTTCTGTAAATTGGAAGCATAGCAGATAAAAGTAATTGGAATAGATAAAATGCATAAACACTTTTCAAAGGAAAGGAAACACAATTATTTGGAAAAAAAAATATTTATACCATTAGTAATTAAGATACCAGAAGTTGAACCTTAGTTTTGCCATAGCCATACTGGCAAAATCAAGAGGCTGAAAATGAAGATGAGGAACAGGAAATCTCATATAGAATCGATGGGAAGGTAGATCAATATAGTTCCGAGTTTTGATGTTAGGGGTGTCTGGGTGGCTCAGTCAGTTGATCATCTGCCTTCGCTAAAGTCATGATCATAGGGTCCTGGGATCAAATTCCACATTGGACTCCCTGCTCTGTGGAAAGTCTTCCTCTCCCTCTCCATCTGCCACTCTCTCCCACTCTCTCCCTGTCCATCAAATAAATAAATAAAATAAAAGAGTTTTGATGTTATACAGTATACTGCAATCTAGACACCCATTATGGTCTACCTGTTCTACTTCCCTCACACACAGTACAGGGGAGAATGTTCATGTCAGCGGTATTTGTAATAGCACAAATCTGGAAACTGAAGTGCTTGTCACAAAAAATAATAATAATAAATTGTGACATATTACTGGTAATAAAATCAGGTGAATTATGGAAATAAAAAACAGCATGTATGTCTCTCAAAGAGAAAACATTGAAGAAATAATAGCCACAAACGAATCCACACACTATATTTTAAATATTGTTAAGGTAAATATACTTGCCTGGTAAAAGTATAGAGAAAAATAGAATGATTAAGAAAATATTCAGGAAAGTAGACAATTCTTTTCAGGACATTGCAATCACTTAAAGGCCCAATGGGCTCCGATGATACTGGCATTCTCCCATCTATTAAATGGGGGTGTTCTGAGTAAATGCATGTTTGCTTGTATGATATAATGTTTTTTAAAATGTTCCTGTTGTGTATATGTGTGTGTGTGCTTATACATTTAACATTTTCAATTATGTAATTAGTGCATATATTAAGGAAGTGATTTACAACAGGTTGATGAACTTTTGCTATTTATGCTCTGAGAACTATAATTTCTTGGATCTGTTAGCTTATTTACTGTATGTAGTTTCTGGATTAGTTTGGGCAAAGAACACCTTTGTAGTCATTGGAGTGTGGTAGGGAGTCTTGGTTCCTCAAGGCTTCATTCAAACCTGGAAATGTCCCACAATACATTTAGACATTTTCATGATTATAAAATCACAAATACTAGACCTTAATCATGCAATGAATATAATGCAAGGTATGCCAAAAATAGTATTGTGATCTAAGTTACTTTAAAAAGAAATAAATAGGAATTAGGCTACAAACTGATTTAAAAAAAATCTATAAACAAATACTGACCATGCACATAATCAGACCATCTACAAATGATTTATACTGTAAAAGCTATGTAGATAGAGTCAAACTGAAGGGGAGAACAAGAGAAAAATACTGCACCCTTCCATAATGTCATCTGACTATAGTATCAATAGCAGGAAATTTTTACAAGGGAGTATTTTTAATTTTTAAAATCCACAGGCTTTGGTAACTAGTAACATTTTTTATCTTTTTTTTTTTTTGAAGATTTTATTTATTGGAAAGAGAGCATGAGAGAGAGAGAGAGAGAGAGAGAGAGAAAGGCAGAGAGAGAGAGAGAGAGAGATTACTAGCAGGGGGAAGGGTAGAGGGAGAAGTAGATTCCCCACTGAGCAAGGAATCTGATGGGGGACTTGATCCCAAGACTCTGGATTCATAACCTAAGATAAGGCAGATGCTTAACCAACTAAGCCACCCAGGTGCCCAGTCACATTTTTTTATTTTGATTGTTATATTTTTTGAGACGAAGGATGCTTTTCAAACTTATCATCCTCTTACAGAAGACACATGCATCGAAAACTTACATATACAAATTATAGCCCTGCCATACTCAAATTAAAGATGAAAATGGCATGTTACCCTACAAAGTGGAGATCACGAGTCCAGCCATTACTGTTGCTAGGGAGAACAGCCAGTGAAAGTTAAAATTGTTCGTTTATAGTTAAGAAGTTGGGTAACAGATGCCAAGATAAATGGAGCATATCAATAGTATGTAAATTTTTGACAAACATAGTAAACATAATGTTTCCAAAACATGGCCTCTCGGCAACTTTTTATCTTAAGAAGTTCTAATTAGTAGTTTCAAATCTAGCCTATTTATAAAGGACTCAGATGAACTTAACATTCATAAGTAATGGAATGAGAAAGTTGCTGGGTAAACATAATAAATACAGAAAATGTATTCCTGGTGAATAATAGATAGTAACAGAAAATATTGCAAAAAGAAGGTGTATAGCTGGCAAGTCTACAACTTCAGAAGTGGGAAAAAAAACAAAACAAAAAAAACTTCTCTACTGTCCAACCATCAATGAGTGTGGAAGCCAAGAGAAATCTGGCTCCCATCCCAGCTGAATATAAATGAAATTAAAAGAACTACAAAGCACAGGATACGGCTCACCAATAGACGTGCATTCAGTATCAATCACATGAGAAAATATATAATTGTTCCTACTGGGATACAAAATTATTCCAACCAATATGTTCCTACTCTCAGAGATGTGAATTATGAAGAAAAATCGAAGAAGTTAAGCTAGTTCTCATAAAAAATAGAATGGTAGTCACTTAATTGAAGTTTTAAACCCAGCAGGGATCAACAAAATCGTTCTAAGTGAACTCCTTATATTTGTAAAATGGAGTGACAAACAGTATGAAATATTACCAAGATGTTCAGTAAAGATTAATTGGTTTATAAATCAAGAGAAGCACATTATTTTGCCAAATATCCCTTATTTTACTGAGTCTATTTCTGAATTTTATATCATGCCCATTATCTAATGGATTTGAAATCATTTACTAAGGTTACCCTATAACATAATTAGGGAACTACATGAAACAGACAATTTGAAGTGAATACATTGCAGTGGATGTTACAAGTCACTTAGAATGAGCTAATTATTACAGTTGGGCTTTAAACTTGATTTGTTGCTTCATGATACTAGAGGGTGAGCACTTTGAACACAGAACTAAAGTAGCATTATTTTTTTGCAATTCCATTGTCAACCATGTTTCCTGCACTGAAAATAATCTGAATTACTGCAGTTAAAATTAAAAATAAGTTATGATCAATTTTATTTTTGAATTTAAAAATAATATTTCTTCAACAAGTATTGAGTGTTTATTTGTACAAATATTCAGTAGTGAACAAGGACAGATCTCTTTCCTCAAGAAGCATGTAGTTCAGTGAGCAAGTCAATAAAATAGATAATTTTCAATTTCAATACATTATAAGAGGTTCAAAGACAGGGCAAGTTCACATTCTATACCTACATGAAAAACAGGACCTAACTAAGAGTGAGGGGCTAGAAAAATGTTCATGACACATGTTGTGTGATCAATAAATAAAAATTAATCAAGTTATAAAACAACATTCTCATTAGACAAATCAATAAATTTCTTTGCAGAAACATTTCAAAAACCTGATTTATGACAAATATTGAATGACAACAAAAATGACAGCCTATTTTTCTTCACAAATTATATGAAAACAGATAATTTTAACTAAAGCCACATTTCCCTATTGAATTCACAACAGCAAAAGACTTGGGGCCATAGTAAAGTTTGACCTAACTCAAGATGTAGATTTTTAAATCACCTATACTGAATACATGTCCATATTTACACCTCACATTAATCAATAATGTGCATTTCCTAATAAATCCAACTCAGTCTTGTTTTCTTTCAGTGTTTGGTAAATTTATCTTGATTTGAACATTAGATAATGCTATTAGTTTGTATTTACAACCATATTTAACACAAAATGGTTTTCTTTAAACAAAAAAAATTAGTCTCAGTAATGTGTGACATTCATTTGGTGAAAGTGATGGAGAATGAGAGCATCTAAAGCAAGTGGGATCATGTCCTTCATCACATGCTCACTCTAAGTTAGAATCTCTCTGAAGAGAAGCAGAAGGAATTGTTACTTCTATTTATATGATTTAAACACATCGGTCTCTTCCTCTCTTTTCTCCCTCCACCCTTTTTACTGTTCCTCTGTATACGTACATTAGTTTTCCATTGCTGAATAAAATTTTGCCATGCAGACTTCATGTCTTATGTCAACTCTCACTCATTATTTCACATCTGTGTAAATCAGAAGTTCAGGCAGTGCATTTCAGGGTTCTCTTCTCAGGTTCTCATAAGTCAAAAAAATCGAGGTTTCCACTGGGCGATATTTTCATTTGGAACTTGGATTCCTTTTCCAAGCACATGTGATTATGGCAGGATTCAATTCCATGCTGAATTTTTAAAACATTATCTTATCAAGTTACATTAAAATTATGCAAGTACATTAAAGTTATGCAAGTAGGAAATTTTGTGAAACAAATTTCTCAATTACTACTTCCTATTAGCCTTATTTTTTTGACGAAGTTCAATGTTCTTTCATCTATTTACACGTGATAAATATAAATGGTTACTGAAATGACTTAAACATCAGAAACAGTGTTAAGTCTTAGAAAGTTGGTTGGAAGGGGCAAGAAGACAGAAGTTGCAAATATAAAGAAGCCACAGTGTCTGTCAGTAGGAATCCAAAGACTTACGCATTGTTGCACATAGGCAGGGTACAGACAAGTGCCTCTATGGACTGAGCGTTCGTATTTTTTGATAAATTCATAATTTAATGAATACACCATTAGTAATCTCAGAAGAATAAAGGAAAAACACATGCACACATGCACACACACACACACACACACACACACACACACATACAGATCTTGCCTATGGTGAAGTTAAGGAATATAAACCGTGTTTCTCAGAAGTGAGCTATGAGTTTTGTCTTAAAGGTCAAGAGGAGGTAAAGGTATAAAAAAGGTAAAGGAGCACCTTATGAAGAGAAAAGATTCAAGAGAGGAGTTGTGGTGATTAAGCTTAAGTCAACTTAAGCTCTTTAAGTTGAGCTTAAAGAATTTAATAACAGAGACCAAAACATAGAGCCACTATAGCTGCTAATTTTATGTTATGAAATCTTAGGAGGCAGCAGAGTCAGGCACCCTCAAGAGATACAGCAGGAAGATTAAAGCTGTCACTTCTCAGGAATCAAATGTATTTCTTTAATATAAATTAGAGAAAATTTGTTTTTCTCTAATAAAAATACACAGAGATTTGAATGGCAGGAATGGAGTTAATGGAGTTGGGAATTGAAGCCAGACAGCTAATACTTGCAATAGTAATAACATATACTTCATTAGAACTTAGAAATTCCAGACACTAGCTGAAGCACATTATTGATGCCTGCTTAATCTTCTCAGACAGGTACAATTAGACTCTACCCCATGGGATGCATGTGTCAGGAAACAGGGCTTCCAAATGCAAGCCAAATACATCTC
Organism: Vulpes vulpes; assembly: GCF_048418805.1. Classification (NCBI taxonomy): domain Eukaryota; kingdom Metazoa; phylum Chordata; class Mammalia; order Carnivora; family Canidae; genus Vulpes; species Vulpes vulpes. The sequence goes on along the minus strand of NC_132784.1, from coordinate 95,386,905 downwards.
CTGATACTATTAGCCTCCATATTTTTGCTATATAATGCTCTTTATTCCAACCAATTCAATATTCCTTAATGACAGAAGTTAACCTAAAGGTGTTATTTATTATACAAGTTTATTATTAGGATCTATTATATATTAGGTTACTTAGGTTATATTAGGAAACCAGAATGCTTCAAAATAATGTGGTATCTGTATGAAGGAGGACATTATTTTTATTGTATTTAAAATTATTTTAATGTATTAATGTGCAAATGTGTAAAAAAAGAATCAAAGTAGATTCTTGTTTTATATTTCTGAAAAATTTTAGGTTTATCAATTCATTAAGAACACTACAACTGATTCTGATTAAAGTAGTATTAAGGAATAAAATTGGTTAAAAATATGTATAATGGAATAATATTACAGCAAAACTTAAAGCAAACATATGTCTTTAATGTCAAAGTCTACAGTTACAAGTAATTTAATTAGCTCTAACATATTTCACTGTGTTAGATTTTACATTTGAATAGTGGAAGCCTAAACCTGTTTTTTTTAGCAGAATATTTTCTTGATGACTTAATTTGCAAGAATATTAAAAGAAAATTACATATATTTTGTTGGAATATTTGGTAGGATAATATTTTAATTGAGGATAAGACAGTATTGCATTTAAAAATGAACTATTATTTGAATCAAATTAAGCTTGGCTATACCACTAGAGCTAAAAAATTAAAAATAATTGGAAAACTAGAGCAACAATCTTAAGAAATCCTGAAAGGCTAAGTGATAAGAAATATCCTTCAGACCACTACTTATGTTGAGTGTTTGAACAAGCTGTATCATATAAAACAGTGTTTATATTCAAAATGAGCTCTGAAATTCACCATATTAGGGCAATTGATATTCAAGGCATTAAAAAGTCACATTCATTAACAAATTTTTGCAATAAGAAAATATTTTTCAAAAAAAAAAGAAAATATTTTTCACATGCAACAAGAAAGATTGTATGATTGTTATGGCACAGAACTTATAAAGCAATTTTGATGATAAATAATTATCAATGAAAAAAAGAAAATAAGCTGTTTTCTTCAAGAATATAAGGTAAAATACTAGCCCTTTGTTTAGTAATGACTCTCAAAAATACCTTGAAAACTCCTATTTTCATATTACTTTGCTTGGCTTCTAATACTTCCAGTCCAAGTATAAATATGCATTGCCTCTGTACCAGCATTGTCAAGTACTGTAATAAAGGTTTGCAATAATGATCCTGAGACTGGAGACCAGTAGAGGGGAAGTAAGTGTGATATAGAGGGAGGCATTCTTGAAAAGTGCTGAATTTAGAAGACTTGTCAAGAGCAATTTTCCATATGAAATAATGGCAAAGGACTTCATTAGATGCCAGCCACTATAGCAGATCAATTGCCACTCTATGGGCTGTGGTGGAGTTGCTGACCATTGTTTTTTGCCTCTGTCTACTGTCAAGGGAGGAATTGATCATGTGTGCAGAGAAGATCTAATCACAAGCCACTCTCATGTTGCCTTCCATGTTTTTCTGTCAAATGCTAGGGATGGAAAGCAATTCCAATGACTGGCTTTCATGCACTTTTGTCACCTGTTTCCCAATGAACCTGAATAATGTTTTCTTGGCAGGAGGTAAAGGCAAAACACAAGTCAGAAAGTCAGAGTCGGCTTTAACCACTGCTGATGACCAAAATGAGCTATTCTAGACACAAGACAAAGTGGGGCCATATGGGTGGTGAAACTGCATAATACCAGTCACTGGTGATGACTAGTTATCTCGTATGTCAAAGTCTGTTAATACCTGTGTTTTGAGATACAGCCTATGATTATACCATTTGGAATATTGTTGTTCCAAACAATGTGTAGCAACAGCTCTGCTAGCTGGGATCTAGCAGTGAACAAAATAGTTAGATCTTGTTTTTGAGGGAATTACAGGGAAAACAGACAAACAGATAAGCAAATAAACATGTAATATAAAAATAGCTGAGTTCTTTGTAAAGACAATAAAGAAAATTAAAACAGAGAAAGGGGAGAAAAATTGGTGGGAATTACTATATTGGATAAAAGTGTTATGGCAGCTCCATAAACAACTTTTCTAAGGATAATGCATTGTGAATAAATGTAAAAGATAATCAAAATGCATGAATTGGGGGAAGGGGAAGGATATAATAATTGTGGTTAGTGTCTCATTTGCCTAGACAAGAAATCTTTCCCCAATGTCTCTCAAATCTGTCTATGCATCTCCAGACTGATAATCTAATGTATTGGTAATTTCTCACATAAGCCATACTTTAATCTTGGCCCCTCCTCCCTTCATAATGCACACCTCTGACTTTCACAAAATTTTATCTTTTAACTTTGTGTTTTAACTCACAGAATTCACTCTGCCTAAACTATTTCATCTATCCATCACGTCCCTTCCCTGGAAAAGATGAGCTACTGGTATCTCTTCACATCTCAATCAACTGTTTTCATTCCTTAGAAAGTCATCCTTAATAGTGAGATGATTCCAGTTAAGATCTTTTGATTTTGTCTGCCCAGTTTCCCTTAACCATTTCCCTTCGGATCCATTAATAACAAAAGGATTCCTCCTCTACCCAGGATAATCATAGTTGCTGGCTACTTTCCTTTTTTTTTTTTTTTTTTAAGATTGATTTATTTATTTTAGAGCGGGAGGAGGGGCCAATGGAGAGGGAGATGAGAATCTCAGGCAGATTCCCCACTAAGTGTGGAGCCCAATGTAGCTCCATCTTATGACCCTGAAGTCATGACTTGAGCCAAATCAAGAATTGGACACTTAACTGACTGAGCCACCCAGGTGCCCCTACTTTTCAAGAATTCTTTATCTCCCTGAATTCTTTATCTTGGGCACGATTTCTCCAAGAAGAGGCACCAGGTCTATGGGAAGACAATAAAAATACCTTGTACATTTTTTTTTACCAAAATGATAAAGGAAAATATTACAAAAAGAGGTCAATCACAGAAAACAAAATGCAAATATAGAGAGCAAGTAGACAGAGTCTTGACAACATCATATCATTCACTGGATCCAGTTTCTCTTGAAATCAGCCAATCCTTAGGATACAGAGTTACATGAAGAAAAATAAAAACATGCAATACTTTAGTTTGAGGATTTTAAAAATTAAATTCAAAATGAAACTTTCTAACTTGCTCTCCTATTTTTTCACCAACACTATAGGTAAAACTTTCAGTTATAGCTGCTTACTTATTTGTATTTCTTACCAGATTGTAAGATATAGGAGGAATAGGATAATGTTTGCTAGTTTGCTGGTTTGCTGTAACATTACCAGAGTTGACTACAGTATCCTTTACATTGTATCATTTGGAAAATATTTATAAAAATCTGAATCAAAATACAACAATCTCTATCATCTTTTCCAGGTCCTTGTATCCAAACCCTCAGGTTGACAATTGTGGGTCTATGTTAAAGTTCCTTTCCTTTTTGCTCCTCTCAATTTTCTTTTCTTGCATTGGACTGATTTCCTCCTCTTCTCTGTGATTCCAATCACCACACATCACAGGGGCTGCAAATTATTCTCCCTTAACTCCAGGGATAATCACTGGGAATTTGGAATCTTTTTATAACGTGTGGCAAAAGCTAATTTCTGATTCTTTAGATCACAACTAAAAAAAACTAGAGGAACCATTAACTCACTCATCCAAGACTTCTAATGGTTTTGTAAGTACCAATTCTCTATATTAAGTATTTTTTCTTGAAGTACATAAAGGAGTTTTTGGTTTCTTTATACAATTGTGAATAAAATAAAATAGAGCACTAATAGTGTTTCTAAGAACTAGACCATCAGAAAAGGCAGCTGGAAATTGTTGATCTCTCCAGGTTGCTTTGGAGGATCCTAATTGAAAAAAATGTATACTGGATTTCCATGGCATAAAATTGCAAATAACTCCTTAAGTTATAATGAATACCTGAATGAAATGCTCTTTGAAGGGAAGGCTTAGGTAAATTAGCTAGCTGTTACCAAAATACAGTCTAAAGGGTTAGTCACTGTAAGACTTGAGGTGGGAGTGATTGCTTTTGTCTAAATGCCATAGCCTACAGATAAAAACTATTAGTTTATGACTTTAAACTATCAGCCGAGGAATGATAACAAGACTTCTATACTGACTTTTAAATGATCTTTTATATTTTATACTTGCAGATATAGCTTTCTGTAAGCCGGACTCTCCTAATCCTGTAGGTTCCAGAAAATGATGTGAATCCACGAATTCAGAGCATAGCTAATTTTTGCATGAAATTTAAATCATTAATTAGGAAAAAAACTTCATCCTTAAATTTCAACTGGATATATTTGGAAGGATTTAAATTTAACTGAACACTGAGATGACCTGCTGGATACTTTGAGGTTTGTGCCTCTGAAACCAACAGGCAATGGTATGGGTTATTACACTGGTTGGAATGATTGATACTACTGCATAATGGTTATAGAGGCAAATATCTGAAATCCAGAATATTTCTGGGGGCTATTTTACTGTACTTTCTTGTCTGGTTAGTGAAAACTAGTCAAGGTCTCCAAGAACCTTCACCAAATAAAGAATCATAAAAAACTAAGCATGATAGCTAAGGGCAAAGAAGAAATGGACTAAGCAATGGAAGAACGATATTAAAAATATCAACACCCTCTGACTAATTGCAGGCATTTAGTAATAGCTAGGCATATTCTTTCATTTTCGTTGGCATATATTAGCTATTATTGCATCTCTTCCTAAATGTTACATGGAAGACGTGTTGATGCTCATTTACTTTATAATTTTACCTGTGATTACTGTTGAACAGTTCACATTAACTAGGAAACAAACAAGCAAACAATCATGTCACCCAGAGATGGATAACATGATTGATTCAACTGTGGGTCTCTACCTTAAAGAGAGAGCTGCTATTGTTGATTGTGTCATTGTTCAAAAGTTAAAAGATAAGCCATCGGGTTGAACTATGGGGGATATGGAAATTGGCAATGATCATCAATTTCAAAATCCCACTGTGCTCTCCCTTCTGGTGTAAGGACTGTAATTTGGGAATTAAATATGTTAATTCCCTTGCCTCCAGATTTCTGGATGATATTTAAGTTCCACCAATGAGATAAACTTGAGGAAGGAATCTTCCTCTAGGGGTGGTGAGCAGAAGTATGTGCTTTTATAAAAGTGAGGTTTTTGTGATTTTGTTTTGTTTTGCTTTTGTTTTTGTTTTTGTAGCAACTTTAGGGCTTTCCTCTGCCATTCACTTACCTTGGCACTATTATAATAAGAGGTGACAGTGGCTTGATAGGATACGGACAAGAGAAGCAACAATCTTTTGATTCTCAGTATAAAAACTCATGAGTAAACTCTGAAAACTAAACTATATTCCTTTTTTTTTTAAATAAGAAAGGCTTTATTTTTTAAGACAAATAGCACAAACACACATCCAAATACAAGTGAGTAAATTCACTGGGTTATATAAAAGAGAAAACTGCACTTAGGTGTCAGTTATAACTAGAAACATCAAGGAACACCCCCTGCTTCTGGTGGCATGGGTACAACATGTGCTTGTCTAAGAAGTCGTTCAGGGGTGTTATACACGTGGAAATGTATGACAATAGTGAGGTGATACAAGAAAGAAATGCAGATGGGTGAAAGCTTTAAGACCCCTCTGCCACCCTAGTGTGCTCTCGTTTACATGTTCCTTTAGTTCCTAAACAATTTTATAGGTGCCCGATTTTTCTATTGATACCGGTTACTTGAAAAATCTTTAATATTTCTTTTATCCAGAGTAAATCCTGAGTGATTCAGGAAGCCAGTTTACTTAGCCAAAATTTCTTTCCTTTAAGACTGATACTATTTTTAAATTCTCTGTATAATACAGTGATATTTCTAAAATCTATACCAGTTTTATGCTTCTATTACATAATAACATATAAGAATTGATATCTATATCTGAATATTTAATGTCACCAATTATTTTGGTTCCATGGAAAAAAGTTTAGTTTTTGGAAAATAAACAGGAACACATTAACATGATCCTTAAAATGTCAAATAATGATTTATTTTTGTAGCTTACAATATCTCTGTTAGCACTGATCTCACTGAAACATTCAACTATGCATCTGGCAAGTTGAGTTTTTCAATTGGCAAATCCCTGAGTGCTTTACATCAGATAAACAAAAAGATTTTGAAAACCATCACTGGGGAAATAGTAATCTATCAGAGTGAGTTACTGGGAAAAGCTCTGGTTGTGATCCCATCAGATTGCCCTAAGTTTCTCAAACACCTCAAGCATTTGCACTTGCTGCTCCCTCTGTTTAGACACTTTTCCCTTAAATATTCTTATGGTTAGCAAACAGAAATAAGGTTCAAATCTTCTTTTTGTGTGTGTGACATCAATTCTCTTAAAAACTACTCTTCTATCATGTTTCCTGATCTCTGTTTACAAAATCACAGAATGGAAAGAGAAATATAAAAAACCTGTTAAAAAAAAAGAAAGAAGTTTAGTCAGGCACAGAAATATAAGAAGAATAATCAAGTAATCCAATTCAGTGGAAAAGTTAAAATAAAACAAAATCTCTGTGTAGGTAGATATATATAGATGTGCAAATGCATAGATACATAGATCTATATACCAGATATCTACTAAATATCTCCAGGTGGCTAAGAGACCTCTCAAACATCATGTCTAAAGCTGAACTGCTCTTTTTGCCTTTAGTTCAAACTAAAAATAGCTGCAATTTCCTCATACTCATCTTTTACTGCTCAGGACAAAAACTTTACTCAAATATACACCAACAAATCCCCTTAGCCATAATCATCTATTACTTGGAATATGCAAAAAATTCCTAATAGAGTTCCTTGATTTGAGGGGCACCTGGGTAGCTCAGTGGGTAAGTGACTCTTAGTTTTGCTCAGGTTATGATCTCCACATAGATTAGAGTCAGCTTGAGATTCTCTCTCCCTCTCCCTCTGCTCCTCCTGCTCGTGTTCTTTCTCTTTCTTCTCTAAAATAAATAAATAAATATTTAAAAAAATAGATTTCCTTGATTTTGTTCTTTTTCCTCTGAGTCTGCTCTTAAAAAACACCACCCAGTGTGTTCTGGTTAAATAGGACCAAATCATGTCAGCTTTCTATTCAAACTGGTTGACCTGACCATTGCTTCATAATGATCTAAATTTAAAGTAAATATTTTACTATTGCTTCCTCTGTTTGGACACATATTCCTAAAATATTTGTATGTCTAATAACCTCATGTACTTTAAGACTTTTTTTATTTTTAAATATTCTATTTATTTGTTTATTTATTTAGAGTGTGCCCATGAGCAAGGGTGGAGGTGAAGGGTAAGGGGAGGCGCATAGAGGGGCAGGGAGAAGAAGAGGTAGAGAGAGAATCCTTAGAGTCCCTACTCGGGACTCTATTCCTTAACCCTGAGATTATGACCTGAGCTGAAACCAAGAGTCACACACTTAACTGAGTGAGCCCCCAGGCACCCCTTCTTATATTATTTATAAATATCATGTTTTACTATTTCAACTCTGACCATTAGCATGTTTTCACAATTGAAACATTATTGTAAGCCACAGAATGAAAAGTCTGTTTCTTTAGTTTTGTCTATAAAATTATAATAATATTTGCAGCAAAACAAAACATTAACTCACAATCCCATTTTTTCTAGTCTGTTTAATATTCTATAAAATTACATTTAAAATCAGCAAATTAAAAAAAAACAAAAAAAATCAACAGGTACTGTGAAAAGACTACTTTTAAGTGGTTATTTGCCACTTAGATGACATTTTCTTTTTAACATTCATTTTTTAATGGTTTCATGTATATCACAATATTTAAGCATTAATTTTGGTATTTAAATGAAAAAGTAAAAGTCATACCAAATTTCAATGTTTTTATCAAGGACAGTTATTTGCATAAACAAGCATGCATATTCTTGTTTATTTTTTACATGATCAAGAGAATGACAAACTCAAAATGCCAACAGCTCTTTGAAATAAAGTAAAAATGGACTCACTAGAGATTTACACAAACTTCTTTTCAAAATACATGCCTAATTATATGATACAGAGAGAATGTTAAGATAGAAATTTTCTTTCTACTAAGTAATTTTTTGTCAATGATACAAACATTGCATTTTAAAAATTAATTGTAAATTTGTGAAAGAAATTAAAATATGAATTATATTGGATGTGTACAGTGAACCTACCACTTTGGGTAGTAAACACATTTAATTTTTTATATTTATGTATGTATGTATGTATTCATTTATTTATTTATTTTTAGTATAGACATTTTAACAATATTAGTCTTCCAGTCTATGATCATGGAGTGTCTTTCCACTTATTTGTGTGTTCTTCAATCTCTTTCATTGGTGCTTTATAGTTTTCAGTGTACAGTTCTTTAGTTTCTTTAGCTAAATTTATTCCTGGTTAATTTGGTGCTTTTTGATGCAATTATAATTTAAAAATCTATAGGCCAGGGGGATCCCTGGGTGGCTCAGCGGTTTAGTGCCTGCCTTTGGCCCAGGGCGTGATCCTGGACTCCCAGGATCAAGTTCCGCATCAGGCTCCCTGCATGGAGCCTGCTTCTCCCCTGCCTGTGTCTCTGCCTGTCTTTCTCTGTGTGCATCTCTGATGAATAAATAAATAAAATCTTAAAAAAAAATCTATAGGCCAGGCTTCTTTTTCACTTACTTTCTTTTATTGGCTAGGACTTCTTGTAGTTAAATAACATATTAAGTAATGCTCATAAGATATTGGTCATGCAGTTTTATGCTGTTCTGTTCAATTTAAATTCTTTAATAAGTGTTCTTTTTTTAAAAAGTGAAGATATAGCTCCACATTTATATGTGTTCTTTTTTAACTAAAAATTATTACTCTATCTATACAGAATGTTAGAGAGTTAATTTCAAGAATCAACCACTGCCCATTTAGCCTATTAATTGACAGCACTGGGTTGGCTACTAACATTTACTCTACATTGATTTCCTTCATCCTGCAAGATGAATCCAATTTTCCCATTAATTCTATAAAGTTATCTGGTGAGTTTCTACTTAGGACAGTTCTATTTCTATTTAGGAAAGTCATAAATAATTTTTTAATGCCCTGAGTCTGTTTTCATGCATTTTCATTTCCTTCTACCATATTGAGTACTTCTAAAGTTATTATAGTCAACCATAGACCCCCAAAAGAATAAAGTGTTATCCAAGAGTGAAGTGTTTTATATAAATGATCAGCTTCTTATAAAGATCCTCTGCAGCTTTACATCTTATAAAAAGGATAGAGAATGAAGTCACAAACTTCCTGAGAAAGAGCATATCACTTGCTAATCAAGAAGGGAAATATAAAAAGAAAAAGAAAAAAAAAAAGAAGGGAAGTATAAATCCTGACTAAAATTACTCAGGATTATTTATGGAATGTTACAGATATCATGAACAATTTAAAGACTTCAACCAACCATATTATGTGTGAAGGTAACATACATGAAGAAATAATATAATCAAGGAATTAACTGTCTAATCACAAAATCAAAGTATAGTGCAAGAATTATTGTTAAGGTCCTGTTGAGTATTGTCACTACTTCTATTGTTGCTGCTGTTACTGGTTCTCATATATTGAGAACCTAATATGCACTGGAACTATAATTAACACTTATATAAAATCTAATTTAATACTCAGAACATTTATGGAAGTAGGGGATATGATTAATTCAATATCACATATAAAACATTATGCAGAGAAGCATTAGTAATTTATGCAGTGTCACATGGTAATTAATCATCTTTAGACTTAAAACTGAGACCACAATCTTTTTATTTTATTTTTTTTTTAGATTTTATTCATTCATGAGAGACACACACAGAGAGAGACAGAGACAGAGACAGAGAGGCAGAGACATAGGCAGAGGGAGAAGCAGGCTCCATGCAGGAAGCCTGATGTGGTACTCGATCCTGAGACCCTGGGATCATGCCTTGAGCCAAAGGCAGACGCTCAATGGTTGAGCCACACAGGCATCCCGAGACCATGACCTTTTAGATTACACTCTCGTACCTAGCAAATTGTATTATATAGAAAAATTGTTCAGTGAGAATTAAGTGACATCAGATACTCATTAATGAATTTAGTTATTTTAATATCATTATATTTTAATAATCTTACTTTAACTTTACCCAAGCCAATATGATTGAACATAAGGAATAAATAAGCAATCATCTCTATGTGTTCAGGGCATAATTTTCCCTGGTGTCTGGGTGGGACCTCAAGCTAGTAAAAGAAGTCTGGCATGTCTCATGTTATTTCCAGCCCCTCATGCTGTTACCATTATAAGAATAGTCATTATAGTATATATTTTAATTATAATTTGTAAAACATCCAGAAGATGTGATTTTTGGTTATTATTTTACTTATTACTCATAAAAATATGTAATTGTAAATCATGTATTAACAGGGAATTATTATGGGGAATGCTTAGGAATTGTTTTTGCTACCTCATTAATGCAGATGTTCCTGATGAATAATCCATAAGGTAAAATGATCAGCAGTACATTTCTTATCACTTCAACAGATTTTTGTTTGTTTGTGTAGTTTTGCCTTTCAAGTATTTATGAGCAAGAACAAGGACTAAACTTCAAATAGGTTTCTTCTTGATCCCCTTATTTACTTTAGAAAACTTGCAACTGTAAATTCTTCCTCTGTCGCTTTGAGATGTAAATCTTTATAGCCTGGAATGTCTTTCTCAAGGACCTGGAAGTTGTCCCTCTGAAATGTCATCATAAAGAAAGATAGGACCCCTACATTCCAGGGTCTGTGGGAAATGAGGAGCCTAACCTCCAATGAGCAAGCACAGAGAGGCAACCTTCGGACTCCTGTCCTGCAGGACTTTTTCATTAGCTCATCTCAGTGTTTAAAAATCCTCTATCTTTTGTTTCAGTGCAATGGAGTTTAACCTCTCTTCCCTTGGCAATAGTCATGACCCTTACGACAATAGAATTGGAAGACATCTTCCTTGCCCATTATTTAACTCGGTCTAATGCAATTTTTCTTTGAAAGACCTGTGACTTTTTTTTTCCATTGAAAATAATTAACCAAAGAAAGAAATCTTACTCTCAAAATCCATAATGATAGCTGTCTTAGTTTGAGATGTTGTATCAGAATGACAAGGTGATTTAAACAACAGATGTTTATTTTTCACAGTTCTGGAGGCTGAAAATTCAAGATTAAGATGCCAGCAAGTAAAAAACCAACAAAAACAAAAAAAAACCCCAGCAAGTTCAGGGTCTGATGAATACCTTCCTGCTGGTTGATGCAGGACCATTTTCTCACTGTATCCCCACATGGCTTGCTCTTTTCTTCCACTTATAAAAATTTTAATCTCACATGGAGACTCCACCCCATGATCTAATTGGCCTTCCAAAGACTCCACCTCATAATACTATATCCCTAGAGGTTAGAATTTTAACATATGAGTTTTGGAAAGACACAAAGATATAGCCCATAACAATAGCTGTTTCATGATCGGCAAGATTTGCTTGGAATGTTTAAGGCACTGTGCATTTAAAGAGTAATATTCTCCATTTGGCTTTATTTAATTATTTTTACTTAATTTGCTCAAATTAGGGGCACCTGGGTGGCTCAGTGGTTGAGCATCTGCCTTTGGCTCAGGGTGTGATCCCAGGGTCCTGGAATTGAGTCCTGCATCAGGCTCCCCACAGGGAGCCTGCTTCTCCCTCTGCCTGTGTCTCTGTCTCTCTCTCTATGTCTCTCACCAAGAAATAAATAAAATATTAAGAAAAGTTTTGCCCAAATTAATTATATTAAAATTTCACCAACTTTTTAAAACTTTCTTTGAATTAACTGTAGGAAGATTTTTAGAAAACCAATATGTTGTTTGGTCAAATAAAATACCAATCTACTTGGCAAATTGAATCTATATTAAAACTCAGTTAATTCTCCACTCTTGAGATCAATAATAAGACATTTACAAATTTATTTTATTTTTTTATTTTTATTTTTTTTTAATTTTTTTAAATTTTTTATTTATTTATGATAGTCACAGAGAGAGAGAGAGAGGCAGAGACACAGGCGGAGGGAGAAGCAGGCTCCATGCACCGGGAGCCCGACGTGGGATTCGATCCCGGGTCTCCAGGATCGCGCCCTGGGCCAAAGGCAGGCGCCAAACCGCTGCGCCACCCAGGGATCCCTACAAATTTATTTTAATCACAGATTCGTTCAATGTTCTCTAATATTTATTATGGCCCCCTTTTCTCTGAAAACATCTACAAGTTTATTATCAGATGAATAGATAAACCATAAATCTAATCTGTTCAAATGAATAAATCATTGATGCACCATCATTATCACTTCCAAAATGTTTTGAGCTTTTTGTTTGATATAGAAATTACAACATGTGCTTTATAAAACAGGTAGCTCATTTTATGAATGCCCCAAGATAGTTCTGACTCATATATTGCTTTTGAGAAAGAAGTTGTATCATTATCCTAAATATTAATTAATTCCTTCTGATATATATCTTCAGGTGAGTGAAAAAGAAAGAAAGAAAAAAGAAAACTAGTTGGTGTATATATATATATATATATATATATATATGAATTAATGATTATTTAAAAATTAAATAGTTGCATGATATAAGTAAAAGTCACTGTAATAAAATAAAGACAATGACAAATTATTTTTTAAGAGACAATGACAAATTTGAAAAATACTTGCAATAGACTTCAAAAACATTATTTTTTATGAGGAACTTTATGAGGAAGAAAACTGAATTTATAAAACACTAAGTAAAAGAGCACAAGTAGAAGTTAAACATGAAAAAAGAACCTACCCTCATTTATAATAAGATTTATGTAAATTAAATTTACATGAGCTATAATTTTTTACCTATCATATGGGGAAAAGAAATGAAAAGTTGGGATCTCTGGGTGGCTCAGCGGTTTGGTGCCTGCCTTTGGACCAGGGCATGATCCTGGAGCCCCGGGATCGAGTCCCACGTCAGGCTCCCGGCATGGAGCCTGCTTCTTCTTCTGCCTGTGTCTCTGCCCCCCTCTCTCTCTTTCTATGTCTATCATGAATAAATAAATAAAATCTAAAAAAAAAAAAAAGAAATGAAAAGTTAGTTATAAGCAGTGATGTGGAAGTGGAGAAAGAAGCACTTATACCTTGCTGCTGCAAGTGTAGTTAACTATCTTTGTATCTGGAAAAGCCTGTTTTTCTTGATCAAGATAAGAGCAGAGGGATTTTGATGTGTGGTGTAAAGTCCAAAACTACTCTGCCCACCACCAGGGTCAGTTGGCTCACTGACTGTTTTCACTGGCCTAACCGATCCATAGCTTGGCATGGATATATTACCAGAAAGGCATTAACAACAATACGAAACTAAAAATCTTAAAGTGTCCACCTTAAGTTTTTTCAAGCCAAGATCCCATGTATAGATCTTCATGGTCCCATCTGGAGACAAGCATTGGCTTGAGTGAGTTTGCACCTGGACTTTGCAATTCTTGAGCGTACTCACTCTTGCTGCACTGTTTACCCTGCTTTTAAATGAAAATCTTATGTGTTTATGCAGAATCTGGTGAGTCCTTTCAAGTATTTAAGCTTGAGAAGCCTCCACAATTTCCTAAAAACCACTGAGGGGAAAAAAATAGAATAAGAAACAAACTCCCAGAAGTATATTTTCAGTGACATTAGGAGATAGAAAATCCTAGTGCTTATGAGTACTACCAGATGAGCAGTGGTAAGCTGTCTTTGAAAGAAGTAGAAATATTCTGAGAAGGTGAAGAGGCTCATGAATTTCCCATATCTGTCAGTTTACTGAGAGAGGCCCAGCCTGAGAAAGAAATTCTGTAAGCATCACCCAAATTGAATAGCTTCCCCTTCTCTGGGGAGTCTCCAGGAGAATGAGGAGAATGATGTGAGAGTGTTACTGGCACATGCATAGGCAGACTACATGAGCAGAGGAGAATGTCCAGAACTATACTCAGATACCAATGAGAGCATGTATGGTAAACACAGTATCTCCTTTCAGGGCAGTAAATGTTAACATTTAAAAAATCTCAATGAGAAAACTGAGTGGCCATTAAAAAGAAAGAAAAGAAAAGAAAGGAAGGAAAGAAGGGAAATTGATTGCATCCATATCTCACTACATAAATCAGAAAAAATTTCCCAAGTGATTAGGGAGCTATATAGAAAGCCATATATATATTATAAGAAAATATGGGTGAATTCATGCATTACCTTCAGTGGAAATAGCCAATTTAAATGGGATTCAAGTAGTATTTGAAGTCCAGAAAAATGTAGAAGAGAAAGGACATAATTGGCTCTATGAAAATGAATACTTCTGCATTAACAAAACACCAAAGTCTGAAAGTAATGATAAAATGGAGAAAAATGAATAACTATTCATGACAATGAAATCATCCTTTTTACCTTTATATTTATATTAAACACTTTAGAATGTAAAATAACAGTGAATTATTTAAACACAATGACTCACTATTTTGAACATTTTTTATAGATACTATGTTTTTCCACATGAAGATTGAGGTTTTTTTCCTTCAATCTCAGACTCTTTGTCATCTTTGAAGCAGCAGCATCTGTAAAACTCCTTTATGTCCTTAGATGAGTTTCTCTCATTGGTGTGGCAGTTTTTAATGAAATTTAGGTTATAGGGTAGCTTTATTTTAATGAGGGGTTGTGTATACACAAAGACATGTATATTTTCATTGTAAAAACCAACTTGAGGGGCACCTGTGTGGCTCAGTGGGTTCAACATCTGCCCTTGGTTCAGATCATCCTCCTCCCCTTCCTTGTACTCTCCTTCCTCAAATAAATAAATAAATAAAATCTTTATTCTTAAGTTTTGATAATTCTTTCTAATTAATATACTTGGAGTGGATATTTTCTATAACCGTGAACTATTTAGAGTGACAATGAATAGAACACGTATAAAAACTATAAAAGCAATTGTAATAAAAATCATTTGGATTACAAAGCAAATTTATTTCTGTGTTAGAGGATTCATTGGGGTAATGTCTAGCACGTGGAATTATGGAGAAAAGAGACTGATAAAATATGGGAGTACACAAAAGAAAAGAGACTGAGAAAATATGGGAGTGCACAAAAGGCAGATTTATGCAAAAGCCACAAAAAAGAAACGTCTATTTGTCCATAGAAGGAAAGTAAAATGTTGTAGATTTTGGTAAAAAAGAGTATTATTTCCTAATTAAAAGTGTAAGACTACATCCCAAGTATAATAAGCCATTAGTGCTCTATCTCTGACTCTGTTTTTCTGCTTTAAGGAATAAATATTACCTGCATGGTTAATGTCAAGAAACTTGTTGCTTCAGATATAAAAGTGATTTGCAAATTTTGCAGTTAATTGCATGTCATTTTATTACCTGAGCTGATATGGACAATAATACATATTTTCAAAGAAAAAAATACAAATACACAAAAATATTTTTGTAGTTGAAAAATTTGCTAATAATTATTGGATTATGCATAGTCAAGTATCAATATTATATTGTCAGTTATTGACTAAAATTACAATTAAATCTGAATTTGTGATGATTTCAATACTAACCAAAATGACTCACTCCTTCATGTAAGGTTGCAATGGGTTATATTTTCTCAGGATATGTGTGCATGAGTATAAAGAAGCAACACTTGGGATGGGTTGTATTAATTAATGCAGAAACGTTCTTTTTGTTTCCTTGTTTTGTCTATAACCTAATTATTGTTTGTTAATATTTTGAAAAAAGTCAGAAGTTATTATTTCCATTTATGTATGTTTTTCTCATTGTTTGATAACTTGTCATGCAATTTTCCACTTCTTAGTGGGTTTCGGGCCCTGAACACCAGCTTTGCCTGGTACTTGCTCTCAATTGCACAAATTCTTGTTTTTCCTTTCATGGCGTGTTGTACTTTACTTTGCCCTGTGAGTCCTGTAGTTGTAAACTTCTTCAGTATTGACATTCTAGTCCTCATGACTCCACCTCAACTCTTGGTCTTTTTTTTCCTAATATTTTATTTATTTATTTATTTATTTATTTGAGAGAGAGAGAGAGAGCTAGAGCGAGGAGGAGAGGGAAAAGCAGGCTCCCCACTGACCAGGGAGGCAGACAAGTGGCTGGATCCTAGGATCCTAGAATCCCTACCTGAGTAGAAGGGAGACAATTAACCAGTTGAGCCACTCAGGTGGCCCCTCTTCTGTTCTGAAAAAATATGTTGGGGGATAGTAAGGGGGGACGTGGCCCTCAGGGTTTTCTCTTGCTTTCTCTGGACTCCTAAAAAATACTGTAAAAAATACCAGAAGTCACATTTGTATTGTGGATCTTGCCAAGTAATAGGAAATTTTAATTGATACATACTGAGTAAATAAAATGAAGCCCTTCTTTCTGAAGGTTAAAACAAATTAAAATAAAATGTTTATCTTTATAGTTACTATTGAATTCATTTATCAAATCTTAAATAGAACTAAATATTTTTGTAAGTCATATTCTTTATAGCTTAGCACATTTTCAATGTTTAATTTATGGATATTTAACAAGTATTTAAATATTTGAATATCTTTCTGTCACTTATGTATGAAGGAAAATAAAATTCTAATAAATGCAAAGAAGACTTTCCAAAGTAGTTATAGCTTACATGAGTATATTAGTGCCAAGAGATCCTGTTTCACAAATTAATTTTCAAAACGTAATTTACTTTTGTTTGATTTGAAGATTATTTCTGTTGTCTTTTCAAAGGCTTGGTAATTGAATAAATACACACTTTTGTTACCAATATGTTTGTCTCCAATAACATTATACAATTTTATAATTAACAAGTCTTAGCATAAAGCTGAAATTTTTGCTTGAGTTTCTTGATAAATTGAAACATTTTCTTCAGCTAGGAGCAAGGCCAATAGAAAACCATATCCACATCTATGAAAGGGTTTTGAGGATAATTCTGATATATCAATGAAGGAGTGTGATTAGAAGTGAAAACATAAGAGATTATTAACTATAAAGAAACAAACTTTAAGTCTTAGTTTCCTTAACAGTACTTTAGATTTGTCCTAGGTTCTTATAAAACATCCACTTATCTTTGTTCTTACTTATACCTTTCGCTGATTTGGTGATAGAAGAGTTTAAATTTGTTGATTCATAACAAGTTACATAGAAGAAAGGTATTTTGCTGCTTTGTCTGGGGAAAAGCTCTGTTATAGGTCACATACAATTAATCTTAAAGATGCCAGAAGTAGAGGAGATAAAGAGAGAAGACGAAAAGAAAGAAAAGGAAGTCAAAACAAGAAAAGGAAAAGGAAAAGGTAGTGTAAGGGAAAAAACACGTATTCAAATTAACCAGTGGAATGGTAGGAAAAAACATATTTGAATTTGTTGGCAAAATACATGAGTATTCATTTAAAAATTCATCCTTGATTTTCTGCCAGCAGATTTTTGCATGCAGTTACTACCCATTTCGTAAATATCTATGGCTTACACAAAACAGCACAAAAATGGGATTTTTCTTTCATTATTTTTCTGGCTAGCTTCAAGAGGAAATGTGGTAGAAATGTTAAATTTGCTATCAAATCTTGAGATATCAGCTTAATATATAGAAAAAAATCACTCTAAATTGGGAAATAGTTGTTGGGATGAGAATACTTTCTTAAACTGAACAGGTCTATAGATTCAGAGTTTGGGGATGAACTAGAAAATTTTAATTAAAAGCAGAAGACCTTTAATAAATAGAAAAACTTAGCATCTAA
Organism: Vulpes vulpes; assembly: GCF_048418805.1. Lineage (NCBI taxonomy): Eukaryota > Metazoa > Chordata > Mammalia > Carnivora > Canidae > Vulpes > Vulpes vulpes. The sequence continues at coordinate 95,369,128 of NC_132784.1, read as the reverse complement.
GCCTCATAATGCTCTATTTTGGGAGTTTGAAAACTATAGCCTGTGGACGGAATCTGGCCTGCCACCTGTTTCTTTTTAAAATAAAGTTTTATTGTAACACACACTTTCTTTCTTACATATGTTTACCCATCATCTAAGGCTGCCTTTGTACTACAAATGCTGAGGTGAGTAGTGTGTCAGAGTCTGGATGGTCCACAAAGCCAAAACAATTTACCGTAGGACCCTATAAACAAAAGGTTTGTTGACTTCTGTATTTATTTAAAACATAATATCCTTCTACTTCAACTTGAATACAATATCTTCTAAGTTGTTTTGTTTTGTTGTTTGCAATTTTACCTACCTTATTGGTCTTTCAATCTATGAATTGCTATTATAATTAAAGACACATCCATACCATTCACTGCTTATTTTTTCTCCATTTCTCTTATAATTATATGCATATAAGGGTTGAAACTACACTTTTTTGATATTTTTTAATTACAGATCCCATTGTAAATACTATGTCACTGAAAGATATTGTTAGCTCTATATCAGCATCTTGGTACTTACTTTGTAAGTATTTATGATACTAAAACTACATCCTTAATTCATAGAAAGTTTGTCATTGATTGTATTTTACATAAAAACAATTCTAGTATCAAAAAGTGGCTCATGGAAGAGAAAAGCCTTAAACCTAAATTTTTTAAAAAATATTTTTAAAGTCTTAACATTGTACAATAAAAATATAAGATATAATAACCCACAAGTAACACTTTTCCCTAGCAGGTATGTGTTACTAAAAAAACAAAACAAAAGTTTTTCATTAGATTAAAGCATCATTTAAAATTTCTTCATACATGCTCTAATAATACTTTTTGTCATTTGTGTTCTATTAACTGAAATCAAAAGATATATTGGGTATGAGCATAAACTATGCACTATTACTGATGCTTTAACCAACTAATGCCTTGGCAGCCTCTCTATCAGTATGATATACTAGAAATCCCATTCTTAATTAAGTGAATTAATGTTGAAGGATCTTTATCCAATCAGTTAATATTTTGATTTTATAAATAAACGAAGAAAAACAGTAACACAAATTATGAAAAGAATAGTATTTCTGAAAAGATAATGCATACTCAACAGTATAATTCAAACAATAAAGAAGCACAAGAAGAAGGAAATTCTGTGAACATGATAATGAAATAACAATTATCAATATTTGATGAGACTCAATCCAAAAATGCATGATATGGATTACAGTACGCTGATGTTTTGTAAAATGAACCCATTCTTGCATCCAGCAGCTTCAGATGAAAAAACAAACACTGCTATACCCCCAAAGTATCTTAATGTTGCCTACCAGTCAGTATCTTCCAAGAACAATAGCTATCCTGAATTTTACCATTTGCTTTGCCTATAGAGGAGCTTTATCTAATTTGAATCATAAAGAATATACTTTTTGTGCTTAGCTTCTTTCACTCAACATTATTTTTGTATTTTATCTATACTGTTGGATACTTTTTAGTGCATAAAATCTCATTACTGTTCTGTTATTTGAATGAAGTATAACTGGTTTATCTATTCTACTCATGAGAAGCATTTGGATAGTATCCAGTCATTAACTATTATTGATAATGTTCCTGGAGACGTATGAACGTTTATTTTAGGTAATTATAGGTATGCATGTGCTTAATCTTGTAGGCAACACCAGTTTTCCAAACGTATTCTACCAATTTATACTCTAAAACAGTAATGTGTAATGTAATGTATTCCAGTGCTCAATGCATTTATCATCTCTTGGTATTTTCTTGTTCTTTTTTTATTTTTTTATTGTAGTCATCCTGCTGAGTAGGGAATGGATCTCAATTTTATTTTAATATACATCTTTCCTGATGACTAATAATGTTGTGCACATAAATTTTTGGGCCATTCTTTTGTCAATTTTGGGGGGATCATTTGCCTTTTGTTATTCATACATTAGATTCTTTGAAGTTGGGGTTATGAGTCTTTTCTTGGAAAAACAACTATATTTCAAGTACTTTTGTCCAAACTTCGATGTGTGTATTTATTCCTATAAAACATCTTTGATTAATATGTTTTTATTTTTTATATGGTCCAATTTATCATGTCTATTTGTATGGTTATTGTTGTCAAATCCTGACTGAGAAATAATTCCTACTCAGATTTTTAAAGATATTTCCTTATGTGTTATCTTCTAGGAGATAATTCTTTTTCTATTCACACTTAGATCTGTAAACTATTTTGGATATATTTTTATGTTTGGTGAGAGGTAGGTGTCACAACATTTTTAAAATTTTTCTTGTGGCTATTTAAGGAAGCTAGTAATATTTCTTAAAATACCACTTTTCCCTAAAAAAAAAATACCAATTTTCCCTCTCTTTTTTACTGGGAGAAGCAGATTTGTCACACATCAGGTAATCGTACAAAATGTGTCTGCCTGGTTTCTCTTTTTTCTATTTCATTGGTCATTTTTTTGTATTCTTGCACTAACTCATTGTTTTATATACCAGTGGTGTATAAAAGTCTTGATATCTGGTATTAGATAATGATGATACCAGTAATTGTGGTACCAAACGTTTTTGTTGTTGTTGTTTTACGCAATTTTTCTTTATGACATTAGGTGGAAGAATTACTTTATTATCCTTGTGAACATTTTATCATTAAATAGTGGCTATCTCACTAGTAATAACTAGTAATTACTGGTAATACTTTTTGCTCTAAAGTCCTTTTGCTTTATTTGACTTTGCTTCCCAATCTGATATTAGGAAGTAATAGACTCAAGTTTCTGGTGAGAGTTATTTTCAATAGAAATACTTTACTGAAAATACTGTGCCATGGGTCATAAAATGTACCCACATCAAGTCCACGGGTAGTAACCAATTATCCCACATCTGTTTACTTACATTTTTTTTTTTTTTTAATGTTACTTTTAAAACAACACCTATGGGGCAGCCCGGGTGGCTCAGCGGTTTAGCGCCACCTTGAGCCCAGGGCCTGATCCTGGAGACCCAGGATCAAGTCCCACATTGGGCTTCCTGCATGGAGCCTGTTTCTCCCTCTGCCTGTGTCTCTGCCTCTCTCTCTCTGTGTCTCTCATGAATAAATAAATAAAATATTTTAAAAAAATAAAAATAAAACAACACATGAAATTTGTGCACTAAGATCTGCATGACAAGAGCTCAATTCCACCGTTATTCCACAGTAACAAAAACATTCATATGCTTTTTGATTCCCATATTTAAAAGATTGTTCCTAAATTTAGGGAGAAAGGTAGAAGGATATCTCACCTTTTCACATTAGTCATCAAGTTCTGCTAATTTCGCACATAAATATATGTATATTGTCCTCCTTTCCCATTCATATAACTTGGCTCACTCTAACTTTCCATGCTCACTTTCACATTTTTGTGCCTATTATACACAGAACTCACTTGTATCAATATACCAAACAATTAAATTGCAAACACACCATACTGATATAAGATATTTACTTTGTATAAGTTGATTTTTTGTTTACAGTATCTTTCTCACCATGTCCCCATGGATTTTGTGGTTACACTTCAAGAACCAGCTTGTGCTTCACTTTTATTATTATCACATCTATCCTCCACGTTGTCCTCCCTGGCACAGAAAGTAATTTCAATAAACCGAATGTGCCTTTTTATGGACTTTGGGTTCTGTTGTCATATTGCGGGATTGGGCTGTAACATTAACTTTTATTATTATTCATGGGAAAATACTTTAATTTCCAACTATGTAGTGGAAGTGATAATAGAACCTACTTCATAAATGACTTATGATGTCTAAGTGAGATAGTGATGACAATATATTTAGATCAGTACCAAGAACATAATAAGAGCCCAATGATTATTGTTAATAGTGTCATCATCTATTGCTTATGGCAATATGATTGTTGATTCTTTCATCTTGCATTTCTGAGATTTTGTGAGCTCATTAAGAAAAATTGTGACTTGTCCATGACTTATTAGGAACAGGTCAGTTTTCATGTCTAAACCTAGTGCTAAAATTGTGTTTACTAATCTTTAAAATAAATAGAGGCTTCTCTAATAAGATGGTTGTATTGAAGACTGAGATATATATGTTGATTTCTCAGCAAACTATAAAGTGTTAAACAAGTATTTGTTGATATGCATGTGTTAATATAACCAAAATTTATCTTTGCAGTTTTTCTCTCCAGTATCTAAAAAGAAACCCATCTATGAAAAGTGGTTGAGTAATTCTGTCAAATTTAAGACAAATTCTGAAAAACTTTAGAATGAGCTCTCTGGAGAAAATATGCAAAGCCACCATATGTTCTCCTGTTTTTACCTTTCATGATTCATGAGTCCAGAGATAGTTGTTACAGACATAAACTCCATATGAAACTAGACAAATTATTTTTTCTCAGTAAGAAAAATGGTTAATGTCCCACATTAGTAGCTTATAAAACTTTGAGGAAATGATTTCTGAAACCTAACCTCACCCAAATGGCTACACTCACCTGTGATATTATAAGGAATACATTTTAATAATATCATAGTAAGTTGTCATAAATATTTGATAATTGTAAAAGTTACATATCTATTTTGATATCTTAATAATATATATATTCAAAATTTTCAAGCAGATTGAAGGTATTTACATATTACTGCTTATATGACATTAACTAGACTTTTATGTACCAAGAAAATTATATAAATAGAAATTTTAATGACTTTATTTGACTAACACATTTGAAGATATCCAGGGAAGAACAGCTGCCTAACATACATAAAATAGATTGCTGTGCCAAGTTCTTTAATATACTATGGAACTATTGCTGGAAAAAGAGGCAGAAAACATAAGCAGGTGGTATTTTTACTGTTTTATCATATTATTCTCGAGTTTCTTCCCTTTGGCTACCATTGCCTACCAGATGTGCTTTTTATCTTTCCTTTTAATTAAAAAAAAAATTTACTGTGATCTATATATTTACTTGGCTCTATACCTCAGGAAAAAAAAATCAGTTTTTATACTATTTAATCACTATGATAAAAAACACTGTAAAGTTAAAAGAAATAAGACCAAGTTAATTAAATATGTAGGAAAAAACTCTCCAATAAATATTGAATACATTTTTCACTGTCTTAAAAAACAAACAGTCAAAAACTTTGGAACCACATAAACACTTTAAATTTTCAGGTTACCACATGTTTAAGAGTTATATGCTTCTAATAATCAATAAAAATAGTTATATCACTGTATATCAACTTTCAAATGGTATATGGAATATATTCTCAACATTACAATGTTCTCAGTAGCTGTACATGATATGACTCTCAAATATGGAGGCTTAGTATTTTATTCTCTTTGAGGATTAGTTTCATGATAAAATCATAAAATAATGATTTTTTTCTCCTAAATAATAGAAGATTAAGGAAAAAATTAAAGAGAAGTCATAGTACTTAATTAGGGTTTATTTTCTATTTAGATTTTAGATAATTTGCTCATTATTTTAATCATATGCTTTCATTCATATATTTATAAAATGAAAAAACAAATAGAAAAAATACAGTTTTCCTCCTGGGTCAGAAAGCCAAAAAATAATTGATGCCAACTGTGTTAGATCCCATAGCTGTCCAGAAAAAAACAAAACAATAACCATTATTTGCCCAAAGGAAACTCAAAATATAAAAGAAGAAGCCAGAGCAGAGGTAGATGGAGTGCAGGATTATATATATACAACTTCAGTGGAATAATGACAAACTTAATGTCTGAGTGTTACTGAGACCTAAAGAAAAATGTAACCCAAACTAAAGGAGGAAGAGAAAATATCATGTAGAAAATGAAAATGGTTTTATTTTGAAACATACGTTAAAAACTTTCTAAATAAAGTCATGGAAGGGAGCAATGTATGAGGGCCTTCTGAAAGAGGGCATTCCTAGAAGTTGAAAGATCTGTCAAAGTCTAAAGGAATTGGAAGGAATAGGAAAAATAGATGCTGTTAAAATTCCAAGGTGTTTTCCAACTCTTACACACATACACACACACCATACACACATACAACTTCCTTCTCTGTATTTTGTATCAGAATAAGTAGGGGACAGCCCCGGTGGCGCAGCAGTTTAGCGCCGTCTGCAGCCCGAGGTGTGATCTTGGAGACCCAGGATCGAGTCCCACGTCAGGCTTCCTGCATGGAGCCTGCTTCTTCCTCTGCCTGTGTCTCTGCCTCTCTCTCTTTCTTTCTCTCTCTCTCTTTCTCTCTCTCTCTCTCTGAATAAATAAACAAATAAATCTTTAAAAAAAATAAAAATAAATAAATGGGTAACAGAGAAGTAAGAAAAGAGATCTTAACAGTTCCGACACTGGAATACACAGGGAGTTGACAAGGAGGATAGATGCTTACCTATTTCTGGGCAGTAATTGCAATCTTATCAGCCTAAAAAACCTGCACACTCTTCAAAACAATAAAAAGCATAGTTTTTATTTCACTGGAGATATGCAATGGTTTTCCAAAAATATTCTAAGAAAAATTGTATCAAAAAAACTTCTGTCATGGCATAAATAAATCTTGTCTCCTTGTAGACTCAACTTTTCTTCCTATACCTATCTAGTCCTTCAAAATTAGAAAACTGACTGCCTAGGGGTATCTTACCTTTGGAATGAGGCCATGCCAACCCATGGATTCCAGATAGTGCATCTAATTTATAAGCTCAACTTTGACAAAATATCAAAATTCTTTCAGTATGTCTAATGTCTCTTCCTGGGTCAGGCTTTTTATTCAATACTTTGGGTTCCATTGGAATTTTGTAGCTACAAGTCTGGGGGCAATGAGAGTTAATGTTTCCTAAAAGAATCAGCATCCTCTTGCAAACACCTGCCTCAGGTGAAGGCATTAGGGACTCTTGGAAAGTCATCTAATCTCCCCAAAGGTGAGAGAAGGGATGCAAGAGTCAATATAATCATGTGCTCAGATTAATTGAATTCTATCATTTAGAGTTACTACTCTAATTCTCAGGATGCAACTCTTTCCCAATTGATACTATAAATTTCACACAAAAGAACATCTTGAATTACATAATTTTGCAAGTTGCATGATAAAATTCAAAGTCTTGATTTCAGATAATATTTTCTGCATTTCCAAGACATGATTATTTTAGAACATTCATAGAAGTGGTTTTCTGCCTTGTGCTGAATTTTTCATTTTCTTCACTATATTTTCCATAACTTAGTAAAGAATAGCCATCTACCCAACAATCCTTCTTGTCTATAGTTTCATCAAAATTTGTTGCAATAGTTATTGTTCTCCTAAAGCTGTATCATCAATTGATGCTTCCTTCATTCCAAAAGACTTCAGGTGATAATTTAAGTAGCTATTTGCCACTGCAGGTCATCAACTTCCAGTATCCTAGTTCCATTAAATTAAAACCATTAATTTCTTTGAATCTAACCAAATCAGATGAGCAATTCCAGATTCCCATCGGTAAAAGGTTTATTTCCTGGAAATTTGCGTACCATATTTTTTATTTTTATATTCTCTTTTTTTCCTTGATCAATTTTTCAAAAATACAAAATGTTAAATATTTGGCCATTAATTCTCATATATCCTACATCATTCATAGTTGTATTATTTTATTCTCACTATTCCTTCAAATACATATATAAATGTGGATATTTATGTGATAACTCTTCTTTTTTTATTTTAAAGATTTTATTTATTTATTCATGAGAGAGAGAGAGAGGAGAGAGAGAGAGGCTGAGACACAGGCAGAGGGAGAAGCAAGCTCCAGGCAGGGAGCACAAGATCCTGGGTCCCCAGGATCAGGCCCTGGGCTAAAGGCGGCACTAAATAGCTGAGCCACCCGGGCTGCTCTGTGATAACTCTTCTGAGCAAGAACATGTCTGAGAAAAAATTATATGAAATATGACAGTCCAGTAGATAAAATTCTAAGTCCAAGGTTATTTTTTAAAAATACATTAAATGGGGGATCCTTGGGTGGCTCAGGGGATTAGCGCCTGCCCTTGGCCTGGGGCGTGGTCCTGGAGTCCTGGGATCCAGTCCCCTGTCGGGCTCCCTGCATGGAGCCTGCTTCTCTCTCTGCCTGTGTCTCGGCCTCTCTCTCTCTCTCTCTCTCTGTGTGTGTGTGTCTCGTGAATAAATAAAATCTTTAAAAAAATACATTAGAAGTACTATGTTCCCCTATCCAGTATTGCTACTGAAAGGCTACATACCTGCCCAATTTTCATTTCTTGGTTGATGAACTGCTTTTTCTTAGAAGTTTTAACATTTACTACAACATTCTTTATTTGCTTAAATTTTATTCTGTATTTTTGTTTCCTTTCCCTTTTCTTTTACTTAATTTTTCTATTTTGCCATTTTGTCTCCATTTTGGAACTCTATATGCCTGCCTTTTCAATATGTAGTTTTTCATCTCTTTCTAATTTTGGTTAAATACTCCAATTTCTCTATCTTGACTTTTCTCCTAGAGCCTCTACAGCCCCAATTTTGACACTTCTACTGCTGTAGTCTTTACCTGTAATGTTTTCTTTTATCTTTTCTATCTCTCTCTGCTTTCTTTGATGGAGTTTTTCTATTTTTCAAGTTAAAATGTATTATTTATCTGTATCCAGTCCTAGCATTCCATTTATTATTTAAATTATTTTTCCATACTTTAATATCCCTTTTGATTATATACTTGCTTTTATACTTGTTTGATATCACTAATATAGTTATTTATTTTCTTAAGTAAATATATGCTTTAATAAATTAGACCATTTTCATAATTCTATTTTAGATAATATTTTATTACTTTTATTTTTAAAGTCCCAGATATCATGCCATTCTAGGGATAATAAGTACTGTTGTCTGAATTGTGGGTGAGGAAACAGTTGCAGGCAAGGCTCTAACTTGTCTCACTTCGAGTTTATGTAAAAATAAGTGGCTAGTTTATAACACACCTCCATGGTTTAGTGGAACTCATAAGACCTTTTTCTTTTTGCCAAAACTTTGAAAGTGACATTTTATTGGAAAATAAATTAAGTTAGATCTCTTTTCACATTATTTTTTCTTTCAAGTAGCATAGGATTAAGATCCTAATTCTCAAAATTACACCATTCAGAGTAAAATTCAGGCAATCTGACCATATAGAAAGACTTTTTTCAGTTAGAGTTTTTATATAATAGTTGATATTGACAATGACCTGAACACTTTCTATGATGTATAGATGCGTGTATATATATTTTTAAGAGTTCATGTTGAGTATAAGTTGGAAAATGAATGGATAAAATATTTTGATAGCCGCAGAAGGCCCTCAATTTTAGGAGTTATAAAGTGATGAAAGTTGTGAGTGCAAAGAATATAATCTAAGAGCTTGTGTTTAGTCAGAGGTACTGCCTTGGAATTACATTTGGTGGCATTAAGTGGAGAATTACCCAGTAGGACTCATCTGGTTGTGGTTGAAATTGATTGCAGACATTGTCACTTTACAGCTAAGGTGTGTTTGTTTGTTTGTTTTAAACTAAAAGCTCACATTCTTTTTGCTTTTATCCCTTATGTTACACTTTGGAATTATAAAATATATACTGTATATGATACAGGAGTCTCATGAATCAGAATAGTTCTTTAGAAACATGTGACATGTTTTAAGATTTAAAATAAATTTAGATTCACTTAGATTGGCCATCTGTGCCTATAAACAGGCATGTTGATGGAACTATTTCAGTGTTATTTGATTTAATTGTTGTCATTTGGAATTCATGCATGTTTCTCTATCTTATCCCCAGACTGAATGGTCTGCACTGAATATAGTATAGTCGTCATTGAAGAGAATGGAGGTTCTGGCACTCCTAAATTCTGATTTCAACACCTGTGAATTTTGGTTAACCTTGAAAGCAGTTCTGCTGCAATATTACATTGCTTCCTAGAACTGCCATAAGACCATTTTTAGTTACTTGCATGTCCTGCCACCTGATAGAGCAACTCCATTACTAACAACTGAAGATGCATTTAATTCATGGTGACTTAGAGAGAAAAGATAAAAAGAACTGAATGCCCATGGACATTCGGTTAATCTACACCAATATTCATTTCTTCTGATACTGTCCTTTGAATACATAGACCAGTTATCACTGCCACCTTGGAAGGAAAAAGATTATGACCAAACATTAGTTTTTTTCTTATTTATGTATAAATATTTAATAAAATCTATGGAACTAATATTGGTTGGTTATATACATTGAAATATTTTTTGGAGGCTTTTCAGGTCAAGATATTTTTCCTATGATTTCTTTTTTGAGAATATTTTAAATTTTAATACAGCTATATTCATTGATTAATTGTTCTTTGTATCTTTTCAGTTTTTTATATTTACTAATAAATTCTTCCCTACACACAGACCATAAGTATATCACTAATTATCTTCCAAAAGATTTAAAAGGAATATTTTGATTTTTATGATTTTTCCCTTGAAAATTTTGTTATAGTGTGTATTCATTAGAAGTCACAATAGCCAAACTGTGGAAGGAGCCTCGGTGTCCATTGAAAGATGAATGGATAAAGAAGATGTGGTTTATGTATACAATGGAATATTACTCAGCCATTAGAAATGACAAATACCCACCATTTGCTTCAACGTGGATGGAACTGGAGGGTATTATGCTGAGTGAAATAAGTCAATCAGAGAAGGACAAACAGTGTATGTTCTCATCCATTTGGGGAATATAAATAATAGTGAAAGGGAATATAAAGGAAGGGAAAAGAAATGTTGGGAAATATCAGGAAGGGAGACAGAACATAAAGACTCCTAACTCTGGGAAACGAACTAGGGGTGGTGGAAGGGGAGGAGGGCGAGTGTTGGAGGGGAATGGGTGACGGGCACTGAGGCGGACACTTGACGGGATGAGCACTGGGTGTTTTTCTGTATGTTGGTAAATTGAACACCAATAAAAATTAATTAAGAAAAAAAGAAGTAAAACACACACAAAAAAAGAAGTCCAATTTTTCTAAAAGCTCTTAGTAAGACTATGTTTCTCTTGATTAATGGATGTTATCTATCATAAGTTATGTTTCCATGCTTCTGTTAGGTGCTTTCTGTTCTTTTAATTTGCCTGTAATGATCTCTTTATAATTTCCTATATCAGTACTACAATCTCTTGATTACCATACTACTAAAATGACTTTATATCTTATAAATAAGTGATTCTCCTCCTGTACTTCTTCTTCTCTTTTATTGATTAGGGTTATGTTTCTTAGAGTGATTATTATAGGGAAAATTGACATTACCATGATATTGTCTATGTTCCACTGACCCTATTATTTTTGTGTGAACACATTTTTTCACTGATATTAATACAGCTTCGGAGTTTCTTAAAATTAGTATTTTGATGTTTTATGTTTTGTCAATTCCCAGTCCCTTTTTTCTAGGTTTTGAATTCAGAAGTTATGGAAAACTAATCTGACATATTTTTAGTAAACTTCATCTATGGTTAATAATAGCTATAAAATAAATAATTGATTAACAAAACTTATCTAGGATTTCTTTCTTTTCATTGTATTTTTATTAACTTTAATATCATATATTTCCATAAATGAATTATGAAGAGTAGCCAGAAAATGAAAATCAACCAATAATTTTAAGAACTACAAAATTAAAACTAGCATTGAATCTAGATCTGATGCCAGCCAAGCTACTCATGCTGCTTGACAAAGTCCAGGCATGAAGGCTAATCCTGAAAAATTGGGAGAAGCTACAGCTGGCCCCCACTGATTCCTTTGTTTTTGGCCATCTTCAGCATCATTATAATATTATTGGGGAATTTTCATAAAATAAATATGGAGTCTAAAAATAATCAAAATGTCTAACATGCTTCTTAGAATAAAACCCGATGCCCCCGGCTCTGTAATTTCTCTAATATGAGAAATGCTGAGTATTTTGATCAGTTAAGGGTAAAAGAGATCTGGGAACCTAACCCAGGTAAAGCTGTCACGGAAGAAGTCCTTCAGGCACCTCTTAAGCGTCAAGACAAAGAGACGACAGTTAATTAACCAATGGAACAAATATTTTGATAAAACAGGTTGTAGGTAGGTTGTAGGTATTGTAAACTGACGGAAGAAAGTTAAAGATTTCTGCATATAACCTTTAGACTATAATAACCCATTTCATGTAACCATAGTACCATAGACTTGTTCTTCCACTGGAGTAGGTCACGCTCTGTTTAGCACCTTTGTCTTTTGTGTCGCGTTCACTGCTTTCTCAAGAAATCAATAAAGGTCGTGTTAATTATAGCAGTAGAAGCTGAAAGGAAAAACATTTCGTATGAAAAAGACGTTTAGAATGATCTAAGATGCTTGCGATAAAATGTAAAATGTAATTACCTACTAAGCGGAAAAACAAAGAAATGTAAAATGATATAAATAAAGCCCCTCCGATATGATCTGGAGGAGATGTGTGCACCTGACCTGTGCGGTGCGTCTCCTCGCTCCCCAAGGCCGTCCTTTCCTTCCAGACCCACCCCAGCTGGAGCTGGACTCCGGCATAGATCTTTGCTCTTGCATAATACAGGATTTTACTTTCCGGAGAAGCTCACTCGATAATATTGTGTGTATCGTATTCTTGATGTTTTGTTTTCATACCAAAGCATTTATAAATAGTGCAATGTCATCTCTTTCATTAATTCACTTTCTATTTTTCAGGTGTAGGTTTATTTTCCTTTAGTGACTAGGTTTCTCACTTCCACAATTTCTACATATGAGTTTCTTTTTGTTTGAATCTCGATCAGTATTCAACCTCACTTTATTTTGCTTCATAATTTGTTGCCCTTTTAAATCTGAGTTATGCTTTCAGCTATAATTTTGAACATCTTTTTCCTATATTTATCACCTTTAAAATAGTATTTTTAAAGGCTAATTTATCAGGCACACATTAAATTTTTGGCTGTTAACTTCAGCTGCAATTTTAGCATTCCATTTCTTTTAAAATAGTTTTATTGAGAGTTCATTTTCAATAAGAGATTTTGTTTCCTTTTCCCTCTGCTTAGCATTTTTAAATAATGTGCTTCATGAAGAACTATGGCCTTAAGATGTGTTTAGCAACTTCTTAAATTTTTTTCTTCCTTTGTTCACTGATAAAAGTGGAAATATTGGCTGCAAGCAGAGTTAATCTCGGTCCCCAAATTTGTAAAGAATAATTTACAGTACTTACCAAGCAGGAACAAAATCCATGTGAAAGACAAATTTTCCATCCTCAAGTTTATCTCATATAAGAACCCAACATGTCTTTTGTACTTTTCTTCATTTATATATAGTTGTTCTGGGTTTAGAGCAAAGGGCAACATCAAAGCTGAAAATAAATGCGTCATATTGCCCCAAATTTTTGGACTGGGTGTCAACATTGCCTGAAGGTGAAAAAGAACATGCACGCACTTTTCAATTATTGGAAGGAAGTTCAGTGTTTCTTGACAATCTCATGTGGATTGGGTGGTTATTTAAAAACAATAGGAACCAAAGACTATAACACAAATGTCATTGTATGTCATAGTAACTTCATATTTATAATTTTCAGAAACAACTGAGAATTTTTATGTAGCATTAATATTTTTTATCAATACTAATTTGATAATTTAGATTAGAGAACTTCATATTTTTAAGTTTATGTATGATAACTTATTCAATAATACTGTTAGTATAATCTTATATACTAATATGTATACTATATCACTTTTTTTTCTTTTTTTTTATTTATTTATGAGAGTCACAGAGAGAGAGAGAGAGAGAGAGAGAGAGAGAGAGAGAGAGGCAGAGACATAGGCAGAGGGAGAAGCAGGCTCCATACACCAGGAGCCCGACATGGGATTCGATCCCGGGTCTGCAGGATCGCGCCCTGGGCCAAAGGCAGGCGCTAAACTGCTGTGGCACCCGGGGTTCCCTATACTGTATCACTTTTATCCTTTATTTGAACTACTTCTGTTACACGTTTTGTTTCTTTTATTTTTATTGGAGATAGTTCCAGTAAGGGATATAAAAATAAATTTACTTATATATAATGCCCAATAGTAGCTACATGATTGGTAACTCTTACTTTGGCCTATAAAGACACTATTGGAGATTCAAATAATATGGGAAACAAATATTCTTGGTAAAGACACTATGTAAGCTTTTAGAAATCATTAGTGTTTATTTGATAATTATATTCAGTTATTCATGAATTTTGATCTATTTGTTTAATATTAGTTAAGTACTATTCAGCCTATGTACCTTATCTTACAGTTAAGACAAACATGGAAAACATTTTTTTTTGCATCTATAAATCTCACAGAAAATTGGATTTCATGATTGAGACTTACTGATAAGAAAATTGGATTTCATGATTGAGACTTACTGATAAGTAAATTGATACAATTTTTAAATTAAAAATTGTAAATAAATCTAAAATTCCTACATTAGTAGTTAAAACATACTTAATTTTAAGTAACTTTGTTATAAAATTTTTTAATCTAATTGTTTCTGCATGTGCTGTACCCTGCAATTAGATATTCCCATCAAATACCTGTTTTAAGAAAAATAATTTGATAAAACCCAGAGCATATAATAGCTGCTTCTATGCACTATTTTACTAAGGCATTTAAATGTCTTTGGGAGGATAGTTCACTTTATCAAAATGATAGCTTGATGGTACATAAATTCCTTTACTCTTTGACTACAGTGTCAGTTATGCTGACTTTGCCATTAACATAATTCTTCATTACTTACAACAATTCTCGGCTTATGCAAAACAAATGATATATTCTGCTACCTCACGGTCATAAACTAATGTGAGCCATGAAGTCTTCTGAATAACCACTTTTAACTTTGTCAGGAAATTTGGTAGGATAGTGATGTATATAGCCAATTTAGTGAGAGTACATAATGATCTGTTTTATTTTGGTTGGGCTATGTGTTTTTATAAAGAAAAGTTTTAGCCATAGAGTGGTTATTTTCTACATCATAAAAATGCTCTCAATTAAAGGGTTAGTCATAACTTTTATTCATACATATCACATTAGAGAATGTTAAGTAGGACTTCCATTTAAAAATGGCAGATGAAATACATGAATTCAGTTCTACTTATCTCTAAACCTAAATGTGTTCAGAACATAATGAAATTTTTAAAAATGCATAAGCCCATAAGGACAAAAAGCATGGATGGGGTAAAAATAACAAAAGCACAACAGCAAAAATGATCCTAGATGAGAAACAGTACTGAAGCAATTACTAGAACATTCTTTAAAATATTTATTTATTTATTTATTTATTTATTTATTTATTTATTTATGATTTTATTTATTTATGATTTTATTTATTCATGAGAGAGAGAGAGAGAGGCAGAGACACAGGCAGAGGGAGAAGCAGACTCCATGCAGGGAGCCCGATGTGGGACTCGATCCCAGATCCTAGGATCACGCCCTGAGCCTAAGGCAGACACTCAGCCACTGAGCCACCCAGGTGTCCCAATTATTTGTTTTTAAAAATATTTTTATATTATTTCCATTTCTTATGTTTCTCTCCATGAAACTGAGATGTTTTGTGTCAAAAAATTCTAGTCTTTGCCCCATTCCTTCCTCTTTCTCATAGAACTAGAATGGTTTATTTCTCAAGTGGGTGAAACTAACTTACCAATATTACTGAACTCAGGTTCTTGGTCTCCCTCTTACTCTATCCTTTATAAGATCTACATAGGTAAAGGATTCTTCTAGACTGTATGGACTCTCACATAGAAACATACTCTAGGGATTCCTGGGTGTCTCAGTGAGTTAAGAGGATGACTTTTGATTTGGACTCGGGTCCTGATGTCAGAGTCTTCAGATCTAGCCTAGAGTTGGGCTCTGCACTCAGCACGGAGTGTGCTTGAGATTATCTCCCTCTCCTTCTGCCCTCTTCCCACATGCACTCTCTCTCTCTCAAATAAATAAATAAATATTTTTTAAAAAATACCCTGACCAGCTTTATAGAGTGATACAAGTGATATTTTGTTCTACTTAGTGATATAGTCTTATTTCAAGTGGTTCCGAAATTGAAGGATGTATAAAATTGTTACTTATTGTGACTCATCATGACTTTATTTTTTATCATAAAAATGGATTTAATTGTACTTCGAAAGTTACTTTCTCATGTTTCCTATATTGAAACTTTAATTCTGTATTTGCTTTCCTTTATATTTTCTCTGTGTACAAGAATAGTAAACACTTTTATGGCCATTCGACTATACCAACTCTTAACACACACACACACACACACACACACATTTTACACTTCACAACCATATAAAATAGATTTAATGTCCCATATTTTAGAGATAAGATACAAAAAAATGTAACTAAGTTTCCTTAGGTCACCGAGGTAGTAAATGGTATTGTAGGGCTTCATACTCAAGCAGTCTGATTGTAACAGTTTTTCTATATCTTACATAGATATTTTACCAATTTCTTCATTAAAATTATACACAATTCAAAACAAAATGAAATATGTTTTTTTTTGAACTACTGACAACCAAGAGTTAAGGATAAATGATTTTCACAATAAACCAAGTCAGAAGAGAGCATTAAATACAAAATAATTCATACAAAGTGTTTTGTTCTGGGGGTACCCTGATGGCTCAGTGATTGAGCATCTGCCTTTGGCTCAGGTTGTGATCCCACGCTCCTGGGATCGAGTCCCTTATTGGGGTCCCATGGGGAGCCTACATCTCTCTGCCTGTGTCTCTGCCTCTCTCTCTGCGTCTCCCATAAGTAAATAAATATTCAAAAAGAAAGTGGTTTTCTTGTAATTTATTAACTATATTTTAAGTATACATAATAACTACTTTTATACAAATGTATTTAGAAAAATAAAATGCATGGTTTAAAAATCTATCAATAAATCTCAATATCAACAATAAAAAAATGAAAAATTGAACTACTAAGCTATGTATTAATTATAAGTGTAAGAGACAAAGTGAGAGAACTGTTTTCTGAATTAATATGCTAATTAAAATTTTATAAAATAGACGTCTATTTCTAACCATGCTAGACTAAAATTTCTGGAGTTAACTTTCAACATACAGAGAACAGGGGGAAAAAACTCAAAACAAACAAACAAAAGTAAACATTGGATAATTGAAAGCACAAGATTGTGATCCCAGAAAGTAGGAAAATCAGTGATGTGAGAAATAAAATTGCCTAGAGATATATTATGGACCACAGTGCAAAAACAGTGATCCCAAGTAGACCATAGTAATATCACTGAGGTAAGAAAGTAGAGATTAAAGTTCAGGAACACTGAGGCCTAAGATGCAAGGCAGAGTTAACCTAGATCTACATAGGAAAATAACATGAGCATTTTACAGATCATTTGCACTGAGTCTTCAAAGAATGATAAGTGACATATGAGTATGATGAAACTTCTTGAGGTGAGGAAAGATGATAGGGTGGTGATATGAACTAGAAAACTTCCAGAACTCACATGATGTACAGAGATGTCTTTTCAATAAATGGTGCTCAAACAATTATATATTTACATGAAAAAGTGGGCCTTTATCTCACACCATCTAAATGGTAACTCAAAATGTAGTGTAGGTATAATAAATGTAAGAGTAAAAAATTCTAAGCTCTCAGAAGAAAATATAGCATACATTTACATGATCTATGATTAGGCAATGCATTCCTAAGTATGGCATAAAAGCAAGAAAAGAAAGAAAATACATATATTTTATTATATAAAATGAAAGATATATTTGTCAAAGAAGACTATCAGGAAAGTGAAAGACTATCCAGAGAATGAGAGAAAATATATGTAGAAATTATATATCAGGTAATAGCTTAGTATCTGAGATATATAAAGATTTTTTACAATTCAATAATAAAAAGCCAACCTAACTAAATATTGGGTAAAATACTTGAAAAAAAAATTTCTCCAAAAATCTTTACAAATAGCCAATAAACACATGAAAATACACTCAAAGTTAGTTATAGAGGAAATGCAAATCAATACAATACTACAATGTGATACTCTTCACCCTATTGAGGATTGCTTCAATTAAAAAAGCAGATGATAATATTAAAAAAATAAACTGTTGGAGAAGATTGGAATACTTACACATTCCTGGAGGAGATGGTGTAGTTACTTTGTTTCACAGGCTATCAAAAATTAAACAGGTTTATCATATAACTTAGCAACTTTATTTCTAGACATATATTTAAGATGATTCAAAATATTTCCACCCAAAGCTTGTAACAAATGTTCAGAGCAGCATTCATAATTAGCCAAATGTAGAAATAAGACAAGTTCCCATCAAACGAAAACTGGGTAAGTAAAATGTAGTATATCGATACAATGGAATATTATTCAATAAAAAATAAAACAAAGTACAGTTGTCTTCTACAACATAGGTGCGTATTGATAGTATTATGCTAAGTAAAAGAAGCCAGTTAAAAAGCCATATACTGTATGATTTCATTTATATAAAATGCCCACAATAAGCATATACATATATAAAAACAAAAATAGATCAGTGGTTGCCATTGTGGGTGGGGAGAGGGTATAGAAAGAAGGGAGGAGAGACACTAATGGATACAAGAAAATGTTCTGAAATTAGAGACACTAATGGGTATAAAGAAAATGTTCTGAAATTAGATAGTGGTAATGGTGCCACAGGGTTGTGAAGATAGTAAAATCCACTGAACTGTATAGTTCAAAAGTGTCAAACCATATGGTTATCTCTATAGAAACAGATAAAATATTTAATAATTTTAACACACATTCACTATAAAAATTTGCAGCAAAGTAGGACTAGAAAATAAGGGTTAGTGTTTTTTCAAAATCATGTCTACCCTGAACATTAGAATGTGACCGTATTTAGCAATAAGGTCTTCGTTGATGTAAGTAGTTAAGATAAAGTCATGGTAGATTAGAGAGGGTCCTAAATCCAAATAGCAGTGCCCTTATAAGAACAGGAGAGGACATACAGAGGTAGCACACACACAGGGAACAACATAATATGAAGATGAAGGCAGAGATTATAGAGATGCATGAACAAGCCAAGAAACACCAAGAGTTGCTAATAACCACCGGAAAGTAGGAGAGAGCCATGAGATGATTTTTCACTAAGGGCCTGTAGAGAAAACTAATCTTATAGACACCTTGATTTTTTGACTTTCAGGCTTCAGAACTAACAGAAAATAAATATCTGTCATTAAGCCATCCAGTTTGTTCTACTTTGTAATGGCAACTCTAGAAAACTAATATGGAAAGAAACTTCCTCTCCTTAATAAAAGACATTCTTGGGACTCCTGAGTGGCTCCCAAATTGTTGAGCATCTGCCTTTGGCTCAGGGCATGATCATGGGGTCCTGGGATTGAGTCCCATGTCAGGTTCCCCACAGGCAGCCTGCTTCTCCCTCTGCCTATGTTTCTGCCTCTCTTTGTGTCTCTCATGAATAAATAAGTAAAATCTTTATTTAAAAAAAAAAAGTCATTCTTTTTAAAAATATTTATTTATTTATTTATTTATTTATTTATTTATTTATTTATGAGAGAAAGTGTGAGCACAAGGAAGGGTAGGAGCAGAGGGGGAGGAAGACGGAGGGGAAAAAGAACTTCAAGCAGATTCCATGCCGAACATGGAGACAGAGGTGGGGCTTATAGCAGGACCCTGAGATCATGACTTGAGCTGAAACCAAGAGCTGACATATAACTGACTGAGCCGCCAGGGACCTCAATAAAAGATATTCTTATTAAGAAATCCAAAGTATGTTGTTTTGAAATTCTTCTAAGAATTAAGATAAAATCCTAAAAGCTTTTTGAGAGATTACATAAAATTGATGACACACTAAATCAGAAATTATAAATATAGTATTATTAACAGAATCCATGTAACTAGAACAGAACACAATGTAACAATGCTTTCAATATTCTCAGAAAAAACAATTTGAATTATAGCACAGAATTCTATATAAGGTAAAATATCTCCCAAATGTTAGAGTAGTAACAAGGTTTTTTAAAGTTATAAAGTCTCTCTTACATTTGTTCTAAGAAAACTTGTTGAGAATGAAGCTTTACAAAATAGGTGAACAGGAAGGCATGGAAAAGGAGGTGTGGGAATATTAACAGGGTATCAGACTCAGGAGAAAACACAAAAAGGCTTAAAAGTGCTCTCTTATGGATAGAGAGACACGGGGATGTGATTTGTCATATAATCCTAGAGTAAAATTTGACTCTTTAAAGTAGATGGACATATATTGTTTTTATTAAAAAATATAAAAAATGTTAAAAATAAAAGGCCAAAAATTTGAGGATAAAAAATTCGTTTGGTATAAGTTAATAAATTTTAAGTTAACATTTAGTAAATAGCTTTGACATTTAACAGACTATTTCAGAATTTATATGAGAAATAAAATGTAAAAATACATAACATAAACTTGCTTTAGATATATTAGTGGATTCCAAGATATATTGCTAGGTGTGATTTGGAATCATCTAATAAAGTAGTAGCTACATTTGTATACCAAAGTGAGGAAGGAGAATATAGAACCTATATGTAAAATGGAATTGAAACAAAGATAACTCAATATACAATTCTCAGAAAAAAACAAATATACATAGATGGAATTGAGGTGAAATGGACAGTATAATAAAATGTGTCTGAGTATGATGTTATTGGCCAAAAGGCAAAACATTATTACAGTTTAAGGAAGGGAAGTCACAGAAGATACTGAGGAGAGAGAAATTGTGAAAGAAAAGAAAATCATGTTGCAGGAATACTAACAAATATGGTTGATTAGATGACTGGAAAGTAGAAAATGAACTCAATTTGTCCGCTTAATGAGGAATGTGAACAGGGTATGATATATAGATGATAGATCAATCGACTGATCAATCAGTAGGTAGATATGTGTATAAGCAAATTTATATAAATTTATTTACAATTTTGTGTAATAGGCAGAATTAAGGCAGAATTAAGGCTTTGAATGATAATAATATGTCTATGGGTAGGGAAAGTTACTGAGTTACTAATAAGAATTCTGTTAAACACAGCATTAGACTACCACCAGTTACTTCTGTAATTGATGAGACAATATTATAGCATATAACTAAAATACCTTTCTGTTAAAAAAACAGTTTATGATTTATAGTAGGTCAATAGTTTCTATTCTGCATAATCTACAGAGTTTACATAAATTGTTATAAGAGTATATCTTAAGAATAGGTACAAATTTAGTTAGGTTTAAAGCAATACAGGAATGAGTAAGAATCTATATTACAGCAGGGTGAATGAGCTTTGATCATACACCAGCTTTTGCATTATAATTAGAGGTTACACTTAAATAATACACTTTTCATTTACTGCCTGAGCTAAGTGTTATGCATTGGTGGATTTATCACTATAAATGGCCCTGACTTCATATCAAGGAGATTTTCACATACATATAATAGCTGAAATTTTGAATATTTAATTGAACAAATATAAATACAACATCAATAGATTTACTTGGTAAGAAAGAAATAATACCAGAAGTTACACAATATTACTATTAGTTATTATTCTTTTGATTTCTTTATAAAGATATGCAAATACCTTTAAGACAAAGTATTTTTTACTGTTATCCATGAAAATAATTAGGTAAAAGTAAAAACTAGGGGAAATCAACTCTATTTGTCAAAAGAAAAGAAGTTTGCTAATAAATTCTATGAGAAATACCGAATGACAGAGAACTAAAATTATTTTTTAATTTAATGCATTTTACATGGTATTTCTAAGTTTTCCAGAATTACTCTTTTACAATATAGAAACAGTCTCACAAAAGTCTTCTAATAATACTTATCTATGTGCAAATAAGTGAAAATGTCTGATCATTGTCATAGGCATCAAAACTACATATTAAAACAAAAAGAATCAAAGATTCAGGAGGTAGAAATATTCATCAAGACAATGTGATTATTGAAAATTGATAGGGTAAGTTTTAGCCTTTTGCCCAGTTACTTTGCCAAAAGCTTGGTTATTAATCAAGCCAAGTATAAAAGGTGTGTGAAGTTCAGCCAGATAATTTATTAGCTCTTCAATTGAGCCATCAGTCCGTTCAAAGGCTAATTAGACCAATCTGTGAATGTATCAATCCCATAATTACTCAGACTAATTATATTAATCATCTAAAATATGTTCATGAGAAACAGCTAATGTATAACCTTGTGATTTTGCAATGACCTTAGTTCAACTAGGAAATGGTATCCATGTACGATTCACTAAGTGTGGTTTATGATAAGCAGACGGAATAGGAATTTTAAAGCAGATGTATGGATAAGTAGATATGAAATTGGTTAGAAAACACGATTTCAAAATCTTCAGATATAGGGCAGTTAGTTAGCCAAAAGAAATAGCATTGAATACAGCTTCATGCAGAAAGATTGTTCTTCTGGACTCTATGTACATGAGTGGCTGTGCACATATGTATGCAAAGATTGCATCTGAGCAATATGCATATGTATGTGGATAATTATAATGATCAGAAATATATATTAAATCCAGATGAATTCAATAAATTTAAAGTGTCTGCTATACACTAAGCA
The DNA here is from genome assembly GCF_048418805.1 of Vulpes vulpes. NCBI lineage: Eukaryota > Metazoa > Chordata > Mammalia > Carnivora > Canidae > Vulpes > Vulpes vulpes. Next base: position 95,346,575 of record NC_132784.1, on the reverse strand, counting down.
TTAAATGTGAGATGGTTGTAAACTCTGGGTGAAAAAAGAAGCATCCTTTTCATTCTAGGAACACCTGTTTGCTTGAAGTTTGTCAGTGACAGATAAATATGTAATAGTAACAAAATTCAGAAACATGAAATATCTTACTTGCTTCTACTCACATATTAGGGTGATATTCACTGACAATGGAGGAATATTTGTCATTGGGCTGAAGCCTGATATTCACAGGGAGTCAGAAAGGGCAGACTGAAACTCCTTGGGCACTGGCTGAAACTGCTCTGCCACTTAAGCATATAAGCCAGCAATTCTAATGGTATTTGAAGTATTATCGGAAGACAGAGACATTGCTTGGAGCCACTGGCAGGTCCCTATAGGTGAATCACATCTCAAATCCCTAATGTTTTGGAGTAAATCCCAGAGATCATAAGTGGATAACTAGTCTCCTTTTTTTTTTTTCTTTTTAACTAGTCTCCTTTTGAACAATGGCTTTTGGCTTGTTACTGGGCCTTAGTAGAGACTAAGTGCTTAATTATAGGCCACCAGCATACCATGAAAGTTGACTGTCCATCACAAAGTAGAATTTTCTGACCTACCAAGATACTAAGTTGGGCATACGTGATAGCGCTCTATTATCAAATGGAAGTGCTATATATGTGGTGGGGCTTAAGCAGGTACAAAGGCAAAATGTAAGTTGCCTGAGGACGTAGCTCAATGCCATGGCCTCTACTACTGATATTTTACCTTCTTGAGTTCAGTATAGATACTACTGCACAATATCAGAAGACTACTCAAAGGTTGACAGCAGTTTTAGAGGCATCTCTGAAGGACAGCTGGGAAGGGAAAGCCTACAATTTCAGTGAAACTGTTCATTTTTGCCTAGTCAGTATCAATTTATGAGATGTGGCCAATGGTTTGGCTTAATGGACAGGGATTTTAAAAGTACATAATTTGGAAATTCATGAAAAGAGTCTTGGGGTAAGTGTGTGGATATATCTTGTTGAGGATAAGATATAAAGATATTTTTATTCTATATGAATTACCAAAATTAAAAGATGAGTTTAACAGAGGGGTATTTTAACAATCAAGTGAATAAAATGGTCTGTTTTGTGGATACCTGTCAGTATCTTTCCTAACCATTTCTGTCACCATCCAGTGACTCATGAATAATGTGCCAATAGTGGAAGGATGGAAGTTTGGCATGGGCATAGCAACTCTGATTCCCATCCACTAAAGCTGCCCTGGCAACAGCCACTGTTAAATGTTCAGTATGCCAGTAATAGAGACTGGCCTGAAGTCCTCATATGGCACCATTTGCTGGGTGGTCAGCCAGCTACCTGGTGGTAGGTTGATCATTTAGAGCACTTCCTATATGGGCCGGATAAGACCTCATTTTTACTGGAATATAACTCCCTCTGGAAATGTATTTGCCTTCCTTGCCCACAACACTTCCTCCCAAGCTACCATGACTGTCGTATCCACTTTCATGATAGCCCAGGCAGTATGGTTTCTGACCAAGGAATTCACTTCACAGCAAAGTGAAAGTGACAATGGGCCCATTCTCAAGGAATTTATTAGTTGTATCTTGTTCCTTACTGCCCTCAAGCATCTGGCTTGCTGGAATGGGAAAGGCAAGACCCTGAATGAGTGAAGTAATATCCTCCGGATTGTAGTAAATTCTCTAAATAAGCATCTGATATATGAGGTTATTTTTCCCATCACCAGGATTCACAGGTTAGGAATCAAGAACTGGGAATGGGAATGGCTTCTGTCAATATTGCTCTGGGTGTTGTGCTAGCAAGATTTTGCTTCTTTTCCATGTGATGTTAGCCTTTGCTGGCTAGAGAGCTTAGTTAAAAAAAAAAAAAAAAACAATTCAGTTGAACTGCAAATTGTGACTGCAACCTGGATATTTTAGTTTCTTCATGCCTCTGAAGAGACAGGCAAAGGAAGTGCTTATTGTACTAGTTGGTATGATTAATAATTATTACGAAGAGGAAATAGGGTTTCTATCACACATTTGAGATAAGTAAGATAAGTCTGGAATACAGGAAATCCCTTAAGATGTCTCTAATTACAACTTTGTCCTGAGATTAAAGTGAAGGGGAACTACAAACACAGAATTCAGACGTGATTGCTAATCGTCCAGATACTTCAGAAATCAAGGTTTGGGTCACTTCATGAGGCAGAGAATCACAGCCAACTGAGGTACTTGCTGAAGACAACCGCTTTATAAAATGAGTAATTGAAGAAGATAGCTACAAATAACACTTCTGCCCAAGTGAACAGTTGCAGAATGAGGACTGCAATGTTTAGGATTTGTTCTTTCCTATTTTTATATGAATCTGTTTGCATATCTATCTGTCCTTATCTTGATTTAGATATAGATCAATCTAGAAATCTGTATCTATCATCTATCATCTATCTATCTATCGATCTATCTATCATCTATCTCTATCTACCTATCTATCTAGGCAGTTATATTTTTTCTTGATATTAGCCAGAATTATGACTTTATTATCTTTATTCGGAGATTAAATATTTAATATATAAGGATATATCTACGAATGCCAAATTACCAAAGTGTGGAATATGGGGCTTTTTGATGAGCCAGATTAATTTGGTTAAACTATATCTTCCAGAATTCCTTTTCTAGTATGTTTCTACATCACGGTGGCTACAAGAAATATACTATCATGAGAATTCCAGGAGGCACAAAACTATTTTGCAGAGTATATGCACATTCCAATTATTCAATCACACACTATCTAGGAGCTGCTCTCAAGGGACTTTGTGGCTATAATTATCATAGGAAAACAGATAATGAATTACTTGTTTGGATTTGTTTTGATGAAATTGACTATGAAGCTATGTGACAATGCTTTTGTGTGTGTGTGTGTGTGTGTGTGTGTGTGTGTGTGTGACAAGCCTTTTAACCTCTCGTTTAGCACATAGTCATTGCTTCACATGCCTGGATCTCTTATTCACACTTCAAGAACGAAGGCCAGAAATATATTTTTATATAATTCCTCAGAGTACAGCGCTACCACAGAATAATAACTCAAAAATATGTGGGCCGAGTTGATTTAATATACGATTGATGATGCTACAATCTGATCCTCCTATACTGTGCCCACAAACCATATCAGAGATAGAAGACAAGTTGAGATTTTCACATATATGACTCAAATAGATTGAAAGTGTAACAATTTTAGGCAGTTGTTTAAATAGTAAACTTTTTTATTGTTTTTGAAATCTCCTTAGAAAACAATTTCCTATTGACCTCATTAGGAAATTATAATGACAAACACATGATTTTGCACTTTTCTTTCCTTCTTTCTTTCTAAATTACATTTTTGTACATTATGACTTTCTTGCATTAATAATACACACATACACATATACCCACAAATATATATTCAATGATGTCTGACTAGAGGTGCCTGATATACTATGCTTTCTACTAGATTATAATATGGTGAAAGAAAGGATAAAATTACATTAAGCTCAAAAGCTACTTTTATACTAAATTATTTTCAGCAATTCAGAGGATATTTTGCAAACTCAGAAAATAATGTCAACTAGAAATGTAATTGGTAACTTACATCCTTTGCTGTGGGAAATGAGTATAACTGAGTATAATTACAATTAAGGTCACAAAATCTCTGGGATAGGGGAAGTAAAATTTGAATAGCTATATATAACATGGGAAAAAGTAAAAGATAATACTGACTTTTATAATAAATTATTTTAAAAATATAAGATAAGGAAAATTTGCAGTGTCATTAATCCCAGTCATAGGTAGAATTAAAATTCATATCTCTTATGTTAAAAAAATTAAAATTTATTTAATTTATTTAAACTTTATGAAATAAAACTAGGGTAAATATATATGTATGTGTATATTTCTTCAGAAATGAAATCAGAAAATAATGCTTAAATTATCAATTGGAAAATTAACTGTATTATTAGCTAATCATAAATTTATATATATTTTTATCACTCAATTATTATGTATACTCAGAAGTACATTTGAAAATAAATGAACATTTAGTTATACTAAAGGCATTTTGATATATCAGTGAGAACACATACATACACATCTGCCTCTAGAACTTTTAGTTCCAGTGTCCATTCAAATAATGTTACATTCTCTTTTCAAGTACGGATGCATAACACTCCAAATAATAAGCTTTCTCATGTGAGAGCAGTTTTTATCTCTTTTACATATTTATGAAAGTGAGCATTTCATTATCCAGCAAGCTTGGATGTAGGAAGTGTTGGCCAAGGGGATGTTTAGAACAAATCAGCTCCAGGGTTTGAGGGTAATTATCATTTCTTAGGAAGTATACAGTGCAAAAATGTGCAGAGACAATTGGGAAAGCTATAATTTTATATGAAAAAAAGCATCACAAAGTCTTGGAATAAACATAAGCTCAAATGTTTATAGTAACCTATCAAATGAGTATATTTGGCTAGGTATAAGAAAAATCAACTGCCAGAAATACAATCAGGCATAGTTTTATTAAATTTCTGTGCAAAAATGTAATAGGAGATATTAAATATTATCTTTGGGGGTCACCACAGAAATACATTTTTTATTTATATATATATTTTTTATTGCAGTTGTAAGTTTGCCAAAAAAAATGAACAGAAAGTACAGAGTACCCGTATTCTCTCCTTGGCTCCCTCTAAGGCCTCTGGTACACACACCCCTTTCTTCTATTATTAACATTTTGCATTAGTGTAGTACATTTGTCACAATTGCTAAACCATTATCTTTACATTATTGTTAAGCAAGTTCCCTAGCTTCTCTTAGGGTTCATTCTGTGTTATATATTTCTACAGGATTTGATAAGTGCATAATTCCATGTGTCTACCATTACAATATTGCACAGACAGTTCACCCTCCTAAAGATCCCCTGTGTTCTATCTATTTATCCTTCTTTCCCCTTCCCACAAAACTGGAAGCAACCACTGATCTTTTTTACTGCCTCCATAGTTTTGTCTTTTCCAGAACATCATATTGAAAGCATAGATTTATATAAGCTTTTGATACTGGGTTCTTTTACATATCAATAGGTGTTTAAAATTTCTCCTTGTTTTCATGGCTTCATAACTCGTTTCTTCTTATTGCCTAATAATAGTACACCATATGGATGGATCACAGTCTATCCATTCACCTGGTGAAGTGCATCTTGCTCCTTCCAAGTTTTGAGAATTATGAATAAACTGCTATAAACATCCATGTTTTTTTTTGTGTGTGTGTTTTTAATGCATTTGGGTAAATAATGAGGAAAGAGTTGCTATATTGTATACTAAGCCTGTGTTTAGCTTTGTAAGAAATTGTCATAATGTCTTGCAAGATGATTGTAACATTGTGCATTCCCACAGCAATGAATGAAAGTTCCTGTTGCCCCATATTTTCACCAATACAATATTTGATATTTTCCATGTTTTGGTGTTTATTCTGATAGGTATGTTGGTAGTATTTCATTGCTGTTTTGTTAGAAATGAGGGTTGTTTTTTTTTTTTTTTGTAACCCATTTTTACTTTCATTTGGATCCATTCCTAATTTATATTTTTGGTAATGTAGCTATAGCCTAAGTAGCTAAGAGCTTTTGCTTGTCATAGAAGCAGATTATCTAGATTCAGATTCTATGACTACCTCTTGCTCTCTGTGAGGTATAGACTAACTACTTACTATGTGTTTTGTACCCTGATAGATATAATGGAATAATAATACCATGGACTTTACAGGGCTGATAATTAAGTAACATTAACATGGCCCATGTAAATAGCAATAAGAACATCTGGCCTATAGTAACACTCTGTAATCCTTGAAACATATGAAATAGTTCCATTCACTCTTTAATTTTTAAGAGGCAGCAATTTAGAAATATGATAATTCCAGATCCTGATAAAATACTGTGCTTATTTTTAAATTATTTTTAGGACAACTCATGCACATACTGAGAGAATTCTGTTATTGCTGCATTATTATTATATTTAGCTTTCAGTGTAGTGTTTGAATAGTAATTCAGTAACTGTACATTGGTATCTCCTTTGGTAAACTTTATTTTTGAGAAAGGCAGCTTGAAGAATTTTAGTTTTAAGATTTTTGGGGGGGGGGGGTAGAGAAAAGGAAGGGTAAGTTTTAACCTTATTTTGTAATTTAGTTTATCATGATTTTTTTTAATTTGATGAGAGTGATTTCAAACGTAAGAAATGTAATTATATAATGATGAAACTTATTTAGAAAAGAAAATGTTAAAAAATATATTTTTATGATTACTCTTGAATGGAGAGAAAAATAGACAAATTTTGGTTATTTGTATTGGGTTGTAGTGTCAGCACAAAGTTCATCTTGATCCAATATTCATTGTTAACTATTTAGATGAACTGACTTTTTTAAAATTTCAATTCTACCCAGAACATGTCACATCTAAGTATCTTAATGTCAATGTATACAACCGAGTGCTATTGTTCATCCAATTCATCAACCAAAGGACTGAACTGCTGTGGATCTGGCCATAGAAGGACACAAAGTTCATAGACTTAATTATTACGACCAGTACGTGCTCTATTTTAATTTTCTAGCAGAGTAACTCTGGGTCATACATGTAAGGAGCTGACTTCAATTCATGCCCTTGAAAAATGTTGCCACTGCAGTTTAAATTTAATAACATTAGCTTCGACCATTTTGGGAATACTCAGTAGTCATATGTACTAATTTTGACCAGTTTATATTAAAATCATTAAGATATGATTCAATACAGAACTAAGTTATGATTGTCATGGACACCATGTTTAAGAGCTTTTCTTTCACATCAAAATTTTCATTGACAACACCAAATGATAGAACTAATTAGATAGTGCTATCTATATATATCTGAACTCTTCAGCTGCAATAGAAAATGCCATAAATGATTTAGCTTTTCCATACAATTTGTCTTGTGAGTTGTCAGCCTTATCTTCATTACACTGAGTAATGGTATTTGCCTTCAATAATGCTCGTTTTGGTTATGGTTATGTGAAGCAAAATTTTCTTCTGCACTCAGAAGATAATTTCCTATAAACTTTTATTTAAAAAAAGTTTTAATAAAGAGAAGGTATTTTTCACTTCATATGTATATTATTTGAGAGGCAAATTATGCTTAGAGACTGAGTTTGTCTTTGCTACAATCTATTTAAGCCCAGAGCCACTGTGGGAATTTCACAAGCCAAAATTATATAGGATAATGTCTCTCATTAACTAATAAAAAAAATTGTTGTCAAAAACTGACCTCTGTGCTTCAAGAGCCAAAATATAACACACAGACAAAGCGTTGGATAAAGAACAAGAACAGCTTTATTGTTCAGCTGACCAAAGGAGGCTGCAGCAGACTGTAGCTTTCCAAAAACTATAAGCCCAGCTGCAGGAAGGGGCTGGTGTAGTTTATAGGGAAATACAGGATCTAGCCAGTTTTGAGAGGAGTGGTGTTTGTGCTGCCAGCCTTGTTTTCAGGGTGGTACCAGATTCCTAAAACAGAAGGCTAAGAAGGGAAGAGGGGAGGTTTGCAGAAGACAGGAGAGAAGTTATTTTAAAATTGAGCTTGGCCGAAGCATTAGTACAGCCATTTTGATATTTGCTCAAATTTATGCTTTTAAACAGTTTCAAAATAACATACTTCAAACCAATGTTAGATTAATCATACTATTGTTCCAGGCAAAGGAAATGAAAGGAATATAGTCCAAATTTCGGAGAGACAGTTTAGCTGATTCAGAGCAGCTGTCCAGTCTCCAAGGCCAAAGTAAAAGTCCCTTGTGAGAGCACCTTGCCAGGGAACAAGGGTGCCGGTGTTGATGGGCAAAATGATCTTTAAGGGGCAGCTGCAGGGCTTTCTCCATTGCCATAACAGCCTATCTTTTTTTTTTTTTCTTTTTTCAATTTACTTATTTATGATAGTCACAGAGAGAGAGAGAGAGGCAGAGACACCGGCGGAGGGAGAAGCAGGCTCCATGCACCGGGATCCCGATGTGGGATTTGATCGCAGGTCTCCAGGATCATGCCCTGGGCCAAAGGCAGACGCCAAACTGCTGCGCCACCCAGGGATCCCATAACAGCCTATCTTTACCGAGGTAGGAGCTAATTGCCCCAACGTGATGGAGCAAATTAGGGAAGGGAAAAGATCCCTTCTGTTGAGTAAACAGATGAATATGATTCAGAAGTTTGGAAAAGATATATATTCAGGAACCCAAGTAAATTGGTATTTAATGGTCTGAGGCAAAAAAAAAAAAAAAAAAAAAAAAAGCATTAATTGCTTATACAATACGATGATACTAATACTTCATTTTGTATTAGACTTAACTGTAAATTTAAGAAATGCTAAGGGTTGTATTAGTTTTGAAATCATCATCTTAGGAGAAGAAAAAATACAATAGCGATGTATTGGTCAAGAATAAGATCACCAGGGGGTAGCTCAGTGGCTCAGTCAGTTAAGTGTCTGAGTCTTGGTTTTGGTTTAGGTCCTGGTCTCTTAAACACAGATTTAAAGTAGATAGAGCAATAGTAAGACAAACATGCATATTCTTTCTTCACATGTATAGCATAGAGGTTGTTTTTAGGCAAGGCTTCAGCAAAGGAAAATTTTCAAGGCACAAGAGCCCATAGTGACTATGGAACTGAAAGCAAACAGGCTCATTAAGTGACCCACCTTGAAATAGCCATAGGCCCTAACTGATCAATGACAGCTAGACACAGTTCCTAAGATTACCAAAAAAGAAAATTGCATAAGCCCCCATACCCCCTTATTCCTCCCCTAAATCTGTGGCCCCTCACCACTGCCTCTTAGCAAAGAGTCTCTGCTTTGCTGTCCTGCCCATTAGCTCCCTTGTGATGTATTTAATATACTTTTATCACCATCCATGCCACTGGCTTCTACCCAATCCAGGTCACCCCACATTTAGGGGCCCCCCTCCATTTGGGATATATAGCTATATATCTTGAGGGAGCTTCTTCTATTTAAGATGAGGATTGTATGGTTAACTTTGTTTTTTTCTCTTTTTTTTTAAACGAGATTTATTACATGCATTGTATATCACTTTTTTAAATTTATTATTGAAGTAGAGTTGACTCCCAATGTTATATTAGTTTCAGGTGTAAAACATAGTTATTCAAAAATTCTATACATTACATAGTGCTCACCACAGTAAGTATACTCAACATCTGTCACCATTCAATATTATTACAGTATTATTGACTACTTTTCCTATGTTGTACTTTTCATCTCCATGACTTATTTTATAACCAGAAGTTTGTACCTCTTAATTCCCTTTACCTATTTTGCCATCTCTCCATTCATCTTTCCACTGACAACCATCGGCTTTGTTCTTTATATTTAAAAGTCTATTTGGGGAGGAGGGGCAAGACGGCGGGAGAGTAGGGTCCCCAAGTCACCTGTCCCCACCAAATTACCTTGATAACCTTCAAATCATCCTGAAAATCTACGAATTCGGCCTGAGATTTAAAGAGAGACCAGCTGGAATGCTACAGTGAGAAGAGTTCGTGCTTCTATCAAGGTAGGAAGACGGGGAAAAGAAATAAAGAAACAAAAGGCCTCCAAGGGGGAGGGGCCCCGCGAGGAGCCGGGCTGAGGCCGGGGCGAGTGTCCCCAGGACAGGAGAGCCCCGTCCCGGAGGAGCAGGAGCTGCACCGACCTTCCCCGCGGAAAGGCCTCCCGGGGAATTGGAGCAGGATCCCCAGGAAGGCGGGGATGCCCTCGGGCTCCCTGGGACAGTAACAGAGGAACTGCGCCCCGGAGAGTGCGCCGAGCTCCCTAAGGGCTGCAGCGCTCGGCGGGACCCGGAGCAGCTCGGAGGGGCTCGGGCGGCGGCTCCGCGGAGGGGGCTGCGGGGCGGGAGCGAATCCAACAGCGCAGGCCCCTGAGCACAGGGCGCTGGGACACACCCAGGATCCGGCCTCCCCCGGGACAGGCAGAGGCCGGGAGGGCCCAGGACAGCAAGGACGCTCCTGCCCGGAGCTGAGCAGATCAGCGACCCCGCCCCGGAGCCTCCAGGCCATGTAGACGGAGAGCCCCGGAGCTACTGCGGGGGCTGACTCCAGGGTCCCAGAGCTGCCCCCGCCACTGCGGTTGTTCCTCCTGGGGCCTCACGGGGTGAACAACCCCACCAAGCCCTGCACCAGGCAGGGGCAGAGCAGCTCCCCCAAGTGCTAACACCTGAGAATCAGCACAGCAGGCCCCTCCCCCAGAAGACCAGCGACACGGACCAGTTCCAGGGGAAGTCAAGGGACTTAAAGTATACAGAATCGGAAGATACAACCCCATGATTTTAGTTTTTGTTTTTTTTTTGGTTGTTTTGTTTTGTTTTGTGGTTTTTTTCTTTCTTTCTTTTTGATTTCTGATTCAAAGATATCAGAAGATACTCCCACGTGTTTGTTTGGTTTTTTTTTTGTTTTGTTTTGTTTTGTTATGTGTTTTTTTTTTCTTTCTTTCTATTTCTGACTGCTTCTTTTGATTTCTTTTCAAAGTATTTCTGAATGCTTCTTTTGATTTCTTTTCAAAGTATACAGAATCAGAAGATACTCCCACGTGTTGTTTTTTTCTATTTTGTTTTGTGTTATATTTTTTCTCTTTCTTTCTTTTTGATTTCTGATTGCTTCTTTTGATTTCTGATTGAATTCCCCCCCTCTTTTTTTCACCTGTCTTTCTTTTTCTTTCTCTTTTTCTTCTCCTTTTTCCCTTTTCTTTCTTCTTTCTCTTTTTTCTTTTTCTCTTTTCTTTCCTTCCCTCTCTTTTCTTCCTTTTCCCAATACAACTTGTTTTTGGCCACTCTGCACTGAGCAAAATGACTAGGAGGAAACCTCACCTCAAAAAAAAAAAGATTCAGAAACAGTTCTCTCTACCACAGAGTTACAAAATCTGGATTACAATTCAATGTCAGAAAGCCAATTTAGAAGCACTATTATACAGCTACTGGTGGCTCTAGAAAAAACCATAAAGGACTCAAGAGACTTCATGACTGCAGAATTTAGATCCAATCAGGCAGAAATTAAAAATCAATTAAATGAGATGCAATCCAAGCTAGAAGTCCTAAGGATGAGGCTTAACGAGGTGGAAGAACGAGTGAGTGACATAGAAGACAAGTTGAAGGCAAAGAGGGAAACTGAGGAAAAAAGAGACAGACAATTAAGACACCATGAAGAGAGATTAAGGGAAATAAACGACAGCCTGAGGAAGAAAAACCTACGTTTAATTGGGGTTCCGAGGACGCCAAAAGGGACAGAGGGCGAGAATATGTATTTGAACAAATCCTAGCTGAAAACTTTCCTAATTTGGGAAGGGAAACAGGCATTCAGATCCAGGAAATAGAGAGATCCCCCCCTAAAATCAATAAAAACCGTTCAACACCTCAACATTTAATAGTGAAGCTTGCAAATTCCAAAGATAAAGAGAAGATCCTTAAAGCAGCAAGAGAAAAAAGTCCCTGAATTTTATGGGGAGGAATATTAGGGTAACAGCAGACCTCTCCACAGAGACCTGGCAGGCCAGAAAGGGCTGGCAGGATATATTCAGGGTCCTAAATGAGAAGAACATGCAACCAAGAATACTATATCCAGCAAGGCTCTCATTCAAAATGGAAGGAGAGATAAAGAGCTTCCAAGACAGGCAGGAACTGAAAGAATATGTGACCTCCAAACCAACACTGCGAGAAATTTTAAGGGGGACTCTTAAAATTCCCCTTTAAGAAGAAGTTCAGTGGAACAATCCACAAAAACAAGGACTGAATAGATATCATGGTGACACTAAACTATTATCTTTCGATAGTAACTCTGAATGTGAACGGGCTTAATGACTCCATCAAAAGGCGCAGGGTTTCAGACTGGATAAAAAAGCAGGACCCATCTATTTGCTGTCTACAAGAGACTCATTTTAGACAGAAGGACACCTACAACCTGAAAATAAAAGGTTGGAGAACCATTTACCATTCAAATGGTCCTCAAAAGAAAGCAGGGGTAGCCATCCTCATATCAGATAAATTAAAATTTACCCCGAAGACTATAGTGAGAGATGAAGAGGGACACTATATCATACTCAAAGGATATATCCAACAAGAGGACTTAACAATCCTCAATATATATGCCCCGAATGTGGGAGCTGCCAAATATTTAAACCAGTTAATAACCAAACTGAAGAAATACTTTGATAATAATACACTTATACTTGGTGACTTCAATCTAGCTCTTTCTACCCTTGATAGGTCTTCTAAGCACAACAGCTCCAAAGAAACGAGAGCTTTAAATGATACCCTAGACCAGATGGATTTCACAGATATCTACAGAACTTTACATCCAAACTCAACTGAATACACATTCTTCTCAAGTGCACATGGAACTTTCTCCAGAATAGACCACATACAGGGTCACAAATTGGGTCTGAACTGATACCAAAAGATCGGGATAGTCCCCTGTATATTCTCAGACCATAATGCCTTGAAAATAGAACTTAATCACAACAAGACGTTTGGAAGGACCACAAACACGTGGAGGTTAAGGACCATCCTGCTAAAAGATGAAAGGGTCAACCAGGAAATTAAAGAAGAATTGAAAAGATTCATGGAAACTAATGAGAATGAAGATACAACCGTTCAAAATCTTTGGGATGCAGCAAAAGCAGTCCTGAGGGGGAAATACATCGCAATACAAGCATCCATTCAAAAATTGGAAAGAACTCAAATTCAAAAGCTCACCTTACACATAAAGGAGCTAGAGAAAAAGCAACAAATAGACGCCACCCCCAGCAGAAGAAGACAGTTAATTAAAATTCGAGCAGAACTCAATGATATCGAGACCAAAAGAACTGTGGAACAGATCAACAGAACCAGGAGTTGGTTCTTTGAAAGAATTAATAAGATAGATAAACCATTAGCCAACCTTATCAAAAAGAAGAGAGAGAAGACTCAAATTAATAAAGTCATGAATGAGAAAGGAGAGATCACTACCAACACCAAGGAAATACAAAGGATCTAAAAATATATTATGAACAGCTATACGCCAATAAATTAGGCAACCTAGAAGAAATGGATGCATTCCTGGAAAGCCACAAACTACCAAAACTGGAGCAGGAAGCAATAGAAAACCTGAACAGGCCAATAACCAGAGAGGAAATTGAAGCAGTCATCAGAACCTCACAAGACACAAGAGTCCAGGGCCAGATGGCTTCCCAGGGGAATTCTATCAAACGTTTAAAGAAGAAATCATACCTATTCTACTAAAGCTGTTTGGAAAGATAGAAAGAGATGGAGTACTTCCAAATTCATTCTATAAGGCCAGCATCACCTTAATTCTGAAACCAGACAAAGACCCCACCAAAAAAAGGAGAATTACAGACCAATATCCCTGATGAACATGGATGCAAAAATTCTCAACAAGATACTAGCCAATAGGATCCAACAACACATTAAGAAAATTATTCACCATGACCAAGTAGGATTTATCCCCGGGACACAAGGCTGGTTCAACACTCGTAAAACAATGTGATTCATCATATCAGCAAGAGAAAAACCAAGAACTATATGATCCTCTCATTAGATGCAGAGAAAACATTTGACAAAATACAGCGTCCATTCCTGATCAAAACACTTCAGAGTGTTGGGATAGAGGGAACTTTCCTCGACATCTTAAAAGCCATCTACGAAAAGCCCACAGCAAATATCATTCGCAATGGGGAAGCACTGGGAGCCTTTCCCCTAAGATCAGGAACAAGACAGGGATGTCCACTCTCACCACTGCTATTCAACATAGTACTGGAAGTCCTCGCCTCAGCAATCAGACAACAAAAAGACATTAAAGGCATTCAAATTGGCAAAGAAGTCAAACTCTCCCTCTTCGCCGATGACATGATACTCTACATAGAAAACCCAAAAGCCTCCACCCCAAGATTGCTAGAACTCATACAGCAATTTGGTAACGTGGCAGGATACAAAATCAATGCCCAGAAATCAATGGCATCTCTATACACTAACAATGAGACTGAAGAAAGAGAAATTAAGGAGTCAATCCCATTTACAATTGCACCCAAAAGCATAAGATACCTAGGAATAAACCTAACCAAAGAGGTAAAGGATCTATACCCTAAAAACTATAGAACACTTCTGAAAGAAATTGAGGAAGACACAAAGAGATGGAAAAATATTCCATGCTCATGGATTGGCAGAATTAATATTGTGAAAATGTCAATGTTACCCAGGGCAATTTACATGTTTAATGCAATCCCTATCAAAATACCATGGACTTTCTTCAGAGAGTTAGAACAAATTATTTTAAGATTTGTGTGGAATCAGAAAAGATCCCGAATAGCCAGGAGAATTTTAAAAAAGAAAACCATAGCTGGGGGCATCACAATGCCAGATTTCAGTTTGTACTACAAAGCTGTGGTCATCAAGACAGTGTGGTACTGGCACAAAAACAGACACATAGATCAATGGAACAGAATAGAGAACCCAGAAGTGGACCCTGAACTTTATGGTCAACTAATATTCGATAAAGGAGGAAAGACTATCCATTGGAAGAAAGACAGTCTCTTCAATAAATGTTGCTGGGAAAATTGGACATCCACATGCAGAAGAATGAAACTGGACCACTCTCTTTCACCATACACAAAGATAAACTCAAAATGGATGAAAGATCTAAATGTGAGACAAGATTCCGTCAAAATCCTAGAGGAGAACACAGGCAACACCCTTTTTGAACTTGGCCACAGTAATTTCTTGCAAGATACATCCACAAAGGCAAAAGAAACAAAAGCAAAAATGAACTGTTGGGACTTCATCAAGATAAGCAGCTTTTGCACAGCAAAGGATACAGTCAAAAAAGCTAAAAGACAACCTACAGAATGGGAGAAGATATTTGCAAATGACATATCAGATAAAGGGCTAGTTTCCAAAATCTATAAAGAACTTATTACACTCAACATCAAAGAAACAAACATTCCAATCACAAATGGGCAAAAGACATGAAGAGAAATCTCATAGAGGAAGACATGGACATGGCCAACATGCACATGAGAAAATGCTCTGCATCACTTGCCATCAGGGAAATACAAATCAAAACCACAATGAGATACCACCTCCCACCAGTGAGAATGGGGAAAATTAACAAGGCAGGAAACAACAAATGTTGGAGAGGATGCGGAGAAAAGGGAACCCTCTTACACTGTTGGTGGGAATGTGAACTGGTGCAGTCACTCTGGAAAACTGTGTGGAGGTTCCTCAAAGAGTTAAAAATAGACCTGCCCTACGACCCAGCAGTTGCACTGTTGGGGATTTACCCCAAAGACTCAGATGCAATGAAACGCCGGGACACCAGCACCCCGATGTTTCTAGCAGCAATGTCCACAATAGCCAAACTGTGGAAGGAGCCTCGGTGTCCATCGAAAGATGAATGGATAAAGAAGCTGTGGTCTATGTATACAATGGAATATTACTCAGCCATTAGAAACGACAAATACCCACCATTTGCTTCAACATGGATGGAACTGGAGGGTATAATGCTGAGTGAAGTAAGTCAATCGGAAAAGGACAAACAGTGTATGTTCTCATTCATTTGGGGAATATAAATAATAGTGAAAGGGAATATAAGGGAAGGGAGAAGAAATGTGTGGGAAATATCAGGAAGGGAGACAGAACATAAAGACTCCTAACTCTGGGAAACGAACTAGGGGTGGTGGAAGGGGAGGAGGGCGGGGAGTGGGGGGGTTTGGGTGATGGGCACTGAGGGGGACACTTGACTGGATGAGCACTGGGTGTTTTTCTGTATGTTGGTAAATTGAACACCAATAAAAATTTATTAAAAAAAATAAAAATAAAAAAATAAAAGTCTATTTGGTTTTTGTTATTGTTTGTTTGTTTGTTTGTTTGTTTTTTTTGATTCCACATATAAGTGAAATCAAATAGAATTTCTTTCTCTGTCTGGTTTATTTTATTTAGCATGATATTCTCAAGGTCTATCCATATTGTCAAAAATGGTAAGATTTCATTTTTTTTGTATAATTGAGTAATATTCCTGTGTGTGTGTGTGTGTGCGTGCATGTGTGCATATTTATATAACATTCTCTTTATCCATTTATATACTGATAAACACAACCAGGTATTTTCTATTGGAAAGCCCTATGATGCAAAAGGTCTAGAAAAAGGAACTTTAATTACAGCTTCCCCAGGGAAGACAATTTTTCCATTACAGACTTGGTCTTCCTTGTCACAGTTGCCACCTCATGTTGCTAAGGCTGCAGTATGAGTCTCTTGTAGTATGTTGAGTGATCCTGAATGGCAGAACACAGGTCAGATAGAAGAAATCTGGGAAATGTAGTCTTCAGCTTCCTTTCCAAAGGAAAAACTCTAGAAAAGTGTTTCAGTGGACATTGATGAAATCAATCAGCATTGATGCCACAGAGCCATTGTTCAATTTTTCCTTTTCCTCACCTGTCCATTTGTAAATTTGCCAGTTTTACCTACAAAATAAATCTTGAGGACAGCAAACATCTACAGTTCTCACTGCTACATTCTCATCCCATCATGGTTATTTGTACAAAATTACTATAATATTTCTCTAAATTACCTAGTGCCTTACTCTCTTGATCTTTTGTATACATTCTTCTCCATCAGCCAGAATGATTTCTTAAAATGTTAAATTGTGGTATAGAACATGATTGTGGTAGTGGTTATATTTGTTAAAACTTAATAATAAATTTAAAATAGATGAATTTTATTGTATATAAAATATACCTCAGTAAAAGTGACTTAAATATAAAGATTATAGCAAAATTCCATTCTCCCATACTGAGAACCCTTGAAAGGCTTTTGATTTTAGGTGACTCAGATCCAAATTTGTTGCCCTAGCCTTAGAAATCATACAGGAACTTTTAATCCCTTACTACTTGTCTGGCCTCTTCTCATTGTATCAAGCTCATACACATGTTTTGCTATTGTTGTGCAAACACAAATATCTGTCCTGCCCTTGAGTTTTTTTTATATTCCCTTTATTTTTAACTCACTCTATATTTTCATATTGCATTCATATTTCAGATCCCAATGAGGTCTTTTCTGACCACTTCATCTTTTAAAGATTTTATTTATTTATTCATGAACATAGAGAGAAAGGCAGAGACATAGGCAGAGGGAGAAGGGGCTCCTTGCAGGGAGCCTGATGCAGAACTCGATCCCCAGACCTGGGATCACGACCTGAGCCAAAGGCAGGTTCTCAACCACTGAGCCACCCAGGCATCCTGTCCTGGCCACCTCATTGAAAGACTTCCTCTCCTTCCTCCAGGACTTATCAGTAATCAGTGCACTTATTACTTTCATATTTATTCATTTGTGACATTATTTGTGTCCTTGATCATTATTTGCTTTTTTCCTCAGAAAGAGGCAGAAAGAGGCAAGTTTATTCAATGCTTTTTGTTTTGTATTTATATGACCTACAAGAGCTTCCGGTACATAATAGATACTAAATAAGAATTTCCTGGGAGAAATATAATCATAAAATAATGGTCCCTTTGGAACCATGATCCTATGGTAAATCTATGGCAAATCAGACTCCTCTATAGCTGAAGCTGGTCTTTGTCTTTGGGAAATGTTTTTGTGTCAATACCGATGGCCTATACCTGACAGCAACAAAATCTCTATGAAGGTGGGAATTGTTCTTTACTCAGCAGCAACCACACTCAGCAGCCCACTGTCCAGTAGAGGGAACCCCACCTAGGACCTCCTTAAGGTACTTTTTGCTGGGGTCCTAGAACTCTCATATCTATATTTAAAATCTATACTGTGTACATACAGTTGGAGATGGGGGATTTTAACATTACAAAATAATTTTCCAAATTTATCTAGATGTCATAAAAGGGTATCTTGGGGGTTCTATAAAAATTCTCAAAGTTCTTCATTCATTCTATAGTCTTTGAATTATTTATAATGCATAGAATCTGTGATTATATAATCTTGTTAGTGAAGAAAATTGTGTGGTAGACTTGAGTGTAGAGAAGAGGGTGCTAAGAAACAAGTAGGAAAATAGTAAAAATATCTTTATTTGCAATAAGAGGTGTCATCCAAGAAATCAAAGTTGATTTTTAAAATACTTGTTATTCTCAGGGATCCCTGGGTGACTCAGTGGTTTAGCACCTACCTTCAGCCTAGGATGTGATCCCTGAGTCCCGGAATTTAGTCCCATATTGGACTCCCTGCATGAAGCCTGCTTCTCCCTATGCTTCTCCCTCTGCCTCTCTCTCTCTCTCTCTCTATGTCTCTCATGAATAAAAAATAAAATCTTAAAAAAAATACTTGTTATTTTCTGTGTATCTATAATAAAAAAGATTTTTACTGCTATCTTTTGTGCACATTGTAGATACCCAAAGTTTCCTGACTCCACCAAGTATTGAATCAAGACAAAAGTTCCAGTTTAGGGATGCCTGGGTGGCTCAATGGTTGAGCATCTATCTTCCTTTGGCTCAGGTCATGATCCTGGAGGCCCAGGATCGAGTCCCGTGTTGGGCTCCTTGCATGGAGCCTGCTTCTCCTCCTTCTGCCTGTGTCTCTGCGTCTCTTTCTATGTCTCTCATGAATAAATAATAAAGAAACAAAATATTTTTAAAAATATTTTAAAAAGTTCCATTTTAATATGACCTGTCAGTATATAAAATTTTCAGAATTTATAAACTTACAAATTCTATGACTGAAACCTTATGTTTTCTGGCTTGCAGAGTTAAGTTAGTTATACTTTATATTTTGCAATCTATTTACTAAAAAAAGTTTAAATAAAGAAGGGCATGTTCACTTTCCATTTATGCCTGACCCTATTAAAACATTTTTTTTCCATAATTCTACTGACTGCTGCATTTTATTTTTTTTTGAAAGATTTTATTTATCTAGATGGAGAGAAAGGCTAGAGGAGAGAGAGAAAGAGAGAGGGAACCTCCTCACTGCATGTGGAGTTCAATGTGAGGCTCAATACCACAACCCTGAGCTACTGACCTGAGTTGAAATCAAGAGTCAGATACTTAACTGACTAAGCCACCCAGGTGCTCCTGACCACTGCATTTTAAAAATCTCTCCTTACATCGTTCTCTCCATTGACCCACTATTTTCTGGATAATTTCCAATTTTAATGGCTGCTGATTCTCAAGATGTCTTGTGGTTTGATCATTTTTCTCTTAGGTCCTAGATGTTGGTTTTCCATACATGTCTCTGGAAAATTTCATCCATGTACAGTATTTAATTCTCATCTATATTGTAAATCTATATTTAATGTATATCAACAATCTATATTTCTGTACCAGAAGGCTCTTCAACCTCAAGACTTGTATATTAATGCATTATGTATGGTAAATATAATACCTAATAGTTGTTCCTGAACATTATCAGTGATGTACCCTTCCAACATCACCAAGACAGCTGCTTAGCAAATAACTTATCTTTTTTTATATTCTCAAACTTAGTGAATGGACTCATTATCTTTTCATCTAGCTTAGTCAGGAAACTAATTTATTGAATATATCATCCCCCTCTTACTCCTCAGAACTTATTACCAATTCTTATTATATGTCTCTTATTCAGGTGGGTGCTCTTCTCTTTAAACCACTGTTGATATTATTTAAGCACATTTCTATCCACCTCAGTAGTCTCCATATCATTTCTCTCACCTTCTTCAAATCTTGTAATCCTACAATCTAAACTTTACACTGCTTCTGAAGACATCTATTTGTGATGCAATTCTGAACACATTGATCTGTGGTCTCAGCCCCCTAGATTTCCATAGGATGTTTTCTAAATTCATTCATATAAAAACTCTTTGTTATCCTGATTTGCCTACCAATTCAGTTTGAGTTTTTATTTTCCTTTCACATCTTATACATCTATGCCCGTGCCCATGTACACACACACACACACACACAACCCCCTGCCTCCACACATATAGCTTTTGAAATACTTCAGTTACTCCACACCTTTCCAAATGCTTTTCCTTCTGTTTTGTTCACTTGGCCATCCAGTGTGAGGAACTCACTTGATTCTTCCTCACATATTCAGGCATACATTTCTCTATGCAATCACTGAATACCTGTCATTTCTTGTGCATGTATCAATTATAGCCTTTCAACACACTACTTTTTTTTCCCCACATTTGTCTTATCATGACACTCCTGGATCCTGAATGCAAGAACCACTTTTTTCCCTCACTCTTTCTTAGAACCTACTAAAATATCTGGAAGATATAAAGCCTCAGTAATAATAAAGAATGAGGTATACCTTAGATAACAAACTTATTATTTTTTACATTTAATTCTATTAATATACCCTAAAAATATTTTGTACTATTTTACAATCAATGCTAACTTCTGTGTGTGTGTGACTTAATTTTTTTTTTTTTAATGGTAGTTAAATCTTATCATGCAGGGATACCTGGGTGGCTCAGCAGTTGAGCTCCTGCTGGCCCAGGGCATGATCCTGGAGTCTCAGGATCAAGTCCCACATCCGGCTCCCAGCATGGAGTTTGCTTCTCTCTCTGTCTATGTCTCTGCCTCTCTCTGTGTGTCTCTCATGAATAAATAAATAAAGTCTTTTTAAAAATTAAAAAAATAAACCGCATCATGCAGCATTTCTTAGGATACATATATTATACTACTAAGTTTATGCATTCTCATAGAGTTTTCTAGCAAGGACACTTTTTTTTTCTTTTTCTGTTCAGGTAAGTGTTCTCAATACACTGAAAAGTAGTTTATTTTAATAATTCACTTAGCATATATTCTGACACATTATAAATTCATGAAACAGCCACATGAATGTCATAAGTTTTTTACATGATTTTTATTGTAATCTGGTATATTTATGATACCATTGAACTAAAACCTGAGCTATGCATTACTGAAAGGTTAGAACTCCCTTGAAGTATGTCCTTGGTTGAGGTGTTTTTGAGACTAATGGATAAGAACAGCATAATATTTGAGTATTGTGAGCCATTTGTTCCTTGGGAAAAAAATACATTTCAAGGTTAAATTTTATACTGAAGAGTTTTAGTTTTTTAAGATGACTAAGAACTTTATTTTTTTGTTTTATAAATTAACCATTATAGGTGATAAAATGGAGAGACAAAGAAACTTAAATATAGATGAATGTATATGTGTGTCTATCAAATTTGTAAAACAACTGAAAGCCAATTGATGAGGACAGATAAAGAAATCCCTTCAAGTCAACAAAATATTGTAAAAAATCTCTAATTTTATTTAAAAATAATAGTATATAACAATATGCTTACATATTGCATAATTTATATAATAGATACTTCAAATTCATTATTTTTATATTGTTTCAATAAGAAAAAATATATATTATATGTAATAGATACTTCAAATTTATTCTTTTTTATCTTTTTTCAATAAGAAAAAAATATATATATATAAACTAGAAACACATCAATTGATAAAACACTGATCTCAAGAAATCAATTTCTTCTTTTTAAAAAATATTGTATTTATTATACTTTGAGAGTGGAAGCAGGAGCAGCAGGACAGAGGGGTTGGGGCGGAGGCAGGTTCCCTGCTTAGCAGGGAGCCCCTTACAGGGCTGGATCCCAGGACTCTGGGATCATGACTTAAGCCTGAGTCAGAGTCAGATGTTTAACTGTCTGAGCTACCCATGTGCCCCATGAAAATCAATTTCATCTAACAGTATCGCCCACCTCTTCTCTATCTCAGTGCAAAAATTAGGTACTTTTATACTTAGGTTACTTTCTAAAATAAGCCCTCCACCATAAGGACACCTGCTTGGCTCAGTGGGTGGAGAATATGACTTTTGATCTTGGAGTTGTAAGTTCGAGTCCTACATTGGGTGTAAAGGTTACTTAAAAATAAAATCTTTAAAATAAAACTTCCACCATTTAGCCAGGGGATGTTCCATATTTTTAAAAAATTTTCTTTTCGTTTCTCCAGATGATTCCATGGTGAAATGTTCTTTTATTCCAACCTCAGAGTCTATCAGTATATTCAACAAATTTATAAAATGTTTAGGTTTTCTTATTATTCAATAGTTTGTATTGAGGTCACTCAAAGTAAATTTATAGGTATTAAAAGACATTGAGGCCCTTGACCCAAGGCTTAGAAATTTCCAGAATTCTTTAGTGACAAGACACATAAAAAGGTATAACATTTGCAGAGAAGCAACCATGCAACAGCCTTATTTACACATCACAATAGCCCTAAAGAGCAAATAATTTTTCCCATTTTACAGATGAAAAACTGCAACTTAAAAGAAATTAAATAGCTTACTTTTGCTAAACAATCGACAAATAACATTGCTGTGATTTTAATCCAGCTGTATTTTGGAGTTTACAATATCCTCTGATTGATCATTTGAAGTTGTTTTAGGTTGGTTGCAATATTCCTCCAAATAAGTCCTCAGCAGAAATAAGAATGTCATTGCCATCTTAAGTTGTCTTTCAGCTGCACATTATGATATTTAAATTAACTCTTGCAAGGAAGTTCAATGAGAAGCACCTGATGGCTTTTCCAATGTATTTTTCTCTTTCATACAACTTAAAATGTAGATATCTTTTCTTTAGGGAAAGGTGTTGACATATTTTGATAAATACCCTACTATTTTTATGGTAAACTCTATACTTCTTATATTCTCCATGTATTCATTTAAATTTATGTTCTGGTATGCTTATGATCTGTTCTTATTCCAGCCTGCAGATATAAACCATGATTCTTAAAGTAATAATAGTTAGAAACTGGCCTCGAGTTATAATAAAATAGAAACTGCAAAACTCTATGCCCTTGATCTTTAGGAAAAGTTAAAAAGCTTTGAGAATAAATCTGAATGCCAGTATCAAAGGGATGTCATTTTGATAAAAAAAAAAAAAAAAATTACACCAGTGTGCTTAATCTAGTATTAAGGTAATACTGATTTCCTCTTTAAATATAATGTTCCTAATTATCAGTAATTGAAACTAATTTTGGTACACAGATCTTATTAAATAAGACAAATGCTGCATGAGAAATGGCATGACCTTTCCATTATTACTTTGTCAAGACATATCTCTAGGGATATTTATTCATTTCCAAAGTTGTCTATGTCTTCAGAGCTCAATAAGGTATAGCTTGTTCTTGGTGTGACTCCAAACTTATACATTCAAAAGGAGGACTTAGAATTTACCACAGACAGCAAGACATTGCAGTGTGACTTAAATATCAAAACAGAACTTTTATTGTCAAAAGTCAAATCATCTACATTTGAGTATAAAGTTCTAAAGACTTTGATGGAGCTGTCTGGGTCTGAGGACCCAGAGGGGAGTTCTACAGGACCAGCCAAGAGGGTCCTTTGGCTTTGAGCAGCATAGAAATCAAACATAAGCTGAGAGAGAGTGAGAGCAGGATTTATTAAAGACATACAAAGCTTTTTTGCAACGGGCTTGCTACCAGAACACAGGTGTCCTGAAAATCACCACTAAACCTAAACCAAAATGGGAAAGGAAAAGACTCACAGCAACATCGTCGTCATTGGACACGTAGACTCGGGAAGTCTACCGCTACTGGCCATCTGATCTACAAATGTGGTGGGATCAACAAAAGAACTATCGAAAAATTTGAGAAGGAGGCTGCTGATATGGGAAAAGTCTCCTTCAAGTATGCCTGGGTCTTGGATAAACTGAAAGCTGAACGTGAACGTGGTATCACCATTGATATCTCCCTGTGGAAATTCGAGATCAGCAAGGATGTGACCATCATTGATGCCCCAGGATACAGAGACTTTATCAAAAACATGATTACAGGCACATCTCAGGCTGACTGTGCTGTCCTGATTGCTGCAGCTGGTGTTGGTGAATTTGAAGCAGGTATCTCCAAGAATGGGCAGACCCATGAGCATGCCCTTCTGGCTTACACACTGGGTGTAAAACAACTAATTGTTGATGTTAACAAAATGGATTCCACTGAGCCACCCTACACCCAGAAGAGATACGAGGACATCGTTAAGGAAGTCAGCACCTACATTAAGAAAATTGGCTACCACCCCGACACAGTAGCATTTGTGCCAATTTCTGGTTGGAATGGTGACAACCTGCTGGAGCCAAGTGCTAACATGCCTTGGTTCAAGGGACGGAAAGTCACTCGTAAAGATGGGAATGCCAGTGGAACCACACTGCTTGAAGCCCTGGATTGCAGTCTGCCACCAATGCGTCCAACTGATAAGCCCTTGCGTCTGCCTCTCCAGGACTTTACTACAAAACTGGTGGTATTGGTACTGCCCCAGTGGGTCGAGTGGAGACTGGTGTTCTTCAGCCTGGCATGGTGGTCACCTTTCCTCCAATGTTACAACTGAAGTCAAGTCTGCTGAAATGCACCATGAAGCTTTGAGTGAGGCTCTTCCTGGGAACAATGTGGGCTTCAATGTCAAGAACGTATCTGTCAAAGATGTTCATTGTGGCAATGTGGCTGGTGACAGCAAAAATGGCCCACCAATGGAAGCAGCTGGTTTCATGGCCCAGGTGATTACCCTGAACCTCCAGGCCAAATCGGTGCTGGATATGCACCTGTGCTGGATTGTCACACGGGTCACATTGCTTGCAAGTTTGCTGAGCTGAAGGAGACGATAGATGGTCATTCTGGAAAAAAGCTGGAAGATGGTCCCAAGTTCTTGAAATCTGGGGATGCTGCCATTGTTGATATGGTTCCTGGCAAACCTATGTGTGTTGAGAGCTTCTCTGACTATCCTCCTCTGGGCCGTTGTGCTATTCGTGACATGAGACAGACGGTTGCTGTGGGTGTCATCAAAGCAGTGGACAAGAAGGCAGCTGGAGCTGGCAAAGTCACCAAGTCTGCCCAGAAAGCTCAGAAGGCTAAATTAATATTATCCCCAATACCTGCCACCCCAGTCTTAATCAGTGGTGGAAGAACAGTCTCAGAACCTTCAGAAGGAAAGGAGAATGTTTTGTGGACCATTTGATTTTTTGTGCATGTGTGGCAGTTTTAAGTTATTAGTTTTTAAAATCAGTACTTTTTAATGAAAATAACTTGGCCAAAAATCTGTCACAGAGTTTTGAGACCCATTAAAACAAAAGTTTAGTGGGGGCAAAAAAAAATACAGAGAGCCTATAGGTGCGGACAGAGCATCCAAGAGACTCAGAAAGTAAAAGAGGGTGAGTGTCATGTTTGCTTGGGGCCTGGATTTTTTTTTTTTAAGATTTTATTTATTTACGAGAGAGGGGGGGGGGGGTGCAGAGACACAGGCAGAGGGAGAAGCAGGCTCCATGCAGGGAGCCCGATGTGGGATTCAACCCCGGGTCTCCAGGATCAGGCCCTGGGCCAAAGGCAGCACTAAACTCCTGAGCCCCCCCGGGCTGCCCAGGGCCTGGAATTTTTATTGAGGATGGAGATCTGGTGCTTAAGTCTTTTTAGTAATCTGGAAACAAAGACAGACAAGGGTTTAGAAGTTCTCCATAAATCACTTATGCCCTAAAGCCAGGGGTCTTGATGAGTCTTGGAAAACCTTTACAACACCCATCCAGTCACTCCTTAGATGTTATCTATTGTGCTGGGAGACTCCAAAGAAATTATTAATTCCTTGACCTTTACAAAGAGGACATACATTATCTGTTTTTTAAGATCTCTGTGTGTAAGGCAGGGGATGCATATCCTAGCAAGAACAGAAGCAGGAAAAGGAGCAAAATAAAACAAAAACAAAGCTTTTCTTCATGGGGACCCTTCAGTTTTCCTGTCACAACCTGAAGAATTATGTTTATGTGCATTGATAATTTGGGAT
The DNA here is from genome assembly GCF_048418805.1 of Vulpes vulpes. Taxonomy (NCBI): domain Eukaryota; kingdom Metazoa; phylum Chordata; class Mammalia; order Carnivora; family Canidae; genus Vulpes; species Vulpes vulpes. Next base: position 95,320,784 of record NC_132784.1, on the reverse strand, counting down.
TTTAGTCTACTAAATATTCTCAGAATGTTTCTATTTTTCAGAGCTCATTGATATGGCCCCTAGTAGAATATTCACATTGAATCAGTACTGGATAATTTCCCACAGCATGGAGAATGGAAAAGTGTGTTTGAAATTCATCATTGTCTTCCTAGAAGCTGTCGGGGCTTTTAGGCAACAGGCTTCAGCAATGGAAACTTAAGCAAAGCAGAAGAGCCCCACAGTGACCACTGAGCTGAATGCAAACAGACTCATTAAGTGGCCCAATTTGAAATAGCCATAGGCCCTAACTGATCAATGACAACCAAGCACAGTTCCTAAAATTACAGAAAAGGGAAAACTGCCATACATCCCCATACTCCCGCCTCACTCTGCCCTCTGACACCTTTCACCACTGCCCTCACCACCACCTCATCACAGTCTCTCATTTGCTGTCTTTTCCAAGGATAGTTGGAAGGAAGGGAGGTAGGGACAAGGGGCCTCTGACCTAAGAGGAAGAAAGTCTTAAGAGGATTTTACATCACCCTAGAAGGAGACCTTCACCCTTTCCCGTGTGACCAAAACCTGATCAGGTGGCAGGTGTAGGGAGGGTTAATCAGATTAAAACAGCTCACCAACGAGCCCATAAAATCTCCTAGATTTAGAACTCCTGTGGCAACCATTTCAGGTCCCCTTCCTCCTTGGGAGCTTTGTACTATCACTTTACTATCGCTCAGGAAACCTAGCTTTGCTGCCCACCACTCTGTCTGGTCCTACCTCTTCATTGTTTGAAACGACGTGACCAAGAACCATGGGCACCGACAGAGAAAAAAATCCTGTAACATTCTCTGCTGCTTCCTTGCAGTGTATTTAATAAATTCTCCCTCCTTTGTTCTTGGGTGAATTCTTTCACACTCATGCTGCTGGTTCCCACCCAATTGGATTGCCCCACATTTAGAGCTCACCCCGTCCAATCCTAGCACCCCACAGGAGCAATTACTTAATTTTTTGCCCCTTGGTTAAATCTCAGATCTATAGAAGTAGCTAGCTTCTTCAGTATAATATAATCCTTTCTACCTTCTTGTCTTTAAGTCATTATAACCTAATTTGTGATGATAATTAAATTTTAAAAAACTATGTGTAAAATAGAGTGAATTACTTAATCAGAAATTGTTTGAATTTAAATGATTTGAGTTACATTTTTTCATTTAATAACATGAATGAATGTTAGTGTTCTTATCCAGTACTAGCTATCAACTCAAGTGAATCTTAACTTCTAGAAATTATGGAACAATGTTTTTAAATGGGAGGAAAGAGGGCTGAGAAGAATGAAGTCAATTTTATCATCCTGTGTTTATTTGTAAATCCTGCTTCACTGACATTTTTTTTGTTGTTTTTGGTTTTGGTTTTGGTTTTTTTCACTGACATTTTTTGACATGAATAGAAAAGCAAGCAAAATTAGCAAATCGGGGACCCCTGGGTAGCTCAGAGGTTGAGCATATGCCTTTGGTTCAGGGCATAATCCTGGGGTTCCGGGATCGAGTCCCACACCAGGCTTCCTGCATGGAGCCTGCTTCTCCCTCTGCCTATGTCTCTGCCTCTTTTTGTGTCTCAAATAAATAAATTAATTAATTATTAAAAAATAGAAAAAACAAAGAAACATCCAGTGCCTACTACCTTATAAAAGACTTTCAAATCAATATGCCATATATAAAAACAGTCTTCACTGAATAAATTCAAGGAAAAGATATAGGTTTCATCGTCTTTTCTTGATCTCTCATCTCCATCACAGGAACACTGTTTGATAGTTATTATCCCTTTCTGCCTGAGGCCACCATCCAGACCCATCCCTAGAGGGGTTATTGCCATTAATATTAACGTATTACCATTTAAATGGGGGCAGAGTAACAATGGTATGTGTAGTATGATGACATGAAGATAAAAAGCATTTTGGTTACTTATGGAAATACACAAGTAAAGGTCTATAAGAACACATATCACCTAGAGCATATTTCTGGGAAAAGAGTGAAATTTAATTGGATGAAATGAAATTTCTTTTTTTGTTGTTGTTTTAAATATTTATGTTCTAAATTAAATAATAATAATAAAAACAATGTGTTATCAGTTGGACTCCAAGACCCAACCTTTACTGCCTTACTGTTCACCAAACTGTGTCCCACATTTTTCCTTATGCCCTTCTTTCCAATTTATCTCTTAACTCAGGCAAAAGACCCCATTGTCATAAAGTCCCAGTGATGGAGGCCAAAGCTACCCCTCAAGCAATAATGGCTGCCTGGAGGAAGAGCCCTAGTGGCCCAAACCACTCAAACCAATTTAAGCTAAACCCTGGACTCACACCTGTGCAGATAGACCTCAGAGTGACCTCTGTATTGACTGACAATTACTTTTACTTCATTATAATATTAAAATATCCATCCAAGGAGGAGCACAATACTCGTTTACATAACATACCATGTATGTATAGGCATGTTTCCTTAAGGCCAGTGTGAAACCTTACATCCACTTCTACATATGATGACAAGGCTCCCTTATCCTAATATTCATCCTAACCCTAGATAAAAGAAATCTATTCATCCTTGCTTGGAGAGGATAGCTTTGGAAATTATTTCTCATTTGCTGCGAATAAGTCTGCTCTATGTGACAGTTCCACCTGGTGTAGTTTCTATCTGTGACTAAGGTGAAAATTCCTGTTAGCTCAATTACAGAAGTGCATATAGCCTTCAATTCAAAGTATATAAAACAGGGGCCCTGAAGTGCTCAGTCTGTTAAACATCTGCCTTCGGCTCAGGTTCTGATTCCAGGATCCTGGGATGAAGCCCCACATCAGGCTCCCTGCTCTACCTGGAGTCTGCTTTTCCCTCAGCACTCCACTTATTCTCTTTCTCAAATAAATAAATAAAATATTAAAGTATATAAAACAAATGCTACGTAAAACTGAGTCACTTAAAAATAAGGTCAATTAAAAAATCGATTATAAAATTAGGTGTAAGCATCAGAAACATTGAAAATACACTGTGGCTATTTGCATGTGCTACTTCAACTGTGCTCTCTGCAACAGCCAAAGTATTGTTATATAGCATTTTGGATCTCTTATCTCTCAGATATAAGTGTAGGTAATATTTCTAAACAAATCAAATTCAGCGCTAACAAACTGCATGTTTCAGGCTTCACAAATTATTTAATCTCAAATAGCAAAACCAAGATGAGCAGAACTTGAAAAAAAAAAAAAAGACAGAATACTGATATAAAGGCTGCATAGGTGGAAAAATTAAAAATAAAAATGACCTGAATCTATTTTGTAGAATCCATTTTTTCTGGGCTTCTAGCCAAAAGAAAATACTTTTTACTACTGGGAGTATTAAATTTCTCAGAAAAACAGAGGGATGCTATTAGGTAGATTTTTATTTCTTAAGAGAATGGCTCTTGACATTCCAAAAGAAACTTGATAGTTTTTTTCTTGTTATTTTTGTTCATTTTAAAAATTTGATTATTTTAAAGGTGTCCATTTTGTTGCCGATGTGTTATTTAGTGCTATGTTACTGGTAGGTCCCCTATGTCACTTAGTTTTCTAAATAATGAAGCTGTGCAAAAATTTTCTCACTGAAACCACACGATTTCTTTGCATGGAAGATTATATCATCAAAAGGAGCAAACTCTGTTTCAAAGTTAACCATACGGGCAGCCCCGGTAGCTCAGCGGTTTAGCGCTGCCTACAGCCCAGGGAGTGATACTGGAAACCCGGGATCAAGTCCCATGTCAGGATCCCTGCATGGAGCCTGCTTCTCCCTCTGCCTTTGTCTCTGCCTGCCCCCCCCCCCCCCCGCCCCACTTTCCTCTCTGTGTATTCTCATGAATAAATAAATAAAATCTTAAAAAAAAAAAAAACAATTTCAAAGAGTATAAAACAAAAATAAAATACTGGAAAAAAGAAGACCCGTGTCACTTTCTAGGCTGTGTTGTTCCAAACTGTATAGTATCCATGCTTGAGTCCCTGATTTTTCTAGAAGTTCTGAGGCTTCCTAATGTTCTCCATAAATCTCATTTTTTTTAAGATTTTATTTATTTATTCATGAGAGACACAGAAAGAGGCAGAGACACAGGCAGAGGGAGAAGAGAAGCAGGCTTCATGTAGGGAGCCCAACGTAGGACTCGATCTGGGGTCTCCAGGATCATGCCCTGGGCTGAAGGTGGCACTAAACCGCTGAGCCACCCAAGCTGCCCCATAAATCTCATTCTTCTTAAACTAGATAGAGTTAATTCTGGTATGGGACATGTGATGGCAACTAAGACCTTTAATAATATAGAAATAATATTGATTGTATGTAAGATTGGGTGAGAGACTGAGGGGTTTTTTTTCCCCAATACTGGATCTTACCCTGTATCTACACATTTTTGTTTTTTACCATGTGACTTTCTAATTTTTTCCAAACACAATGGAGTATATTTTTCTATCTTTTAGATTTGGTGTGGCCCATGTGTCTTGTTTTGGCTGATGGGGTGCTAGGAGACATGAATAAGCAAGGCCTTAATATGTTTTTTAAAGTACTTTATTTATTTATTCACGAGAGACAGTGAGAGAAAAGCAGAGACATAGGAAGAGGGAGAAGCAGCCTCCCTGCAGGGAGCCTGGGTGATGCAAACAAGGCTAGGTCTCTTCCACTTTTAATGTATCATAAAGTGTGGCCTGAAAAGCTACTATCACTAGATGCTGGACTTCAAATTCTGAAATAAGTCCCTTCAGCTGATCAATCCATCAGTCTGCAAAGAAACACAGTCATTTCATTAAAAAAATTATTTATTTATTTGAGAAAGAAAGAGAGCAAGAAAAAGCATGGGCAGTGGGGAGGGGCAGAGGGAGAGAGAGAAGCAGACTTCCTGCTGAGCAGGGAGCCTGACACAGGGACTTGACCACAGGACCCTGAGTTCATAGCATAAGCCAAAGAGAAATGTTTAACCACCTGAACCACCTAGGTGCCCCAAGGAAAATAGTCATTTCAGATGCAATAGCTTGATACAGATATGTTCATCATTGGCCAATTAATCAATTAATCCACAGATCCATAAAACTGAATAACATTTGTTTGAAGCCACCAAGTTTGGGTTGGTTTCCTAAGAGGCACAATTAATGGCAATAAATAGCCTGTATTATATTTAGTTGCAAACTACATACATAATAACCCATTGAATATATTTACTCAGGCATTTATTCACTTGTTTACTCAGTCAACAAATATTTTTCAAAAGTCAAGGACTAAAATGAGAAGTGAAGCAGTGACCAGAAGAGCTAACATGCCTGTTGTCATGAGGCTTACACTGTAGTAAATGAGATAAATCATTAAGTAAATAATAATAAAATGTTTGAATTAAATCAATGTTTAAATTACTCTTCAGGGAGAAAAATCCACCTAGATGGCTCAGTAGGTTAAGTGTCAGACTCTTGGTTTAAGCTCAGGTCATGATCTCTGTGTTGTGAGATTGAGCCTCACCTTTGACTCAGTAATCATCTTGGAGCCTGCATGAGCTTCTCTGTCTCCCTCTGCCAATCCTGCACCTGCTCCCATACACATGAGCTCTCTCTTTTGTTTATACACGCGTGCTCTCTCTCTCTCTCTTTCAAAAGAAAAAAAAGAAGAAAGAAGAAAGAAGAAAGAAAGAAAAGGAAGGAAGGAAGGAAGAAAAAGAAAAGAAAATGCAGAAACAAAAAAAAAAGAAAATGCAGAAACATTAATTATGAGGTCCTATGAGAGACTAATATCGAAAGTTTTTACAGAAGGTGTTTTGGAACTAGTGATATTAATGCTAAGAAACTGTAGCTGGCCTCTTTTATTATTAAAGAGGAAGGACTGTCAAGCTCCTCCCCCACTCCAGAGTAAATGGAGTGCCCTGGGAGAGTTTATTTATCTCACACCCATTTCTGACTTTTTCCTTTCTACAGGAGTCACCCACACACAGTTCCAGATTCTGTTTAGACTAAAGCAACCAGCTTGTGGAATCCTAGGTGACTATTGTTAGACCAAGGATGGACATTTGACCTAAATGAATGATTCACATTGATGGAAGTATTTGTTATTTGAACTTTGAGGAGGGCTTCTTCCCTTTCCCTTTACTTAATCATTTACAAAAATAAAAGAGAGGGAATTTGTAATCCGAGAAGATTAGAAAATATTTTATTTTTTTTTTTTATTTTTTAGAGATTTTATTTGAGAGAGAAAGAAAAAACTCGAGAGAGCATGAGTGGGGTGAGAGGAGAAGGGGAAGCAGACTCCCCGCTGAACGGGGGGACCCGAATGTGGGGTTTAATCCCGGGACTTTGAGATCATGACCTGAGCCAAAGGCAGATGCTTAACTGACTGAGCACCCAGGTGCCCCTAGAAGATACTTTAATTATTTTTTTAAATTTTTTTAGAAGATACTTTTAAATGGTCAAGTCACATATTCAGATTATCCCTAATCTTGAACTTTCTATATGAGGTATATTTTGATACTTTATATTGGTATGTGGGGATGGAGAAAAACTGTGAATTGGATATTAAATTCACTGTATATGGTATGAATTATGAATGTGAAACTGGCACCTGTATTGTTACCTTCACAATTATGTTTGCATCTGTTGTCCCACTCCACTACTGTGACTTGCTAGAATTTGTTTAGTTATACCACTTGAAGCTCAATGATTCAAATCTAATTTGTTTTTTCTGTGTGAATTTTTATTCTCCACTGTGACCTATATTTCCTTGGCTTTTATTTGTGTCAGAGCCTCTAACTGTGCTATTTTCAGTATTTGTATATTACTAGTAATTTATCATCTTGCAAGTAGAGGAGCACATTATGCAAAAGAAAAGGAAAAACCAGTAACTTATTTCTTGAACTCAATTTGCTTGATATTGTACCCTACAAGGATAGAAACAAGGATAGAATTATTTTTTATCATTTATATAGATTGTAAATATCTTGTCAAAAGAAAAGTCTTAGCAAATAATCAAAGTTTACAGTATTCTTTTTTGTGTGTCAGTTATTAGGATATAGCTTGAGATTTAATATTTTACTGGGCAAGGTAAATAACCATATCTTACATAGAGTCCTTCAATTCGAAGACCTCAAATCATTTAATGATTAAATATACAAATATATGTATATATAATATACTTTGTTTAAATACATTGTTACAATATTTGCACTTTTAGAGCAAATGATCTAATTTTTTATAAAAAGGATTAGAAAATGTTACTATAATATATTATCATAGTATTATTTATAATAGTAAACAGAAGAAAACTAAATATTAAATTTAATTTTATACCAAAAAGTTTCTAAAAGTTATTTATCTCAGCTAGTATTTAAGCTTCTTGGTTATAAGAGCAAACAAAAAAAATCCCCATATCTCACAGAGTTGAGATTATAGAGACGAAGAGAGAAATAAACAATATAAAGAATATGTCATATAATATCCAGTAATGGTAAGTGTTCTAAAATAAAGTAATATAGGATAAATGGATATTTTAAAATGTAATTTAAAAACTTTTAGATTTTTCTATAATAGAAACACAATGACAATAACTCTCTATTTACAACTGCCAAATTTAGGGAGGAATATATTCCCAAATTATAGTAAAAAGGATGTTATCTGATAGAAGTTTGCCATTTCTTCATTTTCTAATGCAAACAGTATGCAGTGGCAATTTCAAAAATTTGAAAAGGAACAAGAGGATCAGCTGCAATGAGGAATATAAAGAAGCTGCAAGAACTAAATGACCTTCACAATGTTTAATTCTCAATCTGTATTTGAAGAAGGATGCCAAGAATTAGTAACAGGTTTAAATGAACCTAATCAACAGATCTAATTCTCCAAATCTAAATTATTTTAATCTAAGGCTTTTATTTTTTTATTTTTTTTTATTATTATTTTTTTTAAATACCTCTAGTAGCTTTTTTTTTTTTTTTTTTTTTTATTTATTTATGATAGTCACAGAGAGAGAGAGAGAGAGAGAGAGGCAGAGACATAGGCAGAGGGAGAAGCAGGCTCCATGCACTGGGAGCCCGATGTGGGATTCGATCCCGGGTCTCCAGGATCGCGCCCTGGGTCAAAGGCAGGCGCTAAACCGCTGCGCCACCCAGGGATCCCTAATCTAAAGCTTTTATATCATTATGTTAAAAAGAAACTTTGAGTGATATATTATTTGAATGCATAATGCTTTCACTCTCCTACTGTTAGACTATAGACCACACTCTAACCAGACGTCTAAATCCTTTACTGGTTTCAGGTATTTGTTTGTTTCTGTTACATTTTGAAATAAGAGAGGTATATTTGGTAATGCTATTTATTTTTATTGAATCAATCTTTAAATTCTCTCACATGTTTATAACAATGATTTACAAATTTGTGAACAAATTTGTGAATTAGATTATTTGATATAGATATATTAAAAATAGGGAAAATATGTCAGTGGGAATATCTCAGAAGCTCATTATTATTTATTGAAATTGGATGTAAGTACTCTAGCTGTGTTAAATGTTACTCTTCTCTAGATGAATAATAAAGTTTTATTTTCATTAATGCTTCTTTCATTCTTCCATGGTATGTATATTTTTTGTTTTCTACATTTTCACTTATAAAAAAGTCAATATTTTATAAGTACTTTTATCTGAAAAGCACTAAAAAACAAAAACAAAAACAAACAAACAAACAAAAACACCTTATTTTCTTTCTCTATCCAGAGAAGTTTTATGTTCCGGCCAGACCTTTTCTCTGTTAGTGGCACCTCCCTTCCCTTGAATATTTTTCTATCAAAATCCAGAATTTAAAAAAAAGAACCCCCCCCCAAAACCAAAGCAACCCAAAATCATGCTTCATCATTGTACATTTTCATAAGCTAGTCCTCTGTTTTGTTCAAAGTTGCTTTAAAAATTGACCTTCTCTGGTTTCTTCATGGACTTGCAACACATTTTTTAGCTTGTTTTCATGGGATTATTTGCTGTTTTGATTTTTGTGACATAGGAGAGAGTAGCCATCTATTTATGCTTTTCTGTTTGTGGTTTCATTTTTTTTTATATCGGGGGCCAAAAGAAAGTACTTTAGGTCATGTATTTCTGCTGAACATGATTGAATAATGAATATGGCTGGCTATATTCTACCAAAAAGTGTAGAGTATAATTGTTAGAAGTATGGCTTGTGGAATTAGTCTAACATTGTTTCAGAATTTTTAATTCATCGGAATTACTTTAAAATGCTATCTTGATTTATTCCTTGGTAAAATAAGGATAATTGTAGCACTTCATAGGCTTTTTGGGGGAATGAAATCATTACATATGTAGATACATAGCAGGATGTACTATATAGGGTAGTTGTGATCCTTCTCTTTACTTTCCTCTTTCTCCACATCTCTCGTTCCTTCACATCTATTCTCTCCTTTCTTTTCTACCACCTCCTCCTCCTCATTTTGACTATCTCCAACATTTTTTTATTGCCAATATCATCATCGATATAATGGATATCTCAGGATAGTCAGGGATCTCATTTATTCAAAAGCAAAGTGTTCTACTTGATCTTAAATTTTAAAAGAAGAAAAGACATTAGGTGTTTAAGAAGAAGCCTAAAACATATCCCTTTACTTCTTGTCTGTTTAGAGACATAGAAGTAATCATTTTATCTGAAATTAATTCTAGAGTTTCCAAAGTGACTATTTAGCCCCTTATTTGGGGAGGGAGTGCGTTCATAGGTGTTGTACTGACTTTCTCAGATTTCTAAAAGGAATGGATGGTCACATTCTTGTTCAGCTCTTCCAGGATGTCTTTCCTTCTTTTTGATATTTTCCAATTCTGGTCCTTAGTTTCTCCAAAGAATCAACTCTGAGCATTTACCTAACTTAAAATCCTCCTGGCTTTTAAACCTCTATCACTTTGAACAAAAGTCTCATGAATCCTTCATGTCTTTGTTAGGAACTATCTTCTATTTTTCCTGATTTGTCCTATTGTTCTATGAAATCTAGGACCATATCCCCGGCTAGCCTTGAGACCTACAGTTGTAGATTTCCAAAATATCAAATAGTCTTCTGGGCTTTGTAATTGTTGTTCAAATGTTATTTATTATGTAATCTGAATCACAATGATATGAACTCATAACAAAAATGATACCATGCATATAAGACATCCTTAGTGCAATCTTTAATGATATATCTCTAACCAAGTCAATTTTCTCTTTCATAGACTTTCAGAGACTTTCTGTATGCTAACTATAAGGGTTGGAAATGTGTTTTCTACATATCACAGAGTTTTGTGGCTGCTGTTCTGGCCCTATTTCACAGTTCTTTTCTGAATATTTTTATTTATTATTTACAGATATATCTATATAATATTAAATACAAATCAAAACAAAATTTCTCTCCAATACATCTTTCTGTAAAGCCTCTCATAGAAAGTTCAATATTATAATTATTAATTGGCATATATTTCATTTATTTTATATATATGGTTATCTGACACATGTGGTTCTTTTATATATAGTTCTTTGGCATATATATTATATATAGATGGTTAATTTGTATATATTTTATATATTTTACATATATATGGCTATTTGACATATATTTTCAGTAGAAATGTGCCCACAATGTATAGTCCTGCATGTTAAATGATATTTGATGTGTGAAGTTTTCTATATTAAACTGACAGTTAAATTTTAACTCAAAGGCATTATTATAAGAGACAGAGATGTGTGATGTTAATGTCATTACACAGCAAATAGAGTAAGAAACATTGCTGAGTAGATATTACATGAATATTCAATATTAGTAATAACATGCTTAACTCCAGTGTTTTGTTGAACAACTTGTGCTCTTCCTTCTTTGCTTTTTCTCAAATATTCTCAGAAATACGATTTCCTTATAAATGTTCTTCTTTTTGCACTTCATATCCACGGAAACAAATTAAAGTGAACAAAATGTACTATAAAGAAAAAATCAGCAGCCAGTCCTGTTGAGGACCCAAGCTGCATGTGGAGATAAAACTAAAGAGTCTTATAGCCACGTAATTAAAGTATCTATTCAGAAAATATAGAGCTGTTATAGAAGCACACACTTATTTTAAAGGACTTTGGAGAAGTGTTCTTTTTAAAATTTTCCCTATAAGATTTAGAGTAACTTCAGAAATGTTTCCTAGGAACTAGAAGAGAGTTTCAAAAGATACATGGGAAAAAGTTTTAGTAAAATATATTTTTTAAAGATTATTTATTTATTTATTTATTCATGAGAGGGAGAGAGGCCAAGACACAGGCAGAGGGAGAAGCAGGCTCCATGCAGGGAGCCCGACGTTGGACTTGATCCCGGGTCTCCAGGATCAGGCCCTGGGCCGAAGGCGGGGCTAAACCACTGAGCCACCTGGGCTGCCCCAGTAAAAGATATTCATAACAAGAAATTTTTCTATGATTTTTTGTTTGTATTATTTTTGTTTTGTTAACTTTTACATATGCATTAACTTTTGTTTTCAGGAATGGTGAAGAGATAGATACTAAATTGAATATAGACTTGGCAAGGGCAGTAATTACATCACTGTTTTTAAAAAATGCATGAAACTGGTATCATTGTTGCAAAGTTATGACAAAAAAATCACAGAGAATTAATTCTACACATATTAAAACCTACCTATATTTCATATATATTCATTAATATTAACCTTGAAGGTTTATATAATGAAGATGAGGATATCAGATTTGGTAAAAGATAGAAATAATAACTTTATTTTTATAGTTACAGAAATAATAAAGAGAAGATTACCAAAGTGACATGCATTGAAAAGGCTATTTAGAAACAAATAAAAATTGAGGTAATGAATATACAGACAATTTGCTTAGAGGTAACTGAACTTGAGCAAGTTGGCTAAAACCTGTAAATACCAAGGCCAGAGATTAATTGGGCCTTTTCTTGTACATCCTGAAATAAGGTGTGTTTTTCCAGGAAAAGAGGCAGTGGTGTGTCGCTCATGGGCAGTATTCAATGGTCTGACAGCATAGAAATATTCCTTAACTGCTTTATAGAGGTCATCTAATCTGCCAAGGACTAATTAAAACTGGATATGTGTAAGTTATTAAAGTTATGACCCAATAGTCTTTTTCCACTAAGTAGCCTGCTGAATCCTTATTGCTCAGGGGGCCTTGACATCTGCATTACCATTTTCTTCTTCAATTACTACTGATGTAGCTTCAGTAGAGTGAGAATGAATGTCATTCTGCCTTTGAAGCTTTGAAAGTTAATTTGTTTTTAAACTTGAGATTTAAACTCCATGAACCAGAAGTGTCAGAAATAAATATACATTTATATATTCTTGTGAGATGATACAGCTCATCAATGCTGTGCATAAACACGTACGATTAATCCTCAAAAGTGACTGACTTCTCAATTTGCTTCTACATAGTGTCGAACAGAAAAAAAAGAACCTAAAACTTTTAGTAATCTAGGGAATGCCAAAACGCAGTTATTTTGACATTACAAATAAAATAACCAAATAAATAAGAAATATGTCTTTTAAAAAGAATATGTTGTAGAATATAAGACAAATGTTTTGACTTCTTTTTAAATTTATTTTCGTAGAAGGCTGCACTTTGTCTATATGAAACTGTTTAACCGATTTCTTTTATATAATTGTGTGAAAAGAAGTCTGATGTGGAGGGTGATAGAGATATCTTCCTCACTCATGATGGATGTGGCTAAATTGGTGTTGAAAATCAGGAAACATTTATACCAGTACCAACCACTAAGAGTTGGGAGCTCACAATGACATTTGCTCATCTTCACAGAAGAAAATGAATTAAAAATTAAAATTAAGATTAATTTTATATTAACAATCAGATGTAAAATTATAATGACCACTAAAACATCTTTTTCTCTGTTAACCCTTTCCAGTAATGAAACTCAACACAAATCTTAGAAATAGTAAACATTTAATAAATGCATAATTTGAAAAATAAAAGTTAACATCTTAAAATATGCAATAGGTTAAATTTGTTTCTATCAAGAAGTTTTCCATTATAAAAATGGGAAAAAATTTCTGACTTTAAAAAAACCATTTTGTTACACACTAAGAAAAATGTTAATACTCTATAAAATATATTTTATCACTATATAGATTTTTAAATATAGAATATTTTTGCATGTGTCATAATCATTAATGTTCACCAAAATGGGGTTATGTGACTGATTTACATATCTTTCCAAGTACTATCTTTGAATAATATTCCTTTATTATCCAAATATACTTTGAATACCTAGTAAGTATCAGGTACTGTTCTAGGTTCAAGGAATACAGCAATAAAAATAACAAAGCCCCTATGCCTCATGGCCTTTCTACTATGTGGGAGAAGAGGTAGACAATATACATTTAACTAGAATCTCAGATGGTTGTAACTGTCTTAAAGACAAAATAAAGTAAGAGAAATCTGATTTTAAATAACCATATGAATCGAGACTGATATTTTACATAATGTGGTCAAGAAAAATCTGATTAGGAGACAGAAAGCAATAAAGTAATTTGAGAAGGGAAAAAGTCAACCTTAAGGATTACTAATTATAAAAGAGGGTTAAAGTAATGAGGGATTAGCAGCTTGAAAGTAAAGCTAACTAAAGAATATAGGGATTGCAGATGTTGGGAGCAGCACTTGACCTCTATGTCTGAGATGGAGCACAAAAGGAAGAAGCTTCTCCGACCTCCCTCAGGACTCAGATCCAGTCTGTGCTAAATAGGCAGGGTAGGATGGCAAATACATCACTCTGGTGCCACACAAGTGGAACCTCCTGGAAATCTGTCCTCTAGGGTGCCAGGGAACACTGTTCATTGAGATGTGTTTTATCAAAGATATTTTATTACAATATCACCTTAGCGAATTCAGGGGAAAGTTGCTTGCTGCCTATGGAATCTACATGCTTTCTCTTGTCACACAATAGACCCAGGAAGCATACAAACATCAGGAAGACAATAGCAGAGCACATCAGAACTAGGAAGCAAAGAAGGCAGAACCTTGGAACCCAGAGGCAATGATATATGTAAAACAGTGAGGGAAAGCAGAGAACCTGAAGGAAATAAGGAAGCAGGTCATGCATATTTTAGGTTAAGAGCATTCCAGAGAAATGAACTAGTGCAGAAAGCCTGGCTCAACAGCACTTTGCAAAGTTCCAAAATCTTTGTTTGGAGAAAGCAAAGGGAGGAGATAGGTCATAAAACATATCAGTGAAATAGCAGGGGCAGAAATATGGCCCGGTATGGACTATATTTTACTTTTACTGAAATGAAAAGCAATGAAATAGTTTTGAAAAGAGAATTAATATGATCTTTATTTACTGGTAAGGATAACTCTGGTTGTTTTGTTGAACTTAGAGAATAAAAGCCAAAAATAAAATAGACATATGTTATCAGTCTATTATAGTAATCTGAGGAGAGTTACTGGTTAATTTCTCTAAAATGTTAGCGGTAGAAATGATGAAGAGTGGTCAATATCACACACACAAACACATACACAGATTTAAAGAGACAGAGATATTGTATTGTATAAAAAGAAAATGAATGTTAAAAAAGAATAAGTTTTAGCCTTAATAACTGAAGGAATGGAGTTTGTCATTTCTGAGTTGGAAAAACCTTCATGAAAACCATGCTTAAGAGGAAAATCAGGAGTTTTCTTTTGAATACTTCATATTTTATTTTTTTAAGATTTATTTATTTATTTATTCATGAGAAACAGACACAGAGAGAGAGGCAGAGACATAGGCAGAGGGAGAAACAGGCTCCTCGCAGGGACCCCGATGTGGGACTTGATCCCAGATGCTGGGATCATGCCCTGAGCCAAAGACAGATGCTCAATCACTGAGCCACCCAGATGTCCCTGGAGACTTCATGTTTTAGATGTCCCTTTTATTTTTAATTTTTATTTTTTTAAAGATTATATATATTTATTCATGAGAGACACAGAGAGAGAGGCAGAGACACAGGTAGAGGAGAAGTGGGCTCCATGCAGGGAGCCCGATGTAGGACTCAATCCAGGGACTCTGGGATCATGCCCTGAGTGAAAGGCAGATGCTCGACCGCTGAGCCACCCAGGTGTCCCTAGATGTCCTTTTTAAATCTGCGTAGAGACATCTCACGGACATTTGCCTATATTGACGGAGCTCAGAGAAGTATGGAGTGGAAGTAAATGTTTGAGATGGTACTTAAAGTGAATGAATGAATAGTAACACATATGGTAAGAATATAGTCAGAGGAATCGGAACTGAGCTCTAACCACAGAGAGGTGAGATGAAATCAATAAAAATAACAGAAAAAATGGTCAGTAAAGTGAGAGGAAAATCAAAATCGAATGGAATGGAAATCTAATGAAAATCAAAATGGAATCTAATGAAGAAAATATTTTAAGAAGGAAAGAGTGATCAACTGTGATAAATGATCTTTATAGTGATCCTTAAAGTGGTCTTTAAAATATTATTTTGATAAATGTGAGGTGCAGAAAGGTTGATTTAGAGGTAAATACCTGGGATAATAATATTGATGATAGTAAATTAGCAACTGTAGAGAGGGTCAATAGCTCTGGATTCTACTGATGTGCCACCAGAGATAAAATAGGCAAATAAAAAAGGATGGATTCAAAGTGAAGGAAGAGATGAGGTGCATGGGTTGCTCAGTTGGTTAAGTATCTGACTCTTGATCTAGGCTCAGGTCATGATTTCAGAGTCATGAGATCAAGCCCTGAATCAGACTCCATGATGAGCATGGAGCCTGCTTAAGATTCTTTCTCTCCTTCTCCCTCTGCCCCTTCCTGCTTGTGCATTCTCTCTCTCATTCTCAAATTAAAAAAAAAATAAAAAATAAAAAATAAATTAAAAAAGAAAAGAAAAAAGGAAAAAGAAATGTAAAAGAAAGAAAAGTGGAGGTAGAGGAAATAAATTTAAAGATGATTGAATCATGGACTGAAGGTCTCATTGTACTCATCTTTAAAATAAGAGGAAGAGAAGGATGACCTGGAAAGATAAATTATACTGGTTGAAAGGAGAGACACTAGAAATTAATACTATGGAGAAACTGAAATTATGCAATTGTGGATAAATAGTGCAGAAGATGTCATTATGTGAGAGTACATCAAGAACTGAGGAGTTCATATGTTGGTAGACGCAATAATGGTGTTATTGAAACAAATGGAAATTATGAAAAAAATAAGTTTTGAGATATGGAATCTAAACTTTTCATGTAATGAGATTGTTGACTACATGCTTTGCATAATGTTATATCAAAGAAGAGTAGTATAATTAATGCCATGAATCATGAATTTCTCTGGAGGTGAAGAAGGAGAATTTACGTTTTTAATATGTATCTTAAATGATGAATATGTAAGCCAATGGTCTTCTAGTATATATACTTCTTTTACAATTGATGAATTAATTTAATCAAACAACAAAATATGGGGGATGAATATGGTTTTAAGACATAACTATTTAGGGCAGCCCTGGTGGTGCAGTGGTTTAGCACTGCCTGCGGCCCAGGGCGTGATCCTGGAGACCCGGGATCAAGTCCCAGGTCAGGCTCTCTGTATGATGCCTGTTTCTCCCTCTGCCTGTATCTCTGCCTCTCTCTCTCTCTGTCTCTATGAATAAATAAATAAAATCTTAAAAAAAAAAGACATAACTATTTAATATCATGAGCATACCGATACTGATACACAAATATACAACAAAAATGGAGTTCCTTATTGTTATAAAGTAAATTTTGCATTTGTTCTAGTTTTTCAGGAAACTAAAATGCCATCAAAATGTTTAGTAAAAATGAAGACAAAATGAAGAGTAATTCTGCGACAGAATTTTTGCCTAAAATGACATTTGGGTTTGCATTTGCTAAACTTCTTCCTTTTAGAATCTTAAATCCAAAATACATTTCTTTTTCTGCTATTCACTTGGAAACATAAGAATTAGATGATGGCAGAAAAGCTAACCCAAACTCTAATACACATTAAGTCACTTTTAGAAATGAAAATGCAAATTTCTTGTTATTAGATAATCTACACTTTCATAATTGCGGATTCAATATTTTTTTATTCTTCATGAAGATTAACATAAGTAATATTAGCTACCAAACAATGAAAAGTATGCAATACATAGGCATATTTTATCTCCTTCAACAATGAAACATTTGAGACCCAGGGTCCAGACTTTCTAGATTGAAATATCATTTGTCAGGAAGCCCAGGTGACTCAGCAATTGAACGCGTGCCTTCAGCCCAGGGCGTGATCCTGAAGTCCCAGGATCGAGTCCCACATTGGGCTTCCTGCATGGAGCCTGCTTCTCCCTCTGCTTGTGTCTCTGTCTCTGTCTCTCTCTGTGTCTCTCGTGAATAAATAAATAAAATATTTTTTAAAAAAAGAAATATCATTTGTCACTTACAAAGTCACATCAGGTAGTTCCCTGTCTTGCTTCAGTTTTGTCTTCTATAAAATTGAAATAACAGCTATTATCTGTCATTGATTGTTAATTATTATTTATTAGTATTAATCCTCACAGCAACTTTGCCAGTTAAGTATTCATTTTCTCCTTTATAAATACTGTGAGTGGCAGAAATAACCTTATATTCAAAGAATTTGTGTCACTTGAATATTGTATGTGTATATAAACACACATACACACACACACATATATATACACACATTTATGTAAATACTATCACAAAACTATAAGTGAGAGAGCCAAGATTCAAATTCACATTCTGACTCCATCTCTGCTCTTTTTACTGTATCACTGTAATCACATTGTCCCATATTCGTAATGTAATTTCACTTTAAATTGCAGCTCAGATCTGAAGAATAAAATGGTTGTATTGTATTTTCTTTAGGCAATTGTAAGAATGTGAAAAAATTCTAGAAAAATTAAAAAAATAAAAAGAATATTTTATGATATTCAAATTTAGAAATCTCAATGTGTGATATTTAAATTGGTAACAGATGGCACATATATGTTAATAAGTTTTAAATACTACTTAGTGTTACTGAAGTTAGTGGGGAGAGGTGCCAGTTAATCTTTGATTTATCAGATACGAGGAGGACATAAGGTCCTAAAAAGTAAATGGATGAAAAAAAAAATGAACTCCTAAAAAGTCAATAGTTTTAAAGCAGATTTTTAAGGAACATATCAATTAAAAAGAATCCCCAAAATTGTATTCAAAGGGGGAACCTTAATTTACATTAAAAAAAAACCCACAGCATTTGGGTATGATGCTTGAAGATTTCAATGTACATCTAAACTTAAGAAGTATTTTTACGTTTTAAAGATAAGTGGTTTTTACATAAGTAAATAAATAAATATAGAAATATAGGTAATTTATATAAGTAAATATGAAAATATTTCTCTGGGAAAATAATTATTATGTCGACAAAACAGAGCTAATATATCAAAAATTCAACCTCTTATTGAATGATCAACAATGATACCAGGAACATATTAGAATCAGAAATAGAGACAATAATTTAACCACATTATATAGGTGAATCATTTCTTTTTAAAAACAATAGCAATAAACCCCCAATAGATTCTACTGCTTAGTTTACTATATGCATAAAGAATGAAAGCAGGATTTTGATAAAATTTTGTGGGTTTTTTTTAAGATTTTATTTATTTATTCATGAGACACAGAGAGAGAGAGAGAGAGAGAGGCCGAGGGAGAAGCAGGCTCCAGGCAGGGAGCCTGATGTGAGACTGGATCCTGGGTATCCAGGATCAGGCCCTGGGCTGAAGGCAGCGCTAAACCACTGAGCCACCCAGGCTGCCCAAATTTTGGGTATTTCTAATCTATTGCTTGAAAAACAATGGAAATTTTTCAGGCATATTACCTTCTCTCGTGGACTTTTGAAAAGAAAAGCATTTTGTAGCCCAGATACCTACTTGTTTTTAGCAAGTTGTAATTCTTTCAATTATGATAAAAAAATATTTTGATGACATTTATATTATTTGTATAGTACAAAACATAACCCTGAAACACATGCTATTTATACTGTGACAATGTTCACTACTTATACTCACTATTCTTATTTGTAAATTAACATTAAAAGAAGCCAACACTATCTTGTTGTTAATTTAATCCTTGAAAATAAGTTAGTAAATCTCATCCCTGGATTTCCTCTAGTTTCTCCTCAAAGAGCAGAATGGGGTACAAAAAGAGATGGGAACTAAAGAAATAGAGCTAGGCTTCTGCTCCTGCCTGATGGGAGATTACATAGCATTGAAGGCCTTCCTATTCAAATACAGATAAAAATTTCATGAAACAAAATGTCTTTTGTTAGTGAGTCTTTACAAAGTAAGATGGAGCTCTTAGGGGACAGGCAAATGAATTAAAAGTAGTGAGCATTAGCTTGAACATAAATGATATTATTTATATATTATACCTACTTACTTTTGTGCCTTTGAAAAGGTGGGAGAGCCAAACTTGAGACCAATGTTTAAACTTGAGAGTCAGCTTGGTTGAAATATAATATTTATAATGATTAATTTCATTTTAGGAATATAGCATATTTGTAAGATAGATTTTCCAGGTGTGCTTGCATTTGTCTCTGAGCTCTTTATTCTCCTTTAACAGTCTATTTGTTCTTTGTTATGAAAATTTGAACTATTTTTATGGTTCACATCTGCCTATCCACAAGCAATTCTCACAAATATACTCAGGTGAAATTCTAACTCAATAATAATGTCCAGTCTCCAAAATTAACATTGACTCTCATGCAGATCCCTTCATATGTGATTCAAGAATGTGTAATTAACACATTAATTTATGTGCAGATAATCATCTAAATGCCAAAACCTTTTTTAATTCAACACATTCTATCTGACTTTCAAATGAGAAGAGACATATGGCTCTAAATGTATATTAAACTCCATAAAATGAGAAGCATTGGAACAATTTCAAAGACATTTTAACTCTTTTGAAAATGTACACACAGTTTATCATGAAGAGAAGACAAGGTTAGGGTATTAATTTAATTTTATTTACCAATCAGAATTTTACTGAAGCACTGAAAGTGATTTATAAATTAGTTCAGACAACTCTTCAACTCAAACATTTTTAAAATTATAGAAAAGCATGAAAATATGTATCGATAAATGCCACAGTACTAATCACTGCTCTTCCCTCTCTGGTCCCTTCACTACTACAGATGCTGAGTCCATAATTTGTAAGCTCAGCCTCTGCCAATTTCACAGCCAGTTCTGAATATGCTTGATGTGAAATTAGGCCTGGAATACAAATATATCTGGCCTATAATGAGGCATCTGGAGGCCCACCAGTATTTTTCTAACTTTGATGTTAAAGAAAATATTATTCATGATATTTGTTAAAACAATGTCTGACTTCATTCAGGGAGGCCATTGCTCCAGATAAGGGATCTACTACATTACAGTGTTGAGTAGGGGAGAAGATTGGGCTCAACTCTGATTTCCATCCTCAGTAAGGAAGAGTAGGAATTTATAGCCAAGGAGCAAGATTATGGCATGGAGTGATCAGATCAATGGATGTAGAATTATGAAGACTAGACATCAGGGCTAAGGCAGGGGATCCTAGCTAAACTCATTTAACAGGATTCTTACTGAATGCCAGAGGGATCATATCACCAGGAGGATGGTTGGGAATGAGAAATTTGGTCAGAAATCCAGGGTAATCAGAGAGTGAGTGGGGTATTCTGGCTAAACAGGCTTAGTAGGATTCTTACTAAAATTGGGCTCTTAAAGACATGCCTAAAGATGAGGCCTCTTGGAAAAAATGCTCAGGGGAGCCTGACTAGAGTTTGATCAAGGGAAGAATCTTTGAGAGGAAAAGATCAATTTCATTCTGAGTTATTATCTCCTTAGAAATTCAATTTCTAATTACACTATTTCTTAAAATGTCAATAATCTGGACTATGATGAAAGATGCAATAGAAATAAATAAATCACTATATTGCTTCAGTCTGGCAGAAAAATAGCAGTTGTTCATTCACTTTATCTTGTGGTTAACTATTCTTCACCCTTCACATTCATTTTATATTGTTGAAATCACCAAGTAGAACTGTATTTCAAATTTGGATCTTTTTGTTTTGTTTTGTTTTCTTTCCCATATGTAGTATAACTGTCTGAAAATGGAGGAGAAAAAAACACAAAACTGATACAGAACTTAGTCATTAAGTATTACATAATTAAAGGGCAGCAAGGGTAGAAATAGCAAGAAGAATTTGAAAATAACTTGAAATATGAATATTGCAGAATTTGATATTGACTTTACTCAACAAGAAGAATTTGTAATATGCCTATTTTATTAGTAAAGAGAAAATGATCCTTAGTGTTGTAGAATCTACACTCTAATAAGAAGAAAGACATCAGAATCTCTTAAATACATACATACAAAAAGTGATGAGTATGTTGGAAGGACATAGTATCTTGAGATGTATCTAGGCTGTAGCGATTGTCTGATTATATGTGTGTGGAGTGAAGTTTGCAGCATTAAAAACAGTGGTCAGAAAGGAAATAATATTTTCTCAAAGATTTGCAGGAAGTCTCCACTAAAAAAAAGAACTAGAGGCCAATATCCCTGCTGAACACGGATGGCAACATTTTCAATAAAGTATTAGCAAACCAAATCCAATATACATTAAAAAAATAATTCACCATGATCAAGTATTATTTATTCCTGAAATCTGCACTTCAAGTTATATCATAAAGCTCTTAGCAAATCAATCAACATGATAAACTACATTAAAAAAGAAAAGAACCATATGATCATTTCAATCGATGGCAGAGAAAGCATTT
The DNA here is from genome assembly GCF_048418805.1 of Vulpes vulpes. NCBI lineage: Eukaryota > Metazoa > Chordata > Mammalia > Carnivora > Canidae > Vulpes > Vulpes vulpes. Next base: position 95,299,002 of record NC_132784.1, on the reverse strand, counting down.
GACATAACACAACATCCATTCATGATAAAAATCCTCAATAAAGTCATATTAGAGAGAAGATACTTCAACACAATATATGAAGGCCATAGATTAAAAACCCACTGCTAATATCATCCTCAGTGGGGAAAAGCTGAGAGCTTTTCCTCTGCAGTCAGGAACAAGACAGGAATGTCCACTCTCACCACTGTTATTCAATATGGTACTGGAAGTCCTAGCTTCAGGAATCAGACAACAAAAAGAAGTAAAAGACATCCTAGGGATGCCTGGGTGGCTCAGCAGTTTCAGTGTCTGCCTTTGGCTCAGAGCATGATCCTGGAGTCCCAGGATCGAGTCCCACATCAGGCTCCCTGCATGGAGCCTGCTTCTCCCTCTGCCTATGTCTCTGCCTCTCTCTCTGTGTGTCTCTCATGAATAAAGAAACAAAATCTTAGAAAAAAAGACATCCAAATTGGCAAGGAAGAAGTAAAACTTTCATTATTTGCAGATGACATCATACACTATATAGCAAACCCAAAAGACTTCACGAAAAAAACTGCCAGAACTGATACACAAATTCAGTAAAGTCCAGGATACAAAAATCAACATACAGAAATCTATTGCATTTCTATACGCCATCAATAAAGCAGCAGAACGAGAATTTAAAGAATTAATTCCATTTATAATTGCACCCAAACAATACGATACTTAGGAATAAACCTAACCCAAGATGTGAAAGGCTTATACTTTGAAAGCTATAAAACACTGATTAAAGAAATTGAGGATGACACACACACACACAAAAAAATGGAAAGACATTCCATACTCATGGATTGGAAGAACAAATATTATTGATGTCTATACTACCCAAAGCAATCTACACATTTAATGCAGTCCCTATCAAAATAGCAACATCATTTTCCACAGAACTAGAACAAATAATCCTAAAATTTGAATGGAACTACAGAAGATCAGATGGCAATGCAATCTTGAAAAAGAAAAGAAAAGCTAAAGCCATCACAGTTCTGGACTTCAAGTTGTATCACAAAGCTGTAGTAATCAAAATAGTATGGTATTGGCATAAAAAGAAAACTCACTTTATATTAACTAACTGGAATTTAAATAAAAATTTTTTTAAAAGGATTGCAGGAAGGAGCAAATAGATTTAAAATTCTGTAACAAACTGCATTGAGGCCATCCTACTGGTCTCCATGTATCTACAGTTGCATCACAACATCACTACAATACATTTTTATATAGCAGCCTGGTGAGGTTTAGGACATGTTACCCCAAACCATGGTACTTTGGCATATTGAATATTTTAATCAGAAGGAATCTGACAAAATAACAGAAGCAGGAAGATCTCTTTGACCATCCCCTTATCTTTCTCCCCTGAAACCTTCATGTGATACATGACTTCTCTATACCCAGAGAAAAGGAGCATCCCTGTTTCCTAACAAAGAGGCCTTGCTAAGTCTTCCCCAGGTTACTGCACTGACCTCATGTTCCCTGACGTATCCTATTTTTCCATGACTACTTCCTTTTCTCAAATTTAGCATAACAATAATGTACTCAGCTCTGTTTGTTCAGGTTTCCATTTTTTTATAAAGGCTCCCATGTCACATTAACTTACATTAAATAAATTTGTATACTTTTTGTTGTTGCTGTTGTTAATCTCTATCAGTTTAATTTCAGACAGAGCCATGAGCCATATGAGGGTTAAGGAAAATTTTCCTACCTTACAAACCTAAGGACAAGTTTTTATTATGATTTTGAACAAACATGAGGTAGTATGAAGGGATGAGGCTAACAAACCAATGACAAACTTCACTGCATAAATCTAATTTCTTGCTGTAAACACAAATTTTAGCACAGCTTATGGTAAACACTATTTTGATTTAGGTACATGTATCACATTCATTTCCATCTGATTGAGTTTGCTGGCCTATTTTGAGGAAGAGATAACTTACATTATAGACTTGTTTTTTATGAAGAGGGCTTTGTATTTCTTTCAATGACTTTTATACTTTTATACATTTTTCCTATACAATTGCCAATTTCATATAGATTTTCAGTTCTATTGGTTTAAAGTTATTTATAATGTATTTTAAAATAAATATGATCTTTTTTGAATTTACAGTTAGATGCTTTTTAGACATTTCTGAAGCTTTTTATGTGTGCCTTGTGCCTTTTTACCTTGATCTTATTTCCCGAATTTTGCTTTGTTTTTGTCTTCAAGAACCAGCTTTTAGTTTTTTTAAAAAAAGTTATATTCCTGTATGGTTTGGCTCTTAGTTAAATCAGTTTATTAGTTAATAGTGTTTTGTTTCATTTTTTTTTAAGTTGGAAGCTTAGTACATTACTTTCCAAATTTTTGTTTACTTATAACCAGTTTATGAATTTCTAAAGGTCATATATTACTCAATGACTACATTGTCAAAATCACTGTTTTGATATATCCTGTTTTTGTTTTCATTACTTTTAGTCATAATAATATTAATATGTTCCATTTTCCATATTTTAACAATTAATTTCATTTTTGTTATGATGTTAATAATGCTACAGAATTTAAAAATATATATGTGCTACAATTTCTTTCAATTTCCAGATTTTTGTGACATTTGTGATGTATAATTATGAAGATGTGTTGTATGTGAAAATGTATGTTTGTAAATTATATATTTCTTTTCTTGCTGAAGAAAAATTAGTATTTTTCACATGTATTTGTATAAATATAAAATGCAGTTATCACATTAAATAGCCATATGTATACTTGTATATTCATTTTGATGGCATTACTTTATATTTTAATTAAAATTCACTCACCCTACATTTCTCATGAACATGACAATCTTTAGTATCTATACATGTTTGATGAAAAAATTAATATGTGAGCCAGACTAATAATCCTTTCCTTTTTCCTCAAATGTAAAGTTTGTTAGTTTACTGTTATTTAAGGACATTCCCTTTGGAACCCACTGATGGCATATTCCCAGTCACTTTCAACAATCATTCCCCAAAACAACGTGGGAACAATTGTTTTGTTAATTAGTATTTTTTCACAGTTGTCCCGAGCTTCCCAAATCTTGAGCTTCTGGGAAAAATGTTTAAGTATTTCTTCTATGCTTCCTGTTTGCAATTATGCAATTTCAACTCACGTATGTAACTGTCATTCATTTATCAAGCTTGTCCCTCCTACTAGAACTGTGTTTTTAGAGGCAATATTTCAATGTTGATACATGGGCTGTGTTCCAGGCCTTCTTTCTGGTTAATATAAATATAGTTGAAGTCAGCTGGTGAGGGGAAAAAGCAATTTCCAAACTAAGCATATACGCAAAAAGGCAATCCTCGTCACACATCCAGACACATTTTAAAAATAACTCCTTCAAAGGAAAAGGGTAAAGAGACTTACATAATTATGGTATACCAAAATTTACAGCACTATTTCTTCTTCTATGCTTTACCTTTTTAGAAAATGTTTAATTGTATCTTCACTAATTTCTATCTTATTCAGACATAACAAAAGAAAGAAGCTATATAGTTGAAAGCAATATTAATAGAAGGTTTAAGGATACATATTACTATATCAATAGCATACAGTTATAACAGAAGTTTTAAAACTTGTTGTCTACACTTATGAAAAGACACATGTGAAAGACTGCTGATTCTTTCATATTAGCAAAATATGCTTTTATTATTTTCATCCCTGTTTCAACCTAAATCTAAAATAAAGAGGCCAAAAATTGTATATATTTTTTTTTTTTTGTCACCACTCTCTGGACTGTTAAAGTGCTTTCTAGCCAACAGATATTACCTGCTTTTAATGGAATCCCTTTCTGCTTCATTGGCTTCTGGGATACATAATGATGTCAAACTATGTAATAGAATGTGGAGTGAAATTCCTTTTGCTCTCAAGTTGGTAAATAAGCCCTCAAGCAGACAAAAAGGTAAGTGCACATTCTAAAGAAAGCTATAACTACTTTTGTCCAGACTCACATTAGGGCTTATACATAAGTGACCTGGAATTCACACTCCTGAGCCTGATTGCACACCAAGGATGATTTATCCATCTTGTCTCTGCTCATTTGAGTTCAGTGTCTACTGTGGTGAAGAGTTCACAGCATGCTGACTTTCCCTTTCCCCTTCCTGCCTGACTGATTACTTTCCTTGTCACTACACAGCTTGATGGTCTCTGAGCAAGACTAACCCTGAGCTATTGAGGAATTATCATCCTCAGAGACATCTTCAACGATTATAGAAATAGAATTAGAATCTTCAATGGATTTTCCATTCCTGCCACCTCCATTGGGGTTGAGCTCTAGTTGTCCACAATGATAAACTTCTCAATGACACCCTCTAATATTATTAGCTTTTCTCCTTTTCCATCATTTTGTTCTTCCTTTCCTCATTTTTAGGCTCCAGGGTTACTTTCCAACTAAATTGCACTTAAATTCCTGTCTCAGGGTCTTTTTGAAGGAAAACCAATCTAAGACACTCCTGACATCTGAAGTTATACATAGGTGGAATATTAGGACAGAGGGGGGGAATTGTGGAAAATGTGAACAAAAAATCTAGTGGGGGAAAGCTGTGGCTTATCTTTCCCCATTCACTCAATTGGAGTGAATCTTTCTTTTCTCACTCTAAGCGATGGCAGTTGCAGAAAAATCTCTGGCAAAATGTTCAGGGTGAAGATGGAGAGATCAGTATTTGATTGATTAGTAAAAGAATTCAGTGCCTTCAGTGCCCATCAATAAAAAGTGATAACTAAATGGCAGAAAAGGAATGTGATAATGGTAGCAATTTACATTTCTGCTCTTTCGATGGGACAATGGGCATCAGAGAATGTCGCTATGTTGGAGTTACCCTTTTTGTGCTCCATGCAGGACAACTTTTCCTGGATCATAAACCCTAACAGAATGAGAGTTAATAAATCTGAAAGGCCAAAATAAAGTAGACTCCCCATGTCAGGGAATTCCCTTGTGGGTTATATGAAGAATTTATCTGTAGTCACATGAAGAAAGCAGGATTTGTATTTCTGTAATCCAGAGGGTGTTGATAAACAGCCAGTGTAAGCTAAAAAAGCAGGGATACTTGGAAGAAAACAGAATCCATGAGAGGCAGAATGGAGCCTAGAAGTATGCTGTATACTTCATCTCTGCCAAATCTATTAATACCAACCTTGGCTCATTTTGGAGATAAGTAAGGGACTAGATGAGGTTGGAAAATGGCATGAGATAAAGTTAAAATTGTTTTGACTGGACTTTTAAAAATTTGAAACTGAGATGATCATATGACCAAAGTATTTGACAAAATTAAACACCCACTTATGATGAAAACACTCAACAAAGTGGGTATAGAGGGAACATGCATCAACATAATAAAGGCTATATATGACAATCCCACAGCTAACATCATACTCAACAGTAAAAATCTGAAAGCTTTTCCTCTAAAATCAGGAACAAGACAACTTTTTCCCACCACTTTTATTGAACATAGTATTAGAAGTCTAGCCAGGGTAATTAAGCAAGAAAAATAAATAAAAGTCATTCAAATTGGAAATAAAGAAGCAAAATTGCTATTACTTACAAATGACATGATACTATATATAGAAAACCTTAAAGACTTTACCAAAAGACTATTAAATATTAAATGAATTCAATAAAGTTCCAGGATACAAAATCAGTATTTCCCAAATCTGTTGCATTTCTTTACACTAACAACAAATTACCAGAAAGAGAATTTAAGGAAACAATCTTGTTTAAAATTGAATCAAAAAGAATAAAATACCTAGGAGTAAGTTTAACCAAGGTGGTGAAAGATCTGTACACTGAAAACTATATGCCACTTATGAAATGAAAAGGGAACAAATAAATGGAAAGATATTTCATGTTCATAAATTGAAGGAATTAATACTGTTAAAATATCCATAATACCCAGAGTAACATACAAATTCAGTGCAATCCTTTTCAAAATATCAATGGCATTTTTTACTGAAGTAGAATACACAATCCTAAAATTTGTATGAAACCACAAAAGACTCTTAATACCCAAAGCAATTTTGAGAAAACAAAAACAAAAACAAGGCTGGAGGGATCATCCTCTCTGATTTCAAACTATATTACGAAGCTACAGTGATCACAACATTACGGTATTGGCATAAAAATAGACACATATATTAGTGGAACAGAATAGAGAGCACAGAAATTCATACATATATGGTTAATTAACTTATGACAAAGGAGGCAAGAAAATGCAATGGGGAAAGGACAGTCTCTTCAATAAAAGATTTTGGGAAAACTGGGTAGTTTGCATTCAAAAGAATGAAACTGGACTGCTATTTTACTCCATACACAATAATTAACTCAAAATGGGATAAATACTTGAATGTAGGACCTGAAAACATAAAACTTCTAGAAGAAAACATAAGTGGAAAGTTACTTGACATTGTTCTTGGCATTGAATTTTTGGATCTGACTATAAAAGTAAAGGCAACAAAAGCAAAAACCGATGGATGGAACTACATCAAACTAAAAAGCTTTTGCACAACAAAGAAAATCATCCACAAAATGAAAATGCAACCTACTGAATGGGAGAAAATATTTGCAAGTCATATATCTAATAAGGGGCTACTATCCAAAACATATAAAGAACTAAACAACCCAACAGCAAAACAAACAAAACAAGCCCCCCCCCCCCCAAAATCCGGTTAAAAATGAGCAAGGAATCTAAATGAACATTTTTCCCAAAAGACAAGCAGATGGCCAAAAGGGACATGAAAAGATGTTCAACGTCACTAATTATCAGGGAAATGCAAATCAACGTCATAATGAGATACAACCCCATACCTGTTAGAATGGCTCCTATCAAAACAAAAAACAAGATATATGTTGGAAAGGATGTGGAACAAAGGGAACCCTTGTGAATTCTTGGGGATGCAAATTGGTTTAGTCACTATAAAAAAACATGAAGTTTTCTCAAAAAATTAAAAATAGATTGACCATGTGATGTAGTTGTTTCCCTACTGGGTATTTGTTTAAAGAAAACAAAAACACTAATTTGAAAAGGTGTATGTACCCCTATGTTCTTTATATCATTATTTACAATAGCCAAGATGTCTATCTTATGCTAAGTAAAATCAGTCAGACAGAGAATAACAAATGATCTATGATTTCACTTACATGTGGAATCTAAAAAACAAAACAAGCCAATAAAACAAAAATCAGTTGTGTTTCTATACACTAGCAATGAACTATACAAAAAGAAATGAAAGCATCCATTTTACAATAGCAACAGAAAGCGTATCTATTCTCTTAGATAATAGAGAACAGATTGGTGGTCATGAGAGGGGAAGGGGTTGGGAGTGAAGGAAAAGAATAAAAACAGTCAATCATATAGTAATGGATGGTAACTAGACATTGTGGCTATCACTTTGTGGTGTATACAAATATTGAATTATTATTTCCACATGTAAATGGATATAATGCTATTTACCAATTTTACCTCAATAAAAAATAAAAAAAAATTAAGAGAAAAAGATTACATTTAAATGTTGTCACCTGTGTTAATGACGATATTCAATAAATAATCCTCATAAGCAGAGCAGGTGGGATTTTACTGTGTTTCTGATATATCTTTGTGTAATTTGCCTTTTAGTCTGAGAGCTGCATAGTTAATCAGAACTCTTACTAAAAGAAAGTGTTAAGTCATATGAGACTGCTATATCCAATTGTTTCTGAACTGCACTACAACAACTCTCCATGGTTCAATCTAATAACTGCTTCCGAGTTATGAACAGCAGAAAGACTTTTTTTTGGAAATTAATCTTCACTAAATTTCCATTACGTGTATATAGCTTTACAGTACACATATTTGTTTTTAAGATATGTTTTTCATTCCAATATAATTATTTAAAAATATGCTTATTTTTCTTATCAAATTATGATACAAAGTACTCTAAATTGTATTTATTTAAAAGTTTACTTTTGTTAAAGAAACAACATTTAGGCTGCTGAATTTTTTTATACAACAGAATTTATAAAAAATAAAAATATGTATAATAGTATTTTAATGGAAAGTAAAATGCTATATATAAGTAGGAATTAATAAGTGCCAACTCAGAAATGAAGTGGGCATCCACTACGATAATCATGTAATAATGGTATGGTAAACTCAACTGAAGTAGAAACAATTATTTTAATTGTTTTCTGACTTCAGACACACAAAGTTTATTTAATCACATCATTTACTTCACTAAATAGTCCTGGACAAGTCCACGCCTGATTTTATTCCTTATTTATTGACATTTAATATATTCACACTCTCTTCTCCTACCCCATCAAAAGTTTGTTTTGAATTTTTTGAATTTCTGTTTTTTTATACTTCCCAAGTGTTGTACTGTTGTTTAGAATACTTGCATTTTAAAATTTTCATAAATAGTACTGATTTAGGGATCTCTCTTCCCTTAGCCATAGCCAGAAGTCCTTCTGATACACTATATTTTTCTTGCATTGTTATTGAAAGCAAAAATTAATTCATGTCCAAATGAATAGATGTTTATCTTTTCCACTAGATTATGAATTCCTGGATTAAAGGTTTCTAGAATCAGAATATTTTCCATATCCAGCTTTTTACATATGAAAGAAATATTCACAAAAATTAAGAAAATATACCCTGAAAAAAATTAGATACGTTTGGATATTTGTCCGAAGAGTGCTAGACGGTGCTCCGTGAAAGTAAAGTTAAAAGGACTGTATGCAAAGTAGAAGGCATGTTATGCTCCAGTATGCCACTATATCAAAATATAATAATCCATAGAAAGTTTGAAGATATGAAAATAAAAAAAATCAGCTGGAATATGAATATTTAAGGACAAATTAAGTGTTGGGGTCAATTAAATACATTTCAGTTTTATTTTTGTTACCATTATAGATCAATCTAAAAGCTATGTAGGACTATACATTTTAATTATTCATAATTCAGTTGGCTAGGGTTTGTTAAGGATCATTAAAATTGTATTATGCTTAACTCAGCTTGCTCATAAAATTACCATGTTTTGTGTATTAGAATTAGTTTACTCAGACAATAATTACAAATTTTGTAATTTAATTTTAAATATTTTAAATTTTATAATAAAGGAAGCTAGATATATCTCATGGTAGGTAATCTGAAATATCTTGGCTTCTCTTTGGTGAACTTGAAAATTGGTAACATCATTAGTATTACAGTAAAACAGAGAGAAATACTATGTTTCCTGAAAACAAGATTTTCCTCAGAATTAAGCAAGAAGTCTCCAAAAAATTAGTTTTTGTTAAAAAGTATTTTAAAAAGTCAAATAAACGCAAATATAATTTTCCCCATGCAATATATCTAATAAGTGCTGCTTTATTAGCCTTCACTACTGCTTAATTTTGTTTTGTTATTTTATTTAATGTTTTATTAGGTTTTTTTTCATTTCTAGTAATGAGTGTTCCTAGATTTTTTCTTCTTCTACTTAATTTATTAATCTAATGCCCCTTATGTTATTCTATTATAACTTAAGAGAACTGAAACCTAAACAAATGAAAAATTTTATTTTTGTCCAGGTTTTATAGAAACTTTCTTTGGAGGATGTACCCACCAACAGCATACTATGGAGTCAAGTCCTAATCTACAAGTAGCTTTGTGGCTCCTGTTTTTCTCCTTAGTCTCAACATATCTCTGTGTTGTGTTAACAATTTTACCAAATTACTGAATTTGTTTATTTGTTCTAACACTTTTTGAGGTCTTTTAAGAATGTTTTAGACAGTTAGTATGATTCATCTATCAACAGTTAATTCTATTTCTTCCTGTCAAGTGCAGAAATCGGTTGTGTTTCTATACACTAGCAATGAACTATACACAAAGAAATGAAAACAATCCCTCTTACAATAGCATCAAAAAGCATGCAATACTTAGGAGTAAACTTAATCATGGTGGTGACAGTCTTAGAAACTAAAATCTACAAATCAATGATAAGAGAAATTTAAGAAGACACAAATGGGAAGACTTTCTATGTTAATGAATCAGAAAACTTATAATGTTAAAATATCCATACGCTCAAAGCAATCTACAGATTCAATACAATTTCTATTAAAATTCCAGTGACATTTTAAAAAAATAGAATAAATACTAAAATTCATATGAAACCACAAGACCTTAAGTAGCCTCCCCCCCCAAAAAAAATCTCATATGCAGAAATATGGCAAATTATGACCTTAGCTTAGATGACGTCTTGGATATAATTGCCATGTTTAGTTTAAGAACGGTGATGGTGGAACGCCTGAGTGGCTCAGTGGTTGAGGATCTGCCTTTGGCTCAGGTCGTGATCCCAGGATCCTGGGATCAAGTCCTGCATCGGGGTCCCTGCAGGGGGCCTGCTTCTCCCTCTGCCTATGTCTCTGCTTCTCTCTCTGTATCTCTCATGGATAAAAAAATTAAATCTATACAAAAAAAAAAAAAAAAACCAGAGTGATGGTAGTGGTTGTGGGGAGGTAGTCGAGAGGAAAGCAATGATGGATTTAGGGTCTCCTCTGTTGTCTGATGATGTCCAGGCTAGCATCACTAATAGCAAGTAGAGCGTTGTGAGAATTCTATCAGTCAGTCCAATATACATGTTTCCCCCTTAGTAATATATTTACATATGTTTATATCTGTATTTCTGTCTATATTTCTACTACATATTTTGGGTATATAAATATATTAGTGAGTTTCTTTATGAGCAATAGATAAAGTGCATATACATATACAATATTCATACATGCAAAATGATGGTATTAAACACATTTGCTATAATGGCTATTTATGTCAGTAATGAGGCTTATTATTAACATAATCACCATTATTTTTTTAGCACTATTGAACTATATTTATATAGTTTTGACTAATAATTGTGCTTTGGAGTTCAAGACTAATGTATCTTATTGTGAGAATGGTGGTTTTGCTCAATTTGATTAGATTAAAATGTATTTTACATATTTACATGTCTATTTTCAAAATACAAAGACAATTCCAAATTCACTTTAAATAATGTTTTATCAAAACAAATTTTATTATAAAATGCTCTTTTTTATTGATAGCAATAAAATTTAATCCCCAAGGCATATTATGTGGACTAATGTACGAACATGAATATAGTTGTTACCTCTTAGCTTATCATTTTCTGTAGCCAATATGTAAGCTTTATAATTAATTACAAATGTTCTTCCAAACATGTTAAGATGACATTTTTCCTTACATCTACTTTCAGATATATTTGTTACTCAAGATTGTTTTAGACACCTGCTTACTTTCTTATGCTTTCAGCTACAGGCAAAATTTCATCTTGTTAAAGATGATACTTGTATTTGGGAATGTTATGGCAATTCAGTTTCAAACTATCATTGCCCTAAAAACTCTAAGTATCTTTTATCACATACCTTTCTATATACTGATGTAAATAAAAGTGAGAAACAATGTAATGTGTTAATCCTCAACTTTGTATTTTTGTGGCCTACATTTGCTGTGTATGTGTGTATGTGTGCGTGTGAGTGTATGTGTATGTGCATGTGCATATACTATGTAGGTCAAGTTGGTAGAGAGGGAAGTCAATTATTTCTTTTGGTTATTACAACAAAATAACCATGTAACTATTGCCAGATATAAAAATTGATATTCATGCATAATAGCTGAAAGCCAGTCAAGATACTAGAATGCAAAAGTATTTATGCAAGTAGAGTAATATTTTTCAGTGAATAAATATATATACGATGCCACTTAGGCCAATAAATTGCTAGGAGCTTATGAGAGATAATTCAAATGTCTGAATCTATTTTAAAGCTGTAGTTGTTGTTAACAAAGTTTGGTATACACCCCAAATGAATGGGCTCTGGCTTATCAGAAGTATTCTTTTTACTCTGCCCATGGAGATGTAAAGTGTTAAAGACCAAATTCCATTATGATGACTAGTACTGATCGCACAAATATTTGCAATAAACAAAGTAAATTTGTTTTTGTTTTATCATAAATATTGACATCACCAAATTGCATCTTGTACTTCACATAGTATATATTTTAATTAGACAAGGAAAATGAAAAAAATTTTTCTTCAAAGTCTACCATTATTGTTTTTCTTTATTGATCACTCTTGATTCTGATTGATTTTGAAGGATAATATATTTCAAAGCTTAACTTTAGATCAACACTGTTCAGAGTGAAATTTTAAAAAAATCATTGGGGCACCTGGGTGGTTCAGTCGTTAAGTGTCCACAACCAAAGACTCAGGTTGTGATCTCAGGCTTTGAGCTCAGCATGGAGTCGGCTTGTCCTCTTACTACTCTTTCTTCCACTTGCTCACTCTTTCTCCCTCTCTCTCAAATAAATAAATATAATCTAAAAAAATATTTAATTTTCATGTTATACCTTTGGTTAAAACCTTGTTTATCTCTTTTGGTGTACTAAGTGATCCTATTTCATTATGCATCCTTTATAATTGAAGCAGCTGCACCATAATTAGTACTTATATTTACATTTTTATTAGAATTTTTGAGTTATACTTAAGTTAACTAAAATTTAGAGCTCAAAACTGTTACTAAATGGGATAATATATTCACTAGTAATCGTTAGTCCTTAATTGTATATGGAAGTGCTGAAGATACACATTGATGCAGCCTAGCCTGTGCATCATTAAAAATATATGCAAGGATTGACATTCAATCAAGAGGCTGAGTGTTTTTAAAAAAATCACATTGCCAAGACCACTAAGACTACACTCTTGAGATACAACTGAGAACCAATTCCTTTGCAATAATGAGATAGACAATTTTATAATATGTGTTTTGATTTCAAATGACCACTCAGTTTCATCTCCATTTAATACTCACCTGTCTTCCCAATGCCATACAGATATACCAGTCTAAAGCAATCTCTTGCCATAACATTGTTAAAACATTTTAGGTATAGCAAATCAAAAGACAGTGTACTCTCTGTTAAGTTCTGCATACATTCACTGTGATTATAAGCATAAACCTATGTTGCTAATGTCCTCATTTACATCTTTTTTCTAGTAATAGAGCATGTCTATGCAAATTATATAAGTATATTCTATGCTTTATATTTTGTTCATCTTAAGGATTTTAGCTAAGTAATACATGTTTTAAAGTGCTTACATATTATACATTGATTTTTAGATATTATCATCATCAATCAGTGTTATTTTATTCAATTGTTAACATACTTAAATGTGTCCAGAACATAAACTACCTTATAAATTTTAGGAATATAGACATCTAGGATTACAGAATAGTGAAGGGCTTATGGACAAGTAAACAAAATCTTTTGTAATAACTCATTGTAAATAATAAGGTAGAGGTTGTACATAGGAGATTAAGCTCATGAGAGTAAAGGCATATAACCTATACTTCTCTGGATAGAAAATTACCCCGGAGAGAAGAGTTCATATAATGATTCTTGAATGCTGTTTGGGAATTACTCATGCAGATGAGGTTTTAGAAAAGAGATTAATCAGAAAGAGTGAAAGCTACATGATCAGATGAAGGAATCTTATAGAACATGTCTTATCTGAGCATATGTAAGTATTTTAATATGAATAAAAGGTAGGAAGTTGTGGAAGAGAGGCAAAATATAAGCCTTAATATATTTCAAAGAGTCAAATCATGAATGACCAATAAATAACAAAATAAAAGTGTGGATTCATTTCAGAGATAATAAAAATTATAAAAGATAATAGTGATATCCCAATAAAGATAAAAATAATAGAAATTGTAGAAATGTTAAATCACACCCCAAAGATACAGATGCAATGAAACGCTGGGACACCTGCACCCCGATGTTTATAGCAGCAATGTCCACAATAGCCAAACTGTGGAAGGAGCCTCGGTGTCCATCTAAAGATGAATGGATAAAGAAGCTGTGGTCTATGTATACAATGGAATATTACTCAGCCATTAGAAACGACAAATACCCACCACTTGCTTCGATGTGGATGGAACTGGAGGGTATTATGCTGAGTGAAGTAAGTCAATCGGAGAAGGACAAACATTATATGGTCTCATTCATTTGGGGAATATAAATAATAGTGAAAGGGAATAAAGGGGAAAGGAGAAAAAATAAGTGGGAAATATCAAAAAGGGAGACATAACATGAAAGACTCCTAACTCTGGGAAACGAACTAGGGGTGTTGGAAGGGGAGGTGGGCGGGGGGGTGGTGACTGGGTGGCGGGCACTGAAGTGGGCACTTGACGGGATGAGCACGGGGTGTTATTCTGTATGTTGGTAAATTGAACACCAATAAAAAATAAATTCATTAAAAAAAATAAACGTTAAATCAATATTAAATAAAATCTGCTTTATTATTAAGAAACTGATAAATTACAAACCTGAAGTATGTTTTTGGAAGCAGAAGAGTTGATGTATAAGAATAACTTACAGATGAAATATCTTTGGAAAACAACAAAGATTGTGAAGGTTTGTGTTTTGTTTTTTAATTTGTGACGTTTGAGATGCCCATGGAAAAGCAAAGGAAACACATTGCAGAAGCAGTTTAATAGTGTAAATGGTTCATAGAATTTTTTTTCATTCACCTGCCATGACATTGTAGCCTCCTATTATGCTTTTCTCTCTAGGGCAGGGGAGAGATAAGGGGAGATTTTTGCTTCCATAGTTCTGGATAAAGCTTAGGATGTGTCAATGAGGTGCATACACAAAATTAGGAAGGTGGTTGGAAGTATGTGTATGTGTGAGATTTAGCAGAGGCCATTCTCCATCGTGTGGTCACTAGTCATGGGCAGCTGTGATGTTACCAGTGTTTTTCTGCATTTTGCTGGCCTCTGGTTTCTCCTTCCTATGGACCAGCCCAGTGATACTTTACTTTGGGATGAGATGGTAAATCTTATATTTTGAGATTCTATGCAAGATATAAGAATTATTGATGCAAATATGTATAATTTTAGAGCAAAATACAAATTGCTAATTGGCTTTATGCTAACATAGGAGCTGTGAATCTAAGCCTACTCATAGCCATCTAGTCAGCACAAAAAGGAAAAATGAACAAAGACACAGTACCTCAGTGGTAATTCAGGCTGTAATCCAAAAAGTTGGAAAAGTAAAAAAGTCTATTGGTCACTTTCACTGGTCTCCATTGAATTGCAGAGTCCCATTCACTATTAGGGCTTCATACAAAGTATTCCATTCCTAGAAGCACAGCTTCCAAGCACAAAACAAGAGAGTACAAACCAAAGCAGAATCCAAGTCCTTGAAAGTAAGCTTTCTAATCACAATGACATGGGTGTGAATTCTAGTAAAATCCTTATTAATTGTAATTTTGAGAAAGTTGCCTGACATTTGCCCCAGAGTTTTGTCATTTATCAAGTAGATATAGTAGCACTTAACTCATAGGGATATGAAAAAGCACCATATTTTACATAAAAGATACTTTTGCAATGTTAATATCTATCTTCTGGCTCTGTACTGGCATTTTATCTCCATCCAGTCTGGGTTGAGTAATTAACATGGAACCCAACTGGATGGGTGCACTTAGGCTGTTAAATGTTGTGTTCAATTCAATCCTTTATCCAACAACTCCATATTGCTCTCCTATTGAGAAAGACTCTATGAGGAGTAGTTATTACTATTCCTTTTTGTACAAAGATGATATCCTCAATGCACCTGAAAAACAGTTTGTTTCTGGCAAACTGCAAATGGAACACCTGCTTACAAAATCCATATGGGAAGTCTGCAACAGCTCACGAATTGGCAGCACATTCTGCCTGGCAGTTTCTTTAGGTGTAATGAATTGGGAAAATGTGTCTTTTACAGAAACTTAATGACTCTGCATAGCACAAGTAGGTAGAAAAAATGTGAAGAAACTGATAATTTTAGCACCTGTGTTTGTTTAATTCTAGCCAAAGCAACAACCTGATTTGTGTTTGTGAAAAAAAGTAGAAACATTGCTTGAGAGAAAATAAATGGAAGCCTGCTTGACTTCAGATTCCAAAAGAAAAAAAAATGTGTGGCAAGGTTTGAAAAATTAAAAATATCGCTCAAGGGCACTAAATGAATCCCAGACATGTCTGTCTATTAAACATTGTCTTGGTGAAGATTTTTTGGAGAATTCCCCAAACTTTCAACAGGTGTGATTGTAGTCTATGGTGCCTAATGAAACACGATGGCATTTAGGTGTCAAGATTTAGAATTGTGAATCTACACAAGAAAGAATGTGACAGAAAAAGACATTGAATTTCTTTAATGTATTCAAGAGTACCAATATGTTATTCTTATTAAAAATTCTTATTAAGGATTCACAGAGATTTGTGGTACTTCCTACATGAAGTGTCTGCTTTAGAATCAGACATACCTGGCTGAGCTGCTTATTAGGTGTTTACAATTTGACAAGTTACTTACCTTTTCCAAGCCTCAGTTCTTTCAGTTCTTTTTAACAGCTTTATTGAGGTATAATTGATATACAAGTAACAGCATATATTCAATGTGTACGATTTGATGACTTTGGAATACTCAAATCTCTTCATTCCTAAAAGGACAGCTATTCTCACTTCATAGTTTTATTTGTGTATGAGGATAGAAAAAATATATTTCAATATAAAAAATGCATACATATGATACCTCATAACTAGACCTCATTTTTAAAGCATAGAAAAATCTGAAAGATAAGCTTAGGTATTTAATTGGAATAAATATAATGTCAGATATTTTTAATAGTAAACAATAATAATTGATTTTTAAAAATATTTTTTTTATTTATTCATGAGAGACACTGAGTGAGGCAGAGACATAGGCAGAGGGAGAAGCAGATTCCCTCGAGGACTCTGAAGTGGAACTCCATCCCAGGACCTCAGGATCACAACCTGAGGCTGAGCCTGAGCCAAGGAAGATGCTCAATCACTGAGCCACCCAGGTGCCCCAATAACTGATTTTTTAAATAACAATTTTCTTTCACCTTCAAATATCTTTACTATTTATCTTTTAATCAACCAACAAAATAACCTATTATGTGCAATCTGGTGGGAGGGGTATAAAGTTGCATAATTTAGGGTAACCTGGGTGGCTCAGTCATCTGCCTTTGACTCAGGTCATGATCTCAGGGTGCTGGGTTCGAGCCCTACATCTTGGGCTCCCTACTCAGCAAGGAGTCTGTTTATTTTCTCTCTTTGTCCCTCCCCATAGTTCATGCTCTCTCTCTCTCTCTCTCTCTCTCTCTCACACACACACACACACACAGAAGTGGATTAAAAAAAAAATCTAAAAAAATAAAGTTGCATAATCTTTTTTTTTTTATCTCTCAAGGATGTTATATTCTTATTGAAAAGACAAGACTTGGGCTCATTAAACAATGAAACAGTAAGACAAAACAGAAATAGAAAATGTAGGCAATGTGAGCCAGAGACCAGTAAAATCAATGTTATCAAAAGTCACTGAGAGGGCTGCTTTCAGTCAAAGTTAAAATATTTGTAGTTTATCGATATATTCTGCTGGCTTCTCTTCTTGCTATTTCTTTTAAAAATACATACATTTTAAAAATAGATTTTTAGAATACAACATATAAGTTGCTGATCTGGGAATGGTTGCATGTGATTACTGATAAGACAACTGTGATAAGTATGGTAGTCTTATTAGGAAAGGAAAAATTTTGTCAGTGTTTATGTGTAACCAGAAACGTACTTATGGATCCCAGTAGCTGACAAGCCATAATAAAAGTTGAATGATATATCAGCATGTATAACTTAGATGGAATCATATTTCTCCATGGGGTCACTATTTGCAATTTGGATAGAGTAGTTCTTAATTGCGAAGATCTGTCTCTGCACTGTAGGTCTTTAGTATCCCTGGTTTACATCCACTGAATGCCAACAGGTACTCCATCGTTGTCACAACCCAGTTCACTCAAAGAGTTCCAAATACCTGCATATGATTCAGTGATATATGAGTGGTGTATGAGAAATCTGTCCACATACATTTTGAGGACAATCTTGAGTACACACATATGCACATCTTGCTGTTTTTATATGAAATTTAATCACCATCTATGGCCATATTTTCCTCTCCATAATGCCCAAACATTAAAATAATATCTTCCAAACAAATAGAAAAAAATTTAGTCAAATAGCTAATCTAAAATCTTCTTCACTTGTCAGCTTCACATATTACTTCCGGGCAATA
The DNA here is from genome assembly GCF_048418805.1 of Vulpes vulpes. NCBI lineage: Eukaryota > Metazoa > Chordata > Mammalia > Carnivora > Canidae > Vulpes > Vulpes vulpes. Next base: position 95,280,840 of record NC_132784.1, on the reverse strand, counting down.
TTCTTAAAAGAAGAATATTCTTCTTTTAAGAATATTGCCTCTATTTTAATATAGAGAATCCTACTTAAGAAGGGCACCTGGTTGGCTCAGTGTTTGAGTGTCTGCCTTTGGCTCAGGGCATGATCCTGGGGTCTTATGACAGAGTTCTGCATCAGGCTTCCCACAGGGATTCTGCATGTCCCTCTGTGTATGTCTCTGCCTCTCTCTCTGTCTCTCATGAATAAATAAATAAATAAATAAATAAATAAATAAATAGACAGACAGAAAAAGAAAATCCTATTTAAGAGATATCGGTTACATGGTATCTTCTACTTAATTTTTAAAAGTTTATTTCTTGCTGTATCATTTGGTTATGTATTAACTCATATGGATTTAATTTTATTATTAGCAAAGTTTTGGTTTTGTGTTTTTGCATTTTGTTTTTGTTTTTTGTCTCTAAGAGCCCTATGTATCCTGGAGTCTGGAAACATAATTGTATTGAAGTTTCATATGCGCATCTGGAAAACTTTAAGCTATTTTATCAGGAAAGAGTGGCTTTTTGTGTTAATCCCCATATTGAGCACCTTCAACAAGCAAGTAATAACAATTCTTACCTTACATCTCAGGATTCTTCTTTTAGAATCTCCAGATTATCGGATTCTTTACTTGCTCAGAAATCTCTCTTATGAGTCCACCTTTATACCAGGACATTAATTTCAGCTTGGTATTGCATTGGAAATGAGATGCAGTTTCTTGTGTTTACCTGAGTGATAAAAGTCTGTATATGGTCTCAATGACATATATTTCTGTCTGATGCCACACTGACCATCAAACATTCAGTTCCCACCTAATTCTTAAATTCACAAAAACCTATACTTTTTCATAGAATCTGATCGTCTCAAATACATGTGTCTCAGTGTGATAGAGAAAACATCTAAATTTTTAGGAGAAGATAACCACTAACAAATGTTTTAATATGTTTTAGGCTACTTTTCCTATTTTTCTTGTGTGAAATGTGTTCCTATGATTATCTTTCTTGGAAAAATTTATTCCCTAGCTATAGTCCATATAGTAAAGTAATATAGAAGGATCTTGCTTCCAGATAGAATGCATACAAATGTTAAAGACTCTCATTCCCATGCTAAAAAAGAGGGGGAAACCATGTAAAATAAACTCATACTTTTTATGTGCCATTATATAAGCAATTTATGACCTGTATTTCAAAGCCTCTCATAGGCAAGAGGGGAGCCATGTCAGTTTCTCTAAGGCAAATGCCTTCTTGGGAGATAGGCAGAAGACAAGTACCACATAGATGAAGAAATTTTGACAGATAAATTAAAAACTGAGCCTTTAATGACAGGTTGAAGGAATGGATTAGAATCTGGAAGAATTCAACAGGCAAAAATAAATCAAGGGTTTGATAATCCATCCATCACACCACACACACACACACACACACACACACACACACACAGAAAAAATGCTTAGAATGCAGTAGTGGGGTGCAGGGGAGGTCTAGAAAGGTTTGATAATTTAGAATAGTCTTAATGTAGACTATGACTTCTAGACTCAGTTTAATATAAACTGAAGCAAAACTATTAAAAATAGGGGTCTAAACTGCCTCACTTCAAAAACTGACAAATTAAAAGAGATTAGATCCTCTCTTGTGGTATCCTAGGAAGTTAGAGGTTAGGGTAACCATAGATTAGTTCATTTTAATTAAATCTATGGCATAGCGTCAGCTTACCTCCACTTTGTGTAGATTCAGAATTATCAGCCCCTCAACCTAGTTGTCAAAGAAAGGAAGAACCTACACCCTCTGTAATAAACAAGAACATAACAGCTATATTTTCAGTTTCCACTGCACCCTAACACATATATGAAAAATTTAATAATATGGTATATGCAAAAGAGAAGAAAATGTGACACATCATACAGAAAAATACAGTCAAGAGAGGCCAATAGATAGATGACCAAGATAACGGAATTACAAGTGGAGACTATAAAATAGAATTTAATCTATGCTAAAATTTACTACAGAAGATGGACATAAATGGTAAGAGAACTGGAATTTTTGGGAGAAAAATGTACCTTCTAAGGAAGAAACTAATAGGAATTTTACTGCTTAAAAACATATGCTTGAAATAGGAAAATTCACTTAATGGACTTAGAAACATATTAGGCATCACAAAAATAAGGAATAGAAAACCCAAATAAAGGTCAACAGAAATGATCTAATATACAGCACAAAAAGAAAATATTTCATACAGCAGATTATCAGTCACCTGCAGGACACAATCACATGGTCTAGATAAATGAAGCCCAGGACAAAGGGAGAGAGGGAAAACAGAGAAGAAAAACTGAAGATAAAATGGATGACAGCTCTCTACATTAGATTAACAACAGCAATCTACGGCTCTAAGAAGTTCAATTTTGAAAAGCAACAAAAAATCTCAGAGAAAAGCCTATAAACACAGTAGTCAAACTTCTGAACCCATAGATTAAAAAAAAGAATTTTACAAAATTAAAGGAAGCACACCTTACATCAAAGGAACACTAATAAAAATTACAATTTACTTCTCACCAAAAACAATGAAGCCAGAGAAAAATTTAAAAACTATATATAAAATAAATAAAAACTATATATATATGTGTATAGATAGATATAGATAAATATAAAAAACAGCACTCATTTTATTAGTTTTTGAAAAAGATTGTGAAAAATTTTTAAAAACAAAAAAATGTGGACTATTTAAAGTGGAAAGAATTAGAATTATTTTATTTTAAATGTTGACATATCAACATATATGAGCTGTGCCTAAAGTAGTCCTTATAAATGAGCAAATTCATCTGCATGTATTATAAAAGAATATAATTAATTTAAATAATACAAGTTTCCACAAATAAAAATAGAAATAGAATAGAAATAATTTAAAAATTGAAATAAAGGAATATCAAGAAGCCAAATAATTGTTTTTCGATTGAAATGATGAATATAATTGATAAATTTTAGCAAATAATTTAAAGAAAAGATAAAGAATATATAACTTATAAATATCAGGAATGATAGAGGAGGTAACAGGGAGGAAGCTACTTAAAATATTAACATAATAAGGGGATATAATGAAAACTTTATGTTGATTAATTCAATAAACTTTGAAGAAATAGACTAATTCAAGATCACTACTTTTCAAAACTGGCCAGAAAAATTACCAAATGTTCATGATCTTGTATCTGTTAAAAATTAAATTCTCAGTTGGAAGTATTTTTGCAGATAAAACTTGACATTTCAGTTATGAAATCTCCAAAACATGAAAGGAAAAATACTAACAATCTTACAGAAATTCTTTTAGGCTAAAGAGGAGGAGGACGCATGCTCAGAGAGAACAAAGAGTGACACATGTATTTCACATTCAGTGCCTTCACTTGATATGGTAAGAGATTTTACTTCATGCTAATGTGAAAGCTATCATTCAATGATGGCTCTAGGTAAAAATTTCACCAAGTCAAGGGCTTGCTCAAAACTGACCCCATCTTACTGGCATGCAGTGTGGTGGCTACAAATATATATTGAATCATTAATTTGAATTAATACTTATTCTACTCTAGGACTTTATCTGTCTAGTAGCAGAAACAATTATGGATAATACAAACTAAAGTTTAGAACAGTAAATAGTCCCTCAATATTGTCCATCTAAATTTGTTTCATTTGATTAAGCTAATCATTTTATTGCAATGAATGCATAGAAACAAGCAAGGCACTACAATGACACATGTATAATACATCTGTTTTCTTTAATTTTTTTTTTATTTTTATTTATTTATGATAGTCACACAGAGAGAGAGAGAGAGGCAGAGACACAGGCAGAGGGAGAAACAGGCTCCATGCACCGGGAGCCCGACGTGGGATTCGATCCCGGGTCTCCAGGATGGCGCCCTGGGCCAAAGGCAGGCGCTAAACTGCTGCGCCACCCAGGGATCCCAATACATCCGTTTTCAATCTCAGAGTTATCTTTTCATTAAAAAGTAGAATGGACAATTAAAAATACCTGGTACTGAAATCAAGTGGTAAAAAGTGTTTAACAGGCTGAGTCAAATAAACAAATATGTTTTTAGTAGAAATATGATAGGTTGTAATGTGTGGTTGGGTACAGCTGGATAGATATTTAGGATTGGGATATGGGAATGAGTGATTGACATTATTTATTTCATTTTCCATCTCACAAAGGTTTTATTTGTTTTATCTCATCTGGATGTCCAAGATTAAAGGGTTGTATATATGTGTTTAAATAAAGGAGACATTAATGAACTGGATAGGTATCCATAAACTAAATATAACATTATTTATACCTGGGCAGCCCCGGTGGCGCAACGCTTTAGCGCCACCTGCAACCCAGGGCGCGATCTGGAGACCCTGAATCGAGTCTCACGTCAGGCTCTCTGCATGGAGCCTGCTTCTCCCTCTGCCTGTGTCTCTGCCTCTCTCTCTCTCTCTCTCTCTCTGCATCTCTATGAACAAATAAATAAAATCTTAAAAAAAAAAACACCCTCAAACTTTAAAAAAAAACAAACATTATTTATACCTAAGGGGATTTTAATGTTGGCCTAAATCTCACCCCACATATTCAGGTTAGTATTAAATGTAAATATACCTCCATTATAGAGCAGAAGGTCTATAATTCTTTACTTATTAAATCATTCAAGATCTTTCAGGGATGGGCAAAAAGGTGAGGTCCAGGAAATACTGATTCTATTCCTTGCTTTATGAGTACACTCCATACGCAAACCAAAACACTCCACTAAAGGGAGGAAATACGAGTTAAGATGAAAACTCAGTAGAAATCAAAAGAAATTATAGCAAATGGTCATATTTGTAAAAAAAGATTTATTTATTGAGAGAGAGAGGACACATGCAAGAAGTGGGGGGAGGGGCAGGGGAGATTCTTTCAAGCAGACTGGGGGCTCAACATGGGGCTCAGTCTCATGACCCATGAGATCATGACCTGAGCCAAAATCACAAGTCAGACATTTAGCCGACTGAACCACCCAGGAACCCTTGGTCCTGAAGCTTTTATGTGTAATTAATTCATAGAAAAGATGAAGTAATTAGAACATTTTAAAAGCAAGACACCAATGCACTATATTTGCTAGTACACAGTACATTTGCACAGATCTGGTGCTAACTCTTAGCTGATGCAGATAGAATCCACCTGACTTATTTTCTCTAAAAAATGGGAAATTGAACTATACCAATCTATGGGCACCAACTAAAACTCTGTTCAAATAATGTAAAGAAAAGATGACGTGCTACCCACTGATGACTCAGTTAACCAGCAGTCAGTTGGTCAGTTGTAGTGATCATTTGATGCCTGTGTTTTTAGTCTGTGTTAGTATTTTTTCTCCCAAGTAACATGAGAGAAATATAATGTTTGAACTACAAATTTGATTATGGTTATAATGCTTTCATATAAAGTGGAAATGATACTCAGATAGTCTTACAGAGTGATATAACTACTATTCACCAATGATGTTCTTTTGGTGGGCACTTATGCATAGTCTTTTGATATCTAGACCATGGAATATGCCAAATGGAGTTTCCAGGAATTAACATGGTTTTTGGTGAATACTGTGTACTTAAATTTACCAATGTGAAAATTGCTATACCACATATGTAATGTCATGAGGAGAAGAATTATTCAACCAAATGTGGATGATAAAAGGAGTAATTTTCCAGGAGACTGTTTACAAATAGAACTTAGTTGAGGAAGATGATGAAAGATTTGTGAATGGACAAGAGAAGCCTCATACCTGAAGAACATTGTGTGCATTAATAATGATGAAGGAAGATTTGTGCCATTTCTCAGGGAAGGAAATTGGGAAATCTAATTACTATGAAATCTCATCTCCTTAAAGGTCATTGGCCAGATGTATTAGAGTCTTATGCCAGGGAAATGCATTCATGGTGACAATGTGGTCTTTATTATTGTTCTCAAAGTACCCAAGTACTACAAATAAAGAGAATGACTCCCCTCATGGTTCAAATTGTCAGGAGAATAATATTCAGAATCAACACCATGTCAATCACGATTGGGAAGAAAATGAGTAGAATTATATAATATTATCGAAAACCTGTGTTAGTAAGAACTTGTGCTATATGAGGAATAATGTTTATGGTTATCTTCAAATACCAGACAGAATCTAGAGGTTTTTATTTGTTCGGGGTTTTTATTTGGTTGTTTTTTTGGAAGGGATTTTTTTTGTTTTGTTTTGTTTCTAGAAGGGATTTGTTTGTTTTGTTTTTGTTTTTAAATAGCCTTACGTAACCAGTTTTTGTTGATTTTTTTTTTTAATTTATTCAGAGGCAGAGAGAGAGAGAGAGGCAGGCAGAGAGTCAGAGACACAGGCAGAGGGAGAAGCAAGCTCCACGCAGGGAGCCCGAAGCGGGACTCGATCCCCGGTCCCCAGGATCACACGCCAGGCTGCAGGCAGCGCTAAACTGCTGCGCCACCAGGGCTGCCCAAGTAACCAGTTTTTGGAATTATGTGTACATAGGATAAGTACATCAAAGAGAAATCTATACTATAATTTTAACATATGTCAAATGTTAAAGTCTCCATTTTACTCTATTAATTTAGTAGTCAATAAAAATCAACTTCTTGCCCCAATCATTATGAGAAAATATGAAATTTATTTGAAACCTTGACTAAACCCTTGATGTCATATGTATTAGTACAGATGGGTCAGGAGTAGGTTTAGAAAAATCACACATGCTTCCATTAACATATGCAATAATGTGTCCAAATAATTTTTGGTGACAGCAAGAGTGAACAATCAAGTTGAAAAAAAATTCAGAAGATCTATGAAGGGATATATCCATGACTAAAGTTATTTATAACATGAATACTTCTCATTTTTCCATTGGATGGTTCAAATCCTATTGGTCATTGGAATGTTTAAGACTTGTTTGTATAAAACATTGCAGGAAACATTTTTAGAAAACTGGTTTAAAGAGAAACTATGAAATGTTACATAGAAATGACTGGCAAGGAGATAATGACCAAGATCAGTGGGTGGACTGGGAAGTAAAGCTTAATAGTTGGGCTGTGATTTTTTCTGTTCTACTTTGAGAGTGCAGAGGAAATAAATGAAGTAGATTAGACCTCCCTGTAAATAAGCTAATAGCATTCACAAATGAAAATATGTATACTGAGAGTTTTTTTTTTTTTAATAAATGCATTTTGGCAACAAATGGCTTGTCTATCTGGCTCTCTTTATGGTAAATAAGCCCAGATTTTAAAGATTGATAGAACTTGGCCAGCTGGAGAGTAAAGTTAGTCAAACAGATGGATTAAAAATACTAAAAGTCACCTTTATCTAACAGTAATTTTGTGGACACATGGTTAAGTGTTCATATTTTCACATCACAATGTGGGAGGGAGGAACATTTAAAAACTGCTTCCAATGGGTTTTGGCCTCTCCAGAAAGAAGGTGGTATTTCTATATTGTTCAAAAAGTTTAAATAATTCCTAAAGTTTGGTGTTAGAGATGACCTATGGGGGCAGCCTGGGTGGCTCAGCAGTTTAGTGCCACCTTCGGCCCAGGGCCTGATCCTGGAGACCCCGGATTGAGTCCCACCTCAGGCTCCCTACATGGAGCCTGCTTCTCCCTCTGCCTGTGTCTCTGCCTCTCTCTCTCTCTCCCTCAAGAATAAGTAAATAAAATCTTTTTTTTTTTTAAAAAGAGAGATGATCTATGATTTATGTGGGTGTGTTTCGACAATTCAATAATTTTATGGTAATGCACCAATGTAGGCTTAATGTTTAAAAAAGATCAATGTAAATTAACACATTTAATAAAATAATGAAGAAAGAATATATGATCATCTCAGTAACTGCAGGAGAAACATTGACAAAATTCAATATATCTTCATAATAGAAATATGTATATCAAAAACAGTGAAATAGAGATTTTTTCAATTCGATGAATATACTTTAAAAATCTATACATAACATCATATTTAATGTTTAAATTACACATATTTTCCCCAAAGATTAGGATGTCTGATCTCACTATGTCTTTTCAATATTATACTAGTTATCACAGCTAGTAATTATATTATGAGAGAAAAAAAATAACCATTATTTTTTAAGTAGTGCTCTCTTAAAGAAATATGTGGCAAAAGTGTTACTACTACTACTACTACTACTACTACTACTATTACTATTGTATTCAGGGCAGTTAAGAAGGAATGTTTTTAATTATGGTTTCTTTAATTATGGTTTAGCCCTTTTACAAAGTTAACAGTAACGTTATTCTATGTATAATTTATAAACAAAATACAACAGTTTTAAGAACAAATACAGTGATATATTTCAATTTTTTACAAAAGTTTAATGGAAGTTGTGGGTTACACACTAATTTAGGAATTAACCTTGTTGAAAATTCAATTGTTAAGAACACTAATATATTCTTGCTTCTCTGGAGGCTAGGACTATAAAGATAGTAAAAGATATATAAGGTTAAAATGTTCTCTATTCTGTTAATCTCATCTTACTTAATATTTATTTAGATTTATTTAGAAGTAAAAATAAAAATATAGATGATATATTGGTAAATAAGATTTAATTTTAAGAAAATATGTATTCAAAAGGACAGAAAATGTAGAAATATTGTAAGGTATTCTGCAACAACTTTGCTGTAGCTTACTCTGGCACAGCTGAGTTCATGATGTTAAAGACATTTGCTTCATGGAATACTCCAAGGTTTATATTCATTCTATTAGAAAATCTTTGAAACCCAGTGCACATTTTCACTGGCTTAGGTAAATTTTATTGTATCGATATTAAAAATATACTCCAAAAGACACCAATACCAACAACAAAGTCAAAAGAAGCTAATAAAAAGTATTCAGTGTGCATTTTAGAGAACTTTTCCAAAAGTTTCTATTTTATATTCAGTTTCATGGACGATGTTTCCTTAGCAACTAACACTCTTGCCACATATTTCTTTAATAGAGCATTACTTAAAAAATAATGGTTAAGTTTTTTATGTGGCTGAAAATGTGAGATTTTTATCACTCGTTAAAGTTATTATCCATTATTTTTAAATATCATTGAGGTAATTATAATTGAACACCTGTGGGTACTTAAATTTAGTGTGGTGTATGCTGAAGAAACCTACATCCTAAAATTGTCACCTTTAGGAAAAATGTAAAGAACTTGTTGAAATTATGAATGGAATTTTTCTTATTTTCAGTATTCACAGCAAATGTATTGTAAAGGAAATGAACCTGCTGCTAGAGCAGGCTTAAATTATAATGATAAATAAGGCTTCTTAAAAAAAGATGAAAATTCTCATAAATACACCTTGACTGTGTATGAAAATATGTATTATCCTGCATCTCATTTTAATAGAACTGGAGATAAAATGTATAGATATGTGTTTATATACATGTACACATATCCATAAAATTGTCATTTTATTTATTTTGGAAATTGGATAAGAAATTTGTTTGTAGAAGAAATTGCTTTGTGTTTGTTTACTTAGGTGTATAAATGTCTTCAGCATCTTCAGTATAAACTTTCTACATATTTCCTGGAATCATATACATGTATGGAGAAAGAGAGAGAGAGAGAGAGAGAGAGAAAGAGAGAGAGAACAAATGTTAACTTTGGACCTCCAGAAAATATTTTAGAGTGAATTCACCTCACTCATTTTAAGTCTTTAACTTAAGGAGGAAAACACACTAATAATATACTTAAAGTAATATAAAAAATTATATATATATAAGTAATATAAGATATATAAGATATCTTTAATATAATATATAAGTAATATATATTACTTTTTATATTATTTATATTATATATAAAATACTTTATATTTTTATATATATACTTTATTCCATATATACATATGTATATATGTAGTAAATGATGACATTTTCATGTCACTTCTTTCAGTTTATTTTTTCATCTGTATATAGGAGGTTCTTCCCCTTATTTTGGAATTCAAAGTCACCATGACAGAGATCATTAATGCTAGAAGCATTGATTTTATGTTAGGTTTCTACTTATTTTTTTAGCTATACGTTCATTAATCTATAAAGATTTATTGAGTGTTTTAGTTTTAGTTAGCATTTTTCTGTTAATATTGACATTACAAAAATTATAAACTTATTAATTACCAGGTTACTTAATAAAATGTTAGAAATGGTATTATTATTTAGCAATTTTGAAAAGTTTTTATTGTACTTAAACACACACAAAGGCAGAGAATAATAATATAATGAAGCCCTCCTCACACATTTACTTTAGTAGCATTCAATATTTTACCAGTCTCATTTTATCTATCTTCCCAAATTTGTTAATTTTGTATTTTGTGGAACATTTTGAAGCAAAACCAAAACATCATGCCATTCCACCCCAAAATTTGTTAGTGTGGATTTCTGACTGATAAGAACATTACCTATCTATTTATCCATGCTGATGTACCACTATGCCATTATTAAATCTAAAAAAAAATTTGACAAGGTATTATTATTACCATCAAATAATATAAACATTCAAATTTCTTCGATTGTCTCAAAGTTGTCAGTTTTCAATTGGTTGTTCTATTCAGAATCTAAACAAGGTCCACACACATTGCAATTGGTTGTTAGGTTTTATTTCATAACACTCCTCACCTCCTTTCTTCACTCTTATCCTTTTTCCCAGAACGGCTAGTAACACTGGGTCATTTGTTCTCTAAAATGTCCTATATCCCAAACCTGGCTGATTATTTCCCCATGGTATTATTGAACTTGTTCTTCTCTCTTCCATATTTACTATAAACTTGAAGTTAAAGCTGGAAGTTTTATTAAAGTAAAACTTTCTTTTTCTTTCTTTCTTTCTTTCTTTCTTTCTTTCTTTCTTTCTTTCTTTCTTTCTTTCTTTCTTTTCTTTCTTTCTTTCTTTCTTTCTTTCTTTTTCTTTCTTTCTTCTTTTTTTCAGCAGCAAGCAGTCATAGATGGTGCTGTATATTTATTGCAACACATCTTAAGATGCTTGATATTTAAGGTCCCATTTTCAGTGATGCTAAAATTGAAAAATGGGGTCAGTGGATCCCTCCATTATAATACTCTTCATTAATCTTTCTCCTAAAAATTGTGTATTACTTGATCAAATGATCACCCAGTGTGTCATCTGAGGTGGCAAATAGGAATTTTCAATTCCATTAACTGAAATTCTGTAAAGAAGGACATATTTTTATCAGCCATTGATTTTCCTGGATTAGTTCCTACAGGAAAGGCAAGATTAGAAATGGTTTTTAAAAAGAAGATAGAAAAAGAATGTAAAAATTCACAAGGATAGAGAAACAAAGATATTAAGGTGTAGAAATGAAAAAAATTTACCAAGAATCCTTAAGGGAGTTGTAATCAGACACTGATATGAAAATCTAGAGTAGGTAATTATTAATATTCTGTGATAAAATGATAAACAAAATGTAATGAATGAAACAACCACATAATATCCTCATTGTAAAATAAGAAAAAATCTCCATTAACCAAAAGACCTGATTATATACATTTTGTAAATCTGTCAGATTATGATGCTGAAGTAGACAACACAGACATAGACTGAGGTTCATATGAAAATTTCAATCTTTTCAAATCACTGAAGGAAAGAATAAGCTGAGAAAAGTAACATGAAAATGGCATCTTTCCTTTACTACATCTGTAAAAATATATTTTATATTGAGAGTATTTGCACCATGACTAAAATAAAAAGTAAAACAAAAATAAATCACTAGAGTACAATGGGTAGAAGAAAACATTATACCTTTGTGTCCAGACATTTTTCTAAATATATCATATAAGTCAGAACTCTTGAGACTATGAATGATTTGGGGCCTCTGGGTGGTTCAGTCAGTAAAGTGTCTTTGGTTCAGGTCATGATCCCAGCATCCTGGGATCAGCCCACATCAGGCTCCTGGCACACCAGGGAGTCTGCTTCTCTCTCCCCCCTGTTCTTGCATTCTCACTCTCTCTCCCTCTCCCTCCCTCTCAAATAAATAAATAAAATCTTAGAAAAAAAGAATATGAATGATTTATTGAATAGATGTAATTATAAAATTGTGTAATATAAGATACATCATTACTAATGGTATGAAATACTTGCAATTGAATAGAAAAATAATGACAAATGACTTAGTTTCCCTTTTCATTACTTTTTTTTTTTTAAATAATCCACGCAAAAAAAAAAAAATAAAAATAAAAATAAAAAAAAAAAAGGGATCCCTGGGTGGCGCAGCGGTTTGGCGCCTGCCTTTGGCCCAGGGCGCGATCCTGGAGACCCGGGATCGAATCCCATGTCGGGCTCCCAGTGCATGGAGCCTGCTTCTCCCTCTGCCTGTGTCTCTGCCTCTCTCTCTCTCTCTCTCTGTGACTATCATAAATAAATAAAAAAAAATAAAAAAATAAAAAAATAAAAAAATAAAAATAATCCACGCCCAGCAGGGAGCCCAACCTGGGGCTTGAACTCATGACCCTGAGCTGAGATCAAGTCAGATGCTTAACCAATTGAGCCACTCAAGTGTCTCCTCTATTCAAACAAAAAATAATCTCACTGAAAATTGTTCAAAAAGAGATTAGAAACTAAATAAAATCAAAAGAAGAAATGCAGCAGCACCTGGGTGGCTGAGTTAGCTAAGCAACTGACTCTTGACTTTTACTCAAGTTATGATCTCAGGGTTGGGAGATCCAGTCCCGCACAGGGCTCTATGCTCTATGCTCATAGGGAGAATCTTCTTCAGATTCTCTCTCTCTCTCTCTTCCTCTGCCTCTCCTCAACAAGTGCTCCCTCTCTCTTTCATTCTAAAATAAATATATAAATCTTAAAAAAAATATGAAAGAAGTACAAATCATAACAATTAGAAAATATCCTTGTTTACATTACTAATTACCACATAATACAAATGAATTATTTTCTCCTATAACGTAAACCATAGCTTAAAATATTGAAAATCACCACTATTTTATGAAATTTATTAGAATATATACACTTATATATGCTTAGGTATTTACATCTATCTTTTCTGTGCATCTAAGCACTATCCTATACCATAGAGGGGAAAAGCAATGATAATAATACTAGTAACAAGAGTAATAAAGTCTTAAAATAAACAACTATAATTTATTGAAGGTTTATGCACCACATTTTTGCAAGTACTTAATCTTTCTTAATTCACTTAATATTCAGAAATACTTGATGAGGTAGATGCTCTTATCTCCATTTCACAGACTAAGAATCGGGTCCCGCATTGGGCTACCTGCGAGGAGCTTGCTTCTCCCTCTGCCTGTGTCTCTGCCTCTCTCTCTGTGTCTTTCATAAATGAATGGATAAATCTTTTTTAAAAAATGCATAACAGCTACAATGTTATGAAAGTGGAAATCAACCCGCCCTTAAAAAATCTGGAAAGAATACACATATATAGAGGTTAAATAACATACTACTAAACAATGAATGGGTCAAGCAAGAAATGAAAGATGAAATAATAAAATACATGGAGACAAATGAAAGTGAAAACATAACGGTTCAAAATCTTTGAGATGCAGCAAAAGCTGTTCTCAGAAGGAAGTAAAACATAACAGTTCAAAATATTTGGGAGCAGCAAAAGCTGTTCTAAGAAGGAAGTTTACAGTAGTACAGAACTACCCCAAGAAATGAGTAAAACCTCAAATAAACCTAACCTTATGCCTAAAAGCACACACACACACACACACACACACACAAACACACACAAAACCCAAAAAGAATAAACAAAACCCAAAACTGGCAGAGGAAGAAAATAATAAATATTAGAGCAGAAATAAACAATGTACAAACTAAAAAGAATAAAACAGATCAATAAAACTAGGAGATGGGTCTTTGAAAAGATCAACAAAATTGATAAGCCTTTAGCCAGATTCATCAAAAAAAGAGAGTACTCAAATAAACAAAATCAGAAATGAGGGATGCCTGGGAGGCTCAGCAGTTTAGCACCTGCATTTGGCCCAGGGCGTGGTCCTGGAGTCCCAGGATCGAGTCCCACATCCGGCTCCCTGCAGGGACCCTACTTCTCCCTCTGCCTGTGTCTCTGCCTCTCTCTCTCCCTCCCTCTCTCTCTCTCTTTCATGAATAAATAAATAAAATCTTTAAAAAATCAGAAATGAAAGAAAAGAAATAACAACCAACAACACAGAAATAGAAAGAACTGAAAGAAAATATTATGGAAAACTATGTGCCAACAAATAGGACAACCTAGAAGAAAGGGATAAATTCCAAGAAGGACATAACAACCCAACTGAATCAGGAAGAAATGGAAAACTTGTATAGAGTAATTACCAGCAATGAAATTGAATCAATTTCATTTTTTTCCAAGTCTCCAAAAGACCTTTTTTTTAAGCCATTTTATTAACTCAATTCTAAAATACTATTTTTTTCAAAACATTACATCTATATATGCCATATAGTCAAGATTATACATTATGTGTTAACCTCTGTATCATTACTGCTTTTATATTTAAACTTAAAAAAAAAAAACTCCTGTATAGATCAGGGACAATGCTAATATAGGACAATTGTCACAGTGCTATGCTCAAGTGTGTATGAAAGTCTTACATTGGTGAATAATTACCAGCAATGAAATTGAATCAATAATCAAAAATTCCCAAAAAACAAATGTCTAGAACCAGATAGCTTTACAGGTGAATTCTACCAAACAGTTAAAAAACAGTATCTATTTTTCTCCAACTATTTACAAAAATACAAGCGGAGGAAAGCTTCCAAGCTCACCCTATGAGAACAGCATTATTAGCAAACTGAATCCAACAATATATTAAAAAAATCATTCGCCACAATCAAGAGGGATTTATTCCTGGGATGTAAGGGTGGTTCAATGTTAGCAAACCAATCAACGAGATACATCACATCAACAAAAGACAGAATAAAAATTATATGATCATTTCAATAGATGCAGAAAAAGCATTTGACAAAGTACAGCATCCATTAGTGATAAAAGCTCCCAACCAAGCAGGGTTAGAGGGAACATACCTCAACATAATAAACGCCATATATGAAGAACCCAGTCAACAACATACTAAATGGTGAAAACTGAGAGCTTTCCCCCTATGATCAGGAATAAGACAGGGATATCCACTCTCATCACTTTTATTCAACATAATACTAGAAGTCCTAGCCACAGCAATCAGACAACAAAAGGAAATAAAAGGTATCCAAATTGATAAAGAAGTAAACTTTCACTTTTTGGCAGATGACATGATACTATATATAGAAAACCCTAAAAATCCTCTCAAAAGACTACTAGAACTGATAAATGAATTTGGTAATGTTGCAGGATACAAAATTAATATAAACAAAGAAACAGACTCTTAACTATAGAGAATAAACTGATGATTACCAGAAGGAAGGTAGGTGGGGGGATGGGTTAAATAGGTGATGGAGATTATGGAGTGCACTTGTCATGAGCACTGGGTGTTGTACATAAGTGTTGAAATCCTAAATTGTACACTTGAAGCTAATAATACACTGTATATTAACTAACTGGAATTTAAATAAAAACTTAATAAAAGTCTACACTACCCAAAGCAATCTAAAGATTTAATGCAATCCCTATCAAAATACCAAAAGTATTTTTCACAGAACTAGAACAAATTTGTATGGAACCACAAAAGATCCCGAATGGCCAAAGCAATCTTGAAAAAGAAAAAAATAAAACAGGAAAGATCACAATCCCAGATATCAAGATATATTACAAAACTATAGTAATTGAAACAGTATGGTACTGACACAAAAATAGACACATCAATGGAAAAGAATAGAGCCCATAAATACACTCATGGCTATATGGTAAATTAATCTCTGGCAAAAAAAAAAGGCAAGAATATGCAATGGGAAACAAAAATACGGTCTCTTCAATGAATGGTGTTGGGAAAACTAGACAGCAAAATTCAAAAGATGGAAACTGGACCACATTCTCACACCATCACAAAAATAAGCTCAAGAAGGATTGAAGATCTAAATTTGAGACCAGAAACCATAAAAATCCTAGAAGATAGTATAGGCAGTAATTTCTCTGACATTGGCCATAACAACATTTTCCTACATATGTCTCCTGAGGCAGGGAAACAAAACAAAATCAAAAAACAAAAAACTATTGGGATAGTTTTTGAGATATAAAAATAAAAAGTTTCTGCACAGCAAGGGAAACAATCAACAAAACTAAAAACAAAACAAAAAAAAAACCAAAAACCTATAGAATGAGAGAAGACATTTGCAAATTACATATCTGACAAATGGTTAATATCAAAATATACAAAGAATTTGTAAAATTCAACACTCAAAAAAACAAATAACCCAGTTAAAAAAATGGGCAGAAGATATGAAGAGCCATTTTCCTAAAGAAGATATACAGATGGCCAACAGACATGAGAAAAGATACTCAACCTCACTGATCATCAAGGGAATGTAAATCAAATCATAATGGGATATCACTTTACACCAACTAGAATGGCCAAAATTAACAACAAAGGAAACAACAGGCATAGGTGAGGATGTGGAGAAAGGGAAAACCTCTCCACTGTAGGTGGGAATGCAAATTGGTACAGCCACTCTGGAAAACACTATAGTGTTTCCTCAAAAGTTAAAAATAAAACCATCCTACAGTCTAGCAATTAAATCACTAGCTATTTACCCAAAAGATACAAAAATACTAATTCAAAGGGACGATCCACCTGGATATTTATAGCAGCGTTATCAGCAATAGCCAAACTATGGGAATAACTCAAATGTCCATCAATTAATGAATGGATAAAGAAGAGGTGATAGATGATGATAGATAGATAGATAGATAGATAGATAGATAGATAGATAGATAGATAGATGATAGATAGATGATAGATAGAGGTTAGATAGATAGATAAATATAATGGAATATTAGCCACAAAAAGGATGAAATCTTGCCATCTGCAACGATGTGAATGTAGCTAGAGAGTATTATGCTAAGCAAAATAAGTCAGTCAGAGAAAGAAATACTATACGATTTCACCCATATGCAGAATTTAAGAAACAAAGCAAAGGAACAGAGCAAAAATTAGACAAAACTCCAAACGAACCTAACTACAGAGAACAGATGGTTACAGAGGGGTGCTGGATGAGGGAAGGGGATTAAGAATATACTTATCATAATGAATACTGAATAATATATGGAATTGTTGAATCACTATATTATACATCTGAAACTAAACTAATACAACACTGTATATTATACTGGAATTCGGGGCACTTGGATGGCTCAGTGATTGAGCATCTGCCTTCACCTCAGGGATGATCCCAGGGTCCTGGGATTGAGTCCCACATTGGGATCCCTGCAGGGAGCCTGCTTCTCCCTCTGCCTATGTCTCTGCCTCTCTCTCTGTGCCTCTCATGAGTAAATAAATCAAATCTTAAAAAAAATAATTATACTGGAATTAGGGGATCCCTGGGTGGTTCAGCAGTTTAGCACCTACATCCGGCCCAGGGCGTGATCCTGGAGACCTGGGATGGAGTCCGACGTCGGGCCTCCTGCATGGAGCCTGCTTCTCCCTCTGCCTGTGTCTCTGCCTCTCTCTGTGTCTCTCATGAATAAATAAATAAAATCTTTTAAAAAATAATTATACTGGAATTAAAATTTTAAAAAAGAAAAAATGCAGAATAGATGATTCTTCTCTCTATAGTTGTAGAGGTAGAGCTATAGTGTATGTGTGCACAGAGAATATTCAACAAAGTTTCAAAAGTTGTTATTTCTAGATATTTTAGGCTGCATTTTTAACAGAAATTAGAATTCACCCCAAACATTTCAAATGAAGAGTCTTCATGGAAGTACTTCCTACAAAAGTCTGGGAATACACTGCAGGAGTAAAAAGGGATGAGAGTATGCCTAGAAAACTATGACAGTGGGAAACTATCACAGCCCTTTTGCTGAAGAATAGAATATTAAGAGTATTAAGAATATTAAGAATATTAAGTATTTTTCCCAGATCCCAGTGACAGAAGGGAGTGCAGAATTACTCCAGCTTCTGGAAGTTTTGCCTTCCTTCTCCTTCTCCACCCACCCCCCTTCTTTTCCTTCCTCTTCTTCTTCACCTTCCATTGTCCTAACCTGGCCAGAAGTCCTCAGCAGTGTTGGGGTGGGTAGAGGAGGGAGATTCAGCCAGTAGGAATTAGTCTTTCTGAACACAGAACAGGGTGAATGTGGGCAGAAAATTGTGTCTGGGAGCTAGTTGGGATGGGATATCTCAAACTGAATATCCAGCACACTAGTAATTTAAAAATTCCATTTTAAAAAAATTTCTTTTCTTAAATTGTCTAGGAGGTATTTATTATAAAATTAAAATAAGTAAAGTAACATTTAGCAACATTCTAAATCCATAACCCCCAAATATGGAAATCTATATAAACATACTGCAAAATCATTAAGTGACAACTTTGGATGTACTAGTTTCACTAATATAGGATTTTTCTTGGACCCACTTATGATGATAAGCATTAAGACCTCATCAATGTCCAGCATTACTAATAACAGCAAGAATAACCTCATTAATATTCCTAACTTCATTAGGAATGTTTGAATTAAAAGAATTTTTAAATAATTTTCAACTAATAGCAAGCATTTGGAGCCATCTCTTTATAAGTTATGATGTTATTTCATAACCTAATGGATATAATCTCTAAATTAAAATGACTTAATTATTCTTTTCTCCATTACTAATAATACTCTTGTTTCATTTTATCTTTATAGTATTAGTATCACCTTGTATCCATCTGAAATTACAACATTTTCTGTTTAAAAAATTTTATCAAAGGTCTTAGAAAAATGAATTATGGCTTTTTCTTAGGGATTCTCTTTTAGGATCCATTTTATTGATGGTACCATTTTCCCAAATGAGGTGGTTTATCATCCAAAATGTAGTAATCTCTTTGGTTCAATATACACTTTTAATTATGGTTCATCTTTAGATGTCTTCCATTACAATCTAGAAAAGTGGAGGGTATCTATTACTTGACTGTCAGAAAAATATATTTGCATATATTATAATTATAAGTCGGAGCATTAATCAAAGCCACAATAGACTTTTTGTACTCAAAATTGGCTATAGAAGTAGCACAATAGCATTTTTTGCCTTAAAATGAATATCCCCTTATAACACGCATAATTTTTTTTCAACACAAGCAGTGATTTTAAAGACTTTATTTATTTATTCATGAGAGACAGAGAGAGAGAGAGAGAGAGAGAGAGAGAGAGGCAGAGACACAGGCAGAGGGAGAAGCAGGATCCATGCAGGGAGCCCAACGTGGGACTCGATCCCAGGTCTCCAGGATCATGCCCGGAGCTGAAGGCGGCGCTAAACCGCTGAGCCACCCTGGCTTCCAGAAGCAGTGATTTTAATGAATGGTATAAAACTTGATTATTTCTGCGGATCTTCAGAAGAAACCAAATTATTACTTTAGAATTCCTTATTGCTCTTTTAATTGAACAAAAAATAGCTTAGATTGAAAAAAGAGTAATCAGAATGTTTGCATTAAAACATGGCAACAACAATACTTACAAATATTAACAATAATAAGAATTACCAGACAACACTGGAAATACTGAAATTGTCATCAAAGATATTCAAATATAAAATGAAAAGGAAATTACATGGAAGGAAGAAAAAATTACTCAGGTGGTTTAAGAATAAAAACCCTGAAAGGAATGTTCGGTTTTGATAGATGTGTGACTTTGGGAGAGGTAGTAATATTCCTGCTACTAGATTTCTCATCATATGGTAGGAAAATGCTCGCACCTATCTCATGTTTCTTCACTTATTTGACTATTTTTATTGGTTAATTTTTGGAGGACTAATGTATATAAAACATTTAGCATAACCTATAGCTCTTACAAAGTGGTCAATAGAGACCAGCTGTAATTAAGATTATTTTACTCATATATTTTAACATATTATTTTATTAATAGTTTTAATATACATCTTTTTAGAATAATGAAGCTAAATTCAGTAGGGAAGGTCAATGCAAGTATATTGCAATTTTCATCATAGGTTATGGATTTAGTTTTAATAAAGTATATTTTTCACCTTGTCTTCCTTAAAATCAAATCTATTTCTAGAGCATAATAAATTATGTAGTTCCTTCAACAATAGGGTGAGCTAAAATCTACTACATTTCTTACATTCTTAACATATTTCACTTTGTCTTCTGGCATTGAAGTTTATGGGAGAATCTAAGAATATATTTTATATATCATATTTATTAAATATCATGTATGTATAAATTTAGGAAGCTAGAATATACACTTGGTTCTATTACAAGCTAGAATATATGTTGCTCTGTGAATACACCACTGAGCTTCTTTTGTTTTGCCTTTTGAAAACAGGCGCACATCTTCTTGGCCTGTCTTTATCAGTGCTATTGTATACATACATGATATCAAATTTGTCATCTATTTCTAGAAAAATAGGTGAATTATACAAAGAGAGTTTCATAGCATAGATTTGTTTTAAAAAATAACACCCAGAAGGCAATGCTATGGAAATATAAAATAATCAATGGTTTCCAGATGTTTAATGCTGGGGAGAAAGACTGAATACTTAAAGCAGAAGGGATCTTTTTAGAGCAAAAAAAAAATTGATTATCTATGATACTATGCTTATGGATACATGACACTGTGAATTTTTCAGTACACATAGAACTTTACAGCATCCTTAACAGACACATTGAAAGTATCTATTTTAGGATGGAATGCAGAAAGTGGTAAAACAATAACCATATTACAAATAAATTGAACAGCCTCACTGAAGGGAGTATAGGAAAAAGCGCTGACCAAAATAACTGGAAACTAGTGAAGTCTGTAAAACTAAAGAAAAAAGAAACTTACATATGCACTGTACTCTGTTTAATAAAATTGTTTCCCATGAGGGTACAAATTTAGTATTCTTATGGTGCTGTGCATATATTCTTTAATTGAACAATTAGATAAATGAGTGGTGGAGGATGGGAACCAGAGTTTTCACTGTTGAAGTGAGAAATTACAGATAAGCACAGAGTGAAACTAGAATAACCTAAGTCATAATGGGTAAAACCTGGTAGTATCAGGGGCACCTGAGTGCCTCAGTCAGTTAAGTGTCTGCCTTCGGCTCAGGTCATGATCTCAGGGTCCCAGGATCAATCCCCTGTGTTGGGCTCTCTGCTCACCAAGGGTCTGCTTATTTCTCTCTCTCTATGCTTATACTGTCTCTCTCTCAAATAAATAAATAAAATAAACATTAAAAAATAAAGCTGGAGGTATCAATATAAAATCATATTTAGCTTACTAATAGATACAGATGGATACACATAGGAATATGTATAGGTGGATATATACATATATATGTGTGTATATATATATATATATATCCACATGCTGGTTTTTATCTACACATACCCTATTCTCAGCAGATAGAACCTAGAAACAGTGCTGCACAGTAACAAACGTATTTTGTGACAAAATCTTGGAGTCTAATAATAGTCTCTAATAAAAGTCACCAGTGCAATTGAAGAAACAGTTGATTCTAGGACTAGAGCAGGAAATATACAAGATAAAATTGCTGTATCTCTCAAAATGAAACAAAACAAAACAAAAAATGAGAAAAAGACAACCAACAATGATGAAGGTGTGCCTAAATAAATAAGCAAATAAATAAATAAATAAATATTGGATTTAACCCAAAGTATAGAACAAAACCCATGAGTCTATACTTACATAAATAAATAATTGGATTAATAAGTAAATGGGAAGAAAGGACAAACCTCCTGTGTAGGACAATCCCAAAAAATTTGTATAGATATTTTGACCTCAAGAAGCTGAAGCATACTCACCACTCCAGGATAAAAATGATCAAAGAGGGAAAAGGATATAGTCTAGAAACATGATAAACACTACCTCATCCATGTGTGATGAAAATAGCACTCTCTCTTTGTATTTTTCCACCCCAAACATAACAGAGTCTTATCATAAAAAAAAGAACGTCAGATAAATATCAGTTGACAGATATTCCTAGAATATCTAACCCCTACTCTTTAAAACTGTCAATGTCATTAAAATCAAAGTAAGTCAGAGAAACTACCACAGTTAAGAGAAGCCTAAAGAAGTGTGGTAATTAAATGTAATGTAGTATTGTGGATAGGACATGAAAAGAGAAAAATTATATTGGTTAATAATACTTTCTTCTTGTTGGTTCATTAATTGTAATAAATGTATCATAATACTATGAAATACAATGGAGGAACTGGGTGAGGAATACATGAGAACTTTCTGTATCACCTTTGCAAACTTCTGTAAGTCTAAGCCATTGTAAACAATAAAATGTATTATAAAAACAACTCTTAGTGTATGTTATACATAGCAAACATTATTCTTAAAAGAATATATCCAGACTGGTCAATAAAAACCCATTCACACATTTAAATATCACCAAATTCTTAAGACGGAGCTGCTATTTTCTGTAGGTAAGAAAACTGAAACTCAGAGAGACTACTTAACTTGCTAAAGATCAATTAGTATTTAAACCATCTATTATTACCTCAAACTAAATATTCTATTTTCTATAATGCCATACAATGTCACCAGTACAACGACAAATGATATTCTCAAAATATTATCCAAAAGCATTATACATTCTTTTGTAAATTATATATAATATACATATATATTATATTTATTATATATAATATACATGTTATATATTATTATATATAATATATAATATATGTAAATTATATATAATATACATATATTATATATATTATATATATAATATATATTCGGTATTTCCCAAATAGGAGGTGGCAAAACTATAATATATATCATAAAATGTTTTATTTTTTTTTTTTTAATTTTTTTTTTTTAATTTTTATTTATTTATGATAGTCACAGAGAGATAGAGAGAGGCAGAGACACAGGCAGAGGGAGAAGCAGGCTCCATGCACCGGGAGCCCAACGTGGGATTCGATCCCGGGTCTCCAGGATCGCGCCCTGGGCCAAAGGCAGGCGCCAAACCGCTGCGCCACCCAGGGATCCCCATAAAATGTTTTAAAATATCTAAACCCTCTATGATAATAATTTAAAACAAGAATAATTTAACTAAGGGAAATTACTTAAAATGTGGGATATGATCAAGAAAAAACTAAAATTATTTGACCCATGATAGACCTCAGATAGATTTGCCTAGTTCTAGAGCAAAAATTTCCTATATCAATGAGAAAACTTGAGTCCAGAGAGATAACAGAGAGAACTGTTTAATATTACACAGCTAAGTATTACAGACTTTTTAATACAGCACAAGTATCCCAATCTCCAGTATCCCAATTTCTAGTCTAGTCCCAATATATCATATAAAGCACTGAAAATATCAATGCTACTTTTACTACAAAATCAGAATCTTCAATTCTATTGCACCATTATTCCTGGAAGTAAGATGGCAAAGTTTGCTAAAAAGTATACACACACACACACACACACACACAAATTTAAAAAAAACATATATACACATAAATATATAAATGTTTATACATATAATACATATATGTATGTATATGGATATAAGTAAATAAATAAGAACCTTGAATTATTTTTAAAAGAAATGACAGCAAAATATTTATCTGTATGTGTGTGTCCCAAACCATATCATTTTTTCCCCAAAGCAATTATATGATCCTGCCAATAATGGTTTGACCCAGGTAAAATAACAATTTTTCACTTTTTTCATGATAAATATTTTATTTGCCAATATATTTAGTTATCAATGTATTATTGGTAGCTATTTGGTGATCAGTTTTCCACCATGAAAAAATTTAACTAACATTTACTTTATTAAAATTCTGGCATAACTGGGACTATCTCCAGGTAATATATTGAATTAGAGAATCAAGGAGGCATATGGCACTAAAAGTACATTGATGATTTCTGTTTATTTTTTAAAAGAATATTCTTTTTTAAGATTTTATTTATTTGAGAGAGAATGTAGGAGTAGGGTGAGGACCAGAAGGAGGAGCAGACTCCCTGCTGAGCAGGGAGCCAGGGCTCCATCCCAGGACTCTGAGATCATGACCTGAGCCTTAGACAGACACTTAACCCACTGAGCCACTCAGGTGGCCTGATGATTTTCGTTTAACTTCCACAAAGAATTCTTAGGCCTTTTCCCAGGGTCTGGTATATTTCATGCTTCTATAAATTAATTTATTCAGGAAAGTCTTCATAGGATATTTTTAAAAGCTAAATCTTGAAGCATCTGTCAAAGCATGTTTAGTAGCTCTGGTTTTGGAAGTCAGGAGAGTCATCAAAGCCCAATTTCAAAACTTGCTAAGTATATAAGGATAATACCATTTCTTAGGCTTAAAAAACCTCTGTTGACTCAGTTGCCTAAAGAATTCTGCCTGCAAGGTAGAGATTGTCAGGTATTAATCAACCCTATTTCTTCCTCCTGTAAAACACAACTACACTATTTTTCAAGCCTTCTTGCAGTTACATATAGCGCTGGATTGAGTTCCAGTCAATGGACATGAACTAAAGTGATGTGCAATACTTATAAAACTGAGTCATACACACACACAAACAAAACAAAAACCCATAGATAATCCTTCACACTCCTTTTATCTATGGGCTGGATGTTGTTGTCCAGGGTAGGTTTGAAATCCACTTACAAAATGTATATGGTAGACTCATCATTCACATTTATCCCTGAATAACTGTGTGAACAGCCACCTACATGTTCAACATATAGTCTCTGGACAGAAATTTTGAATCACTTTGATCTGCTTACAAAAGCAAGAAACACATCTTTATTCTGTTTGAATTACTATTTATTTTTGACTGTTTTTGTTATTGCTGTTGTCCTATTGTAAGAAATGCAACATATATGTTAAGGTTGAAGAAGAAAATACAAAGATTTTAGCACAGTAACTGACACTAGATATCAATAAATGATAACAGGGTCTGGTCAAGTGCACTCAAGACCTGTGAGTAAATAATAAAAATATCCACATCTGGACAGAAAAATTGTCCACATCTACATCTGGATGAACAAATTAGAAAAGGTACTCTTCCTCCATACTGAGCTAGCCTGGAGTTAATGTAATCAGTTCAGCAAAGGGAGCTAACTTTCCCCATTATGCTTCTATTTGGTGTCTGTTTGAGGCACAAAAACTTTACAACCATTTGGAGTTATCTTTAAAGTTTTTATTTAAATTTGAAGTAGTTAACATATATTGTTATATTAGTTTCAGGTGTACAATATTAGAATTATTTTTGAGTATCAATAAAAACATTTGAGGTAGGCTTGAGCATAAGAACAGTTATTTGTAAAAGTAAGCTTTCTGAAAAAAATTATACAGTGTCTCAGGGATGGTGCGAATGATGAGGGAAGACACTTAAGAAATAGATCAAATTGTCCAAGGAGATGACACAAAAAAGATATAAGACACTATACTAACATCCAAGCTACTAATAGTCTAGTGCTCAATGTAGCTTATAAGAGAACATGTTTGATGATTTAGGCAGAAATCAAACTACAAATGGAATGCACAAAAATCATTGGGAAGCTTGATAAAAATAGATTTTCTCCACACAAAAGATCTTGTTATAGAAAGCATGTCATGTGCCACATGAATCTGTACATTTTACAAATATATCAGCTATTTCTGAAGCTGGTGATTCTGAAACCACACTTTGAAAAAAAGCTTTATAAAATTCTTTACTCTGATTCTACTTTTCACTATGAAGCCATATGTTCAATGAAGTAAATGATTTGTCTAATATTTACTGTGTTTGCTACAATTTAAAGAAGATACCAGTGATGACAACAAATCATGATTTTATATCTCAAGGAAATGTACATAACAGGACAGTCAGACAATTATAAAAATTATATGTATGTGATATACACAGAAATAAAACATAGGCACAAATCAGTGAAGTAATTTGGAGGAGGAGTTATTTAACTTTGCTTGAAATGGAAGAATAGTCAACAAAAATTTCCCAAAGAAAAAGAAACTAGAAAAGTGTTAAATGATAGAAATAAGAATCTGCTATTTAAGCAACAGGAGAAAAAGATTAGGGCAACAGAAGGGATTTAGGGAGGAAATGGTTATATGAAATGCGTAGTATGTTCAGAGAACCAAATGCAATCCAGTCCTGCTTGTATTGCAACCAGCAGGAGAATAATGTGGACTACAGAAAAAAACATTAAAGGAGCAAACTTTCTTTGTTTTTAAGGGCTATTTTTAAGTAATCTTTATACCCAATATGAGGCTAGAACTCACAATCCAAGATCAATAATTGCATGCTTTACCAAATGAGCCAGCCAGACACCCCAGGAACAGATTTTCTAAATGTAATTTGATTTCTTGAGAATACAGTATCACACTGAAGAGATACTAGTAATAATAGTACCTTAGCACCTTTGCCATAAATGGATTTCTCATAACCAAGAGAAAAGTGTGTTTTCCTATATTCTTCGCTATTATATTGGTTGCATGGTATCAAACACAGTAATCTGTCTTACATCATATATGTCTCTAGTCACATATATCATCTTCAGCATACACTTTTGTAAGCCATGTCTTAATTTCCTTATTTGTAAAATAGAGGAAGGTAATAGTTTAAACTTCATAGAACTCTGATAAGGATTAATTGGGGGAAAAATCATGAAATATGATTGGCATCATGGATACCATCCAGTAAATACACCCTGATCATTGGTGCTTGTGATTGTGTATAGGTGATTGAAACCTGATACCAAATGTATAGACTCAGAATTTTGGAGCTCTGAAAGTTCAACATCATCTATTTTGGAAACAAATTATATCAATTTTCCACAGTCTCTCACAGAAAGTAAAAGCAGAAGGGATACTTCCTAACTCATTCTATAAAACCTACAGTATCCTAATTTAAAAAGACAAACCAAAATAAATAAATAAATAAATAAATAAATAAATAAATAAAATAAATAAATAAAATAAAAATTTAAAAAAATAAAAAGATAAACCATTATGAGAAAGGAAAGTTATAGACCAATATCTATTATGACATAGATGTACAACAAAATATTAGCAAATCAAATTCAAAAATGTATGAAAAACATATGTCTTGACCAAGTGGAATTTATTCCATTATGCAAGTCTGGTTCAACATCCAAAAGATAATTAACATAATCATCACATCAACAGGTTGAAGAAAAAAATTTATGATTGTAACAATAGGTGCAGAAAATGCATTTGACCTATTGGTTATAAAAACTCTCAGCAAAATAGGAATAGAAAGAAACTTCCTGAACTGGATAAAGGACAGACATCAATACAAATCTACAAATAACAGTATACTTAATGGTGAGAAACTACATATTTCCTTAGCAACACCAGAAGCAAGGATGTTCTCTTTTTCTATTCTTATTCAACACAGAAGCAAAGGCAATTCAAGAGAGAAAGGACAGTCTTCTTAACAAATGGTGCTGAAACAACCGGCATCCAGAGACTTTATACCCTTTACAAAAATTAACTAAAATTGAATAACAGACCATAAAATAAAATGTAAATTTATAAAACTTCTAGAAGATAACATAAGAGAAAATTGGTGCCCTTGGTTTTTGTGATGACTCTTAGGCACAACACTTGGAAACGCTATTAATGGGAAAAAAATGTACAAGTTAGACTTATTAAAATTAAAAACTCCTGCTCCCCAGAAGACAGTATAAAAAGAATAAAAAACAAGCCAAACACTTGGATAAAATCTTTGTAAAACAGATAATTGATAAAGTACTAGTATCCTAAATAAACAAAGAAATATTAACATGAAACAATAAGAAAACAACCCAATTATAAAATGGGCAAATGATTGAACAGACACCTCATCAAAGAATACACACACACAGGATTTTTATGTCTTTTGGAAAATTATCCCATTTACTATTATTATGAAATGACCTTCTTTAATCTGGATAATTTTCTTTGCTTTAAGGTCTCTTTTTTTCTGAAATTAATATAGCTAATCCAGTTTCCTTTGATTAGGTTTGAATAGTATCTTTTTCTCCATCCATTTACTTTTAGCGTACTTGTGTCTTTATTTATTTATTTTTTAATAAATTTATTTTTTATTGGTGTTCAATTTACCAACATACAGACTAACACCCAGTGCTCATCCCATCAAATGTCCCCCTCAGTGCCCGTCACCCATTCACCCCCACCCCCCGCCCTCCTCCCCTTCCAACACCCCTAGTTCGTTTCCCAGAGTTAGGAGTCTGTATGTTCTGTCTCCATTTCTGATATTTCCCACACATTTCTTCTCCCTTCCCTTATGTTCCCTTTCACTATTATTTATATTCCCCAAATGAATGAGAACATACACTGTTTGTCCTTCTCCGATTGACTTACTTCACTCTGCATAATACCCTCCAGGTCCACCCACCTTGAAGCAAATGGTGGGTGTTTCTCCTTTCTAATGGCTGAGGAATATTCCATTGTATACATAGACCACAGCTTCTTTATCCATTGATCTTTTCGATTGACACCGAGGCTCCTTCCACAGTTTGGCTATTGTGGACATTGCTGCTATGAACATCAGGGTACAGGTGTCCCGGCGTTTCACTGCATCTGTATCTTTGGGGTAAATCCCCAACAGTGTAATTGCTGGGTCGTAGGGCAGGTCTATTTTTAACTCTTTGAGGAACCTCCACACAGTTTTCCAGAGTGGCCTCACCAGTTCACATTCCCACCAACAGTGCAAGAGGATTCCCCTTTCCCCACATCCTCTCCAACAATTGTGGTTTCCTGTCTTGTTAATTTTCCCCATTCTCACTGGTGTGAGATGGTATCTCATTGTGGTTTTGATTTGTATTTCCCTGATGGCAAGTGATGCAGAGCATTTTCTCATGTGCTTGTTGGCGATGTGTATGTCTTCCTCTGTGAGATTTCTCTTCATGTCTTTTGCCCATTTCATGATTGGATTGTTTGTTTCTTTGGTGTTGAGTTTAAAAAGTTCTTTATAAATCTTGGAAACTAGCCCTTTATCTGATACGTCATTTACAAATATCTTCTCCCATTCTGTAGGTTGTCTTTGAGTTTTGTTGACTGTATCCTTTGCTGTGCAAAAGCTTCTTATCTTGATGAAGTCCCAATAGTTCATTTTTGCTTTTGTTTCTTTTGCCTTCGTGGATGTATCTTGCAAGAAGTTACTGTGGCCAAGTTCAAAAAGGGTGTTGCCTGTGTTCTCCTCTAGGATTTTGATGGAATCTTGTCTCACATTTAGATCTTTCATCCATTTTGAGTTTATCTTTGTGTATGGTGAAAGACAGTGGTCTAGTTTCATTCTTCTGCATGTGGATCTCCAATTTTCCCAGCACCATTTATTAAAGAGACTGTCTTATCTCCAATGGATACTCTTTCCTCCTTAATCGAATATTAGTTGACCATAAAGTTCAGGGTCCACTTCTGGGTTCTCTATTCTGTTCCATTGATCTATGTGTCTGTTTTTGTGCCAGTACCACACTGTCTTGATGACCACAGCTTTGTAGTACAACTTGAAATCTGGCATTGTGATGCCCCCAGATATAGTTTTCTTTTTTAAAATTCCTCTGGCTATTCGGGGTCTTTTCTCATTCCACACAAATCTTAAAATAATTTGTTCTAACTCTCTGAAGAAAGTCCATGGTATTTTGATAGGGATTGCATTAAACGTGTAAATTGCCCTGGGTAACATTGACATTTTCACAATATTAATTCTGCCAATCCATGAGCATGGAATATTTTTCCATCTCTTTGTGTCTTCTTCAATTTCTTTCAGAAGTGTTCTATAGTTTTTAGGGTATAGATCTTTTACCTCTTTGGTTAGGTTTATTCCTAGGTATCTTATGCTTTTGGGTGCAATTGTAAATGGGATTGACTCCTTGATTTCTCTTTCTTCAGTCTCATTGTTAGTGTATAGAAATGCCATTGATTTCTGGGCATTGATTTTGTATCCTGCCACGCTACCAAATTGCTGTATGAGTTCTAGCAATCTTGGGGTGGAGGCTTTTGGGTTTTCTATGTAGAGTATCATGTCATCGGCGAAGAGGGAGAGTTTGACTTCTTCTTTGCCAATTTGAATGCCTTTAATGTCTTTTTGTTGTCTGATTGCTGAGGCGAGGACTTCCAGAACTATGTTGAACAGCAGTGGTGAGAGTGGACATCCCTGTCTTGTTCCTGATCTTAGGGGAAAGGCTCCCAGTGCTTCCCCATTGAGAATGATATTTGCTGTGGGCTTTTCGTAAATGGCTTTTAAGATGTCGAGGAAAGTTCCCTCTATCCCAACACTCTGAAGTGTTTTGATCAGGAATGGATGCTGTATTTTGTCAAATGCTTTCTCTGCATCTAATGAGAGGATCATATGGTTCTTGGTTTTTCTCTTGCTGATATGATGAATCACATTGATGGTTTTACGAGTGTTGAACCAGCCTTGTGTCCCAGGGATAAATCCTACTTGGTCCTGGTGAATAATTTTCTTTTTTTTTTTTTAATTTTTTTTAAATTTATTTATGATAGTCACAGAGAGAGAGAGAGAGAGACAGAGAGAAAGAAAGACAGAGAGAGGCAGAGACATAGGCAGAGGGGGAAGCAGGCTCCATGCACCGGGAGCCTGATGTGGGATTCGATCCTGGGTCTCCAGGATCGCGCCCTGGGCCAAAGGCAGGCGCCAAACCGCTGCGTCACCCAGGGATCCCCGGTGAATAATTTTCTTAATGTGTTGTTGGATCCTATTGGCTAGTATCTTGTTGAGAATTTTTGCATCCATGTTCATCAGGGATATTGGTCTGTAATTCTCCTTTTTGGTGGGGTCTTTGTCTGGTTTCGGAATTAAGGTGATGCTGGCCTCATAGAACGAATTTGGAAGTACTCAATCTCTTTCTATCTTTCCAAACAGCTTTAGTAGAATAGGTATGATTTCTTCTTTAAACGTTTGATAGAATTCCCCTGGGAAGCCATCTGGCCCTAGACTCTTGTGTCTTGGGAGGTTTTTGATGACTGCTTCAATTTCCTCCCTGGTTATTGGCCTGTTCAGGTTTTCTATTTCTTCCTGCTCCAGTTTTGGTAGTTTGTGGCTTTCCAGGAATGCGTCCATTTCTTCTAGATTTCCTAATTTATTGGCGTACAGCTGTTCATAATATGTTTTTAAAATCGTTTGTATTTCCTTGGTGTTGGTAGTGATCTCTCCTTTCTCATTCATGATTTTATTAATTTGAGTCTTCTCTCTCTTCTTTTTAATAAGGTTGGCTAATGGTTTATCTATCTTATTAATTCTTTCAAAGAACCAACTCCTGGTTCTGTTGATCTGTTCCACAGTTCTTTTGGTCTCGATATCATTGAGTTCTGCTCGAATTTTAATTAACTGTCTTCTTCTGCTGGGGGTGGGGTCTATTTGTTGCTTTTTCTCTAGTTCCTTTATGTGTAAGGTGAGCTTTTGAATTTGAGATCTTTCCAGTTTTTGAATGGATGCTTGTATTGTGATGTATTTCCCCCTCAGGACTGCTTTTGCTGCATCCCAGAGATTTTGAACGGTTGTATCTTCATTCTCATTAGTTTCCATGAACCTTTTTAATTCTTCCTTAATTTCCTGGTTGACCTTTTCATCTTTTAGCAGGATGGTCCTTAACCTCCACGTGTTTGTGGTCCTTCCAAACTTCTTGTGATTAAGTTCTAATTTCAAGGCATTATGGTCTGAGAATATGCAGGGGACTATCCTGATCTTTTTCGGTTCAGACCCGATTTGTGACCCAGTATGTGGTCTATTCTGGAGAAAGTTCCATGTGCACTTGAGAAGAATGTGTATTCAGTTGAGTTTGGATGTAAAGTTCTGTAGATATCTGTGAAATCCATCTGGTCCAGTGTATCATTTAAAGCTCTCGTTTCTTTGGATATGTTGTGCTTAGAAGACCTATCTAGTATAGAGAGAGCTAGATTGAAGTCACCAAGTATAAGTGTATTATTATCAAAGTATTTCTTCAGTTTGGTTATTAATTGGTTTAAATATTTGGCAGCTCCCACATTCGGGGCATATATATTGAGGATTGTTAAGTCCTCTTGTTGGATAGATCCTTTGAGTATGAGATAGTGTCCCTCTTCATCTCTCACTATAGTCTTCGGGGTAAATTTTAATTTATCTGATATAAGGATGGCAACCCCTGCTTTCTTTTGAGGACCATTTGAATGGTAAATGGTTCTCCAACCTTTTATTTTCAGGTTGTAGGTGTCCTTCTGTCTAAAATGAGTCTCTTGTAGACAGCAAATAGATGGGTCCTGCTTTTTTATCCAGTCTGAAACCCTGCGCCTTTTGATGGGGTCATTAAGCCCGTTCACGTTCAGAGTTACTATTGAGAGATATGAGTTTAGTGTCATCATGATACCTATTCAGTCCTTGTTTTTGTGGATTGTTCCACTGAACTTCTTCTTAAAGGGGAATTTTAAGAGTCCCCCTTAAAATTTCTTGCAGAGCTGGTTTGGAGGTTACATAATCTTTCAGTTCCTGCCTGTCTTGGAAGCTCTTTATCTCTCCTTCCATTTTGAATGAAAGCCTTGCTGGATAAAGTATTCTTGGTTGCATGTTCTTTTCATTTCGGACCCTGAATATATCCTGCCAGCCCTTTCTGGCCTGCCAGCTCTCTGTGGAGAGGTCTGCTGTTACCCTAATATTCCTTCCCATAAAAGTCAGGGACTTTTTTTCTCTTGCTGCTTTAAGGATCTTCTCCTTATCTTTGGAATTTGCAAGCTTCACTATTAGATGTCGAGGTGTTGAACGGTTTTTGTTGATTTTAGGGGGGGATCTCTCTATTTCCTGGATCTGAATGCCTGTTTCCCTTCCCAGATTAGGAAAGTTTTCAGCTAGGATTTGTTCAAATACATATTCTGGCCCTCTGGCCCTTTCGGCGCCCTCAGGAACCCCAATTAAACGTAGGTTTTTCTTCCTCAGGCTGTCATTTATTTCCCTTAACCTATCTTCATGGTCTTTTAATTGCTTGTCTCTTTTTTCCTCAGTTTCCCTCTTTGCCATCAACTTGTCTTCTATGTCACTCACTCGTTCTTCCACCTCGTTAACCCTCGTCGTTAGGACTTCTAGCTTGGATTGCATCTCATTTAATTGATTTTTAATTTCTGCCTGATTGGATCTAAATTCTGCAGTCATGAAGTCTCTTGAGTCCTTTATGGTTTTTTCTAAAGCCACCAGTAGCTGTAAAATAGTGTTTCTGAATTGGCTTTCTGACATTGAATTGTAATCCATATTTTGTAACTCTGTGGGAGAGAGGACTGTTCCTGATTCTTTCTTTTGAGGTGAGGTTTTCCTTCTAGTCATTTTGCTCAGTGCAGAGTGGCCAAAAACAAGTTGTATTGGGCAAAGGAGAAAAAGAGAGAGAAGGAAAGAAAAGAGAAAAAGAAAAAAGAGAAAGAAGAAAAAAAATGGGAAAAAGAGAAGAAAAAGAAAAAGAAAGAAAGGAGAAAAAAAAGGGTGGGGTGGGTGGGGTGGGGAAGCAATCCGAAATCAAGAAGAAAGAAAGAAAAAAAAGCAGAAAACAAAACAAAACAAAACAAAACAAAACGACAAAAAAAAAACAACACGGGGGAGTATCTTCCGATTCTGTGTACTTTAAGTCCCTTGACTTCCCCTGGAACTTGTCCCTCTAGCTGGTCTTCTGGGGGAGGGGCCTGCTGTGCTGATTCTCAGATGTTAGCACTTGGGGGAGCTGCTCTGCCCCTGCCTGGTGCAGGGCTCAGCGGGGGTTGTTCACCCCGTGAGGCCCCGGGAGGAAGCCACAGTGGCGGGGGCAGCTCTGGGACCCTGGAGTCAGCCCCCGCAGTAGCTCCGGGGCTCTCCGTCTGCAGGGCCTGGGGGCTCCGGGGCGGGGCCGCTGATCTGCTCAGCTCCAGGCAGGAGCGTCCTCCCTGTCCTGGGCCCTCCCGGCCTCTGCCTGTCCCGGGGGAGGCCGGATCCTGGGCTGTGTCCCGGCGCCCTGTGCTCCGGGGCCTGCGCTGTTGGATTCGCGCTCCCGCCCCGCAGCCCCCTCCGCGGAGCCGCCGCCCGAGCCCCTCCGAGCTGCTCCGGGTCCCGCCGAGCGCTGCAGCCCTTAGGGAGCTCGGCGCATCTCCCGGGGCGCAGTTCCTCTGTTACTGTCCCAGGGAGCCCGAGGGCATCCCCACCTTTCTGGGGATCCTGCTCCAATTCCCGGGGAGGCCTTTCCGCGGGAAGGTTGGTGCAGCTCCTGCTCCTCCGGGCCGGGGCTCTCCTGTCCTGGGGACACTCGCCCCGGCCTCAGCCCGGCTCCTCGGGGCCCCTCCCCCTTGGAGGCCTTTTGTTTCTTTCTTTCTTTTTCCCCGTCTTCCTACCTTGATAGAGGCGCGAACTCTTCTCACTGTAGCGTTCCAGCTGTTCTCTCTTTAAATCTCAGGCCGAATTCGTAGGTTTTCAGGATGATTTGAAGGTTATCAAGGTAATTTGGTGGGGACAGGTGACTTGGGGACCCTGCTCTCCCGCCGTCTTGCCCCTCCTCCTACTTGTGTCTTTATATTAACCATGAATTTTTTTAAATAGCACAGTTGGATCATGTGTTTTTTTGTTTGTTTTTATCTACTATGGTAGTCCTTTTTTTTTTTAATTGGTGTATTTAGACCACTGATATTTAAAGTGTTTTTTTTATATAGTTGGAATAATATCTACCATATTCTTTTACTGTTTTCTACTCATTCTTCTTTTTTTTTTCTACTCATTCTTCTTTATTGTTCTGTCTTCCACTATTTTTATGCGTTCTTTGGTTTTAATCAAGCATTTATGTAAGTAAAAATTATACTACTATACTCAAAGTCTGATGATTTAAATTTTAATTGTATCTAAAAAAATACTTTCACAGAAATATCTATCATAGTGTTTAACTGAACAACTGGGTACCGTAGGCTAGTCAAATTGCCACAACATTAACCATCATACCTAAATTAGATATTTTAAAATATTTTTCCTTCTTGGTATTCTCTCAGCTTTCTGGATCTATGGTTTGCTGCTTTTTTAGAAAGATTTTATTTATTTATTCATGAGAGATACAGAGAAAGAGGGGCAGAGACATAGGCAGAGGTAGACGCAGGATCCCTGCAGGGAACTTGATGTGGGACTTAGTCCAGGACCCTGGGATCATGATGTGAGCCAAAGGCAGATGCTCAACCACTGAGCCCAGGTGTCCCTGGTTTGCTGCTTATACTAATTTGGAAGTTTTCATTCAATTTTCTTCTATCTCTTCCTTTTTCTTCTCCACCTAGGAGGCTCATTACATATATCTTATGTCCTTTTTAAGTGTCCCACATCTTTTGAATATTTTATTCCATCTTATTGTTTATTTTCATTTAGATTTTCAAAATTTTTATTGAAATTTCTTCAAGTTCACTTATTCTTTCCCTGGCTATGTCCTCTCTAATGATGAGTCCATTAAAGACATATTTCATTTATGTTATGTATTTCAAAATAGCTACTTTCCCTTCACCCTGCTGGGAAGTGGAAACTTAGGGTATTTTTCTCAGATCTACATTGTTAGAGTCTGGTAGGGCTCCTGGAGGTACAACTAACAAAAGTGTATAAATGTGTGTGAATGTGGTGGTGGGCAAAGACTGGCCTCTTTCAGGAATTTTTAACTCTTAAATTTGTCCATCCTTGCCATCAACAATTTCATCAAATAAAGTTTAAGGTTTCCTATCTTGGTGCTAATTCCTGCAAAGGTTTTTTTCCTTGGGCTTATCCTTCAATAAGCTGTGATTTTCTGCATCCAATTGTCTGTCTCACCACCTTTAGGGCAAATGTTTGCCCTGTAACCTAAATTTTCTACTGGATCTAAAAAAAAATATTTGATTTTTAGTTTGTTCAGCCTTTTTTTTTTTTTCCTGTGATGATGAGGAGTGATGGCTTCCAAGCTCTTTATATTCCACACTGGAAGTAGAAGTCTTTCAACTTTACTTTTAAAAGAAATCAAAACAAGACCTAACAAACAAATCAACAAACAAGAAATTTCTTTGGCTCTTCATTTACTCCAAACACCCTATTTTCTACATGTATTCCCTTCTATCACCCAGCATCCTCAGCCTGTCTTCTGCTTCCATATGGCCTCAAACTTCAGCCAAGTGTTAAACTGCTCTCACTAATGTCACACTTTCCCAATTGTGAAACCTAACAGAAACTATTTTTTAGGTCTTACATTAATTAATGTTTCTATACAGTTTACAAATATTAACTATCTTCTTAAAGTGCACTTCTCTTGATTCAGAATATAATTTCTTTTTCTTTTTCTCTGGTTATTTCTCTTGATCCCTTTTATTGAGTCTTGATTTTAGTTTGCTTTTTCTCTCTAATTTGTCACCAGTCCTGAGGACTTTAAGACTTTTTCTCTTTTTATTTTGTACATTTTCTGTAGGTAACCTCAACACTTCCTAAAAACTTATACTAAAACAGCCTTTCCCAAGTCACATATCAATTCCTCCACATTTTCTTTTTTTTTTACCTAAGAGAATGATAGCCTCAGTCATCAATTGCCCTGGTTGAGAATCTTAAATTCATTCAATCTTTTTTAGGGTATATATATTTTATATTCACATATCATAAAAATTGTTATAATGAATAATATATGCAAGAATGCTTTAACATATCTAATTCAAGTTTTTGATCATTAAATTCACATAAGTACTTAAGATGCTCTAAATAATGTACATCCATAGAAACAAATTTAATTTCTTCCCTATATTTATTGTTATGTAATAATTGTTAATAATTTATTTAAATGCTAGCATATAGATGCAAAGGATAGAACAAAAATAGATTCGAAGAAAAATTATAGCAGAACTACATAAACAAAGCCTTTAATGTTAATCCAAATCTCTATTATAATAAATAAAAAATCATGCAAATGTTCCTCTTGATATAGACTTACAGAAGAAAAGCCCAATTTTGGCTTGGCAGATGTAAATCAAATATTAGAATCCAGTCTTCATTCTTCGGTAGAGAAAAACTCTTTGTGAGAGATGTTTTGGCATGCCATACAAAATGGAACCCAACTGTAGCACAAAATGTAAGTTTTAAAGGACTTTTATCATCAAAATCTGTATTTTCTGTTTCCAAAAAAAGTAACAACCCTTTGCTATCGGTTATCTTTGAATTCCTAATAGTTTGAAATAATCCAAGACAGAGAGACTAATAATAAAAAAGTCATCAATAAAATCATGTGTTTCATTGTGAATGTATTTAATATAAGTACAAATTTTAAAAGTAATCATATAAGTTACCTTATTGTATCCTTCTTGTAAGCCTGACAATTTAGTCTCCCTGGTACCAGCATCTCTACCTGAATGTGTTTCTTTTCTTCATTCTATCTCAAGAACAAAATTTGAAGATCTGTAAGAGATTGTTTGCCTCAAAGGAGTTTCTCAACAATATAGATCTCATGAATCACATTCTCTAAACAGATGATGCCGTATTTCCCCAGGAAGCATACAAACACTTTAAAAGTATATTATGGTATTGGTATTACCTTGAAGACACTTTGGGCAA
The DNA here is from genome assembly GCF_048418805.1 of Vulpes vulpes. Taxonomy (NCBI): domain Eukaryota; kingdom Metazoa; phylum Chordata; class Mammalia; order Carnivora; family Canidae; genus Vulpes; species Vulpes vulpes. Next base: position 95,243,217 of record NC_132784.1, on the reverse strand, counting down.
AGACACAGTTAGGCTTTGGTAGTGAGTGAGTATAGACAATATGGAAATATTTCCTGCGTAAATGCAGAATCCATTTTTAGAAGTTCACTGACAGTAGAGTAGAGAGTAGTTTCAGGAAGAGGCAATTGAAATTGGGACCCTAGGAAGAGACTATTGAAATCACAGCAGTGGAAATGGAAAAACATTATTTAGAAATATTCTTAGGAGATAGCAATGTGGAGACTTTACAAAGTAAAATCTGGAGGTGCAAGAAAGAGAGGAATCAAAAATGATTCACAGCCTCTTTTCCAGCTGGAAGCAGAGTGAGTTAGCTAAAAGAAGAATCTAGCTGTGCCAGGTCCTCTGAAGTTAGAAACAACTTAATTTTGTAGAAGTAAAGGACAAGCTCATGAGAAGTTTGCTCGGAAGGTGATTATGAAAAAAAAAAAAAAAGGAGAAAACTTACATGACAAGGAAAAGATAAGCAAAGATAAGCATTACCCTCAGGAATATAGGTAAATGTTCTGAAATGAATCAGATGGCTAGAATAACAGTTTAGGAAATCTAGCAACTTTGGTGTACTTACGGAAACCACATCAACATTTGTCATCAGGGTGAGGGTATGCTAGTGTGAACTGCAAGGTTTAAAAATGGCTGCAGCACTTTAGTTTTGCCAGATACTCAATGTACACAATGACACTTTGTTAAGCTCAGCAAAGCTTCAGTTAACGTGCTGAGCATTGTGAAATCGTTAAGTTGCATGCAGTTATCCAAACTTGAAGTTGGCAAATGAACTGATCACATGTGGCTATGGGAAAATCTATTAAAAGAAAATTACTCTGAAAATTATGTGTGCCACCCAAGACTTTCCCAGTAAACTAATAGAAAATCTAATTTATTTTTTTAGTTTATTTTTTATTGGAGTTCAATCTGCCAAAATATAGCATAACACCCAGTGCTCATCCCGCCAAGTGCTCCCCCCTCAGTGCCCATCACCCAGTCACCCCAACTCCCCACCCACCTCCCCTACCACTACCCCTTGTTTATTTCTCAGAGTTAGGTGTCTCTCATGTTTTGTCACCCTCACTGATATTTTCACTCATTCTCTCTCCTTTCCCTTTATTCCCTTTCACTAATTTTTATATTCCCCAAATGAATGAGACCATATAATGTTTGTCCTTTTCTGATTGACTTATTTCACTCAGCATAATACCCTCCAGGTCCATCCACGTCGAAGCAAAAGGTGGGTATTTGTTGTTTCTTTATTTATTTTATCTATATAATTCCCAAAATGTTTTATTGATCTGAAATTATTAATATGCTAATTAATAAAATTAATGTAATTATTTTAATGTTATATTGCATTGGTAGCCTAAGACACATAATTATTTAGTAACATTATGGCTTCAATTGAATTAAGCAGTTTATTTCACTAATTAAAATTATTTTCACTAATATTCTCAGAAGATATTACTTTGTAAAGCATTTGGTGACTAACAATTGTGTACTATGGAAATAGCTTCCATACTTTTTTATTTTTGATTAGATTTGAAATTCTATTACATAAGTCTTACAATAAAATAATTTGCATTCCTTCCTTAGGAATTAGCTTCTTGACAAAGAGATATTTCTCTTTCACAGGTTGCTTTAAAGGTTTTAAAAATATCTGTTTTACCTTTTAAAAAAATCCTTTACCTATACAGCAAAGATGTGAGAGTGTTTAACTATGCAAATGCAAAGGACAAATCACTGAACATCAGCAAGCAGTCATTCTAGAGAATAATAAAATAAACAAATAAGACTCCTAGGTTAATAAAAATGTCACATGCTATTAAGTTTGATGGCAGTGTAGATAAAAAGTGCAGATGATCAATTTCTATTTTCGTCTTAAACCTCATTATTGTTTATTAAAGTGTCAAATCAACATGATTCTTGTTTGCTTTGCATGCATCTCATGAGTTATTGATAATTTTAAAATGTGTTAAAGGACTGGTCCTGTTACCTAATTTTCTTATCATATATTAATAAAAAAAGATACAATATTCAGGTAATTTTTGGTGATCTGACTCTACTAACATTTCACCCTTTTAACATGTCGATGTGGCTTTGCTAGAACTGAACCTATGTTTTAAGAATGGGAGAAGTCAAAGGGGCTCTGAGTGAGATGAAATCCTAGATGCCAAAAAAAGTGGCAAGAGCCATGTATGGGCCATCTTGAGCAAATTACTTCAATCAGAGCTACACCCAGATCTTCAACAATTTCCTACCTATTCCATTATTTGGCCAAGAAAAGACAGAGCTTCATTTTTCAATATGTTGAGAGGCAGACTCAAGAGAGATTCAGAGAAAGCAATTTTTCTGACTGTGGGAAGAGTAAAGGCCTTATTCAAGTTGTGAAATCAGTGATTGGGGTAAACTTACCTAAATATAATAGAGCACAAAATTTCTAAATGATGCGGTGGAATTATTTTCTCATATCCTTGGATAGAAGGTGCTTATCATATAAAGGCATTATCATTGAAGCAAATAAACAATGAATTTCCCCAATGATTTCCAAACCACTCGACTCAGTCTAACAACAGCATAAGAACTTGGAAGCAGATGTTCAGCAAGAAAAGTCCATTGTACACAGTATAATGCATCTCTATCAGAGAACAGTCATTTGAACTGTCCCCCAAAACTGTGTTGTAGACATAATTGCAGAACCTGGTGTTTTAAAAAAATTATACCTCTTTCTAGAAGGAAAGAGAGATAATAATATAATTAATCAGTTAACTCAAAATAGATTATTGAGCACTTAGCCTGTGCCATCCACCCTCCAAGGTTCTAGGGAGACACTGTTGAATGAAACTGGCAAAAACCCTTATCTGTCCACATGGAGCTTATATTCTAGTGGGTGTAAACAAAAAGTAAAATTCTTAAGTAAGTAAATTACATAATAAACTGTGATAAGTGTGTTGGAAAAAAAATTAAAATAGAGATCAAGAACACTAGGTATACTTTATGTAAAGTAGAGCACACTGAAGTAATATTGGAATGGTGAAGAAAAACAGGTGAGAGAAATGGCTATATGAATATAGGGAGGAATACCTCTCCAATTCAAGGGTTCAGCCAGTGAAAAATTCATGTGGTAAAAGAATGTTGCAATGTTTATGGAACCCCTCAAAGAAATTGGAATAACGAGTAGGATAAAAAAACTACAGAGTTAACATGGAGCTAGGTTATGTAGAGCCCAGTGGGTCATTATGAAGCTTTTGGCTTCTACTCTGAGAAAAATAGGATTCACTGAAGGAATCTAAGAAGAGACTGGTATGACCTAAATTAGCTATTAATAGGATCACTCTGAATGATTTGTTGAAAACAGTCTCTATGGCAACAAAAGTGGAAGAAAGGTAAACAGTAGGAGGTTATAGAAGTAATATAGAGTAGAGGTGATGGTAACTCAGACCATAGTGCTAGCTATGCAGATAATGGGAGATAATCAGATTCTAACACTTTTGAAGATAGAGCAAGGAGGATTTTATGATGGATTAATTAGAATTATGGGAAAAAGAGAAATCAGTTATGATCACACTGTTTGGCTCATAAGGATAAAGTTATCAATAGCTGAGATCCTGAAAATTGTGAGCAAGGGATTTGGAAAGAGATATGGAGGAAATAGAGACTTTCAATTTGACATGTTAAGTCTAAAGTGTCTATTAGACATTTAAGTGGAAATACCAGGTCTGGATTTGCCTGGAGAAATGTGGGCTGAAGCCAATTGTAAAGCCTAACAACCTAATAATCTGGGTGAGATCACCAACATAGTGATTGAAGATTAAAGTAGAAAAGTATAGAGTTGAACACTCTACTGTTAAGAAGTCTGGGGAAAGAAAATGCAGGTTTTCTTTCTAGGTTTCCAAGAAGAGTCACTTACATACCATGCTAAATGATAGCTATCAGTGGTTTGAGTAAGATTATTGAGAGTTCACCATTCATAATTTTACAGCCATGTGGTCATAGTGACCTCAGAAAGGCCATTTTCAGAGAAGTGTTTAGAAAAACCTCAAGAGAATATTTAAAAAAAAAAAAAAACAATGGGAGAATATCTCAAGACAGACTAGATGACTCTTCAGGAGCTTTGCTGCAAAAGGGAGCAAACAAATGAATCAATAACTTGGGGATAAATGTAAAGTAAAGTGTTTTTTTTTTTCCTTATAATAGAAAGGAAAATATATTACTTGTGTTCTGACTCATATGATCAAGTACAGAAGGAAAAATGATGGAGAAAAAAGGAAGAATTAATTTAGTAACTTCTTTGACTCAGTATAACAGGCTGAGACTCATTCACAAGTAAAGGGATAACTGCATAGAAGCAGGAACAGTTCAACTATAGTAATAAGGAAAGGTAAGTGGGTTATTTGGTAAGGTGACTAATGGAAGCACTCTTATAATTGCTTCAATTTTCTCCTTGAAGTTGGAAGCAAGGCCATCTGTTCAGAGTAATGATTGGGGAGTGATGTCAAATGTTTTAGAAGAGGAGTCAATTAAGAGAGAGGAAGAGTGAATGGATTAGAGACATAGGCCATGATTTCTTTGCAATGTCAGTGGTTCTGAGGTTAGAATTTGTCTTTGCTGTAGCAAGAACAATATTGATGATTTTACAAGTGGTTGGTATTGAGATCAAGAAAGAATGAATTTATAGGGTCACATAGTAAGTGGGTGAGTCAGAATTCAGTCTCATGTAATAGTGTTTGCCCTCTTCAGTTTGAATTCTATAGAAGAAATATTAACCTCCAAATGTACTGTCTAAACGAGGCAAGAGCATACTGCAAAGCAAATCTGACCTCTTGAGTATAAAATTATTTTAGTACTGATTTCCCTTCCTAAGGAGTCACAAGCTCTAGAGGGAGATGCTAAAAGTTCATCCAACCAGAAGATACCACTACCCAGCCAATAGAAATCTCAGACACTTGATAGGTCCTATCTGGGAGGATAAAAGAATTATGAAAGTTTAAACTCAGAATTTACTATGCCTGCCAACATAATGACACTGTTTTTTTTGTATTTGATCCTCCAAATTTCAAACTACTCAGATATTCCTAAATGTTTTTTTGTGAGGCAGAACAGCACTTACTGGTTGTGCTAATGTAAGACCAAATGACAGGAACTAGTGCTCCAGAAGGGGGAACTAGAGCATTTCAATTTAAGAAAGACAGATGTCAAGCCAGGAAACAATCCCCAAAAATGAATTTAGAAATGATTTTTTCCCTAATTCTTGGAAAGAAATCTCACCCTTAGGAGAAGAAAAGATGAACAAGATGAGTGTACTTCTAAGATTGAAGTATCTAGATTACACAAATCAATATGTATTCTCTATACATATCTTTTTCTTATTTCTTCCCCCTTACTGTATAGAACAAGGTACTGAGTTAGGAGACTGAGTTTTCTTGGATTGGCTCTTGTCCAATGAAGAAATAAGAGAGTGCCAGAGAAATGGTGAATAATTCCAAGATCCTCTCACTTTGCTTTCACTCACTTTTTAATAAATAATTATAAACTATTTTATCACAAGAACCAGCTATTGAAGTATTTTAAGGAAACAGTTGAAGAATTGGTGCTTCTCTCTAACTCTTACAAAGGGTAGAGTCAATTGACTGCACAGGACCAGAGAACACACAGTTAACATGTAATCTGCAGATCTATGTTGGAGAACTCAGAAAGATAGTGTAGAGATAACAATTCACCAAATTTTAAAAGTAGAGGTTCCATCTAGGTTTACTAATCTCTCAAAGAAGCAGGAAAGACTCCAATTTAGGGTTATACTCAGTTCTGTGAATTATTCAAACATCTTCTTTTTCTTTCTTTTATATTTCCATGCACTTTTGAACATTTCTTACTCACGATCATCTAAATTAAGGAATAACATGGGAAAGAGAAAAAGTAAGATTCAAGTAAGACAGTTCTGTTATTGCTAATAGTTCCATTAATAACTTTCTGATTTAGAAGTTTTCTGAATAGTAATTATTACCCCAGGGTACTGAATAATTTTTAGTAACCTAAGAATAGAAATGTAGTCATTAAAGTGACCTAACATAATATGGCATATAATATAAGGTTTTAGAATTCATATTTGTGATTATCTAACCTTGGCTGCAAAATGATTGTCAAAGCAAATGTCAACTTTTGTACAAAGAGTTTCTCAGGGCAGACTCATGCTAAGTGGTAAGACTCAAGCCCACCAAGTATCTAGAAAAAAGAAGCTTTGGCAAAGTAATGTTCAGAGTTGTATCTGAGCATGTTGTAAGTTTAACTTGAACAATGAACCAGATACAATTTTGTTCTGATCAAGAATATCAGGATGTAAAACTACTAGCATTAGAGATATTGCCAAATTCTGAATTTCAAAGTAATTTAATAATGAAATACCATTCTCTTTTAATGAACACTCATATATATTCTGAATAAAGGAACTCTTTTTTATGAAGTCTGTGCTGATGGACAGGAAGAGTATAGAAGGGAAGAATGGGGAAACTATTATAAAAAAACTAAGATTTATTTAGCGGATGGTATTACTCTGATGTATTCTTTTCTTTTTTTGATGATGTTTTAATGCTGAACTCTATATTCTTGCTTTCAAGAGAGAATAAGCGGGGCACCTGGATGGCTCAGTGGTTGAAAGTCTTCCTTCGGTTCAGGTTGTAATCCTGGGGTCCTGGGATGAAGTCCTACATCATCCTTCTTCTCCCTCTTCCAAAGTCTTTGCCTCTCTCTCTGTGTCTCTCATGAATAAATAAACAAAATCTTTAAAAAAGAGAAAGAGAGAGAGAGAGAATAAGCAAAGCGAATGAAAGTATGTAACAGTAATAGTTAATTATTAGACTAAACTGGCTGTTAGCATTTAATTCATTCCACTTTCATTGTTCCATTCCAATGACTTCCATTCATAGAACAACCAAATTAATCAACCTTAATCTATCTTGGGTATGCGGAACAATTCAGATTCTGTATTTTGCATTTTGAATTCTTAACAAAGAAATGGGCCCCTTTTCTTTTATATTTTCCAAGGCCATTTTATAAGTTAAAAACACATAATCTGGTTTCTTTACAGAAGATAAAAAATGCCATGTGTAACATAAATTTCCCAAATTGTTGAAATAATATAGGTGTTTCTTTAAGTCCCAAGAAATTTATATGATGAGTGATGCATGTTTTTAGGACAAAAACAAACAACAACAAAAAAAGAATATTATTGATAATTTCCTGATTTCCAATTTCCATAACATTTTAAAATCATGTGAGCCATATATATTTTGGATTGTAGGTAACATAATGGAAAAACAGAGGAATTGGTTCCTCCTGATTTTACAACATGCTCAGCATAATTTTATTACTAAAGGATTAACTAAATATTATTACTAAGAAATTATTTTAGCACAATATGACTGGAGCTATTCTAATGTTTTAACAATTTGTTAATTTGAAATAGGTTGAGATCTACAAGGATTTGCAAAAGCAACAACAACAAACAGATGTTCTTATGTGCATCTTTCACTCAGCTTCCTCCAGTGACATACCTTAATAAGGAAATAGATGTTAGTACAATTCTATTAACTTACATACAGATCTTATTTGTTTCAACAGAATTTACATGCATTGGCTTTCATTTGTTTGGGGTTTGGTTTGGTTTTGATGTATAGTTCCATAAAATTTCTCACATGTATAGGTTTGAGTAACCACTAGCACAAACAAGACACAGAACTGTTGTATCCCCACAAAGAAACTTCCTGTGTTACCCCTAATGGTTGTATCCTGCTCCCAGACCTAAATGCCAATATGTTCTCTATCATTATAATTTTGTCACTGAGAAAGCTATAGATGATGTGAAAATTTAAGATTGACTCTTCAGCACAATTCTCTTAAGATCAATCTTCTTTGCTGAATTATTCATTCCTTTTTCTTGCTGGATAACACCATGTTATCTTTATCTTCTCATCCAATGAATGGTATTTGTATTTTTTTCAAGTTTGGGGTTATTACAAGTAAAACAGCTATGAAAATTCCTTGAAAATGTTGTGTGTGAATATGAATTTTCATTTGTTTCATAAAAATACCTGGGAGTGTGATTTTAGGGTCCTAGGCTTCTCATAGAACCCTAAACAACTACCAAACTTGTTTCAAGAGTAGCTACACTATTTCAATCTCTACCAACAATGTATAGAAAGTCCAGTTTCTCTATATCTTCACCAGCAGTTGATATTGTCACAATTTTTATTTTAACTATTCTAGAAGGTATCTAGTGATATACCATTGTGATTTTAATTTACATTTCCTGAATGGCTAATAATAATGAACACCAATCCATGTCTTTGCCATCTTTTTTTTTTTTTTAAGATTTTATTTATTTAATCATGAGAGATCCACAGAGAGAGGGAGAGAGGCACAGGCAGAGGGAGAAGCAGGCTCCATGCAGGGAGCCCAACGCAGGACTCAATCCCGGGTCCCCAGGATCTGGCCCTGGGCTGAAGGTGGCGCTAAACCGCTGAGCCACCAGGCTGCCCACCACCTGTATGCTCTTTAGACAATTCTCTGTTCATTTTGCCATTTTCTAAATGAATTGCTTGCTTTCCTTCCATTGAGTTTTGAGAGTGTTTTGGGCTGAATCATGTTCCCTCAAAATTAAAACATTGTGCCTCAGAATGTGACTGTATTTGGGGATAGGGTCTTTACAGAGGTAATTAAATTAAAATGATCCAGTTAGCATAAGCCTTAACCTAATATGACTTATGTCTTTACAAGAGGAAATATGAACCCAGAATATATAAAAGGAAGACTGCGTAAAGACACAGATAGAGGACAACCATCTGTAAGTCAAGGTGAAAGGTCTCAGAAGAAGCCAGACCTACTGACAGCTTGCTCTTGGTCTTCTCAGCCTCCAGAATCTGAAAAAATAAACTCTTGTTGTTTAAGGCTTCCATTCCATGGTACTTTGTTATGGCAGCCTTAGCAAACAAATACAAAGTATTACTAATATACTCTGAATGCAAATCGTTTGTCAGATATGTGATTTTCAAATGGTTTCCTCCAGTCTCTGTCTCATCTTTGAATTCACATAGCATGCTTTTTACAAAGAACAAAAGCTTTTCTGTTCATGTCTTTTGCCCATTTACATGAACACTGTATGTTCTCATTCATTTGGGGAATATAAATAATAGTGAAAGGGAATAGAAGGGAAGGGAGAAGAGATGGGTGGGAAATATCAGAAAGGGAGACAGAACATAAAGACTTCTAACTCTGGGAAACGAACTTGGGGTGGTGGAGGGGGCAGAGGGCGTGGGGTGGGGGTGACTGGGTGACGGGCACTGAGGGGGGCACTTGACAGGATGAGCACTGGGTGTTATTCTGTATGTTGGCAAATTGAACACCAATAAAAAATAAATTTATTATTAAAAAAAGCTTTTAGTTTTGAGCAAGTCAATTTATATATTTAAATTTTTTTTGATCATGCCTTTGGTGTCATGAGTAAGAACATTTCATCTTGCCATTAAGTAACAATGGTTTTCTCTTACGTTTTCTTCTGCATTTGTATTGTTTTGCTTTATGCATTTTAGTAACCTTTGAATAACAGGTGAAATTTAGGTTGAGTTTTATGTATTCTTTTTTATAAATATTCAATATCATTTGTTGAAAAGACCATATTTATGCCACTTAATTGCTTTTGCACATTTGCCTAAAATCAGTTGACTATTTTGCATGTCTCAATTTCTTGCTTCTTTATTTTATTCTATTGCCCAGCCAACACTATTCTCTCAGTACTGTGGCTTAGATTAAGTCTTAAAGTCAGGTATCATAGTTCTTCCGAATATATTTTTCTTTTTAAAAATCATTTTGGTTCTTTTACTTTATTTTATGAAATATGGAACTTATTTATATCTACAAAGATTTGTGTTGGGATTTTAGTAAGAATTGTTTGAATTTCTAGATCAGGGATGCCTGGGTGCCTGGGTGGCTCTGTGGTGGAGCATCTGCCTTCAGCTCAGGGCATGATCTGGGGTACTGGGATCAAGTCCCACATCGGGTTCCCTGCATGGAGCCTGCTTCTCCCTCCCCCTGTGTCTCTGCCTCTCTCTCTGTATCTCTCATGAATAAATGAGTAAAATCTTTTTAAAATTAAACTATCAATTTGAAGAGAATTGATATTGTTGCTCCTTTGAATTTTCTAATTCACAAGCATGGCATGTTTCTTCACTCATTTAGATCTTCTTGGGTTTCCTTCATTAGTTTTTGGTAGTTTTTGACATTTAGATACTCTATGTGATTTGTTATATGTATCATATTGCATATTATTTGGAGTAATGACAAATGTGTTCTTAAATTTAGCTTTCCTACATACTTTGTTTGATATAGAAAATCATTTGCTTTTATACATTGACCATATATTCTGCAACTTTGTCTAATTTACTAATTTGTCTAGCACTCTAGAATTGGTCTTTGGTAGATTCATTAGTATATTCTATGTAGATATTCACATCACCTGCACATAGAAGTAAAGTATCCTCTTTCTCTGCAGTCTTTTACGTGTTTCCTTATTTTCTCATTGCTCTGGCAATGTGAAGGTCAGTGCCATAAGTTTTTCTCTCAGCACTGCTTTGGCTTTATTTAATAAATTTCAATATGTTGTATTTTCACTGCTGTTCAGTACAATATATTCTTTTGGTTTTCTTAAACATCTTCTTTAATTATTTAGAGGTATTTTTTAATTAAAATTTTTTTAATAGAGTTGTTTTATATTTCTGTTGTTGATTATTGATTGAAACTCAATTATTTTGTTCTTACAAATATACTTAAATTTAGTTATGTCTTTTTGGTGAATTAACCAGTTTATCTTTCTGTCTTTATGTAATTACCTCATCTGTGATAGTTTACTTTGTTCTGAAGTTTGCTTTCTCTGGTACTAATTTAACCATTTAAGTTTTATTTTGAGTTATTATTTATTTTTAATTTATTTTTAATATTTATTATTAATTATTGTTTGTTCTTGTTTTTGCTAGAAAACAAGGCTCAATAGCAAAACTAGGGTTTACTACAGCAAAAGAAAACAGGATACAAACAAGAGAAGAAAGATTTATATTGGTGGAAATACAGAGAAATCAAGAGTAAACTTCTAGATTTTCCCCAACCAGGTAACACAGGATGCACTTTTCACTCTAACAGTGAACCACAGGAACATATGTGAAATGTCCCTCTCAAGGGAAACCCACTTGAGTATCATGTCTGAGCATTGACAGAAAGCTAATCATGTAGCCATTTTACCTGCATGGACAACCACAGGGAATGAAACTCAGGACTCCAGCAGTGACATCAGGTACATATAATCAATCTGCCATTCTCCCACTGGAAGCATTACTCTCTTATAGGTAATGTGCCATTAGTGTCTGGAAGATTGTAAGCTTTCTTTGACTTTAGTTTTCACAATTTTGACTCTGATGCATCTGGGTGTAAATTCTCAGGGTTTATCCTGTACAGAGTTCATTAACCTTTTTGAATTTCTGTAGGTTTTTGTCTTTCATCAATTTAAAAAAGTTTTAGACATTACTTCTTTAAATATATTTTCAGTTTGATATTTTTGTTTCCTCTCCTGGTACTCATCAGACATGAATGTAAAAATGTTGTGTGTCATAAGTCCCTGAGTCTTGGTTCATTTTATCAATCTATTTTTTTTAGATTAGATAATTTGTAATAATGTATATTCAAATTCCCTGTTTTTTTTTTCTGTCATATCCATTTTCTATTGAACTCTCCCATGAAGATATTTATTTGGTTATTGTATTTTTCACTTACAATGCTTTCACTTGGTTCTCCTTTATATCTTAGTTTTTTTTTTTTCCTAGTACTTTACATGTTTGAATATATCTTGAGGTTTTTTTATTGCTTGTTGAAATAATTTTAGCTTAAATGCTTTAGAATTTTTGTCAAATAATTTCAACATCTGTAACATTTTAATGTTGATGACTATTTTTGCCTCCACATTTCAGTTGAGATTGTCATGGTTCTTGGTATGTTGAATCAGATTTCTGTCAATAGTCTTCACAGGGGAAAGGTGCCTCCTTCTTACTGCAAAGGTGGTGTTAAAAGTCAGAGATTGTCCACAGGCAAGAAAGTGAAGAAAATATACTACCTTTTGCTGTTTGGATGGGAAGGCAGTTGAAAGACAAGGTTCCACTTACTGGCCCTGCCTCTATGGCACCCATACATATGGGGGAGGGTGACATGGTATTTTTAGTGGTGTTTACTTTTAGCATTAGTATGTATAAATACAGGGTTGTTGTAAAGTGACATCACCTCTTTTCTGGGTCCTTTGGGTGGAGAAAGAACTTTCATTTGGGTCTATTTTTTTGTTTCTGTCTGTTGGAATTTATGGGTGTGCATTTTTCTGATGCTCAGGTTGGAATATTTAGAGAGGCATGAAAAATACTCCCAGGGACCAAACCTCTAGCTCATTCCTTGAGTCTTAAACCAGACCTAACTAACTTAGCCTAGTCTTCTTTCTTTTTCTTGATCTCTCAGCATCTCCTTATGAGTAATTTATGGGTTCTGTCTAGGGGGTTTGTGTGTGTGATTAGAGGGAGGATAAGATAAAATGTGTTTATCGTATTTGGAATTTGAAGTCTCTTATGTTGACTTAGGCAAATAAATTTTTCTCAGACAGTATCCCAAGTAACTTTGGAAAAGGTCATTTCATTTTATAATTGTTTTTATTAATTCTAATAATATTAAAACAAACTTAATTTTTTAGTCACTTTAAATATATATTTTTATATAAGCATCTGCATTTACATACGTGATTTTAGAATGTATGTTAAAAAGAAATAAAATATTATATATTAAATAAAAATATATGTATAGATTTTCAGGTTGACTAAATACAAAAAGAAAAAAGTAGTATTCAGCTTTCTTTTCATATATAAATTAGCATTTATAGATTTTTTTTCCTTTTCCATCTGGCTAAGCCATATTTTACCCTGCTTCAGGGAATTTTCAAGGCATTACATCTTCTTATTTCTGACTACCTAAATTTGAAATAATTTTTTTTCTTGCTTAACTTTGGATAATTATTGTGAGACTACATGCTGAAATCAACCCAAGTGTAAATTACTTTATATTCCCTTGAGTAATGAACAAAAAAATATTGACCCCCCAAGTTTACTTTTCTTATCTCTCTAAGGGATAGCACATTAATCAGCATTTATATCATCTCAGCCACCATTCTGTCAAAAGATGAGAAAATTGAAGCAAATTTACTCATTTGCTCAGGGCATAAGTAACCATTTTCTATATTGATATTGCCACCTAACTCTTCATACTAGAACTTCAAATGGTAGATGTGGAAAGGGTGCTTAAAAAAATGGTAACCAAAGTAAAGAGACAATGTGTAGTGAAATTTTCAGTATTACATAATACATGACCATAATAGCTGTATTTAAAATTTGAGTTTTTAAGGAAACTCTTATGAAGCAGTCTGGAATACTCAACTATCATTTTAACATAATCTATTTTTATTTTTTCTCCATTGTTTTCTGTGTGCACCCAGAACACTTAAGCTGCTCCATCATCACTAGTGCCATTGTCCAACTGATAACAACAGACTGATACAACACCATTTCCTAATAAAGATCAGGTAAGGAAAAATTGAGATCTGCAATTTTTAAATAGTTATTAAGATAATATGATCACTAGGCATTATACAAGTATGTATTCAAGTAAGAGTATTGTTGTCTTTGTTTTGTTTTTGATATTCCTACTTGTCAAGTTTCCTTTGTTTTTAACCAAGAAATAGTCTTAATTCTATCATTTTTCTGGAAAAGCAATGTCTCTTCCAGTTTGGTTTGTATACTGTTGTAGACAAAGAGCAGACATTATGTTTTCTCTAATCTCTTGCAATATATAGCCTGCTGCAATATAAGTTAAAGGCATTCTATATTTCTAACATAATTATCACATTTTTAAAAATTGCATAATTTTCTAATTTCCACAAAAGGTTTTTGTTTTTGATGTTATGCTGAATTCACAAGACTAAGTAGTTCCATCTTAATAATATATTTTATATCTCAAAGATTAGAAATTTTAAATTTTAAGACATCTTAACCTATCACCCTGACCAGCTCCAGTCTCTGAGGCAATTAAAGTGAATATTGTAGTTGATTTCTTAAATTTAATGCATTCTAATTTATTGTAAAAAAAGATTTTAGAGTACCTCTTTTCTGGTTGGACCTTGGTGATTATAGATGAATTGTGGTTACCCGATGTCTCTGGACAGGGTTTTTTGTTTGTTTGTTTGTTTGTTGTTTTCCTCTTTTGTATGGGGAATATAGGTCTAAGGTTATTCTTTAATGGCATTCCTCTGTCAGTAGAGACTGGTCCAGGAATAGACACATAGTCTAACCTGGTGCACGAGACATGGGAGACTTCTTTCAGTACCATAAGAGTAATATTATCTGATGATAGTACTAATAATAATACTATTATCTGAGGTTTGTGTCTCCTCCAAATTTATATTTTAAAATGCTAACCCCAAGGTGGTAGTATTAAGAGTTGGGCCATTGGAAGGTGATTGCATTTATAAAAGGTTCAGGAGCTTGCCTCCTCCTTTTCCTATGTAAAGACAAAGCAAAAAGGTGCCATATATTAACTAAGAAGTGAGCTTTCACTACACTATGAATATGCCAGAGCCTTGATCTCGAACTTCCCAGCCTTCAGAACTGTGAGAAATAAATTTCTGTTGTTTGTAATCCACTCAGTTTATGATATTTTGTTATAGCAGCCTGAATGGACTAAAACAAATATATTGCCTTAAAAACTGTGAATGAGAACATTTTTCCCATCTGAGACTCACATATATCCTATAATTAGGAAAGGAATGAGTCTTAGCATGAAGCCAACGCTGTCGGTGGCAGAATGAAATGATCGCAAGAACTGGAATCCCTAACCATGTTGCTTAGCTGTAACATTGACCAGCTGTAGAGCCAGTCATCACTCCATATTTTCTCTTTGGTGAGACAAAATAAACTCAATTATTAAGATAATTTTTGTTATTTTCCTCTTTCATTTAGTTAAAATAATCCAACTGATTCAGAAGTTAACAACTTCAGAACAGATATAGCAGGAAACAACTTGAGAACACATGCTAGTACATAAAAGTGTGACAGATTGAAAATATCAAATTTTCAAATTCATAGTATTGATATTTGTGAAATGCTATCTATGGGATATAAAAAGTAGAGGATACAGATGCCCAAGGAGAACTGTGAAAAGCTAAAGAAGATAAGTTGAGGTGAAAAGCAGAAAAAAAGTCAGGATTAGATGAGAACTAAAGAACTGCTAGGAGTTGAGGATTGGTTGAGAATATACTGAATATATAAAACAGTAGATTAAAATATAAAGATGGAAAAATCATCATAAGAAATTGCTCCTAGCACTATGAATGGCTACCAATGGCATGAACAGTTTAGAATGGATTTTATATTTTCCCCAAATTAAATTTTACATAAATAATGTGGACATAACCCAAATATTACAATTAGATTTTGATTCTAATCCATCTTTTATATGTAATGTAAGAATTACCCTCAATCCTGATACAGAGATATAGAAATTATTTATTCATCATATGCTTTCTAATTTGAACACATAAAAGATTTTGGAGTCAAAATTCAATTACTTTTGATGAAAGGGAGATCCATGTACTTTCTTATATCCAAATGTATAGCTTAGGACATAAAAATATCTAAAGGATATAAATTAAGAACCACCAGAAATAATTCTAAGATAAAGACTTTTTAAAAAGAATTGCAAGTTTTTGTAAGAAATGTTGATAAAATGTTTCTTTTCATGGTATATCTAATCTTGCTCTTCAATCATTTAATATTATACTTTAGTCAGAATTATCTTCAAAAATTTAAATTAAAAAATAGGTGGAGTTATATCAAGGATCTCAAAAATCCTACAGTAAAAAAAGGAAAACATTTTTTCTTAAATAAATGGAAGACAGAATCACACATATGGTTAACACATACCAATGAACTTTTACTTTATTTGTGTCATTGTCCAAAGTTATGGCTCAGTTATGGCTCCTCAGATATGTAATTGCAGTAATTTTCAGGCAAAATCCTGACTGAGAAAGTTATCTTTATGCATAGCTCTACTGAGTGAACATATTGTGTTAGAATTAAAGCAGACAATGACCTTTATATCTCAGTTCTCACTTCTCTAATAATTACCATTCTGAGTTTTCACTTCAAGTAACAGATAAACAACGTTAATTTAGGAAGGCATAAAGAATCATTATGAAGTCTTTTTTCCCCCTAAAAGAAGTAATATTGCTATCCATACAACTTTGGTTTACTGCCATCCCTGTTATTTCTCCTTATTAGCAATGGTCCACTTTTGACTTTCTCTAGTGATAGTTTCTTTTCTTACAAATGTAATGCTATTTTGTGTCTCTGTGTCTTTCTCATGCTGCTCTCTGCTTGTACTGACCTTCCAGTAATTCAAGATTCACCTTTCAAGTAAAGTATTAAGCAGCATTGCTCCAAACACCAGGTTATGTCAAATGCTAATCTGTGCTCCTATAGAATCGTGTACATACATCTATCTACATTGCTCACTGTATTATATTGGAAATAAATATTTTGATGTATCTTATTTCCCCCTACTGCATTTGAATTTTCTTAATGATTATAGGCCCTATATTATTCAATTTTATATCCTTCAAATTTTGGCCTTAAGGTTCTGGGGACAAACTTGCAAGCAATTTGTTGGGGGGCCCTGAAGATGATAAGCCCACAGAGATGGATTAGAAAACAAAACTGAGATTTCATGTTCCAAATTATTGAACTCCATAGATGTTAAGTAAATATCTTTCTTTAAAAAAAAAGATTTTATTTATTTATTCATGAGAAACTCAGAGAGATAGAGAAAGGCAGAGACACAGGCAGAGGGAGAAGCAGGCTCTATGCAGGGAGCCCGATGTGGGACTTGTCCTGGGACTCTGGGATCACTCCCTGAGCATAGGGGATGCTCAACCGCTGAGCCACCCAGGCATCCCAGTAAGTATATTTCTGGGTCTCTTTATTTTAATCATCTAAGATTTTGGCAAAGAGTGTGAGACTCTTTAATAAAGTAGCATTTATGAAAATTTTGTTTAATGTTGGACGGATCCAAGCTTAAGTGAAAGTGGGATATTATAAACATCTTATATCTTTCCAGAAGCAATTTAAATGATATAATTTGACCTCTTATTATTTTTATTTTGATGATATAGTTACTTTAATGAAATATGTCTAGCTAAAACATTTTTATAGGAATATATTAGAAAGTGATGAAGACTGGAAAATATAATCACACACACACACACACACAATCCACAGAGGTCTTAAATAATTTATTGGTATTTCTTTCAAATGGTAAGGAATTTTAGTATGTTAGTAGCTTGTATAAAATTTTCCATGAAAATATTTGGGCATTTAGCTCAAGGAGCTATCTCTCTACAAATATGGTAAAAAAAAAAATGAGTAAAAATGGTTAAAATTAAATTTTGGAATTCTGGAAAAAAAAAGCCAGAGGTTTATAGTGACCAACTAAACAATTAATAAAGAAAGCATCTTAAAAACAGTTGGAGAGCTCTGAGTTGCCTTTGTTTTAGCCCGCTCCTAGATCAGCAGTGATCTTGAAGATGGCAACCCATGTTCCTGGCACCTTGATACAGAGGGAGCAAAAGATATTTTGTTCACAAAGAATTGCTCATATATTTTAATTTGTCTAGTGGCCACCTGAAGGACTGACAAAAGTACTTGCTTTGGTTTCATCTGATTCAGAAATCTCTCAGGGCAGAAAAGTGACTACAGAGAGGCCATTTCTTGAAAATTCTGAAAGGCAACTGAATAACCTACTCCAGCATGGAGCAAATGATTGAAATTTGAGAAACAATAATAGACATGCCAAAAGCCTGGGAAGAAAATCTGTGAAGAGTCTTTGAAAAGTCATAGCACTAAAAATCTCACATATATATTGGGGAATGTAGAAAGTTATGTGCATGCCCAGAGTAGAATGTGCATTCAGAAAAAACCTGAGAAGATCTTAAGCTTTCAACCACAGACTGATCTTTAGGCTCCATACAAGCAGGAAATAAAGATTAAGGCAGAGTTGTAAACAGGCTATGTAAGCGTTAAAGGAATGTTATAGCATATATCCAATGTGCAAAGACTAAAAGAGCTTTTGTTCTTGGCTTTAAGAATTCAAATAAATCTGTCAACATTAGCTAACAAAAAGATAAAGGAACAGAGACTTCACAGACTACAAACAACAAATAATACAGTCTTTCCAAATATAGCTTATAAAAGTTCTTAAGCAAACAACTGATTAGAAGGCAAAGAAAGCAACAGCAACCACAAATCCTGAGATGGAAGAAGACTCTGACTTCTAAAATTAATATAACATTCAAGATGTTCAAGTTTCAACGAAAAATTATAAAGCATGCGAAGAAATGTATTCCCCACTCATAGGAAAATCAAACCAAAACTGAAATAGTTTGAAAGTGAAAGGATGGAAGAGGATATTCCATGCAAATAGGAACTGTGAAAGAACTGGACTGGCTATAGTAATATCATAAGAAATAGACTTTAAGTCAAAAAACTATTACAAGAGACAAAGAAGGACATTATATATTGATAAAAGTCTCAATTCATCCGTGAAAGAGATATAACAATTATAGACACATATGCACCTAACAGCAAATAGATACCTAAGAATCGTAACTTTTGATTTTTGAAATTCTTTTTCTGTTGACACTTCTTTATAATGTACCTCTGTTTAATTTACCTTCCTTTATAATTTTACCAATAATCTTAAAATATTTTATTTTTTTTGTCTTAGTGATAAACCTTAACATTTTTTCCCTGTTACCTTTTTAAATTTTTTTTAATGGAGTTCAATTTGCCAACATTTAGCTTAACACCAAGTGCTCATCCCGCCAAGTGCCCCCCTCAGTGCCCATCACCCAGTCACCCCCAACCCCCCACCCACCTCCTTTTCCACTACCCCTAGTTCGTTTCCCAGAGTTAGGAGTCTTTCATGTTTTGTCACCCTCACTGATATTTTCACTCATATTCTCTCCTTTCCCTTTATTCCCTTTCACTAATTTTTATATTCCCCAAATGAATGAGACCATATAATGTTCATCCTTTTCCGATTGACTTATTTCACTCAGCATAATACCCTCCAAGTCCATCCACATCGAAGGAAATGGTGGGTATTTGTCCTTTCTGATAGTTGAGTAATATTTCATTGTATACATAGACCACATCTTCCTTATCCATTCATCTTTCGATGGACATCGAGGCTCCTCCCACAGTTTGGCTATTGTGACATTGCTGCTATACACACTGGGGTGCAGGTGTCCTGTGGTTTCACTGCATCTGTATGTTTGGGGTAAATCCCCAGCAGTGCAATTACTGGGTCGTAGGGCAGGTCTATTTTTAACTCTTTGAGGAACCCCCACACAGTTTTCCAGAGTGGCTGCACCAGTTCACATTCCCACCAACAGTGCAAGAGGGTTCCCCTTTCTCCACATCCTCTCCAACATTTGTTGTTTCCTGTCTTGTTAATTTTCCCCATTCTCACTGGTGTGAGGTGGTATCTCATTGTGGTTTTCATTTGTATTTCCCTGATGGCAAGTGATGCGGAGCATTTTCTCATGTGCTTGTTGGCCATGTCTATGTCTTCCTCTGTGAAATTTCTGTTCATGTCTATTGCCCATTTCATGATTAGATTCTTTATTTCTTTGCTGTTGAGTTTAGTAAGTTCTTTATAGATTTTGGAAACCAGCCCTTTATCTGATATGTCATTCCAAATATCTTCTCCCATTCTGTACGTTGTCTTTTAGTTTTGTTGACTGTTTCTTTTGCTGTGCAGAAGCTTTTTATCTTGATGAAGTCCCAATAACTCATTTTTGATTTTGTTTCTCTTGCCTTCATGGATGTATCTTGCAAGTAGTTGCTGTGGCTAAGTTCAAAAAGGTTGTTGCCTGTGTTCTCTTCCAGGATTTTGATGGAATCTTGTCTCACATTTAGATCTTTCATACATTTTGAGTTTATCTTTGTGTCTGGTGTAAGACAATAGTCTAGTTTCATTCTTCTTCATGTGGCTGTCCAATTTTCCCAGCACCATTTATTGAAGAGTTTTTTTCCAGTGTATAGTCTTTCCTGCCTGGTTGAATATTACTTGACCCTATAGTTGAGAGTCCACTTCTGGATTCTCTATTCTGTTCCATTGATCTATGTGTCTGTTTTTGTGCCAGTATCACATTGACTTGATGACCACAGCTTTATAGTACAACCTGAAATCTGGCATTGTGATGCCCCCATCTATGGTTTTCTTTTTTAATATTCCCCTGGCTATTCAGGGTCTTTTTTGATTCCACACAAATCTTATGATGATTTGTTCTAATTCTCTGAAGAAAGTCCATGGTATTTTCATGGGGATTGCATTGAATGTGTAAATTTCCCTGGGTAGCATAGACATGTTCACAATATTAATTCTTCCGATCCATGAACATGAATATTTTTCCAACTCTTTGTGTCTTCCTCAATTTCTTTCAGAAGTGTTCTGTAGTTTTTAGGGTACAGATCCTTTAGCTCTTTGGTTAGGTTTATTCCTAGGTATCTTATGCTTTCGGGTGCAATTGTAAATGGGATTGACTCCTTAATTTCTCTTTCTTCAGTCTTGTTGTTAATGTATAGAAATACCACTGATTTCTGGGCATTGATTTTATATCCTGCCACATTGCCGAATTGCTGTAGGAGTTCTAGCAATCTTGGGGTGCAGTCTTTTGGGTTTTCTATGTAGAGTATCACATCATCGGCGAAGAGGGAGAGTTTGACTTCTTCTCTGCCAAATTGAATGCCTCTTATTTCTTTTTGGTGACTGACTGTTGAGGCTAGGACTTCCAGTACTATGTTGAATAGGAATGGTGAGAGTGGACATCCCTGTCATGTTCCTGATCTTAGGGGAAAGGCTCTCAGTGTTTCCCTGTTGAGAATGATATTTGCTGTGGGCTTTTTGTAGATGGCTTTTAAGATGTCGAGGAAAGTTCCCTCTATCCCTACACTCTGAAGAGTTTTGATCAGGAATGGATGCTGTATTTTGTCAAATGCTTTCTCTGCATCTATTGAGAGGATCATATGATTCTTGTTTTTTCTCTTGCTGATAAAACCTATCATGTTGATTGTTTTATGAGTGTTGAACCAGCCTTGCATCCCGGGGATAAATCCTACTTGGTCATAGTGAATAATCTTCTTAATGTACTGTTGGATCCTATTGGCTAGTACCTTGTTGAGAATTTTTGCATCCATGTTCATCAGAGATATTCGTCTATAATTCTCCTTTTTGGTGAGGTCTCTGTCTGTTTTTGGAATTAAGGTGATGCTGGCCTCACAGAATGAGTTTGGAAGTACTCCATCTCTTTCTATCTTTCCAAACAGCTTTAGTAGAATAGGTATGGTTTCTTCTTTAAATGTTTGATAGAATTCCCCCTGGGAAGCCATCTGGCCCTAGACTTTTGTGTCTTGGGAGGTTTATGATGACTTCTTCAATTTCCTCCCTGGTTATCGGCCTGTTCAGGTTTTCTATTTCTTCATGTTCCAGTGTTGGTAGTTTGTGGTTTTCCAGAAATGCATCCATTTCTTCTAGATTGCCCAATTTATTGGAGTATAGTTGCTCACAATAAGTTTTTTAAATAGTTTGTATTTCCTTGGTATTGGTCGTGATCTTTCCTTTCTCATTCATGATTTTATTAATTTGAGTCTTTTCTCTCTTCTCTTTAATAAGGCTGGCTAATGGTTTATCTATCTTATCTGTTCTCTTGAGGACCAACTCCTGGTTTTGTTGATCTGTTCCAGAGTTCTTCTGGTCTCTATTTCATTGGTTCTGCTTGAATCTTTATTAATTGTCTTCTTCTCTGGGTGAAGGTTTCATTTGCTGTTCCTTCTCCACCTCCTTTATGTGCAAGGTTAGCTTTTGTATTTGAGTTCTTTCCAGGTTTTGGATGGATGCTTGCACTGCAATGTATTTTCCCCTCAGGACTGCTTTTGCTGTATCCCAAAGATTTTGAACGGTTGTATCTTCATTCTCATTAGTTTCCATGAATCTTTTTTAATTCTTCTCTAATTTCCTGGTTGACCCTTTCATCTTTTAGCAGGATGGTCCTTAACCTCCACGTGTTTGAAATCCTTCCAAACTTCTTCCTGTGGTTTAGTCCTAGTTTCAAAGCATTATGGTCTGAAAATATGCAGAGGACAATCCCAGTCTTTTGGTATGGTTAAGACCTGATTAGAGTGCCAATATGTGGTCTATTCTGGAGAAAGTTCCATGTGCACTTGAGAAGAAACTGTATTAAGCTGCATTTGGATGTAAATTTCTGTAAATATCTGTGAAATCCATCTGGTCCAGTGTATCATTTAATGTTCTTGTTTCTTTGGAGATGTTGAGTTTAGAATATCTATCAATTACAGAAAGTGCTGTATTCAAGTCTCCAGGTATAAGTGTATTATTATCTAAGTATGTCTTAACTTCAGTTATTAATCGATTGATATCCTTGGCAGCTCCCACATTTGGGGCATTAAATATTCATGATTGTTAAGTTCTCTTTTGGAAAGACCCGTTAAGTATGATAGAGTGTCCCTCTTCATCTCTAACTACAGTCTTTGTGATAAACTTTAATTTATCTGATATGAGGATGGCTGCCCTTGCTTTCTTTTGAGGACCACTTGAATGGTAAATGGTTCTCCAACCTTTTATTTTCAGGCTATAGGTGTCCTTACATCTAAAATGTATCTCTTTTAGACAGCAAATAGATCGGTTGCTTTTTTATCCAGTCTGAAACCCTGCGCCTTTTGATGGGATCATTAAGCCCATTCACGTTCAGAGTTACTATTGAAAGATATGAATTTAGTGTCATCATGATACCTTTTGGATTATTTCCTTGGACTTGCTCTTTCTTTTATGGAGTCCCCCTTCATATTTCTTCCAGTGCTGGTTTGGTGGTCACATGTTCTTTCAGTGTCTGCCTATCTTGGAAGCTCTTTATTTTTCCTTCTATTCTGAATGAGAGCCTTGCTGGATAAAGTATTCTTGCCTGCAGTTCTTCTCATTTAGGACTCTGAATATATCCTGCCAGCCCTTTCTCGCTTGCCAGGTCTCTGTGGAGAGGTCTGCTGTAAAACTAATACTTCTCCCCATAAAGGTTAGAGATCTCTTGTCTCTTGCTGCTTTAAGGATCTTCTCTTTATCTTTGGAATTTGCAAGTTTCACTATTAAATGTCGAGGTGTTGGATGGTTTTTATTGATTTGGGGGGGGGGATCTCTCTATCTCCTGGATCTGAATGCCTGTTTCCCTTCCCAAGTTAGGGAAGTTCTCAGCTATGATTTATTCAAATATACTTTCTGGGCCTCTGTCCCTTTCGGCGCCCTCTGGAACCCCAATTAAATGTAGATTTTTCCTTCTGAGGTTGTCATTTATTTCCCTTAACCTATCCTCATGATCTTTTAATTGTTTTTTCTCTTTTTTCCTTAGTTTCCTTCCTTGCCATCAACTTGTCTTCTATGTCACTCACTTGTGCTTCTACCATGTTAATCCTCATCGTTAGGACCTCCAGCTTGGATTGCATCTCATTTAATTGATTTTTAATTTGGCCTGATTAGATATAAATTCTGCAGTCATGAAGTCTCTTGAATCATTTATGCTTTTTTCTAGAGCCACAGTAGCTTTATAATTGTGCTTCTGAATTGGCTTTCTGACATCGAATTTGTAATCCAAATTTTGTAACTCTGTGAGAGAGAGTACTGTTTCTGATTCTTTTGTGGTGAGTTTTTTTCTTGTAGTCATTTTGCTCAGTGCAGAGTGGCTAAAAACAAGTACTGGAAAAAGGAGAAAAAGAGAGAAAAAAGGGGGGGGTAGCAAACTGAAAACAAAAAACAAGGAATGATATCCTCTGATTCTATATACTGTAAGTCCCTAGACTTCCCCTGGAACTTCCCAGGGTTGCTTGGTCAAGAACTTGCTTTTCCTCTGTCCTTCCAGCTGGTCTTCTGGGGGAGCGCCTGTTGTGCTGATTCTCAGGTATGTGTACCTGGGGGAGCTGCCCAGCCCCCTGCCAGGTGTACGGCTTAGTGCGAGTGTTTATTCTGTGAGGCCCCTCCTCCCTGGTGGCCCTGCTCAGTCTCAGGTACAAGGTGACACCAGGAGGAGCAACAACAGTTCTGGAGTCAGCTCCCGCAGTAACTACCACAGCTCCCAGTCCGTAGGGGCTTGGATACTCTGGGGGCGGGGGGCACCAATCTGCGTAGCTCAGGGCCACCTGGCAGCAGGAACCTCCTTGCTGCCCTGTGTCCTCCTGGCCTCCGCCTGTCCCTGAGGGAACATGGGATCTTGGGCTGTGTTCCCTGGAGCCCTGGGCTCTGGGGCCACACAGCCCCCTCCGCATGGAGCCACCACCTGAGCTGCCGCCTGAGCTGCTCCCGGCCGGCCAGGCAAGCGCTCGAGCCTTTTAAGGAGCTTGGCCTGCAGTGTGTGGCAGGCTCTCCCCCAGGGCGCAGTTCCCCTGTTAGTGCCCCTGGGAGCCTGAGGGCATCTCCGCCCCTCCTGGGATCCTGTCAAGTTCCCTGTGAGCACCTTTCCATCTGGGAAGATTGGTGCAGCTCCTGCTTCTCCGGGACTGGGCTCTCCTGTCCTGGGGACACTCGCCCTGGCCTTAGCCCAGCTCCTCGTGGGGCCCCTCCCCGTTGGATGCTTTTTTCTTTATTTTTTTCCGTCTTCCTGCCTTGATAGAAGCCCGAACTCTTTTCACTGTAGTGTTCCAGCCGTTCTCTCTTTAAATCTCAGGCTGAATTCGTAGGTTCTCAGGATGATTTGAAAGTTATCTAGGTAAGTTGGTGGGGGAAGGTAACTTGGGGACCCCACTCTTCCACCATCATGCCCCACCTCCACAATCCTTTTTTGTTTTTTGTATTCATCTTTATCAACTTAGCAAAATTTGAACAATAGGAAAACCATATAAGATTAAGATGAAGCAATGTCATGTGAACTTAAATTAAGAATTTCGATAACATAAAATAATGCTCTAATAATAATAGTACTGTAATAAAAATAATGGAAAACCCTATTTATCTCAAAATAATAAATTTGCAGTGAAGCTCTGTTAATTACAGTACTAATACAAGGAATATATTATTCTCAACCAATTTAATCATAATGGTTATAGAAAAAAGCTAATAATTCAAATACTCAACTTAGATTATACAAATATGGGTCAGAAATGAGTCTCAAATGTGATGAGAATTCATTAAAGCAAAATGTATAACAATAAAATAAAACTGGGAAGTTACTATATTTAGCACTGAAACAGTGTGTGTGTGTGTGTGTGTGTGTGTGTGTGTGTGTGTGTGTGATGGGATAGTTCTGGGTGAGTGAGGAGAAGGGGGAGAAAGAGATTATACATATATAGTCTTTCCTTAACACATCTTTGCAGGCTTTTTTTAAATTTACTAGTAATAAGAAGTTTTACAAAAGATATTTCCCAAACTCATCCTAGACAATATTAAAAAAATTAAAAAGCAGTTAAACTGGGCAGCCCGGTTGGCTCAGCCCAGGGCCTGATCCTGGAGACTTGGGATCGAGTACCACCTCTGGCTCCCTGCATGGAGTCTGCTTCTCCTTCTGCCTGTGTCTCTGCCTCTCTTTCTTTCCCTGTGTCTCTCATGGATAATAAATAAAATCTTTTAAAAAATTAAATTTATTTTATCAGCCCATTTCAATCCTATGAACTGACTGGGAATTTAGTCATTTTCAAGGCTATATATCTTATTAATATTTTTGGCTTTGTAAAAAAAACTAATAATTTCTAGGACAAAAATAAAATAATTATATTAAAATATTCTTCCAGAATACTGGCCATGGTATAATGTCCATACAGTTGCAATGTACACACATACACATACAACAAATAAAAGCTGCCAAGACTCTGAAAGTCATTTTCCTACAAATATTAATTTAACACCTTTATGTGTCAATTTTTGGAAGGTGTTTTAAATTCTTGGTATTTTTATCATAATGAAGTAAAACATTTATTTAATATTTATGTATAAATAGAAGTATGAAGAAATACTGAAACAATTCAGTTAAAGATGTACATTTAAGTTTTATAGGGCAAAAGTACAAAAGTATCAAAAATTATACTAAAAATAATAAAATTGCCAAATAATCAACTTATGAATTTAGTCTCAAGATATATTGGAAATTACTAAATCTTTCATTAGTTAGTCTGAAAAAAAGAATATATAAAGAACAATAAAGAAAGACACTAGCCCAGTAGAACTCTAAAACTAACATAGCAGACATTTTCTGCTGCTGAACACCAGCAAATTGTTCCTGAAAATTTAGATTTTGTATATAAAAATACTAACTGAAATGCTATTTCCCAGTAGGTAATTTATACATTAACTACAAATCTCCAGTCTATTTTTCAAAAATATAACTAAAATAGCAAAACACACATACACATATGCATACACTTAACAAAAAATCTACTTAGATTTTTTTATGTGAAATGCTTAAACCATAGTTCTCTGATCACCACAGTATCAACATGCTCTTAAATAATTGCTGTCTCTTTATAATAACATTTCTTTTTCCCTTTGCTGTCTCTCTACACAAGTTGATTCAGCATATTTTTGAATCTTTAGACAGTCACTGTACACATTAACAAAAATGTGGATTAAATATGCAAGGCAGTTCTGAACAAATACAGGGTTGCAGAACATCATCACACTGAATACAGCATGAGTCTCTTAAATCCAACAATATCCAGGACAGACAAATCTTTCTAAATTATAGTGAATTCTTCAAATAGCTACATACAATTACTGCTAATTGAATTTGGAATACAATTATAGATTTTTCCTATGTAGTTTAATGTTTTATTTATCTTTGAAAATAAAAGTGTCTCCATGCAAATATTAGTCAATAACACCGAACTGAGAGACATAGAGAGTCTATGACGTATAGTTATAAATTCAAGTGATGGTCTACTAGATTAATATTGACACAGAAGAGAAAAAGTTCTACTCTTATTTTTGCTCAAGGATATAGAACTGAAATTATACACAATCAACATATTAAAAGAGCAAAGGAAATAGAAACAGAAAGCTAAATCCTTACCTGAGGACAAAAAGAAAACTGGACATATTTTAAGAAATCTGTGGACATCAACAAAGATATATTTAATTTTACACACGATGATATCAGTACCAATAACCACCTGCCTCAGTTCAAGTTGCACATCCTCTGAAGCAATATTTAAAGCTACTTATATTGAAAAATAATTATTAGGAACACTTCTAATAAAGATGTTTATTTATTATAAATCTCTCTTCTACAAGTCAGACCATCTGGGTTGACATCCTATTTCACATAGCACTTTATAAACTGTGAATTTACCATGTCTTTATTTTAGAAGCCTATAATTCAAATAGCAACATTTAGCTATTAAGCTGATTTTAGTTTTAAATTATCTAATGCATAAAGATGGCCTGATTTATAATCCAGCAGGGTAATACATCCCAAGAAATATCATCCACAACCTCACTTCTCCTCTTCCATTTTGCCTATGTTTGGCTTGAAAGTTCACAAACAAAATTCACAATTTGTGCTACTGAAAGTAAATTTTCATTCATGATTATTCTTGAAAACTTATTTGGAGCATTACATCTATGTTAATGCAAATACATATGTCGAGTTTCCCATTTAGGGAATGAAAACTGTTTTTTCTGAGGTACTCTTCTATAATAAATTAAGCAACATACATTTTCCCAAAGCCTATTTGAATTATAGGACTAATGGAATAATATTTTTAGATTGTTGTATAGAATTTTTCTCTTTAAAGAACAACGAATGGACTTCTCATTTCTACTTCTGCACATAAGAAGTTTGGAGATGGCCACTCCATCCCAACAACAAGTAAAAAAAAAAAAAAAAAAAAAAAAAAAAACACCCAACCGACTGAAAAATCAACTCTTCTATCCTTAGAAGAAGGTGGGATGCAGGAAAAACTGCTGCCATCAAATGGAAGAAACAGGCAAATACATGCAGACTCTGTTTACTGGAGCAGATACTTGGAAGCAGAACCACTGCAGAAGGCTGTCTGGGTGGCTCAGTGATTGAAAGTCTGCCTTTGGCTCAGATTGTGATCCCAGGGTCCTGGGATAGAATTTAGCATTGGGCTCCCTGCAGTGAGCCTGCTTCTCCCTCTGCCTATGACTCTGTCTCTCTCTCTGTGTCTCTCATGAATAAATAAATACAATCTTAAAAAAAAAAAAAAAAAAAAAGAACCATTGCAGGATCAAGTGCCAGAGTAGGAAATCTATGCTGTAATTGATGAATTGCTGGAGGCTCAGTGAGGACAACTCTGAGAGTTGAAAATCCCAGGGGAACACATCCATGGGGCCTTCCATGATATTGTGAAATTTAACTCCAGGAGCCCAACCAGGTTCCCACCATAAATGTCAGATAAAATCCCCTCAGGCTTCTGATAGAACCTTAGCAAAGGGAACTATTTTAAATAATACCAGAGCATTGCATTCTTAGGATGATCTGCCCTCAGGGGAATCTAGTTAAATAGAGCCTAACCTTCGGAATATTGGAAGTATTGTCAGAGCCTAATTGATCTGGGAAAGGGAAACAACCAACTCCAGCTGGCTGTAGCTTTCCACGGGGGAAGAGAAATATCCAAATTTAGCCCACTCTATCGATCCTGACCTCCCTAAAAAGGGAAGAAAAAAAGAAAAAAACCCTGAGAAACACTTGTGAAGTTCATAGTCCATAGGCATAGGCTTATAAAAACAAAGCAAAACAAAACCCGAGATATAATTATTGGACCATAGATGATTTTTCTCCTCTCACACCTTGTTGTCATATTACTAAATGTCTATTTATAGCAATTCCTTTTAGTCTTTACATCATGTCCAGTTAATCAAGAAAAAATTACAAGGCATACCAAAAGGTAAAAACCACAATTTGAAGAGAAAGCATGCATCAGAACCAGACATGGCAGGGATGTTGGCATCATCATCAGATTGGAAAATTAAAACAACCATGATTGATATGCTAAGGGATCTAATGAATAAAATGGGCAGCATCCAAGAACAGATGGACAAAGTAAGCAGAGAGATGGAAATACTAAGAAATAATCAAAAAGAAATTCTAGAGATTAAAAACCACACAAAAATAAAGAATGCCTCCAGTAGGCTTTCTAATAGACTGGACACAGGTAAGGAAAGACTCTGAGCTAGAGGATAGAATACTCAATAGAATGAGCAAAAATTGAAAAGTAAAGAGAACAATGACTGAAAAAAAAAAAACTGGAAAAGTCCAAAACCTGTACTGCAACATGGTATTTGTGTATAGCATACACAAAAATACCAAAAGCAAAAAAAAAGAGTAAAAGGAACAGAAACAAAATATTTGAAACAATAATGATTGGAAATGCAAAATGGTGCAGCTACTTTGGAAGATATCTGATGCAGCAGTTGTTCACTGGTATTTATCCAAAGCAATTGAAAACTTACATCACACAAAAACCTGCACATAGATGTTTATAGTGGCTTTATTTATACTTGCCCAAATTTGAAGCCCATGAAACCCTTCATTAGGTGAATGGATGAATAAACTGTGGTCCATCCAAACAAAGCCATCTTAATCAGAGCTAAAAAGAAATAAGCTGTCAAGTCATGAAAAGACATAGGTGAACCTTAAATGCATCTTACTCGGTGAAAGAAGTCCATCGCAGATGGCTATCTACCCCATGATTTTAATTATATGACATTCTGGAAAAGGCAAAATTAGGGAGACAATAAAAGATCAGTGGTTGCTTAGGGTAGCAGCAAAAGGGAGATAGAGATGAATAGGTAGAGCACAGGATTTTTAGGGCAGTGAAAATACTCTGTATGATATTATAATGATGGATATATGTCATCATACATTTATCACAACCCATGGAATGTACAAAACTAAGAGTCATTCAAAGGTAATTATGGCCTTTGGGTAATGATGATGTGTCAATATACGTTTATGCTTGGTAAAAAATGTACCATTCTGGTGAGTGTTGTTGGTAATAGGAGAGGCTCTCCATGTTTGTGGCTTGAGGTAATATGGAAAAATCTCCATAACTTCCTCTCAATTTTAAATCTAAAACTTCTCTAAGAATAAAGTCATAAAGGGCACTTGTATAGCTCAGTGGGTTAAGCATCTGACTCTTGATTTTGGTTCAGGTCATGTTCTCAGGGTCAGGAGATTGACCCTGTGTCAGGCCCCACACTCAGCATGGAATCTGCTTGAGATTCTATCTCTCCTCTCCCCTGGTCCATTCCCCATTTGGGCATTCTTCCTCACTATAAAAAAACAAATAAAATCCTTTAAAAAATAAAAAAAAATAATTTCTTAAAACTCAACAAATTACATCTGATTTTCCAGTATAGTGTAAAGTAAAATAAACCACATATTTGACTTTTATACGTTATTTTGGCATTAATTAAATTTAGTTATTTTATCTCAGTAATTGTAATAAAATGTACTATTGCTTATGTTGGGTTCATAATATACACTTTATTAGAGTAAACTATGCTGGGGATTAACTGAAAATACAATTAAATTTGTAATGTAATTCATGCATGTAATAATTTTTGGTATATCTGAGTACCAGTTTAAAAAATATTTTATAAAATAATACTTGGTGGTGGCATTTTAATAGTAATTTTAAACATCTTTTTTAAAATGCAGAATTTCACATGTAATAACTAAATGAAATTACAACAAATGGAGGTAAGTTATGGTACCCTTTAATAATTTAAAGATTTTCCTCATTTAAATGTTTTGGCATGTTGACAGATGCAGTTCAATTCTTTTAATATAAAACTAATTTTGTTCAATAGAAAACTGAATTTTTATGTTGAATGATAGCCTCATCTCAGAAGGTACAGAAGAAAGGAAACACTAATTTGCAAACTACTAACACATTGACAAAACAATACAGGGTAATGTGAGCTGCAAAATGTTGAGACTTTAAATCAATCAAAAATATAACACATTACTTAAAACCAAAACTTTCCAAGAATAATACCTAATACTCTAACTTCATGGAATGCATAAAATAAGTTGTCAATCAAAAAAACTTTATGTTTTTTGTACTTAAGAGAACTTAGCCATACCAGCAATATTTCAGATTTATGTAGGGCATATATGAAATGTGAGCAATTTAGGGCAAAAATTGAACTTCCTAAGTTTTATTTTCATGTAATGTCCATGATTATCTAGAGAATTGCATCAAAAGATCAAAATGATGAGGTGATTATGCACAGATTCAAAATTTCAATCATACCATCTGTAGGTGGTCTCAATAATGAGATCCTCATTGCCTAAAGGAAAAGAAAAAATCGGCAAGCTGGTTTCCTGCAAAATGAGAGGAAATACTATATCTAGGATAGTTTCACCAATCATGAAATTAACTTTTTTGTTATCATTTCTCTCAAATAATCAGTTCCTTTTAGACATAAAAATAAATACTTTGAAGATAAAACTGAGGTTATTTGCAATGTCACTTACATGTTACATGATTAAATGCATAATTATGTATCTATAATTTTACAAATTATATACAGCTCTCATCTCTCAAATTCAATCTTTATTTATAAAAGCTGAACTAGTAGACATATTTTAAAATAGGTATAGAGGAAATGGCAGTCAGAGTATGCACTCTCCATTTTCCCCTATGGTGCTCAGCCAGCAAAATGACCATGATTGACTGATTATTGGGATCTACAGGGGAAATAGATAATCCTCAGGCCAAAAGTCCTTAGGAAGATGCTTTATTATGAGTTATAATTTGTTATGCTACAGTGAAGACTAAGAACTCAGCATATTGTTAATAAATTGCCATGCGTGGGTCTCTTATGGCAATGATCATCAATCAATTCCTTAATGGTTAAAGTGAATGTATTTCCTGGAGAAATGATGGGAGAGGCTGCCGATATAAACTACTCAAATGGTTCAGAGTTTGGGATAAAGAAAAATCATTAAAAATCATGATATTGGGGATCCCTGGGTGGCGCAGTGGTTTGGCGCTTGCCTTCGGCCCAGGGCGCGATCCTGGAGACCCGGGATCGAATCCCACATCAGGCTCCCGGTGCATGGAGCCTGCTTCTCCCTCTGCCTATGTCTCTGCCTCTCTCTCTCTCTCTCTCTGTGACTATCATAAATAAATAAAAATTAAAAAAAAAAATCATGGTATTGATCATAAGTCAATAACACTCCAAAGTACCTATCAAAATAAAATTCAAAAGCATTTTGAAGGACCATTTCCAAAACTTAGGTAACACAATTATCCTCTTGAATATAAGTATGTATTCAGCTGAATACATTATTTGTTCAAATCATAAATACCAAATAGCACATGAAAAGTGGAATAAATGACAACAAATGACACAAAGGATAGGAGGGAGGAATTGGAAACATTTATCATAACATATTTATATATTATTCACTGTACTAATATATATAGATGCATACTAATAACATGTAGATATAAAGTATACAATAATATACATACAATTAATAATATATACATTATTAGTATACATCTAATTCATATACTCATTAAATAATAATATACTATTTAAATGAGGTCTTAAATTAGTAAAAACTGAACATTATAAATGTTAAAAAGAACTGTTATAATGGAAAAGGAATAAAATGTGATCATATAAAATGCTCCATTAAAACCAGATAAGATAGCAAAAGCAGCCTCTGTCAATAAATAGAAAATCATTCTGAATATGGTTTGTATTAATCCAAGTATACCAATAATTATTTTTTAAAATTTATTTATTTATTCAGGAGAGACACAGAGAGAGAGAGAGAGGCAGAGACATAGGCAGACGGAGAAGCAGACTCCTTGCAGGAGCCTGATGAAGGACTCGATCCAGACCCCAGAATCAAGACCTGAGCCGAAGGCAGCAACCCAACTGCTGAGTCAACCGGGGTCCCAATAATTACTTTAAATATGAATGATCTGTAGACTGCAATTAAAAGAGATATTATCAGAGTGGATTAAAAAAAGCCAACAACACAAAACCTGAAAATCAAGACCCAACTCTATGAGTTCTATAAAAAACCCACTTTAAATATAAAGACTCGGGGTGACTGAGTGGCTCAGTGGGTTAAGTATGTGACTCTTGATTTCTGCTCAGGTCATGATCTCAGGGTCCTGAGACCCAGCCCTGTGTAGGGTCCTGTGCTGGACATGGAGTCTGCTTGGCATTCTCTCTCTTGCTCTCCCTCGGCACCTCCCCCCTTGTCTCAAAATAAATAAATAATAAAAACTTAGATTAAAAGTAAAGGGATATACTCTGTTTCCAGGAAGATGAAGTGTCATACCTTTCCTTATTCCTCATCCTAAGTCTAGTGAAAAATCCTGGATATTACATATAAAACAAACATAAATAGTCTATGAAAGGTGCAAGGACCTCAAAGCCTAAAGAATGACATGGTGATGAATTCTTTGGCTTTTCTTTTTACTTCATATATCATAAAATATTCTTCATATATTTTGGAATCTGGGGACTCCAAAGGGCACTGGCCAAAAAACTCCAACAAAAGCCTGTCTTTCTAGCTAAAGGAATAGGAAGGGAGCAGTCCAACAAGACAAAAATATTAGACAGTAACTGCTCTACTTCAGTAAAGTAACACAGAAAATACTATAACCCTCACCTTCACCCATGCCAGCAGATGGTGAATGGGGAGCCTGAACTTCCACCTTTATGAAGCTATAATGAGCTTCCTCAACACTGTTGCCAGAAAACACTGCTGTGTTGTCAGAAAACTCCCAGTACAGAGACTGGACTTTCATAGCCAATTGCCAGTAACAAAGTTTTCTTCCATAGTAATGTCAATGGAGATCATGTATAGACCTATGACTTCTAGGCCCACTTGGATATAATGTGCTTCCTTTCACCTTCATCCCTGAGGTGGTATCAGAGGAGTCCAAAAAAAATCAAGACTTTCAACATTACCCAGTGGAAACCAGTGCTGTCTGTGAAGACTACATTAGGACCCCAAATTCCCATGCATGGTCAACAGTAATGAGGAGCTCAATACATACTGGGGTATCAACTGAAAACCAGTAATGAATATTAGATTCTACCCCATGCAGAGGAGCCCTTCCCTTCACTTGCCAAAATGCTGTCAAAAAGTCACTTTAAGCAGAAAATTCAAGTAAGATCCAGAGTCTCACAACATAATATAAAAATGCCCATGTTTCAATCTTTTCATGTAAAGAACCAGGAAGATCTCAAACTATATGGAAGGAATCAATCATAGATACCAATACTAAAAAGTCAAAGATACTGAATTATTTCATTAAGATTTTAAAGCAGTTATCACTGGGATGCCTGAGTGGCTCAGTGGTTGAACACCTGCCTTCACCTCAGGGCATGATCCCAGAGTTCAAGGATCGAGTCCCACGTCAGGCTTCCAATTATGAGAAGCCTGCTTCTCCCTCTGCCTATGTCTTTGGCTTTATCTATGTGTCATAAATAAGTAAATAAATAAATAAATAAATAAATAAATAAATAAAATCTTTAAGAAAAATACAGCAGTTATTATTAAAATAGTTCAAGGAACAATTAGATGCATGCTTAAAACAAAGTTGAAAAGCTCTCAAAAACAATGGAGGGGCAACTGATTGGCTCAGTGGTTGAGCATCTGCCTTTGGCTCAGGTTGTGATCCTGGGATCCTAGGATCAAGTCCCGTATCAGGCTCACCATAGGGGGTCTTCTCCTTCTTTTTTTTTTTTTTTAAAGATTTACTTATTTATTCATGATAGATGTAGAGAGAGAAGGAGAGAGGCACAGGCACAGGAAGAGAGAGAAACAGGCTCCATGCCAGGAGCCCGACGCGGGACCTGATCCCGGGACTCCAGGATCATGCCCTGGACCAAAGGCAGGCGCCAAACCGCTGAGCCACCCAGGGATCCCCTGCTTCTCTTTCTCCCTGTGTCTCTGCCTCTCTCTTTCTGTGTCTCATTAATAAATAAATAAATAAAATATTTTTTTTTAAATAGAAAGCTTCAGGAAGAAAAAAAATATAAAAGAACAAAATGCAAGTTTTGGAACTGAAAAATATGTCTGAAGTAAAAATCTCAGTAAATAGGCTCAAGAGCAGAATGAGGGACAGAAGGAAGAGTCAGTGACATGGAAGGTAGCAAGTGGCAAATACTCAATTTAAACAGAGAATGACAAAGAACAATGGTGCAAAAAGAATGGAACAGAACATCAGTGACCAGTGGGACTATTTATTTATTTATTTATTTATTCATTCATTCATTCATGATAGACATAGAGAGAGAGGCAGAGACACAGGCAGAGGGAGAAGCAGGCTCCATGCTGGGAGCCCAATGCGGGACTCCATCCGGGACTCCAGGATCAAGCCCTGGGCCAAAGGCAGGTGCTAAACCGCTGAGCCACCCAGGGATCCTCCAGTGGGACTATTTAAAAAAGAAAATCTAACATTCATCATGGAGTCTTATAAGAAAAGGAGAAAACGGGAGACTGAGAAAATATTCCAAGAAATAGTGACAGAAATCCTCCCAGTTTGAAAAAAAAAATATCTCATAAGCCTGTAAGTTTAAGAGGTAAATGAGTCCCAAATAGAATAAACCCACAGAAATACTTAATAAGACACTTCACATTTAAGCTTTTGAAAACTGAAGACAAGTCTTGAAAGCAAAGAAAAATGACACTACACATACATGAGCAGAAATTTATGTGAAAGACAATAAAAATATACAAAAGTTGGAGACAAGGATACAGTGTGTTGAGAGGGATATTATACTACTAAATACATGCATTAAAAAGAATAGTCCAACCATGTGTACACAAACTTTTTAATATTGAAGATTCAAAAGCTTCTAAGCCCCTGTCTCCAGCTCCTGCACTAAACATGTATCTTATGTCCTCTATCAGCAGGGAGATGATTCCTGCCAGCAAATACAGAAATACATGTGCATTGGGCTTCTTGACCTTGTTGAGTGAAGCAGCAAGATTGCTCTATGGGCAAGAAACAAAAAAATGAGGTGTATGCACCAGATTGGGCTACTGAGAGCAGCTTAAACAACTGGCCCAGTGGTGTACTGACCTCTTTTGTGTAGAGAAAAATGGCTATTAGTAAGAAAATCAGTGAGGAGGAAATCCAAAAGCTAGAGGAAAAGTGACCCTACACAACCACTTGAATAGCATGGATAGCAGACCCAGTGAGCTGCCCAGGCCATTATCACCCTTCAGGAACAGATTGAGGTCACCTAGAGGCCAAAATGCTAAAATAGGTAAAAAATAATTGGCCCCCAAAAGTTCAATGAATTCCTCCACCTCTGGTTTCAGCCACAATATACACAGTTCATCTCAAGCCATTACCTTGGAGCTCCCAACCACCAGCAATGCTGCACCATGTCTACACCAGAGTTGAGTATGCAGTATGGTCATGTGGTATCCATGGTCCAACTGCCCCTGGGCTCAGTGACCACCCTCACACTGCCCATCATCCATATATTCAGGATCAATGTGTCCATGCATCCCTTGGCTCCTCCTATCATGGCACTCCACCCAGCCCCCATGACTGTGCCAATAGCCTTTGTATCTGCTCCACCTGTGGCACTCGTCCCAGCTCCAGGCTCATTGACTGCTGTCTACATTCTACTCCATTGAAGATGAGCCTAACCTTTCTCTGAGAAACTGAAGACAGAGGACATCCTCACTCTAGAGGAGTTCTTATGCAGAAACAAGAGTCCTCTGTCCATCAAATTCCAAGTGCCCAACAGATAAGACAGAATTGAAACTAAAGGGGCAAGTACTGCTCTTCATCATCCTACTCAAAGACCAGGTCTCTGCCATCCAGATGAAAATCCACAAAGCCACAGGCATGCAGCAGGGAAACAAACTACAGCATGAGGTCATCTTCATTGAGGATTCCAACTTGCTGGTTTGCTATGACATGATCCTCAAGGAGAGAAGGAGAAAGAAGTGGAAAGGAGAAGCTTGCTCCCAGCCACTGCCATTTTGCCTCTCTTTTTCCCAAACCCGTGCCTCAGACCTAAAGACCTATGTGGGGCCTTGCCTCCACATTTGCTTTTCTCATACTAAATCTGAAATTCAAATTGTCCTACAGAGTTTCATTCCCTGTATACACTCCCCACATTGCAAAGAGTGGCAGGCTTTTGAAGCCTTTCTCCTTCACGGTGGTTTCTGGGATCCCTTTGTGTCAAATCTTGAGTTGAGAGTATTCATCTTGGGAGAGCCCACTAGAAATTGTGAGCCCAGGGACGCCCTGCAGGATCATGTCATGGTGCCAAATGGCACTTGGCTGATAGTATACGATCATTATAATTATTAATCATTTTGTACATTGCCATGGGCTGTCAAAAAACCTTGGATGCTTAAGTCCTTCAAACCAATCCTCTAGATTCCACTTCAAGAACCTAGAAATAGAAGAGAAAAACAAATCCAAAACTAGCAAATGAAAGGGAATAATAAGTATAAAGCAGAAATCAATGGAATTGAAAACAAAATAATGTAAGTCAGTGAAACAGAGGGCTGAAAAGATCATTGAAATTAGCAAACCTCTAATAGTACTGACAAATGAAAAAAGAGAAGATACAAGTAAGCAGAAATGGAACAAGAGATATCTCTATGAACCGGCAGATGTTGGAAGGATAACAAAGGAATACTACTAACAACTTTATATGCACACACATTTAACAATGCTT
This sequence comes from Vulpes vulpes, assembly GCF_048418805.1. Taxonomy (NCBI): domain Eukaryota; kingdom Metazoa; phylum Chordata; class Mammalia; order Carnivora; family Canidae; genus Vulpes; species Vulpes vulpes. Next base: position 95,205,342 of record NC_132784.1, on the reverse strand, counting down.
TGGACCAAATCTTCCAAAACACAAGCTACCATAACTAATCCAATAAGAGATCATTTGAATGGTTCTGTAACTCTTAAGGAAATTGAATTTGCAATTTTTAAACTTGCCAAAAGTAGTTTCAGATTCTCTTATTGGAAAATTACATCAAATTTTAAATATGAATTAACATTATTTATACACAATGTTTTCCAAAAGAAAAAGGGGGAGAGAATCATTCCCCAATTCATTTTAGAGAGTTAATATTACCTTCATACCAAAACCAGACAAAACAGTGCATTAGAAGAAAAGTAAAGCCACATTATTTCATGCATTATTCATAAATATTCCTAACAAAATATTATCAAATAGAAATAAAAACATAAATACAATGATTCCTCAAGACCAGTTGAGGTTTATTCCAGAGTACAAGACTTGGTCAGCATTTGAAAATCAATCAAGTCTACGGCCTTAGACCCTGAACACACCCTATCTTGTCTGAAAATCAATCAAAATAAATCACTGTATTATCAGGATTAAAAAAAAACAAACAGTGAAGAGGGTGACAATGCAGTCATAGACAATACATTTCAAAAAGGTTCTTTGAAAGGGATTCCTTAACATATATTTGAAAGGAATAACATTGTTTGCCCAGTCAAAAAAAAAAATCCCCTCATTCATTCTGAAACTCACTAGTTTCATTCTTCTTGAAATTTATCAAATAGGTGTTTTGCAAATATTTTTGCCAGGTCTGTCTTTTCTTTCTCTTAACAGTCTTTCAAAAACCCAACTTGTCAATTTTTTCTCTCATGAATTATATCATGCTTTTGAATTTGTATCTAAAATCTCATTACCAAGCCCCAAATCAATTATTCTGTTGAAGCTTTAACTACTTTTTCCCAACTACAGATATTTAGTGGTTTCTTATTTTGAGAAGCCTGACTTTTTTCATCAAAGCAAATGAAGAAAACAGGCAGATTCATTACTGAGTGAGAAACTAAGAAACCAAGAAAATGGATTGTTTTTGTTAAAGTAACATCCCATTCCTGCAGGTGTAAAAGATTATATACACTTACAGGTCTGGTTATGCTCAACCTGAAATGAATCCAAACTGTCCTGATGAGAAGGTGATAGGAGCATGAAGTTAACTGCTGCAAAGACTCAGAGGAAGTTTGTCCAGTTTATAATGGCTAAAGGGCCCCGCGAGTGTACCTTCACTCCAAGATTACTGTTTCTAGGTCAATTGATGGCCATATATGTTCTTGGTTGTATTTTCAGTTAAAGATAAAAAGATAATATTGTTTCTGTGAGCTTTGCCTCCAGAACAGTGGACCCCATAGAGAACTAAATCCCAGAGTCAGGACTTATTGGCATCAGCTGGAAAATTAAGAAAGGGAGCTGAGAGGATGGTGGAGGGGTAGGGTCCCCCCGAACTTACCTAGATTACTGTCAAACCATCCTGAAAACCTACAAATTCGACCTGAGATGTAAAGAGAGAACGGCCAGAACGTTACAGAGTGAAGGGTTTTCGCTTCTAAACAAGGTAGGAGGGTGGAGAAAAATTAAAAAGCATCCAGTGGGGGAGGGGCCGTGAGGAGCAGGGCTGAGGGGGCGGCCAGAGTCTCGGGACAGGAAGGCCCCGCCCTGGAGAGGCAGGAGCTTTACAAATCCGCGCCGGATTCTTCCTCCCGGAGGGAAAGGTGCTCTGCAGGGAACTCGGGCAGGACCGCAGGGGAGCGGTGGAGCCCCCCGGTTCCTGGGGTCCCTAGGAGAGGAGGTGCACCCGGGGGAGAGCGCCGCGCACTGGGCGGAGCTCGGGAAAGGGCTAGAGCGCCGGCGGGGCCTGGGGAGAAGCTGGGGCGGGCGGAGGCTCCGCGGGAGGGGCTGCACCTGCTGCCTTCGGGAGCCCAGCCCGGAGCGATTCCAGTGCGCAGGCCCCGGAGCCCAGGGTGTGGGGGACACAGCCCAGGATCCTGCGCTCCCCCGGGACAGGGAGGCAGGGAGAGCCCAGGACAGTGGGGACGCTCCTGCCCCGGCGCCCCGAGCTGTGCAGGTCAGCGCCCCCGCCCCCGGAGCATCCAGGCCCCTGCGGACTGGGAGCTGTGGGAGGTACTGCGGGAGTTGACTCCAGGGCTGGGGAGCTGGCGCCGCCAGTGGGGTTGTTCCACCTGGTGTCACCCTGTGCCTGGGAAGGGCGGGGCCGCCAGGGAACAGGGGCCTTACGGGGTCAACAGCTCCCACTGAGCCCGTACTCAGCGGGGGGGGGGCATCTCCCCCAGATGCTCGCACAGCAGCCCCTCCCCCAGAAGACCAGCTGGAAGGATGGGGGAGAGCAAGTTCTTGACCGAGCAGCGCTGGAAAGCTCCAGGGGAAGTCGAGGGACTTACAGTATATAGAACCAGAGGGGAACCCTCCTATTCTTTTTTTCTTCCTTTTTCCAGTCCAACTCGTTTTTATAACAGACTATGAATTTACGATTTCTTTTTCTCTTTTCCCTCCTTAACTACAATATTTTACCACCTCTTCATTTTTAAGTTTCTAACTTTTTGCATTTTATATTGCTACAATTACAGGTGCTAGATATATTTTCCACTTCTAGATTCCCTTCAACATACTCAATTTTGGGAGATATACAAGATATGTTTTTTTTGTTTTGTGTTTTTTGTTTTCTCTGCCTCATTTTGTTCTACAATGGTGGAAGTTAATACCTTCTAAAACATGACCAGCATGCACTCAGAACCAAGTGGTATACTGTGCTGATTCATTCTGTGAGATTCCTCATTCCCATTCTGTCCCCCTCTTATATCTCATTTATGTATTGGTGGTCAATATTTGAGCCTTCTACCAGTATTTCTGGTTTATATAAATTTGGGACTGAGCATCTTCTAACATATATAACTTACTATACTCAGAAACAAGAGGATCAAACTCTAGAACCCCTCAGGTAGATTACATTCTCTATTACACTTTTGTCACCACCATGATTTCCTAGTCCCACTCTTTTCTTTCTTCTCCTTTTTTTTTTTCTTTCTCTTCTTTCTTGGGATTCTTGGCCTTTTATTTTTTACTACTTTTTTTAAAAAAATTTTTCACTTAAGTGGTCCTTTTTATTTTTATTTTGTTCTGTTCTTTTTTTCATTTTTTGGTCTCTGACCTCTTTGGAATCATTTAGGGTGTATTTTACTTAGGTTGTTCTTGAAATTTTTGTCTCAGCCCACTCATACAGCCACTATACACTGGACAAAATGACTAGAAGGAAGAATTCACCACAAAACAATGAACCGGAAACCATATTCTCTGCCATAGAGTTGCAGAATATGGATTTCAATAAAATGTCAGAAGTCAATTCTTAAGCACAATTATAAAGCTACTGGTAGCTCTGGAAAAAAGCATAAAGGAATCAAGAGACTTCATGACTGCAGAATTTAGATCTAATCAGGCTGGATTAATAATCAATTAAATGAGATGCAATCCAAACTGAAGGTCCTAATGATGAGGGTTAATGAGGTAGAGGAAGAATGAATGACATAGAAGGCAAGCTGATGGCAAAGAAGGAAGCTGAGGATAAAAGAGAAAAACAAAAGACTATAAGGAAATATTAAGGGAAATAAATGATAGCCTTAGAAGGAAAAATCAACTTATATTTGGGGTTCCAGAGAATGCCAACAGGGACCGAGGGCCAGAAAGCATATTTGAACAAATCATAGCTGAGAACTTCCCTAATTTGGGGAGGAAAACAGAAATTCAGATCCAGGAGACAGAGAGTCCCCCCCCCAACCAAAATCAGTAAAAACTGTTCAACACCTCAACATTTAATAGTGAAACTTGCAAATTCCAAAGATAAAGAGAAAATCCTTAAAGCAGCAAGAGACAAGAGATCCCTAACTTATATGGGGAGAAATATTAGATGAACAACAGATCTTTCCACAGAGATCTCTCCAGAGAGACCTAGCAGGCCAGAATGGGCTGGCAGGTTATATTCTGGGTCCTAAATGAGAAGAACATGCAACCAAGAATACTGTATCCAGCAAGGCTCTCATTCAGAATAGAAGGAAAAATAAAGAGCTTCCAAGATAGGAAGTAACTGAAAGAATATGAGACCACCAAACCAGCTCTGCAAGAAATATGAAGCGGGACTCCATAAAAGAAAGAGGAAGCCCAAAGAAACAATCCACAAAATCAGAGACTGAATGGGTATTATGATGACACTAAATTCATATCTTTCAATAGTAACTCTGAATGTGAATGGGCTAAATGGTCCCATCAAAAGACACAGGGGTTCAGATTGGATAAAAAAGCAACCAATCTATTTGCTGTCCAAAAGAGACTCATTTAAGACCTAAGGACACCTCCAGCCTGAAAAATGAAAGGATGGAGAACAATTTACCATTCAAGTCGTCCTCAAAAGAAAGCAAGAGCAGCCATCCTCATATCAGATAAATTAAAGTTTATCCCAAAGGCTATAGTAAGAGATGAAGAGGGACACTATATCATACTTAAAGGGTCTATCCAACAAGAGGACCTAACAATCATGAATATTTGTGCCCCTAATGTGGGAGCTTCCAAGTATATCAATCAATAACCAAAGAGATACTTAGATAATAATACAGTAATAGTAGGGGACTTCAACATGGCACTTTCTGCAAATGACAGATATTCTAAGCACAACATCATCAAAGAAAGAGAACTTTAAATGATACACTGGACCAGATGGATTTCACTGATATAGAGAGAACTTTGCATCTGAATGCAACTGAATACACATTTTTCTCAAGTGCATATGGAACTTTATCCTGAATAGACCACATACTGGGTCACAAATCGGTCTCAACAGATACCAAAAGATTGGGATAGTCCCCTGCATATTTTCAGACCATTAATGCTTTGAAACTAGAACTCAGTCACAAGACGACATTTGGAAGAAACTCAAACACGTGGAGATTAAAGAGCATCCTGCTAAAGGATGAGTTGGTCAACCAGGAAAGTAGAGAAGAATTAAAAAGGTTCATGGAAACTAATGAAAATGAAGATACAACCATTCAAAATCTTTGGGATACAGCAAAAGCAGTCGTAAGAGGGAAACACATCTCAATACAAGCATCCCTCAAAATATTGGGAAAAAACTCAAATACACAAGGTCACCTCGCACCTAAAGGAACTGGAGAATGAACAGCAAATAAAACCTACACTCAGCAGAAGAGCATTAATAAAGATTTGAGCAGAAATCAATGAAATAGAGACCAGAAGAACTGTAGAACAGATCAACGAAAACAGGAGTTGGTCCTTTACAAAATTAATAAGATAGATAAACCATTAGCCAGCCTTATTAAAAAGAAAAAAGACTCAAATTAATAATGAAAGAGGAGAGATCACAACCAATACCAAGGAAATACAAATGATTTAAAAAACGTATTATGAGCAGCTATACAGCAATAAGTTAGGCAATCTAGAAGAAATGGATGCATTTCTGGAAAACCACAAACTACCAAACTGGAACAGGAAGAAATAGAAAACCTGAACAGGCCAATAATCAGGGAGGAAATTGAAGCAGTCATCAAAAACCTCCCAAAACACAAAAATCCAGGGCCAGATGGCTTCCCAGGGGAATTCTACCAAACATTTAAAGAAGAAACTATACCTATTCTACTAAAGCTGTTCTGAAAGATAGAAAGTGACAGAATACTTCCAAACTAGTTTTATGAGTCCAGCATCACCTTAATACCAAAACCAGACAAAAACCCCACCAAAAAGGAGAATATAGACGAATATCTCTGATGAACACAGATGCAAAAATTCTCAACAAGATACTAGCCAATAGGATCCAAAAGTACATTAAGAAGATTATTCACTGACCTAGTGGGATTTATCCCCGGGGTGCAAGGCTGGTTCAACACTCGTAAAACAATCAACATGATAGATCTTATCCACAACAGAAAAAAACAAGAACCATACGATCCCCTCAATAGATGCAGAGAAAGCATTTGACAAAATACAGCATCCATTCCTGATCAAAACCCTTCAGAGTGTAGGGATAGAGGAAACATTCCTCAGCATCCTAAAGGCCTTCTACAAAAAGCCCACAGCAAATATCATTCTCAATGGGAAAACACTGGGAGCCTTTCCCCTAAGATCAGGAACAAGACAGGGATGTCTACTCTCACCTCTGCTATTCAACATAGTACTAGAAGTCCTAGACTCAGCAGTCAGTCACCAAAAAGAAATAAGAGGCATTCAACTTGGCAAAGAAGAAGTCAAACTCTACCTCTTCTCAGATGACATGATACTCTATGTAGAAAACCCAAAAGACTGCACCCCAAGATTGCTAGAACTCCTATAGCAATTCGGCAATGTGGATATAAAATCAATGCCCAGAAATCAGTGGTATTTCTATACATTAACAATGAGACTGAAGAAAGAGAAATTAAGGAGTCATTAATCTGGGTGCATTTGCAATTGCACCCAAAAGCATAAGATACCTAGGAATAAACTTAACTAAAGAGGTAAAGGATCTGTACCCTAAAAACTACAGAACACTTCTGAAAGAAATTGAGGAAGACACAAAGAGATGGAAAAATATTCCATGCTCATGGATTGGAAGAATTAATATTGTGAAAATGTCTATGCTACCCAGGGAAATGTACAATTCAATGCAATCCCTATGAAAATACCATGGACTTTCTTCAGAGAGTTGGAACAAATCATCTGAAGATTTATGTGGAATCAGAAAAGACTCCAAATAGGGAAATATTGAAAAAGAAAACCAGAGCCAGGGCATCACAATGCTGGATTTCAAGTTGTACTACAAAGCTGTGATCATCAATACAGTATGCTACTGGTGCAAAAACAGACACATAGATCAATGGAACAGAATAGAGAATCCAGAGAAGGGCCCTCAACTTAGGGTCAACTAATATTTGACAAAGCAGGAAAGACTATCCACTGGAAAAATGACAGTCTCCTCAATAAGTGGTGCTGGGAATACTGGACAGCCATAGCAAAATAATGAAATTAGACCATTGTCTTACACCAGACACAAAGGTACATTCAAAATGGATGAAAGATCTAAACGTGATGCAAGAATCCATCAAAATCCTGGAAGTGAACATAGGCAACAACCTTTTTGAACTTGGCCACAGCAACTACTTGCAAGATACATCTATGAAGGCAAGGGAAACAAAAGCAAAAATGAATTATTGGGACTTAAGCAAGATAAAAAGCCTCTGCACAGCAAAAGAAACAGTCAACAAAATTAAAACAGAAAAAAGACAGAATAGGAGAAGATAATTGCAAATGAGATATCAGATAAAGGGCTAGTATTCAAGATCTATAAAGAACTTATTAAACTCAACACTCAAGAAACAAAAAATCCAATCATGAAATGGGCAAAATACATGAATAAAAATTTCACCAAAGAAGACATAGACATGGCCAACAAGCACATGAATAAATGCTCCCCATCACTGGCCATCAGGGAAATACAAATCCAAACCACAATGAGATACCATCTCACACCAGTGAGAACAGTGAAAATTAACAAGGCAGGAAACCACAAATGTTGGAGAGGATGTGGAGGAAGGGGAACCCTCTTTCACTGTTGGTGGGAATGTGAACTGCTGCAGCCACTCTGGAAAACTGTGTGTAGGTTCCTCAAAGAGTTAAAAATAGAACTGCCCTAGACCCAGTAATTACACTGCTGGGGATTTACCCCAATGATACCGATGCAGTGAAACCACAGGACACCTGCACCCCAATGTTTATAGCAGCAATGTCCACAATAGCCAAACTGTGGAAGGAGCCTCGGTTTCCACTGAAAGATGAATGGATCTTCTTTATCGAAGCTGTGGTCTATGTATACAATGGAATATTACTCAGCCATTAGAAATGACAAATACCCACCATTTGCTTCAACGTGGATGGAACTGGAGGGTATTATGCTGAGTGAAGTAAGTCAATCAGAGAAGGACAAACATTAGCTGGTTTCATTCATTCAGGGAATATAAAAAATAGGGAAAGGGAATAAAGTGCAAAGGAGAGAAAACGAGTGGGAAATATCAGTGAGGGTGACAGAACATGAGAGAACTGTAACTGGGAAACGAACAAGGGGTAGTTGAAGGAGAGGACAGTGGGGATTGGAGTACCTGGGTGACATGCACTGAGGGGGGCACTTGACAGGATGAGTACTGGGTGTTATACTATATGTTGGTAAATCAAACTCCCTAAATAAATAAATTAATTAAGAAAAGTAAATACCCGATGAAATAGTATTCGAAGCATTGTGGTTTCAATGTATTTTTCTGCTTTTATATTATTCAATTTAGGGTCATTAGACCTATGTACATATTGATCTTAATCCTACTTGTTCCTACACAGTAACAGTTGATCTTGATTATTCACCAGTTACTAATATGCACATTCATCCACTCCCCAAAATTTACTTGTAAAACTAGGTCAATACTTGCAGTGCTTTCACAGTTGTTCTGGAACATGCACAGATGGGCAAAAAAAATGAGTTGCCAGCTGAGAATGAACAAGATGGTGATTTCACTGTTTAAAATGGCACACAAGCCTAGTGGTGAATTACCATCTAGGGTTTAGAGGCACAAGAAGGCTATGCTTGTGACGATGGATATATTTTGGGTAACTCTTGATAAAATCCATATCCATGATATCCATCGATAAAATTGAAGCACATAGAGTTTAAAACACTTGCTCAGGGGAATTCCTGGGTGGCTCAGCGGTTTAACACCTGCCTTGGGCCCAGGGCGTGATCCTGGAGTCCCAAGATCCAGTCCCACATTGGGCTCCCTGCGTGGAGCCTGCTTCTCCCTCTGCCTGTGTCTCTGCCTCTCTTTCTTTCTCTGTGTCTCTCATGAATGAATGGGTAAAATCTTTTTTTAAAAATAAAATAAATAAAAAATAAAACATCTACACGGGTTGCAGGGCTAGTATCTGGTGGAGATGAGATATAAACTTTCCTGCTCTTTCAGCCACTGTGTTATTTGAAATGTTAAATAAAACTCACCCATCAGGAGAAAGTGTCCTCTCTAGTAATAAGTTATCTTGATAATTCCAAATAAAAGGAAGTAAAGTAAAAATTGGAAAGGAAAAACATCAAATTGTATGCATTGTCAAATCCTAAATTCATTTTAGACATAATGCATCACAAACATTTTTATGTTTTTAGGATTATTGAGATAATTTTTTATTTATATAGCAATGATTTTAAATCAATTTCACAGTAAAAACCTGAAATTAGATAAATAGTTTTGCTATTCTGTTTTATTATTTTTATTTACATTCATATTTTATTATGTTTATTAAATATTTAGCAAGCAATTCAATTAAAATTTAGAGTTGGGGAAATTATAAGACACATTATTTCATTTAATTTCACTAATTTTACTACGGCACTTTCAATTTAACACATTAAATAAAAATCTAATGTGCTATATCCATTACTGTTAAGTACTTGCTAAAATATAAAATGATTTTATTAACAAAAAGCTACTCTGAGAATAATTCAATTTGGATCCATATCTCCATTCACTCTTGATAAAGCCCTACTGAGGAACTCTAAGAATGGGTGAAATAGTTCATGAGAATACAACAGCTATAAAATTATCTCATTTATTTAGAAGATAACTTTGCTTTCTTGAATAAAAATAATTTTGTGGATATATGGCTGTGAAACAATGTATTCTTCTAGAAGAATCGCAAAAGGAAAACAAGATACATTAAATCAATTTTAGTTTTGAGTTGTGCAGAAAAAAATAAATCTTTCTTTTAATGAAATTGTGACCTTTTATTTCCATTATTCATGGAATCTTTATGGAATAAGTCAATTCTCTTTAAGATTATCTTTGATCTCTCAACATCTTGATCTGTGGTTTAAGCAAAAAATTCATAGCATATGACCTAAATTGCACTTTATGATCTTCCAACTGATGAAAATAAATTTAATTTCAAGCATGCCAAATTACTCTTAAGGACCCTTCAATTATGAATATTAATATTTTTTGTATAAAAATCTACTTTATGTGAAATTGTAAAAGTCTCCTGATTTTTTAGGATAAAATTGTGTCATAAAGTTTTGATAGTCTTTTGAAAAGAACTGTTACTTCCTCCAAAATAGTTGAGACAATCTCATATAATTACATATTCTTCTTCCACTAAAAATAATATGTGTATAAAATTGGTAAACCCCATCTATTCCACCACCCTATAAGGCTGCTACTTTTTGAGAACAAGAGACAAAGTCACATACTCTTCTCAGAAAATGAAAGGAGCTGGGGTACCTGAGTGGCTCAATTGGTTAGGCATCTGCCTTTGGCCCTGGTCATGATCCCAGCCAGGGTCCTGGGATCCAGCCAGACATTGGGCTCCCTGCTCAGCGAGGAGACTGCTTCTCCTTCTCCCTCTGCCTACCGCTCCCCCTACTTGTGTGCGCTTGCTCTCTCTCTCTCTCTCTCTCAAATAAATAAATAAATATCTTTAAAAAAAAAGGAAGAAAGAAAATGAGAGGAGGCTTAAGTTATTTCAGGGATGAAAAATTTTGGCATGTCTTTGGAGAAAAGGGTTCAGGGGGAAAGTAAAGAAAGTTTATACGTAGTTTAGAAAAGTAACTTTCTTTTGGAAATAACCTACATTCGTCTCCATCTATGACTGTGAAATAACCCCAAATTTCAAACCAGAGTGAATTAAACCTATACAAAGTGAAAGATTAGATGTGAAAATTCCTACACATATAGTCAGTTAAGTCCACAGCAGTCACTCATTATCTGGGGTGTTGAATATTATTCAGGGGCAACTTTTTTGTTTTGATGGTGAAAACTTGATGTGAATTAACATACTCGAACCTATTGAACCTCATGAACAAGGAATGCAAACTCCCTTATAAACTGAGTTTACTGACTGTTAGATCAGAAGAAAGGGGTAGACATTTTATAGTGCAATGGATCTCAGCAGGAAAACACTATCTCATAAGGTGTACTTTAAAAATTTGTAAAGATATTTTTGTGGACCTCACTTGGGCTTAGTAGTCTGAAGACAAAGATGCTGGAAAATTTTCAAGTCGTGGAAACTTCCTCAAAATCAAAGATTTATTTTAAGTCCCACATGACATTTAAATACCTAACAACTATTCAAGACATCTGCCAGACATATAAATAATAGGTAAGCCTTATATGTTAAAAATACATCATATATATATGTTATATATATAATATATAAGATATATATATCTGTGTATATGTATCTATATCTATGTTATAGGCATTGAAGAAAGAATAAGTGGGAAAGATAGATTAAAATCTAGACTTTTCTGCTTATACTATGCAAGCATGTGACCAAACACGTCAAGCTTTTTGTTCACATTGTTACCTAAAATATTAAAATACATTATTTGTCTTCAAATTTTTATTTAAATACCAGTTAGTTAACATACAGTGTAATGTTAGTTTCAGCTGTAGGATTTAGTGATTCATCACTTACATACAACACCCAGTGCTCATCACAAGTGCCCTCCTTAAGATCCATCACCCATTTAACCCATTCCCCCCACCTCCCCTCCAATAACCCTCAGTTGGTTCTCTATAGTTAAAAGTCAATACTCATTCAAAAGGATACACTTACCCTGATGTTTATGGCAGCATTATAAACAATAGCCAAATTATGGAAGCAGCCTTAATGTACACAAGTGATGAATGGATAAAGATAACACACACACACACACACACACACTCACACAAAAATGGAATATTATTCAGCCATAATTAAGAATGAAATCTGGTCATTTGCAATGGCATCAATAGAGCTAAAGAGTTTTGACTAAGCAAAATAATTTAATCAGAGAAAGACAAATAATATATGGTTTCTTAAATTCCACATAACAAACAAACAAATGAACATGGGGATATATTTACATACATTTTGATTTTGTATTGTTCAGACATAGAAAACTAGTTGAAAATCTTATTCACAGAAGTATTATTCTCAAACTATTCTCTGGCTTTAAGTACAAAAAAAGGGAGAGAATTGTAGCTAAAATACTATCATTTAAATTACATTATTGAGTCTGGCAGTTTTCCCTTCACTAGGAAGGCAATGACTTCCTCTGATATGGACATACAAGTAACCTGGACACACCAAAATTTTAGATTTGTATTAAAATATAATCTGACCACCCAGATCCTCTGCATTATCTGTGGTTCTAGAACATTGGTTTCTAAGGAATTTTGATGTCCATATTAAACTTATAAGGATGCTGCTCTATAGATAACAGTAATAAAACTGGATGTTATTTTTACATGTTTCTGTTGTCTCAGAAGTTTGATTGAAATTAATAAGAAAAAGTGGTATATGTACCACCATCACTTCTAAGAGAATAAGAGAATATGAGATTTGGTGGAGAGAGGCAATTCTCAAAAGTAATATAGAGAATGCTGTGTGTATCAACTGCCTTCTACTTCAGCCAAATGAGTATTAAAACAAGAGAATCCCCTGAGAAAACATGTGCGGTACAGGATGGGCATTCCCCTTGCCTTCTCCCTCTTTGCCTGGCCTGGAAAAAAAATCAGAAAATAGGAAGAAGGAGAAAGGAAGTGAAATGGAGCAATGCAAAAGGACAGAAATATTCCCTCTTACCTAGAGTTGGTTTTCTTATTGTTTGTCATACCTGAGAAGAGGAATTAAGTAGATACTTTAAAATGGATGTGAGTTTAAATTTTTATTTATATTCGACTACTTTTCTCAATGCTTCAAGTGGCCAAACAACTCTCCTTAAGCTAACTTAGCTCAAAATATGAGGTTACAAATTTGCCTTATATTGATGTCTATTTTTAACCTGAAAGGAAAGCAACCCTAAATTCACTAGTGTTGCATTCACATTGAAAACAAATGTAGAATGGATTTGGACATTTTGAGCCTCTGGGGCATAATCACTAACTAAATCATACATAAAATAAAGTTCTTGGCCCAGAATCAGACATATAAATACAGAGAAAAAATTGATGTTTGTTTGCCAGAGGGGAGGGTGTTGGAGGATGGGAAAAATGGTTGAAGAGGAGAGGGAGATACAGGTTCCAGCTATAGAATGAATAAGGCATAGGAATAAAAGGCACAGCATAGGGAAGAGAGTCAATGGAACTGGAGTAGTGTTGTGTGGTGATAGAGGTAGCTACACTTGTAGTGGACTTAACATTATTATGCATAGAGTTGTTGAATCACTGTATTGTATACTTGAAACTCATGTTTGCACATTAACTATACTCAAATAAAAATTTAAATAAAAAATTAAAAAGAGAACTGTTCTTATTTTTTATAGTAAATAATTTGGTCTGACATCATGTAGATAGTGACAAATGATAATCATCCAGTAAAACTGAATTCATTGGTTCTCCACTTAAACTGCAGGATGCCATTATCATCACTTTGTCATTAGGGAAGCATCTTATACACCTGCAATATTCTACTTGGTGCCAAGTTCTACAGAAACCTTAGAGATTGTTTGACTTGAGGGGTATACACAGTGTACACAGTCATATTCTGACTCATGGTAGTTGAATTTCTAGCAGATTTTCTATGTTTTTTAAATAAATAAATAATTGATGAAATGATTAGCCAAATATTTAGTGAAAAGTTAAGATATGCCAGGAGCTATAATAAAAATCAAGGGTACTAATATCAATTCAAAGGGACTCTTGCCTTGAAGAGATCCTATTCTATTTGTTGAGAAAGACATTTGTAGGAATAATTATAAACCAGTATGTTAAAGGATTTGATTAATTAAATTAAAAGAAAAGTTCAATGGGAAGGCAGAAAAGGAATTACCTAATTATGGGTGTGCAATATCCTTATGATAATGAGATGTCTCCTAAGAAGATGAGAACTACAAACGGGGAGCAGAAAATTTAAATGGACAGCATGATGATCCTGCAATTGCTGGGAAAACTCATTAGAGATTGAGGAAGCCTGTGTCATAATTATAATACAGTAGAAAGTAGTGACCAAGGGTCAGGACTTCAGCTTTGTGGGTTTAGGAATGTAAGGCAGGACTGAAATCTCCTCTGGCTTGCAAGATGCCAGATCCCAGTAATGTTTGGAGATAATCTGAAACAATTCAAGGTGGTCTTTGCTATAGACTATCCTGGAACAGATTTGGACAGTTGGTTCACATAGGGGAGGAAGATAGATGAAAATATCTCAAGGCAAGCTAGACTGATGCTGGACAATCATGTCAACTGAATATGACTTGTACATTCTCATCCTAGGCCATCAGGTAATGGGGATCCCTAAAAGCCTCTCACCAGAATAGCTACAGGAAGACAAAATCAGTCCTCTCTAAGACTTTCAGAATGACATGGATTGAGTTTCTTATAAATATCTGATGGAATTTTCATTCCTATCAATGTGTGTGGTTTCAAGGGAATTTAAGGCAAGGGACACTTGTTTCTTCAACAAAGAACACATATGCCTGCTGAACTCTATAACTATTTACCCAGATTAATGGCATTCCTTATTAATAGTTTCTTCTCTGTGGAATGCAAATACTCCTACTACAATTATTACTATTACTGCTGTGTAGTTCCAGAGCTATTTTGAGGTTTAAATATATTAATCATCACAAGTGTTTAGAATGGTGTCTGTACAGTAAGCACTACATAAATGTGAACTGCTATTAGTTATAATTTATCAATATTATCATTATATTACAAGAGATTTTATTTGTGCTTATCTGCTGGTCTCAACATTTTTCATCCAAATTATAATAATCATTTGAGGCATAAAAGTGGTTCGATCCAAATCATAAAGTATTGGGGATGTTACCTTATGTTAGTAGACACATATAAGTTTTAATTTTAAAACAATGACTCCTGGGAACCTGCAGTAAACTCTCTAAAGAAATTTTTATCTTGGGACACCTGGCTGGCTTAGTCAGTAGATCATGCACCTCTTGATCTTGGGACTGTGAGATTGAGCCCTAAGCTGGGTGTAGAGCTTACTAAAAATATAAATAAACAACAACAAAAAAAACTTTAAAAAGAATCGTCTATCGTTATCAAATATATTTTAAGATAAATAATATTGCCTTGGACAAGGCAATTCACTAAACTTTTTTTTAACAAACTGGAAGTTTAATGAAGCCATGAATTTATATAAAATACAGGCAAAAGATAACTTTAAATAAAGAGAATTTGAAATAGATTTTGGACAATTTGTATATGAGATGATTTAGGAAAATCTAAAAATAAAATCTAAAATTTAAAAAGACTACAGATTTTCTTTAATAACAGAGTTTTGACACCTTCCTAGGTATTCAAGGGATAAGAATGGATGATATAAACAAATGCATCTCCAATATTAGATATAAAAATTCAGAATTTCCAATTTGTAGAAACTCATTCTGCAAATCCTATTAATGCATTCTTTATATTATCCTGGAACTGATTTGTGAATTATTTAATTTGAAGCATGTCATTTAATCTCTGTGGAACTTATTTTCCTCCTTTGAAAAATAATGCCCTGTCTAAATCACACTCATGCTGTAAGAATAAAATGAGATAAACTTTAAAAAACAGGTTTAAAAATTAAAATAATATTAATAAGTAATAATGTCATAAAGTTTAATATTAGCATTTAGCAAACCAAAATCAAATAGAATCAGTTGACTTGTAATGATAGAATCTCACATGGCACCTTTCCTTGGTTCCCTTTGCTTTCTTTTCTTATCTACTCTGTCCAACTCATTATCTATTCTGTCCAACTCGTTGTCCAACTCGTTATACTTATGTATAAGTATATACATATACTTACTTCTCTTATCAGTAGTTCATTAATTATCTTACATGTAATTATTAAATGATAATACATATTGATTAAGTTCCAATGATGAAAGACTTGAAATGTGTTTCCCTGTAATGACTTAGATTTTAGTAGTAAATGATAAGTGTGGGTTTTGATTTTAGTCCTACATAAAAATATTAAGGTTACCTATTGCTGTTTCATGAATGATGGCAGAAGACACAAGATTTATAGGTGAGAGTCTAGTGACTTTATTTCTCCTAGCAAAGAAGGTGCCATAATTTGTTCCCTTTTTCTCCCATGTGCTGTGGAGACCAGATGAATGCCTGCATACCTAGTGGGTTGCACTATGGGAATAAAGTACTGCGCTTGGAAAAGCCCTGTATTTTATAGCAAGCAGTAAGCAAAAAGTGTTTTTGCTCCAGAAAGACATTACTTCATTTCTCAAGATTTCCCACTGAAACCTCCATTTCTTGGGGTTCAGTATTGTTAGTCATTATGAAAATGCAAATTAAAAACAATGTAATACCACTACACACTTATCAGAAGAGCTCATATAGAAAAATAGTGACAACACCAAATGCTGGTGAGGATTCTGAGAACCTGGATCCACCATACGTTGTGGGGGAAATATAAGATAGAATAGCCACTCTGGCAAATGATTTGGCAATTTCTCAAAAAACAAAACATGAAACTATCATTTACCTAAAATAATGCTCCCTGCGCCTTTAGCCCAGTTATAATGAAAACTTAAGTTCACAAAGAGAACTTTCGAACAGATGTTAATTTTAACTATTACTCATAATACTCATAATAGAAAAAACCTGGAAATAACTCATAGATCCTCCAGTGAGTGAATGGTTAAACTGTGGTACAGCCATCCATATCATGGAATACTAGTCAGGAATAAAAATGAAGAAACTACTGTGTATGGAATAATTTGGGTGAAGCTCCATAGACTCATTGTGAGTGAAGTAAAGCTAGTCTCAAAATGTAACATACTGCATGATTTCACTTACATAATATTCTTGAAATAAAAAGAAAATAGAAACAGGGAGTGGATTAGTGGAATTAGTGGTTGCCAGAGGTTAAAGATGGGTGAAGAGAGAATTGTGTGGCTAGTAAAGGGTTTAGAGAGTCCCTGTAGTGATGGAGTGGTTTTGTATCTTGATTTCATTAAGTCAATACCTGATTGTAATACTATATTATAATATTGTAAGATGTTACCACTGGAGGAACTAGATAAAGGGTAAACAAAATCTCTGCATTATTTCTTGCAGTGACGTGTGACTGTCTGTCTGTCTATCTATCTATCTATCTATCTATCTATCTATCTATCTATCATCTGTTTTTAATTTAATTAAAAATACATGTGGGATCCCTGGGTGGCGCAGCGGTTTAGCGCCTGCCTTTGGCCCAGGGCGCGATCCTGGAGACCCGGGATCGAATCCCACGTCGGGCTCCCGGTGCATGGAGCCTGCTTCTCCCTCTGCCTGTGTCTCTGCCTCTCTCTCTCTCTCTCTCTCTGTGACTATCGTAAATAAATAATTAAAAAAAAAAATGAAGTCCCAACTAAGCAAATCACTTCTCTCTCTTTAAAAAAAAAAAAAAAATACATGTAGTTGGAAACAGTTAATTGTTGTCTCTTCACTACTTATTTAAGTTCTGTGTTAATGTGGGACATACTCTTGGTCTTTTTTTTTTCTGAAAATTTTTGTCCAACTGAATGGACGTCTTAGGAACCACATTACAATCTAGAGTTTTAAATAAGAACATGATGTCTCCACCACTAATTTTGTTTTTAAAAAATGCGTGTCCTTTATTTTTAGTTATAATAGTTAATGGGAAATTGAGAAATTATTTAAGTACCTATATTCATTAGGAGCCAGCTTTTAGTCATTTTATTTTTAATAAGTTGAAGATGGGAAAATGTTCCATGTCTTAACCCTGCAAATTCCACATTTGGAGGGGCTTGCTACACTCCCTCTCATTTCTGTTTGCAAACTAGCAATGATTTTTGGACATGTTTCTTTAAAAGTCTTTTAGAATATAGCCAATAGCATCTAAAGCTATTTGTGACAAAATACTCTTTAATATAAAGGATAGACTGGAGATGGGAGAAGCATGCTATTCCTCTTAAACTTAAGGCTACTTCTGGCACACTGTCATTCCACCTGAGTTTGACTGGTCCGTGCATGACACTGCCAACTGACAGAGAAGTATACTTCATTCTCAGAGATTCCCATGCATAAATTTAATTACCATCGATGATCACATTGTTGTATTTCTCACCCTGGTCAAATTTATATACACTTCTCATTAGCATATATCCAGAACTCAAGGGAATATTTTCTCTTTGCAAAGGTTCAAAACTCCAAGGACCTTGCATTTGATAAAAAGGTCTTTTCAATATACATATATATCTTTTTCAATTAAGGTATCATCAATCGTTATCAGTAATCACTATTCAGATATTGCATGCAGTTTCAGTCCTCAGCCATTAAGATCCTTCTTGGATTGATTCAAATGTCTGAGTAAGACTGGATATCTTGTTTTGTTTAAAGATTCTATCCATTTATTCATGAGACACAGAGAGAGAGAGAGGCAGAGACACAGGCAGAGGGAGAAGCAGGCCCCATGCAAGGAGCCCGAGGTGGGGACTTGATCCCAGGACTCCAGGATCACACCCCGCTGAAGACAGGCTAAACCTCTGAGCCACCCAGGGATCCCCTGGATACCTTGTCAAATGTAAGATATAAATTCCACTGAATTCTTCAAGCTTTGTTATTTACTTTGTTATTCACTTTTTTATAGATATTTAAATCCTAGAAAATTCTGGCACATGTTTATAACATGCTCATCTAATCACAATTTGCAAAATATATTTCACAGATTAAAGATTATTGTCAGATGGTAAATGAATGACAAGGATATCCTCAGATAAAGCAAAATATTAAAGGGTTCTCTCATATTTTCTGTTCATCAGTCTTTACTAA
Organism: Vulpes vulpes; assembly: GCF_048418805.1. Classification (NCBI taxonomy): domain Eukaryota; kingdom Metazoa; phylum Chordata; class Mammalia; order Carnivora; family Canidae; genus Vulpes; species Vulpes vulpes. The sequence goes on along the minus strand of NC_132784.1, from coordinate 95,186,572 downwards.
TAATTGGAAGGAGATGAGCACAGTAAAATTTAAGGATGTGTAAATTCTTAGGTTTAGCCATAATCTAATTATATACTTATCTGAAACAATATGAAGTAGAATTATGTCTAGCAACATTTACAAAATAGTGTAATCTAGACCAGCAATGACAATACTTCAAAGCTAACAATTTTTTATCCAATCATCACAAATTTCTTAAAAAATACATATTTGCTGCAAAGTAGTATTTATTTCTAATATTATTTCAGTCTTACATAGTGCCAGATGAAATTGCTTCATTTTTTAATAATCCATATTAAGATAATCTGCAAAGTCAGGTATGTCCAAATTTGCTTCATCTAATGAGTCCAGGTATGATTTACATAATATTATGTATCTAGCCTTTACATGCATGACCAAAGCTTTATGTTAGTTGTAAGTTATACTATTTTTCCTCCAACCACTAAGTGGTTCCTCATAATTAAGTTCTTCATAGCCTTTCAAACAGTGATGATTATGGGATACTGGCAATTACATTCATTGGTTTAATTCAATTGACAAATGTAATGACTCGATCCATATGCCCTTACTATCTTATAAAAGGTGTAATATGATATCTGGATTCCAATGCACAGAATGAGGTCATATGTTTCTCTAATTCCTGGAAAGGAGTCCGGAGCTCAAAACTGGAGTAGGAACATTAAATACAATACAGTATACACCAGGTAGTAGTGATAATTATGGCAGTCAAATTTATATAATTAATTGAAAGATTAGAGGTGCATTGACATTTCTGATGATATATGGACGTTGCAAAGTCCTGGACAGATCTCAGTTCTTTTTAGCAATTAGTTGTGCACAGATAGAACCCAAGTACACACATGTTATAACTGGATTCTCTAAGAAATCTGCAATTTTTCTGGAATGGAAGAATGGAATGTGTATTATCATTATTTTGAAGTGCAATTTTTCCCTTTTTAATCTATAAAAGCAAATTTAGTTATTCTTCATATTTTACAAAAAAATAAACATTCCTATTCTTGCATTTAAAAACATAATAATGGTAAAAGAATTATCTCAGTCAGTAGTGTCAGCATTGCCAGAGTAATTTGTTTAAATATCTCTGAAAAATGATAATCTCATAATATCCTGTCACTCAGTTTCTTTTAGGAAACAGAAAATACATTTTCTAAATTCTGTCTGTACCTATTTGCGAAGTAAATTGCAAAAGTTTGACTATCGTTATCTTTATTTTTGAAAGGAAGCAATTATTTTATTTTATACTAAAGTGATAAATTATATACAAAATAGTAAGATTTATAATTTTAAGTTTAAGGCTTTAAAAAAAATCCCAAATGTTTATTTTTATTTCTTCTTTAAATCCTTTTCTCCATTGCTAGTTCACCATTTTTCCTGCATCCCTACAGAGTTAATATGAAATAAGTTTATATTCAATATATGCATTTATATGTGTGCTCCTCTCTATTTGGCATGGCTTAGTGACAGTTTGAAGAAAAAGGCAATGAATATCTGGTCCCCATGATGATTTCATTGTAATTCTAAAATGCTGCCAAGGTCTTTGAATTGCAATGCAGTCATGTGTGAATAAAACAATACAACTAATTTATTACATCCAGTAAAAAAAAAGTATAAAAACTAAATATGAAAATCCATGATATACTGGCAAATATTCTGCAGGCAGAGACTCTTTAAAGTGAATGATATCAACAGGCTAGTGCTAAATATAGATAAAGGTAATTGAACACATATATTGAAAACTCACAAGGTAATTCAGGATTATTGTCAGAAGCTATCAAATCAAGGGCATGGAAAATAGATTGATGATATAGATTACCCTTAATATTTTGCATATGATTTTGACTCATACTTATTTAAGATTTAGAGAAGAGGGTCTTGCATACATTATTTGCTATTTTCTTTCTCAGATTTGAGAATTGACCATGTACTGCATACACTGCAGTACATATATTACAGAAAAAATAATATTATTTTCAATGTCATTTAACCTATTTTAATTCTTCTTGTCATTGTGGAAAATAGATAATTTTTTCCTCAAGTCTTTTAAATATCTTCCATCTCTGTCTCATCATTCCTAATAATCCTAATAATCATTCCTAATACTCTAAAGTAAACTCACAATTCTTTCTGTTCAAGTGTATTATTGTATCCTTCTGAACTCCTCCTTGTGATAAATAAAATTCCTACATCCTCAACATTATAAAAAAAAAATTGCCTCATTGTCTTAACTGGATTCAAGCTAGTTCTGGGAAATAGAGTCTTTCTTAGAACTCTTCTAAATAGTTCCTTCTTTTTGTTCTTTCTTTTGCTCTTACATTTAGCTTAGGTCAGTGTGAGCAGCCTTGCTCCTTGACCTCTGTGGTTCCGATAAAAAACTACTATACTACTAGGAACCTTAAAAAGTCCCCAGGAAGTTATGGCAGACTCCATAAAACTAGTGTCTTGGTCTAGGCTGGCACAAAACAGTCTCTAAATAAACATCTGTTGAATGGTGTAGAGCCACAGAGTTTTCTAAAACTTCTCATAATTATCCCCAATTTCCAAAGTAGTTCTAAAATCTAGCTTTGTTAGCATTTTCATAGCTTGAAGCCTTACCAAAACCATTCTCTATTATCTAAACTATTGCAAAAAAACCTTTCAGATGGTCTGTTTATTCCTTTCTTTGAAAACAATCTAGAGATTTACCAGCTGGAAAAAAAAATATTTTTTTTACAGGTTTGCTGAAGCATAATTTAAAGAAAAGAAATTTCACTTAAACTGTACAATTTAAGTTTTGATATATGTCTACGCCTTTGAAACCATCACCATAGTCAAGTTAATGTACATATCCATCATTCCAAAAAAGTTCCTTTTGCCCATTTTTTATCACTAAATCCTGCATTCCAGCATCTCATGTTAGAATCCCCAGGCGACTACTGATCTACTTTCTGTCACTGTAGATGAGTTTGCATTTTATATATGCAATATTATATAAAACACAGTGTTGTGTGATGGCTTTTGGATATGTCAATCCAGCTACTGTAAACCGCAGTCCTCAGAAATCGCTTTCTCGTGTATTTCTGATTGTCGAAAACTGTAAATTCTTGCTGGTGGCTTTGTCCCCTCCTCTTGTCATACTTTGAATATTCTCTGTTGGGCAGTAAGCTGCAGCAATTGTAGGGCTCACCTCCTTTGTTTCTTATCTTTCGAGGATCTCTGTCCTTCATTGCCTAATGCCCAATGTATGCTTTTTCCTCAGATTGTCACATTTGCCTCTTTTTTTTCTTAAATCATTTAGGTGTCAGTTGTAGTCTTCTGTCCCTTGAGAGGATGAAGCAGTTTGCTTCAGACTGACAATCCCACAGAGAAATATACGAACTGTAAATGCTGGATACAATATTTGAAACTGAAGTTTACAGTCATCAGAGAGCACCAAGGCAGTGAGAACTTGAGGCTTGATTTTAGAAAAAAAAGAAGCAACAATTCTCTTGTAGCGTTTTCAATTCTTATCACAGGGAGTAGAAAAGGTGAAAAAAAAAGCAGAAGACTGGGGCTTGGAAAAGGCATACTTAGTAAGAAAGACAGGGCTTGCATAATATGGCTCTATGACATGCACAATATATACAACTAATTAGGAGGAAAACATATGAAGTCAACATAATATGTAAAATAGAGCTGATGAAGGTTATAGAGGTGAGTAATTCAAGAAAGGAAATTAAGGATATGCTAGATAAGTTTAATAGATTAGAAAACCCAGAATCACAGTAGGAAATATCAAACCTGAAGTACATAGAAAAATAGGAAGAAAAATACAGGTAACAAAATAAGAGACTGATGGACTAGACATTTACACACATACACTCACACATATATATGTGTATATATATATTTATGATATCCCATAATAAAAAGGGAAAGACGAAAGGAAATACTGATGATGTAATAGTCACCGAATTTTCCAAAAATCACATTAAAAAGATAGAGAGTAAAGTTAAACACAGATTAAACCACAGATTAAAGTTAAACTCTATCAACCTATATAAATACAAAGCAATATAAATACAAAGATAAGCATACATAATGCATATTATAGTAAAACCTCGGATAGCCAAAGAAAAAGAAAAATCTTAAAACAGCTAGACAGACACTTAAGCTTAAAAATCATAACAAAATCACTGGGACCTGGTGTCTCAAGAAACAACTGGAGCCAAAAGAAAGTGGCATCATATCTTTAGTATGGTGACAAAAATGAAATGGTGATATAGCACACCATGTCCAATGCATGTACCCTTGGAATACAAAGATGAAATAAATGCACTTTCAAAAAAAAAACAAAAACAAAAAACAACAACAACAACAAAATTTGAGAGAATTAATTTGCAGTAAAACTTGCCATAAAATAAAGAAAATCTATCAGAAGAATAATGTTCCCAAACAGGAAATTGATAATGGAAGATATACTAAATCACCAGAAAGTGTAAATACGTGAGAAATCTAAATTACTATTGAATTTTTAGAACAATGCTAAGAAATACACTGTGGGATTTAAACTATATGTGGCATTAAAATGTTATGCATGCCAATGATACTACAAAAATATGCAAGGGGTAAATGGAATATAATCTTTTAAGGTTCTTGAATTATTCAAAAAATGGCAAAAGTACTTGGGGTGTGTGGGTGGCTACTCTTGATTTGGCTCAGGTGGTGATCCCAAGGTTGTGAGATCCAGCCTTGCATCGGGGCCTGTGCGCAGCACAGCGCCTGCTTGAGATTCTCTCTTCCTCTCTCTCTCTCTCTCTGTCCTTCCCTCCACTCAAATAAATAAATAATAAATACATAAGTAAATAAATACATAAATAAAATCTTTTTAAAATGGCAAAACTACCAATTCAAGGGAGACTGTAATAGGAAAAGGCTGTTTTTTATTGTCATTTCAGAACCAATGAATGAATAGCAAATACAAAGGTGGAAAGATGGAATTGATTAATCAAAAAGAAAACAAGAAATGTGAGAAGGGAAACAGAAACATGAGTGAGGTAGAAAATGAATAATGATATGGCAGATTTAACCCAAATATGTAAGCACTTACACAAAGATTGTAGGAATGGATTGCAAACTAAATATAAGCTGCTTAAAGGATTAATCTCTTAAATATAGTGTGCTGGGAAGTTTGCATATAAATGAAAAGAGAACAAAAGATATTCCACGTAAATCAAAAATCAGTGATTCTAAGACATATATCCTCCTCAGAGAGGCCATGTTATTTTATTTATTCCTCTCATCCACCCCCAGCCAATCTATCTCCACACAGAAAAATATAATCTACCTGAGGAGATATGTATGTTTATTCCCTATGCCATCCAAAGGAACTGCAAAAGTACATGGAACATAGGACATGCTCAAAAAATATTTGGAAAATTTCCTTAATTTTTTTTTTAAAGATTTTACTTATTTTTTCATGAGACAGAGGAGAGAGAGAGAGACAGAGAGACAGAGAGGCAGAGGGAGAAACAGGCTCCACGCAGGGAGCCCGACATGGGACTCGATCCTGGGTCTCCAGTATCAGACCCTGGGCTGAAGGCAGTGCTAACCCGCTTGGGCCCCCTGGGCCACCCCTTTTTTTTTATCTGCACATGAGTCTAATCCCCATTTTTACCTCAAAATGCTATGTCACTATACTAATCACCTTGAAACATTTCTTTTATTATCAACTAGCCTGATCTCACCTATACTTTCATGTGATTTTTTGTTCTTTTATTGCACCTTTATGTCTGGACTTTTAGCCTAGATAAAATCGATCTTGCTTTTCCCTTCCACCTGGGTGAATCAGTAAGCATTCCTGATGATTCTACCAACCAACTCAATATGATGTTTTATGACTTTAAAACTCCACTTTTTAGAAGATTAACATTGATTTCCTGTAACTGGCAAAATAATAAAGAAAATAAAATCACAAAACTATTATCTAAATATGGCCATAGACATTCCATGCAAGATATGTATGTATGTGAATAGAATTTAAAACATGGAAAATTTCATATAGTCTCTAGCCATAACAACTTGAAAATGTTTAGAAAATATACAGTTCAAATTGATTAAGGGAAAAATGGAAGTATATTCTCCTTCACAATAAAGATTAAAAGCAAGTTTCAACAAAGTGCTTCACCTTGTCTCCCACAGCACGGGTACATGAGAGAATGACATGAACCAGGCCTAGGATTTGTCAGTTAAAATGTTCTAGCTTGGCATTCCTGGGTGGCTCAGTGGCTGAGCATCTGCTTTGGGTTCAGGGCATGATCCCGGGATCCTGGGATCAAGTCCCTCATCAGGCTCCCCACAGGGAGCCTCCTTCTCCTTCTGCCTCTATCTCTGTGTCTCTCATGAATAATTTTTTTTAAAAATCTACAAAATAACAATAAATAAAATTTTCAAGCTCTAGATATGGTTGATGCCCAGCCAAGGAAGGTCTGTTATGCAAGTGTCAAAATCAAACTTAGAAAACAATAGAACCCTGATAATTGAGATGAGTATACTTAGGTGGATGCTTGTACCAAGAGTTGGCACTTTATACTAACTTAAAGGTGTGAAGAGGCACATTTCCCCTTAGGATCAGCCTCATCCTTCCCTGCTACACACAAGTCATATACTAATATTAAGTTGTGGTATAACACAGCTGGGAATTTGCTTAGCCTCAAAAGAAAGGAAGGGGATGATGTCTCAAAGGACCTAATCAGGATGTACCAGCAGTAGCTGGGGGAGTACAGATAGAATTTAATTCTGAGAATTCTTGATCTGGGGGCCAAAATATAAGATTGAATACGGTGGAATTTATTTAGAATAAATTTTTTAAAATATACATTTGAATATCCTGTCAAGGACCCCAGAGGCTGGTATGAAATATGAAATGGCTACAAGGAGAGCTCCTGGAATCTGGAAAAAGCAATGAGCATGCTAAGTGAAGGCAAAATGCCCAATTCCCATTCCAGACACTAGAAGAAAAAATTCAAAGGCTTGAGGAAGTAAGACTGCTTGAGTGGTTACAATATGTAAGGCAGTAAATCTCACCAGATGATTATATTGCACAGGAAAGCCTGAAGGACTTACCATTTGCCAAGGCCATAGTAAACATGCTTGTGAGAGTGTCACCAACATCATTAGAATGTTCCTTAGTTACTCTCCCCGGTAGACCAGGGATGACCATAAGAGAGGCAGTTGTAGAAGCAGTAATGGAAATAAAGAGGATAGAACTCCCAAACTGAAGAGGTCTAGGAAATGTGCCTAACCACCTGAAGCTAGGTGGATGCAATTATCATAAATAGCAAAGGTTTGGATGAAGAAGGAACCTGTAATACCACTATTATATCACACGCTAATGGTTCTGGAAGACCGCCCCTAAAAGACACTTGGATAGATAACTGCACTGGGAAAAGTCTAATACTTTAGAGAATTGTTTTGCAGAGGGTCTGAGATGAGATGAATACCCGGAGATCTGAAGAATCACCACGACACCCTATTTGACTGGAGATACCAGGTAGTAAATGTATCCCTTCACGCAATTCAGCAAACAGTGGGGTTTGACACACCTAGTATGGAGTTGTTGAAATTCCCAAATCAGTCTCGTGGCCTACAGGATAAAGACTCTCAGAAAAAGTGATACTAAATGGAGGCTTCTGTAACAGACCCTCAAGATAATAAATCAAAAGCAGTATCATATCATGGGGGTAAAATGGCAGATGTCAGTGCATTCTCTAGATTCTGAAGGATACAGAAATGGTGGCCCTCAACATTTTTCTATTACATTTAGCATCTGGGCCTTGCAGAAACCAGATTGATCCTGAAGACTGACAATAGGCTATCCCAAATTTAATGAAGATGTAGTCTCAATTGCAGCTGCTATGTCATATGTTATATTCTTTCCAGATTTGGGAAAGAAATTACTTTCCATTCTGATAAGAAAAGAGATAAAAATACTTTGGAATTACTTTCCATTCTGATAAGAAAAGAGATAAAAATATTTACAGTTTTTTGGTTCTCTCCCTCTTAACCCCTCAGGGCTATGTTAACTCTCAGTCATGATATAGTTAGAGAAAACTGCATCTTCTGGATATCACTCTGAACATCCCATTGGTTCACATCACATTACCATACCAAGAAGAAAGGGAATAGGAAATGTGCATATTTAGACTTTTTCTTCTAGTGATATTGTGTCATGTAAAGATTTTAAATAAAAAAATAATGATCCAGTCAGAGTTGCAATTTAAATAAATTACCCTAGTGATTTCATGGAGGGTAGAATTTTTACTTGGACACCATTTGAGATAAGACAATTGACAATAACAAAAAAAGACACTGAAAAAGCCCCAGTGAGATGTGCTGGATGTTTGTCAGAGTCCTCGCAAGTCAGAGGACCCGACACACTAACTGGAGGTGAGAATATGGAGACACACTCAATCTGGATGAGGAGAACTAAATGAAGAGACACTTTGAAAAGGTGTAGGTAAGGTCACGGAAAACCGACAGAGTTGCTGAGGCATTTAAAGAATTCTGGATATAAGAAGCATCACCATATTTGGCCAGGGGTAGGTGAGAGGAAGGAACAGTATTAGTGAGGCTTGGTTGAGACGCAGAACTATGGAAGAAAAGTCACTAGAAAGAGGCTGTAGTGGTAGAGAGCCAAAATCTCTTCAGAATGAGAATGCATACATATATTCTTACTCCTGTATTTCTAATAGTGATGGACTCTGTAGGGATGCTGTGGAGAAACAGAAGAGTTTTCTCTCCTCCATGTTACCTTCTCCTGTTAGAGATGATATATATACAGCATTCTTGTGGGTGTTTGCAAGCAAGAAATACTGAAATGTACCTTACAGTGCACTTGAATAATTGTTGAATAATGTCTTGAACTAAGTTTCCTTGTTATCCTCCACAGAATAATAGCTATTTTTAATTGAGTTGCCTACTGCATTCAAGACACTGTAATGGGTGTTTTGCATTCTTTAACTCATCAATCTTCATCGTAGTTAGTGGTATATCATATTAACTGTAGTACTTTCATCTGAGAAGACTAAAGTCACTAAAGGATAAATAAATATCACATAGAGAGTAAGGATATGGGCCAGGGTTGAAACCCATTATTATCTGTCAACATATTTAAGTTTAAGCATAAACAACCATGCTCTTATAACCAGAGTATGCAATGTAATTAGAAAAATAAATTTCCATTTAAGAAAAGAACTATATAGGTAAGTATGTAAGTAAAACCAATTTTGCATAGAAATCAAATAACTATGGGGGTAACTGACAATAATTAAAAGTAAAGGTTGATAATAACTAAGTTTGCTAGGAATAATCAATAAAGTGTTAAAGAGCAAAGATATATCTACCTGGAACTTTAATAATGGATAATTTGTATTAAAATCTTCAAAGATGCAATAGACAGTATTATTTATCAATTGTCTTTGACATCCTCCTTAAAACTGATCTCAAATGGGGCAAATTTCATCTCTGTGATTCCATGTTTTAGTGTAATTATGTATCTTCTTATTTTCCTTACCCAAATTATTCATTTGTCCTTGACAAACAAGATACGATTAATAGTTTTGCAAAATTGAAACTTTTAAAATCGACATAAAAAGAATATTCTCTCCATTTATAGCTGTGCCTTATTTTGTGGAGCTCAGTGAAATTTAGCAAATCGTAAGAAATATGTTGGGTCAAAATAATCAGATTTTTTTTTATCAATAGAGGATTGCAATAAGCATAATATATATATGTATATATATATACATATATATAAAAGGTTTGATTCTGGTATTTTTATAAATAAGAGTGTTTTCAAAGTTGAGATTACTTTCCTCTGCCTTTGTCTTCACAACTATCTGACAGCTGATTTGTGAGTTTGTGTCACAGTTGGATGGTGTGCACCCATCTAAGAAATAACAAACATAGGGACCTGTTGGAACAGATGGAAGGCACTCATGGATGGTTTCACCTACTTAGGGGATTGGCAAATTAACTGAGGAGTTTGGGTTCTGATATTGAAATAGTTGCTTGCTAGCATCACTGCAGAAGTAATCAATGACAGCTGCTATCTCTAAGTATTTTAAACTCTTAGTGATGCCTGAGTTATCAAAACTCTTCATTTTACATTTGAAAAATAAATCACTGTAATAATTATCAGGGTTTTCTTGCATTTTTTTGTTTTTGTTTTAATTTTCTTAATTAAATGTTCTTATACTGAAGACAAAAAATGTTGAATTATGGGTGGGAGTAGAGGAACTCTATTATAGATAAGGAAAATAAGGGGTTATTTATAAAATAAATACTCATTTTTAAGTGTTACAATTTCACACATTTCCCATGAAAAAATATCATCATATACAATTCCCTTTCATTTACAAAAAAGTCAAATTTTACTGAAAATATGAACACCTACCTGACCCATATTTCTAGTTTTAAGAAGTCCACAATATGTGATTTGGTTTCTTTCTGCCTCCCACTACGCCCTTCCACTTTTCACAAGAACATCAAGGATTTTTTTTTTCTAGAATATGACAAATTATGTTACGAGACATTATCTTTGTGATTTTAAAAATTTTCCTGACCCTTAAAAAAAAAATTTTCTGACCCTATGATGACATTCTGATTTTCCTTCTTGATTATTTTTTTCCTAAATTAAGAAGAATCCTTTGAAAGTTGAATATATATTTTTAGGAGTATTATTTCCACTTTCTTGAATTACTTTTCTTATGAGCCACATTTATCCTTCATGTGCACTTAGACAACACATAAAAACCAGTATAGGATATTTTCATATTTTATCATGCTCATTTCCTTTTTAAAGTTATTAATGAATTAGGGTGTTGATGAGTTTAAGCATTTTTAAAATAGTTGCTCTGCCACAGCTGCTTCCTTTTTTACCTCCCAATTAATAATCTGTAAAGCTATATTGCATGCTAATTAAATTCATGAATAATTCTAAATTGGGAGGAGCTGTTAACTGAAGAAGGAGCAGTAACACCAAAGTGTTATTATGATATGGAAATGGGGGAAGGAAAAAAGGTTTACAGAATGTTCAACTTGAGGAAATGTATTTTTTTAGGTAGAGAAAGTTACTAGACTTTTACCTGTCTTTGCCTCTATTAAACATATTTTTGGTCATAGAAATCCTGATTAAAAACCTATGAAGAAATGAACAGGCAGTAACTGTTTACTTGAAGCTTGGAAAATAGAAACTTTTGGTTGTCAGTATATAATACTTTATAGAATAAGACCATGTGCAGTAAATTACAGCTAAATTACAGCTATCCTTCACTCTGCTGATTGTTTTCTTTAGGTTTTATTTAAGGTAAAATTTCTTTCTAAGCACAACTCTATTTGGAAAAATGTGTAAGATCTTTAAGACAGGATATGGAGCTCCTGCTTTTTAAATTAACTTGATTTGTCTTAATAGTAATAACATCCATTTTTGCCTAAACGTCCCTGTGAAAGTTGATTTAAGGAAATAATGGGAGAGATTGTGTTTTATTTACTAGTTTTCCCTTCATAGTTATTTCAATCAAAAGTATTAATAGACATCTAGATGAATAGCATAATTTTTTATGAGATAATAAAATAAGTAATAATACCAGAGCATAATAAGTACATTATAAGCAATTATGAGAAAGAAAATGAATATGTACAGCACACATATAACAAATATATATATAAATTGAGATTATTATGAGTCAGTTTGCACTTAAAATGAATAAAAGAATGTGTTCATGTAATGAAAGATGAGAAAGTCATGGCATTTTACATATGAGATAGGTGATTTTTTAAAAGATTTATTTATTTGTGTGAGAGAGAGAGTGAGCAGGGGAGGGGTAGGAGGAGAGGGAGAGAATCTCAAGCATACTCCCAGTTGAGTGTGAAACCCAATACAGGGCTCAATCCCACGACCCGGCAATCATGACCTGAGCCAAATCAAGAGTCTGACACTTAATGGACTGAGCCACTAAGGTGCCCCTCAAAATAGGTGATTTTTAAAACAAAGAAATTTGAGAGCTGAAAGAGCTGTAGGGAGAATCTATTCATAGAATAATAAAATCTTATATCAGTAAATAACCTTTGAGGTTTTGACTAAAGGAGTTGGTGGCAAAGGTAAAGATAAATCATAGTTTATGGGCAGATCTAAAGCTAGAACTTAAGTATCTTGATGCTATTGTCACTGTACCCTGTGGCCATTAGGCTGCATCTCTCAGGGTCAGTATTTTCCTTATACCTAGATATTAGTAATCGTTCAGTGAAACATGCATCATTTTTTAAAACACTGGAAGAGGGCTCAGTCTATTAACCATAAAAATATCAACTATTCAAAAAAAAATATATCAACTATTGTTCAGCAACTCCCTACAGACTATAATGAACATTATCCAAGGAATGGAGACATGTAGGATGGTATTTCTGTTTTGAGAAACTTAAAACTGTGCTTTATAGATTAAAGGAACATACTCAATAGAGGACAATAATAATAAACACTATTTTAATGTTGTTTAAATATTAAAGATAAAATATTTTATTGCATTTCAAAGGTGAAGAATTCACTGAAATAGGCCCATTGGTTAAGATTTCATTAGATGAATGGGCTTCAAAGCACAAATTCTATGAATCAATAGAAAACGAGAATAAAACATTATTTATAGAGGGATTCTTAACTAGAAAATGTTTAGGTATTGGAAGAATACTTTTTTCACTGAGGATAATTTTATTGAAATAGACATTGCTTTAGATATAACACAAGAACAGTTCATAAGACACTTAGAATTACAGAAGCATTTATTACCTTAAACATTCATAATACTCTAAGTAAATTTTGGAAATGTATAATGCAATGCCCTAAGTATTGAAATGAACTTGAAAATTTCCTTGTAGGAAAAAATTTGTGAGTAAATTTTATAACTTGGTCAAACATACTAGGTGGACCTTTAACATTACAAATTATTTCAATAGCTATGGCTTTGAAACTTGACCCACAAAAGAAAATGAGTTCTTTATTTTTATTTTTATTTTTTTTAATTTTTATTTATTTATGATAGTCACAGAGAGAGAGAGGCAGAGACACAGGCAGAGGGAGAAGGCAGGCTCCATGCACCGGGAACCTGATGTGGGATTCGATCCCGGGTCTCCAGGATCGCGCCCTGGGCCAAAGGCCAGCGCCAAACCGCTGCGCCACCCAGGGATCCCTTTTTTTTATGATATATATAGAGAGAGGCAGAGATACAGGCAGAGGGATAAGCAGGCTCCATGCCAGGAGCCCTACGGGGGACTCGATTCCACAACTCCAGGATCGTGCCCTGGGCCAAAGACAGGCACTAAACCGCTGAGCCACCCAGGGATCCCCAATGAGTTCTTAATTAGGTAGTGACATTGCCAAGGAAAAATCATTCCTGTAGAGCATGAGTTAAGCAGATTTACAATCTGAACCTTTGGTATTTGATCTGATGAATTGCTATATCTTAAGACCAAACCGAGCTCTCTCAGACGAGAGTTGCAAAGGAATTCCATGTTGCTTCAGTAAACTGTGGCATTTAAAAGAAAAGCTTTATCAGTAGAACACACTTTTGCAGCACATATGAACTACTGCTTCTTGTTGTAATGTAACTAATTCTTCATTTTCTGTTTTTCTAGTATCAATCTTGACTTGATTACCATGATCCACTTATCTGGCTCTTTTTTTCTGGCTTTTTTGGCTCTCACCATCCTGAATGAAATTTCTGGTACAAGCGCTTTATGTACAACTATTAAATTTCAAAACCTGTTCCCATAGGCCAAGACTAAAAGTTGCATTTGACATATTTATTACTTGCTTTCTTCACCTGCCTCATGTTCAAGTACAGCTAAATCTGCAACCATTATTCATTATTCAGCCACTAAACCTGATTTAATAATGTGGAGTCTTTTCTTATTTACAACCAACCAACTTCCAGCTTCTATTAGTAAATTGTCCTAGTTTGAACCTTGACATTTAATATAAGCATTAAACTTATAGGCATGAGTATGGAACAAAGAAAGCTATATTTTATAACATTAATGTATCTAAACATGGAGAATGGATTGGAGAAGAGTGGAAAAGGCAGAAAGGAAACTGTTACAATTGAGGTAACATTGCCCTGAGCGAGAGTAAGTGACTACACTAGGGAAGGGACAGATGTAGACACATAATAATTTAGAGAGAAAAGTCAACAGGGCCCAGTGACTAACTAAAAGGAGAAAAAAAGAAAAAGAAAAAGAAAGAGAAAAATGTCTCATCATTTTAGAGCCCAGTAATTAAGAGACAAGAGTATCATGAGAAAAAATTAGAAAACCCAGAGAAGAATGTGATTATGGTAAAACATGGAGTTAATTTTTTTGCTTGCTTAATTTGAAGCTAAAACATCCAGATGGAGACATGCTGCATAAAAAATCAAAGTCAGAATTCAGAATAAAAGTTCAAGACTATATATTTATATTTGGACATTATGAATGCAAGACTGATAGATTACTCCATTACAGTAGATGAGGCCTAAAAACAAAAGAGAGAATAATGAAAAGGGCTAAAATCTAAGATTTCATTGACATTAGGAGTGAGACTGGAACCAGTAAAATATTAAGAGGCCAAAAGCACAAGAAGAAAACAAAAACAGTATGATTTCCAGAAGAGAAAGAAAGACAGAAAGACAGAAGAGGAGAGGGAGGGAATATGAGCCAAAGAAAACCCATGTCTATCTAGACACCAAAAATAACACTGTAACTTTGTGTAGAATAGTTACAGTTGACCCTTTAACACACAGGGGTTAGGGATGCTGACACTCTGTGCAGTTGAAAATCTGGGTACAACTTTTGACTCCCTCCAAACTTAACTACTAATAGCCCACTGTTGACCAGAAAAGTCTTTATCAGTAACGTTGTCAATTCACACATATTTTATGATTTATGTATTTTACGCTGTATTCCTACAAAAAGGTAAGCTAAAGAAAAGAAAATGTCATTAAGAAAATCATAAGGAGAAGAAAATACATTTACTGTCCTGTATTTATTAAAAACAATCAATGTATTAGTGGGCCCATGCAGTTCCAACCCATGTTGTTCAAGGATCAACTGTATATTTATAATTAAAAACAGGCTTTACTGTGAGACATAAAAACAACCTTCAGTAGTTGTTTTGGTTGGTTTTCCTCTTAACACCTCTAGCTTTGTTTTTTTAAGCTCAAGGATATCCAGTCTTTACAGTCCAAACAACATTAGATTTATGTTAAGAATTTTTTTAGTGCTTTCATTTTCTTTTTAAAAAGTGTTTCTTAACAAGATTGTTAACTTAGAAATTTTGAAATTAAATGTAGTAAATCGTGGTTTTAAAAAAAGTGCATGGAAATATAAATATATTGAATAATAAAAGATATTTTCACATGGAAAGTAGCTAACCAGTTTGATATTAGGTTAAAATGAGACAGCCTCTGAAATATTTTGAGACAGAGAAGCCACTAAGTCTTTAATATTTAAATAAAATATATGTCGTCCTTAGTTTGAGAAAATGTGTATTATATTTTTAAAATTATGTCAGACACTGAAAAATACTTCTAGGTTGAACACAATGAGCACATAATAAGAACAAGGTTTTATGTATTCTAGTGAAGGGGGCAGCCCCGGTGGCGCAGGGGTTTGGCGCCGCCTGCAGCCTGGGGTGTGATCCTGGAGACCTAGGATCAAGTCCCACATCGGGCTCCCTGCATAGAGCTTGCTTATCCCTCTGTCTGTGTCTCTGCCCCTCTCTGTGCCTATGAATAAGTAAATAAAATCTTAAAAAAAAAGGGGGGGGGATCCCTGGGTGGCGCAGCGGTTTGGCGCTGGCCTTTGGCCCAGGGCGCGATCCTGGAGACCCGGGATGGAATCCCACGTCGGGCTCCCGGTGCATGGAGCCTGCTTCTCCCTCTGCCTGTGTCTCTGCCTCTCTCTCTCTCTCTGTGTGACTATCATAAATAAATAAAAATTAAAAAAAAAAAAAACAACTCTAGTGAAGGTAGCTTACAAGTGGTGATTTTATATTTTGAAAAGATCCACCCCCTGAATCACTCTCAAATGTACTTTGGATGCCAAGCACACTCACAGAAACATAGATAAGATTTTTAAAATCAGGATGATGGAAAAGGCTAAAGTATATCAGAATTTGCAAATTTGATTGCATCTTAAGAAATGATCATATAATTTTTTGATGATAAAAGAAGAATCAAATTTCTTCTACAGGCCACAGCATGTATTAATCTTGAAAACATTATGGTAGGTGAAAGAAGCTGGACCCAAAAGGCTGCATGCTAAGTAATTGCATTTCAATGACATTCTAGAGAAGAAAAATCTTTGGATATAATACACAGAATGGTCATTGTGAAATGAACGGGTTTGAGGGAGAGGGGGTAGATGCAAAGGAGCACAGGGAGGTTTCTGAGGCAAGAGGCTTATTCTATACCTAGATTTTGGAAGTGTCTACATGACTTTATAGACATTTATCAGAACCTAGTGAAATCTCCTTCTAAAAAGCAGTGAAGTTTATTGAATGTAAAATGTAGTTCCATAAAGTTGATTTTAGATTTTTTTAAGGTTTTATTTTAATTCCAGTTAGTTAACATACAGAGTTATATTAGTTTCAGATGTATAATATAGTTATTCAACAGCATAAAGCTGATTTTAAATAAGAAATAAAGATCACATGCTATCAAGCATGAATAAGAATGGCTTATCTGAGTGTTAATTGTGGGTGATATTTATTAGTGGTTTTCCTTATCAGTTCTCTTGTACTCATTAAATTTTTGATCATTACATAAGAAGATAGAGATGAGATAAATATATACTGTTTTGTGTGTAAATTTTAAATGTCCCTTTTAAGATTAGAAGCTAGACTGCATTTTATAATCATTTTTAATGGTTTATACAGTAAAAGGAATTAATCCCTAAATTGGATCTATATTCTAACCTATTAGCTGTATTTCCTGGGTTAACACAAATGACTAAACCTAAAGCTTAATATAAAATTCTATGTTTCCTTTACAAACTATTTTTTTTTCTTTTCTGAACACACTAAAGCTTCATTAATTTAATTTTCCTGTAATGTCTTCTAAGTAGAAAATGCTATTAATCTATTTTCTTTTAAAGATGACTAATTTGGTATTGAAAATAGATTTGCCATTTGTCCAGGGATTGTTACATGGTTAAACATCATTAATATTATTACAATAGCTTCATAAAGCAGATCAAGACTGGGTTTATTACCATCCACCTAATTATATGAAAGACACTTCATTTAGTGTCTTTTTCCACTGTGGGGGTTCTTTTATTATTGAGGCAGTGTGAGAAAGGTTTTCTCCTAATTTATTCCACATTTTATTTTCAACATGAAGTGCTAAACCTATTGAACCATAGACCTTTGGTGAATTGATCTCTTCACTTGCAGTATTTACCGCTCCGGTAAATTAGGTGTACATAATAACCAGCTGTCGACCTCCAGATGCCATAGAGTCAAGCTGCATAAATTCCCATCCTTTCAGACACACAGATTTCGATGACTTTATCTGAGAAGTGGTCTACTGCTGCTGTAAATAATTTCATACTGTGGAAACTAATTTCATGCCATCTTTGTTTTTATTTATTTTAAAATAAGGAATATTTGTGAAAAAAGTTCAACCATAGTAGCAATCAAAGTTTTTTGTTGTTGTTGTTGTTGTTGTTTGTTTTAAAGGACGTTTTATCCAATAGAAGTTCGCATTTAATACTACTTCCACAGAAATTATATAATATCTAGTAAATGAAGAAGACCATCTTTTCTTGATAAAATCATCTTTATCCTGGAGAGAATATTGTCCAGTCATTGCGTAATGGTACTATTTATAAAACTTTGGCAATGAAGACATGACTGGAAGAGTCATTTTTAGAGGCACCTGGGTGGCTCATTGGTTGAGCGTCTGCCTTTGGCTCAGGTCATGATTCTGGGGTTCTGGAATCGAGTTCCACATCAGACTCCCTATAGGCTTCCCTGGGGAAGAAGCCAGTAGGGAGCCTGCTTCTCCCTCTACCTATGTCTTTGCCTCTCTCTGTGTTTCTCATGAATTAATAAATAAAATATTTTTTTTAAAGAACCTTTTTTTAAAAGTTTGAAAAGTCAGTCTCTGAATAGTGTTGATTGGGACAATGGATTATATAAATGACTCTGGTAAGTAAACTCAATGAGCAAGGAAATACAATTTTCTAAAATTGAAATTTCTTTAAGTTTGTACATATGCTTAGAAGAAAATGCAATGCATTGCACACATGTGCACGTACATACATCCAATAGCTTGGATTGCCACTAAGGTACAAGGAAGAAAATAAGAGAGTAAATGCGTAGTTTGATCAAATCAAAAACTGTCAGAGGATATATTCACTTCAACAGAGAGCACTATCGAATCTGTTGTAGCTCAGTTGAGAAAGAACCTACACAGGCAAAACATTAACAACATGAAAGACAAAGGTCAGCAGAAAGGACTTAAGTAATTATTAAAAAGTCCAAACTTGGCCTTTTGGAACTGTATCTTAATTTGAAAAATTGATGATATTACAGTTATAAATAGACTAATCAATAAATAGCAAAAGCTGACGGAGACAGCAAGGGCCAGTTAGTCTTTTCTCAGTCAGAATGATAAATGCAACACAAAACCTTATTGACAGTCGCTCCAGGAGGTTTTATGATTGACAATGAAGACATGATGTGAAATGCAATATTATGCACATATTCTTGATTCTAGAAAGATTTTTTTAAAGTTATTATTGTGCTAATCATTTAGTAAATTTGACTTCTAAGCACAGAAGCGATTAGCTATATCATTTAAAAAAAGGATTTCCAAAATGAGGGCATTTTACAAAATTCCTAATATCAATTCTAAAATAGTAAAGCTGAATCTAAAAAAAAAAAAATGAGAAAATAATACCTTTATCTATTTCAGACTGTAATGGAAGAGCACAACCAGACCCTGGAAACATGAGAGCAGGAGATAAACCTTTTCCACCACGACATGATGCTCCTCTACGTGTGGCAAAGCATCACTGCTTCTGTCTTGGGGCACAAAGAGTAACCAGACTTTAAGCAGGAAATGGACATTAGGCTGGGGGGCTTATTCCAGTCCCAAAAGAAAGGTTTACAAATACAGAACAAACAAAAACCTAAACAAATAATCATTTCTTGAATGTGTAGAGCTAATTTTTCTAATTAAGCCAGAATTTTCTTTCCAAGGAACTGATAATTGGAAATTTACAGTGACAGATATAGACTGATTGTGGCAATAATAAACTGATTAACTATGTGTGCAGGTTTAACCAGGGGGAGGCTAGTTGCCAATGATTAACTTTTATGCAAATCAAATCAGATGTTTGATTATCACTGTGGCCATGTCACAAATGTCAAACTAATCTTGCAAGGGTGGTGACCCCAAAATAACCAGTATGGATAGAAAATAATTTAGCACCTCTTTTCTCATTTATACAACACATAATTAAAAAAAATACACTAACAACATCCAGGATTGTATAAAGGACATTTCTTTCAGTCCACATTTCTCAATAGATAGGCTATTGAAAGTTCCATACTTAAATGCATTGTATAAACAAAATTAAAGAACTATCACATTTTTATATGCTCAGATTCTAATTAGGTACTACTGAGGTCTTGGTGAAATCCTGTAAAGACAGAAAGTGTTTACTATCACCAAAAAAACTTCCCCCTAGATAAAAATATAATTTGTAAAATAGTTTCAATTTTTAAAATTATAGCAATTCATGTTTTCTCACTCTGATGGTGTGTAAGCATGCATACATTTTACAAATCAAAGTAACACTTTTCCTATTCTCTTAATAACCTTTGGGGTTCTGAGATATCAGGTAAATACTGAAACTGAGATATTTTCAGCATATCTAAGATAAAGTGACTCTGATGACAGTTACAGAAGTTAGATGAATCCTTTATTTATTTATTTATTAGATGAATCCTTTAATCATTATACCACTTATCTGAAAAACAGCATCCTTTGTTTAAAAGGCAACAAACCCTTTGGATGAATAGTATCAGAAAGTACGGTATGAAAGAGGTCAAACTCAGAAACCTCAGTTCTTATACATAAACTAAATATAGCATTTGTATCATGCAAACACATTTCTCAGTTTTGTTAGAGATTTTGACAAATATGTTTCCAATTTATATTACATCAAAATGCTACAGCAAGCTGGGAGAGCTTGAATATATGAAACCATCTTGTTTGTAGTTGGATAAGGGCATTTGCTATTTGTTGTTTTGTTTTGTTTTGTTTTGTTTTGGCATTTGCTACTTGAATTTCTTTATTCCTCAGACTTTACTACATGGATTATTATTAGGAAATTGGAAATGAGGCTGTAAATGGATCTTGGAATATCTGGTTAGTCCAAAGTCTGGAGATAATTAGTTATACTCTATAGCCTCTGTTGAAGTGTATGTGAGTGGGATCACAGAGAGAGGATTCTAGCCTCCATGTTACCACATGAGCATGATGCAAAAATAAAAAATGTCTGCGTCAGTGATTGATACATGGTCTAAGACAGCTCAGACAATATGTCTTACCCTTTTGATATTGAGGCTCAGAGACACTTGAAAAAATTTAGTTTTTCTGGGTTCTTATCTTAGAATCTGACCACAAGACTCCATTAACATGTTTCTGTGGCACAAAACACAGAAATTGCCATAATTTACCTTCCCTAACTCCTCTTACTCTTACGGATTTATCCCATTTGGCCCATTTTACCACACTGAGGATTTCAGGAGGTATGAGGCACAAGTCAAGGTCACAACAAGAAACTGATGGCAGAGTCAGGATGGTGAGCTGAACATTTAGTAGAGGATCCTTCTGCAGAGACATGCATAAGGTTAAATCAGTCAACAAGGGAGATACATGGGCCCGGGCTAGCAAGATTAGGAAGCCGTAACATCTGCTCCTGGCAGCATGGACCAATAGCCCTCAGTTGTTGGATGGACTAGACAAGAGAGCTCAAGCTGTTTTTGTTGTTGTTTTTTCACCATACATGTGATATCTTGCCAATTGTATTGGTTTCCTAGGGCTGTGTTAACAAAGTACTATAAAGCTTGGCAGCTTAAAACACAGAAATTTCTTTTAAGGAGGCTAGCAGTCTGAAACCAAGGCATTGTCAGGGCTAGGTTGCAAACACCTCATTCCAATCTATGCCTCCATTGTCAAACGGTTGCCTTCCCTGATTCTTTGCATTATACTGTCTATAAAAACACCAGTCATATCAGATTAAGGGCCTATCGTACTCCTGCATGACCTTATCTTAACTATTTACATTTGTAATGACCTATTTCCATACATGTTTGTGTTTTTA
Organism: Vulpes vulpes; assembly: GCF_048418805.1. Classification (NCBI taxonomy): domain Eukaryota; kingdom Metazoa; phylum Chordata; class Mammalia; order Carnivora; family Canidae; genus Vulpes; species Vulpes vulpes. The sequence continues at coordinate 95,165,170 of NC_132784.1, read as the reverse complement.
GATACATGGAATTGAGATTTCAACATATCTTTCAGAAAGAATGAATTCAATCCCTACCAGTAGAGATGGTTGAAAGGTTGGGCTCAGTTTAAACTCTTTACAGCTTTTGGCACTTCTTACATTACAGCTGACTCCTTCAGGAAGTATTCCAAAAACAAGAGGTGGAAGGTGACAATTTCTTAAAGTTTCGACTTGGACTGGTTGGTACAGCTTCATTTCTTCCACATTCTATTAATCAAAGTTGTTATTAGATACAGCCAATTCAAAGGAAGGACAATTTCTATGCCACTTCTCAAAGGGAGAAGGGACAGAGATTTGAAGTCATTTTTAATCTCCTACAGACCTCAGTTAAATTAACCCAAAACTTAATTCCAGAATCCTAGATTACAGTGGTCCTATCCTTAATCGCTACTGCAGATTCCTACCAACCAGTATTGTGGGACAAGGGAGCCCTAGGAAGTGCTAATGTGAACCCCATAAATTCTAGATAAGTACTTCTTACACTATGAAGCATCAATTCAATTAATTATTTGTACTTGAAATCAGGCCAACAGCCAGTGAAGTAAACTCTTTATTCTATTGGATAAAATATATAAAGGAAAAAAAATAAAAAATATGCATAAAGAATTCAGAATGATTTTATGTAATGTTAGCTTCAGAATTATTTTGGAGATACTGTATTGCTTTTATTGACTTATATTTAGGCTAAGGGGATAATAGATGGGATGGAGTCCCAAGGACATATTATTTGGCCCTTCCTTCTATAATATCATTTCATGGGTCGGGTTCATTATCAGAATTTTTCCAGTTTTTTAATTATAATTTTTCTGATTATACCTTCTGGAACTAAAGAAGTATCCTTAATAGTAATATAAGTCATGGCCCCAATGGATAAACTGGGAAATAGGCTCAGGCCGACACTCCATAAATTATGAAACTTCACTCGAGGCTGTGGCTATAGTTTTCAGGGATTGACATAAATTTTGAGTTGTTATTTTATAATTCTGTGGGAATTCAAAATATTTTCCTTTTCATAATAAATACTCACTTTGATAAATGGCTGCACATCTTACTGTGGGAGACATGAAGAAAGATGTGCTGTGGCCACATTGCAGAGTCCTTCTTTAAAGGATGTCCTATCTCCTCAATCAAGGAAACTCAGTTCTATAAGCTGGCTTCGATTTGAGAATGTGGTAAGAAAGCATAAAATTCCTGTACAGTCCACTGAGTCAACTTCTTCCCATAGACATAGAATTTTTTTCCATTTATATATTTTAATAGCACTTTAACATACCACCAACTACTTCCTTCCTATGGACCGTATGATAAATTATACACTGCTGCAGATTTCTAGGGGAGATCAAAAGTTCTAGTATTCACTCCACCCATGTGTATAATTATGATCATAACTAACTCTCTCCTCTTACTGGCTCAGACCCTCACTGCTCCCACCGACCAAAGCAATCAGAAGGCATGAAAGTCTCCTTGGTGGAGAATAAAGACACTTGTTTCTAGGGCCACATAATAGTGACAGATGGAATATAGAAATGCACATTACTATCCAGCCCAAATAGTAAGACTTGTCTTTATAGCTACATTTCCCATTTAAATTAAACATTTTTTTCAGTTATCATTTTATATTTTTTTACTGCTATCCTTTGATTATGGTGCAAAATAAACATATATCAGTTGTTTCATTTCCTATTCTGAGAGCTATTATATTTAAATAATTGTTCTAAACAGTTCTGTTTGACAGGTATGGACATTAGGCCAAAATACTAATATCATAGCTACATATTCCCCCCGGATGTGGTTTTGAATCTCATATGGAATAATTGAATTGGGCTATCTGGGACATTTTTAAACTTTAATTTGAAAGGGTGGAAAAAGTTATATTTCTGTGCATGTATGTGTGTATATATGTGTTCCCATAGGGTGAACAATAGTAGACATCTTTATTTTTATTGGTGTTCAAAAATTTAAACTCATGCTAAATGGGGATCAAGGTCTAGTGATAAAATCATGGAAAATCTAAACCTATTGGTAGTATGGCTTCTACAATGTTGGCATGCTCAACTGATAAAGTGAATAAAGCTATAATACAAATGAGGAAGAAACAACAGATGTGGAGAATATGCCCCCCCCCCCACCAAGTTCCTGTTTCTAGTAATCACTGTGGCCAAAAAAAATACTTCCATACACTCACTTTGGAACAGCAAGCATTCTAATTAAATCATCTGTTTACTTAAGCTAGTTCAAAGTAAATATCATCCATTTACAGATGGACAGTAATAAACAATTTGTAGAAGGTGATTTAATCAATATTCCTAATTATAATTGTTCAATATTCCTTTTACACTTCAGGGAACTAACAAATTTATTATATCCCATCTAATAGATCTCCAAGGAGATAAGTAACAACTATGAAGCTTTACTTCTAATCATTGAATAAATATTTTTAATCTTTGACTTGTTGAGTTTTGTTAACTCCTATTTCTTCTTCTTCTTTTTTTCTTTTTTTTAAGATTTTCTTTATTTATTCATGAGAGACACACACACAGAGGCAGAGACACAAGCAGAGGGGGGAGCAGGCTCCATGCAGGGAGCCTGTTGTGGGACTCCATCCTGGAACTCTGGGATCATGACTTGAGCCAAGGCAGATGCTCAACCGCTGAGCCACCCAGGCATCCCAAAAAAATACAGTTGTCTTATGTAGTATCAGACCATAGGACTGGCTTAATCATAAATACCTTAAAATTGAATTTTGGAGGTAAAATTGAGATTACAATGTTGTTTCAAAGACTATATTAATTGTACTCAAATCTAAACTTATTGTTTTGCTACTGTATTTTCTCACCAATAAAATCTAGCTCTTCACATTTATGAGGATTTTCCCTCTCTTATTAGCAAGTAATATTTATATTTCTTGAGATGGATAAATATGCATTATTTTCTCTATTTTTGAAATATGGGTAATGACTGAAAGTGTACCCTACACATGTCTTATAAATGATTGCTTATTCATCTATCTATACATATGCCATGGCCATTTCAAGTTTTATTTTGACTTTTATTTTGTGTAACTTAAGAATGAGTTCATAAAGATGATTCACCTAAACATGAAAGAATTCACTGGGTTATTTGTAGCAGTAAGAAGGAATTAGAATTATTCTTCATGTGTATGTAATTTCCCAAGGGAGTGGGAAGTAGATTGAATAGCTTTCCATAACTTCCAAGAATTCTCTGGAGTGGTTGAAGAAAGAGTTTAACTTTAAAGAATAGAAGAAATATTTCTTGTCCTATAAAATTACAAAGGAAAGAAAAATTACTACCCACAGTGCTGATTTTCTCAGACTGGCTCTGGAACAAACAACCACAGGAATAAGAAAATTGGGTAGTTTTACAATTTAATAGACCCAATTCATCAATTAAACACCTTGACAAAGTTGCAGATTTTTTTTTTAACTCAAAGTCATAGGCAGTGATTCTCTGCCCTTCAGAAAATTTGAGATATCAAAGAAAACAATATCTGTCCACTTTTAGAAAATACTGCTGTGATCATCTGAGTGAAACTGCAGAACAAAAATATTCCAAAAGCACTTTGTAATACAAATACATATAAAATTGTAAAAATTTTGAAAAACAGGTCAAATTACAAATGATACAGGAGATAAACTATTACCTTTGTCAAATAATTTATTCAGAGCAAGCATACTTAAAATATAAATTAATGCTTTTTTTGTCTTTTGTGATTCTTTTCTGCTTGATAACTTCCTTAATTGAACAAATCTGTCAGATATTTTCATTTTCATCTGTCTTTTTTCAGTTCTCTTTTAGATGCTCCTTATCCTACCACACCTCATACCTACACTACCTATGATTTCACTGTGACCTCGAAATCTATGCTTTCTCTTTCCAATCCATGTGATAGATTTCACCAAAATTGTCAGTTTTAAAGAGTTTGGCTATAAAAATCCCCATTTACAGGTTTAAAACTCTTGTGCAGACATAATTACTCACTGGATCATGTTTCATTTTGAAAATGCCACGATTCTCACTCAGTTTTGTTGATAAATTATATAGTAGCCCTAATTCGTAGCCCAAGGATGTCACTCCCAAACCAGATTTCTGAAATTATGCCACATTTTTTTCCAAGTACAAGATCATACAATGATATTCAAAACTAGAGTTTTGTTTTGTCTGTTCGTTTTTGTACCTTCCATTGCTCTGTAAAAAAAAAAAAAATTATATATATATATATATATATATATATATATATATATATATATATATCACTCTGACTTACACAATCTTTCATTCTCCAGTACTTGTTGTAGGGTACTTAATAAAATTCGGTCTCCATTCTCCATTTTTAAAGGACTGTTTATTCACTAAACAGTCATTGAAACTTTCTTCATTTAATAGCTCTTGATTAGTGTGATGGCTAAGAAGTCATCTGATCTTATCATCACTTTCACTTCCATAAGGGTTTCAAATCAGCATGTGTGCTACTGTGATACTTGCATCGTTATTTCAGAGTAGGTATATTTTGCATATTTATTTCAGAGTAGGTACATTTTTATCTTAAATATTATGTAAAAGAACGTTTTTAAAATACAAAACGAGAGAAGATAATAAACCAAAATAACCATATATCTGTCACCCATAATTAATAATTTTAACAATATTTCAGTTTCCTTCAAATAAATTTAAATGGATAAAGTAAAATATTATAGATACATTTGAAGTGATATTTGACCATCACATCTACTTATTTCCATTTCATTCTCTCCTCAAAAAATCTTTTATCTTCTTTTCAGAAAAACAACAAAAAATGAACTAAAATAAATTTTGTATATAGCCTCCCCAATCATATTTTAATATCCCATATTCATATCTATGCAGAACACGTAATATGTCACTCTGCATTTTAATGATGGTTTTCAAAATGCAGTTGAGGAAATGTGCTTTTTTACTCACAATTTAATTTTTGAGCTGTAATTTTATGTACTATTGGGCTGGAACTAGCTGGCTAGTATTGACTTGAAAAAGTTCATTATTGCTTTTTCATATCAGTAGCTTAAAATCAGCCATAGCAGAAGTATTTACAACACGCAAATTGTAAAACAATACAAACTAGGACATTTTTATCAGACTTATTATAAACTGACTGTATTTCTAATCCATCTCATTTTCCATTTAACCATTATATTTTATCTTTTACAAATATGCCAAAATTAAATCAGCTATTGCCTTATTAATGGAACATCATGATCTTTCCTCTTTTTCTTTCTCTCTTTTTAATTTGCTATTATACACAAAGTACACCACGTACATATCTCCTGAGACCAAATAAGGCAAGTGGAATTGCTGAGTTCTTGCTTCCTTGGGTTTCAATATGACAGTAGCTGAGGCAGTATTAATACACTAGTTCTCATTTCTCACATCCTTGACAAAACATGACACTTTTATGCTTAACTGTTTCTGCTAGTCTCATGGATGAAACATTGTATTATTTTTGTTTCATTTCTATTTCCCTGATATTAATAAGGTTCATCTCCTCTTTGTTTGCTTATTTTAAATTTGTTTTTCCTCTGTTGCATGTAAGAAATAACTTTCATAGTATCAAAATAATTTAATTTTCTTTAAGCATATACAAGTTAACTCTTACCCTCCAAGACTAAATTGCTTGAAATCAAGAAATGTTTTTGGTGTTGTTTTGTTAGACATGCTTTTAGTTTTGTTTGTTTTTCATTAGGAGATAGTGTTAGTTCATGAAAGGGCTATCCTTCACTACTTACAGAATACCATCATGATTATTTATCCCTTCACGGTTCACTTATTTATTCGATGAATATTTAATGAGCACTTTCCATGTCAGGCACCATTTTAGATGTTAGGGATCCAATCAAGAACAACAACAAATTTTTAAAAAAGGAAATCTCTGAATGGAGTTTCCAATCTTGTGGTGGAAGTCAATCTATAAGTAAGATGTATAAAGAAGACACATTGTGTCTTAAATAGTGGTGAGAACTTTAAGAGAAACATAAAACAGAAACAAAGGTGTTGGGGAGGGCTGTAATTTGAGTGGTCAGGGAATATGTCACAATCAAAGTGATAATTGAGCAAAGTCTGGAAGGACAAGAGAAAGCAAGTTATCTACATGGGGTAGTATCTGCTAGTAAGAATGATTAGCAAGTGCAAAGGTACTGTGGATAAAATCTGTTTTTAAAATTTCAGTAGTACAGTGACTATCTTTTTATACAAAAAGTTAAAACTATGTAATAAAAAACAAATTTTTCTGAGAGATCAAAAACCTAACCCCCAAAGGGAGATGCATTTATTCATCATTACTATGGACATATTTGGGAAAAATAGAAATTCCTCCGTGCCACGCCCATACTTCTGCTTCATACTGTTTTACAACAGATTATCCCTTTTGGTGGAGGTAGCTATTGTAGTAAAACCAGTCTCAAATTGAAATATCATGGTTAAGGTCAAGAGGCATATAAACAACTATTCTTTTTTTTTTTTTTTTAAGATTTTAGTCATTTATTTGAGAGACACAGAAAGAGAGAGGCCAAGATACAGGCAGAGGGAGAAGCAGGCTCCCTGCAGGGAGACCTACGCTGGACTCGATCAGGGGACTCCAGGACCCTGGGCCAAAGGCAGGCGCCAAACTGTGGAGCCACACAGGGATCCCCATAAACAACTATTCTTTATGATAGTATCACCCTGTATCTTTCAACTATGCCAGTCAAATTTCTGATAGGTCGCCATCCTTTGATGGCAACATTTATATATATAGAAAAAAAATACACGAGACTAAGCTCTTCAATATCACGTTATAGTAAAGGAAGAGGAACATTCTTCTCCCACCTTAAATATCTAAAAGCTCCTCTAATTTCTGGTTACTTATTTTTCATCTGAGAGTTTGGCCTTGTCCTTCCTGTTTCCCTGAGAAGAATTGTGTGAAGGATAAGACACCAAGGAAATAAAACTTCAAGGAGCTATTTAACTGCCTATTGGCCTTCATCTCCGCATCATCTCTAGCTGAACAAAATAACCACTAAAAGCTATTATCAATAGCTTTCAACTGCCTGGAGTCACACTTCCAAACACACTGTTTTATCCTAAATACACTATTCTTATATACCCTGAAACACAGTCTGCTAGCCACATCTAATTTTCAAAACATGGTCCTATTATTGCCTTCTTTAGGACACAGATATTATACCTTCTTCCAATAAATTTTAAGGCATTTATACATCTAAAGAATAGTTTAAAAGAATTTTCATCACTTCCCCAAACTATTATGAATTCTTTAAAATTTTTCCCCTCCTATTAAATCCCCCGCTTAAAATAAGAAAGTGATTAGGAAAAAAACAGACTTCTGTGTTCTATTGGTTATATGGTAAAACAAACTGTATGACTGCTTTACTTCAGAAGGAAACATGATGAATATTAAGGATTGAACTATTGAAAGTAGGCCACTGTTACACATAGGTTATTATGCAAACCGCAATTCAGCTTTAAATGTTACGGTACACTGTATTAGTAAATGAGTCCCTTCCTCACTCTATATGAAGGTTCTAACTTTATTAGGATTTTAATTTGCATGTGTTACAGAAACTTGGATGATATTTATGAGGTTGAAATGATAAACTTTAAATAAGTGGCATTTAATATCTCAAGAACAGAAATATCAAGTCATCAATGATAAAATACATGTTTAATATTTCTAATAATGATAAATGGCAAATAAGTATGGTACAATTCAGACACGTAGTAAGTACTCATTATTATATTGATTATTTGTAACAAAATCTATAAATATATGTTCTATGACTGATAGACCTCCATGTAACCAATTTTTTACATAGTAAATATAGAGCTGTGCTCTGTAAACTAGTGTCCCACTTGGTCTGAAAAGGACCTTAAGTGAGAGACATAAACCAGTTTTATTTGTGGCTCAACATGAAACTGATGAAATTCTGATACTAATCAGTTCTCCCAAGGCTAGACAGTATAAGGTAGAAATTTAACTCATTTGCAAATTTATCATTTTTGTCATTTATGCTTTGTGTTCAGCAATACTTTTTATTGAGATATAGCTAACATTTTTTGCTGTACAACATAATAATTTGATATTTGTATATATTGAAGAATGATCACCACAATAACTCTAGTTAATCACACATAGTTACATATTTTTTCTTGTAGTGAAAATTTTTGAGATCTACTTTCTTAGCAACTTTCAAATATATAATATAGTATTATTAACCATAGTCACCAAGCTTATATCCTAGGACTTAATTATTTCATAACTGGAAGCTAGTGTCTTTGATCTCCCTCACTCGTATTGTCTACCTTCCTTGCCACCCACCTCTGGCAACCACCAGTCTGTTCTGTGAATTCCATTTTTGTTTGTTTGTTTGATTTCATTTGTTTGTTGAGATTCCGCATATAATATGTAGATTATATGATATTTATCTTTCCATTTCTCATTTATTTCTCTTAGGGTGATGTCCTCAAGTTCCACCCATGTAGTTTCAAATTGCAGGATTCCTTTCCTTTTACACTGAATAATATTCCACTGTGTGCATACCACACTTTATTTATTTATTTATTTATTTATTTATTTATTTATTTATGAATTTATTTTTTATTGGTGTTCAATTTGCCAACATATAGAATAACACCCAGTGCTCATCCCATCAAGTGCCCCCATCAGTGCCCACCCACCTCCCCTTCCACCACCCCTAGTTCATTTCCCAGAGTTAGGAGTCTCTCATGTTCTGTCTCCCTCTCTGATATTTCCCACTCATTTTTTCTCCTTTCCCCTTTATTCTCTTTCACTATTTTTTATATTCCCCAAATGCATGAGACCATATAATGTTTGTCCTTCTCTGATTGACTTATTTCACTCAGCATAATACCCTCCAGTTCCATCCACGTCGAAGCAAATGTTGGGTGTTTGTCATCTCTAATGGCTGAGTAATATTCCATTGTTTACATAAACCACATCTTCTTTATCCATTCATCTTTCGATGGACACCGAGGCTCCTTCCATAGTTTGGCTATTGTGGACGTTGCTGCTATAAACATCGGGGTGCAAGTGTCCCGGCGTTTCATTGCATCTGTATTTTCTTTTTTAATTCATCCACTGATGAACACTTATTTTCATGTCTTGGTTATTATAAATAATGCAGCTAAAAACATGGGAGTACAAATATCATTTTGAGTTAGTGTTTCCATTTCCTTTGGATAAATACCTAGAAGTTGAATGCTGGATCATATGGTAATTCTAGTTTTAATTTTGTGAGGAAACATTGCACTGCATCAATTTACATTTCCACCAACAGTGCACAAAAGTTCCCCTTAATCTCTAACCTTGCCAAAACTTACCTTTTGTCTTTTTGAGAATAGGCATTCTAACAGATGAAGTGATATCTCATTGTGATTTTGTTTTGCATTTCCTTGAGTAATCCTTATACTATATAAAATCCAAGCATAGTATCAATGTGTTATAAAAATAATTTTCTAGGGTTCTATAACAGCATTATATTATAAACTAATTAATTCAATAGCCATGTTTTGAACGTTCATTCAATAATCACCCAATGTACAATGAATAAAATTCTGCACAGATTGATTTTTGTGCTAAAGTTTAAAAGTTAGTTAAACACCACTATTTTATTCATGAAGGCGATTAGTTGTAGATTGCTTAAAATGTAAATAGCCAAATGCAATTACTCAGTTTAACATGAGATAGTAAGATTAGGCTTTTTTTTAAATTAGATTTTAAGTTCTACAGGAGAAAAATACATAATTGAATAATTATATTCAATACTAATAAATTTTATTATCCAGCTACTTATATGAAATACATAGCCACTATAATTCAATATATATTATCAATTAAACATATGTGGAGTGTATGTGAAATCATATATATTTCTTTTTTTTTTAAGATTTTACTTATTTATTCATGAGAGACACAGAGAGATAGAGAGAGAGAGAGAGAGAGAGAGAGGTAGAGACACAGGCAGAGGGAGAAGCAGGCCCCATGCAAAGAGCCCGATGTGGGACTCAATCCTAGGACTCCAGGACCACGCCCTGAACCAAAGCGGGCGCTAAACCACTGAGCCACCCAGGGATCCCTGAAATCATACATATTTCATAAAGCTTATTTTATTTTAGCTTTTAAAATAAAAAAAAACCATATTAATTATACTAGTCAATCAATAGGCCTATATTGAGTGTATGCAGCAGTAATATTGCTGTGGTTCTGGGATATGAAATATAGCCCTTCTTTGATAGCAAATAATCTGGTTTATGAGATTAAAAACATGCACTAGAGATAATTAAAAAGCAATTTAAGTCAGCATATAATTTTGCAACTTTGTATGCAGTAGAATGTTGATTGACTGCATATTATGCATTAAATCTCTGAGTTTTGAAGTAACATCAAATATAGGTCAGAGTCATACACCAAGAAACTTAGAGACTCAAAAAGAGGAAGATAGCAGTGAAAAGATTCGGAATTCTGAGTTGCAGAAAAATGATGGAAGGAAGTGCAGGCTGCAAAGGGAGCATAGGAGGACATCATGTAGCTGGAAGACATTGAAGAGGGGGATGTTATGGAAGATTCCCCTGGGTAAGCAGAACCAATGTTTAGGGCAAAGAGGATTTCAAGCAGAGAATATGCAAAAAACTGGAGTTAAATACGTGTATAATTTCTACAGATCCTAAATACATGAATACATGATGCTGATTCAATCACAGCTTCTAGATCTGGTTCTGACATTACTAATTCCCTGATCTTAGGAAAGACACTTGAATATTTTGAAACTGAATTTACTCATCTGTATTTAAAAAGTGATTAAGTTATTGCCTCACTCTCTTCCAGTCCTCTCGTTATTCACTTTTATATTAATAATAAGAAAAAAACAGATGTTAGGACTCATGAAATTTATTTTAGCTTTATATTGACCTTAGATAATCTGAAACGACCAGAATGAAAGTTTTGTCTTCTGGCTGTCCTTAACCAGTTCTGCATTTACCTCTTAAGCTCCAAACAAAAAGCTTTCTCTTTGTGATAACTTCCCTCAACCCAAAGGCAGATATAATGATGCTATCCTAGAGTCTGTGTAAGTTTAGTTCACATTTCCTATAATTCTCCCTGTTACTACAGTTGTTTTTGTACAGGTCTTTCTTTTTCCTGGGGGGATTGGGCACTTCTGAGTAAATTACTAAGGGCCTGATTCATCGTTACATCTTATTGAACAAAATACCCCTAAATAAGTGTTTGTAGGGATGCTTGGGTGGCTCAGTGGTTGAGCATCTGCCTTTGGCTTAGGTTGTGACCCCCGGGTCCTGGGATTGAATCCCACATCAAGCTCCCACATGAAGCCTACTTCTCCCTCTGCCTGTGCCTCTGCTTCTCTCTGTGTGTCTCTCATGAGTGAGTGAATAAAATCTTTAATAAAAGTGTTTGTGAGAGAATAAATTGCTAACCACTTATACTCCTTAATGACATAGTTATATTTAATCTTTTAACAAAAAGTGAATTATAAGGCATATCTGTTGATAAAATATAACTTAAAAAGCAAAGACAACACTTGTTCAATTAATGATTTAAAAAGAATAGTTCCATTTTGAGAAATGTTTTTATTATAGATTTTTTAAAAAAATCAGGATAGTTGGCTGAAACCAGGTTCAAGTATTGGTGTAATTAGCTAACTTGCATTAGATAGAATATGTATCCAATATAGTTTTTCCAGTACTTCTTTAGATTAATTTTTCTCTTATTGATGCATCTTAGTAATTCAAGTCAGTTGTTTTATTACTGCCTTGCTTCCAATAAAACTCTAGAGGTTGTATGAATATAGATTGAGTGAATATAATTTTAAACCATTATGTGTAGTCATATTAAAAAGCAGGGGATAAGAGGAAAATGTTGATAACTGTACTCCACCCATTAAAAAATTTAAATTGATTTGACTTCAATGTGAGGGCTAAAAGCATATTCAATGTATTAAAAAGCACAAATCTATAGTCTATTGTTCAGCACATTGTTATTACTATTAGTACATCATTTTCCCTTCAGACTTTCACTGCACAAAGTTGGAAGAAAATGATTGCAATCAATCTTTTAATAATTTGAGTGCAGTTCTAAAATCTAATATGCATAGCTGAAGGAAAGATATTTAGTTTTTCTTTGCCTCAGTTTCCTTATGTAAAAAAATAACAATTCTAACTAGATCACTAATTCAAAACTTTCTTCTTTCTTCCTTTTTTTTCCCTCCCAGAATTATACCCTAACCTTCATATCCAACGGTGCCTATTGATAGAGAAGAAAGAGAGCTGAAAAGATAGTAATTTACTACCCTCCTAACCTTGTCCATTTGAAACCTAGATGCTCTCGATACTTTTATTTCATTGTAAGTCAGGGTAAGATTTATTGAGTACTAGTTTCTGTGGAAAGAAAAAAAAGAAGAAAAAAAAGGAAAGGAGGACAGCAATTTAAGCCACTGAAAAGAATCATCTCAGATTTAAGATATTATTAATTAATAACAAATTAGCAATTTGAGTTTTACTTCCCAAACTAACGATTAAGTTAATAAGTTACTCATTTATATATATAATTAAGGATTCTTTACATCATAAAAATATATTTTATATTTCAGTACTTTGATTTTTCAGTAATAAAATTTATTTTATTTTATTTTTAAAAAAAGAGTGAACCAGAATACATTGTCTTTTTTTAGGTATTTTTTTTTTTATATTGCCCTGAGATGTTAAATAGCAGAATTAGCCTGCCAATGAAACTGGGTAACATTTCAGGTTAATAATTTTGATTCCATCAGCTTTATCCATTGTTGTCTTTTTTTTTTTTTTTTTTTGGAGGGGGCACAGAGCAGGGAATTTACACAGTGTTATCCAATATTTAACTGTGACTCTTAAAAAGTAATTTTATGTATATAGCCTTTTTCCTCCACTTACCTTTCCAAAAGAAACACATATATAAACACACACATGAACACTTTTCTTCTGTGTGTATGATTTTTTTTTTTGAAACTGTTGTCTGGTAGAAACTGGGGGAGAGTTGTGTTTTGAAGAGCAAACATTGTTAGCAACTTATTACTCTTTCCTCCCTTTGATCTTCTTAACGTATGAGTTTCTTGGATCCCTGATGTTTGAAAACTGTTGAAGAATGCTTACATAAGTTGACAATGTAATAGCATTATGTCTGGCTGCCAGGAGGCAAGCAAAGTAGAGGACATGGTATCCAATCCAAAGCATCACCTAGGTCTTAGAAGTCTATCTGACTTCCTGTTCTGATGGTCTGAGTTGTTCAATAGGTAAAGAAAGGTAGAGAAGGGCTGCCCACTTATAACAGGTGGACCATACATGTCTCACTTTGAACTTCTCAAGTATATACCTGTGCCTTGAATCTGAAGACAATCATATCTTGATGATTTCTAAGTCTACCTTCTTTCCTTTTTAATACGTTATTCAGCAGTCAGATTTCAAAGGATTTTTCACAGTTGCAACATAGTCCAATATTTATTCATAATTGTTAATCACTCCAATGCAAACACTGTTATGCCAGAAATAACATTTTACCTACCTCTTGTCTCTTGTTAGGCATGCTAATGATTCCTTTATTAAAACACATATCCCCAGACCACCAGTGATGTTTTATGAATTTTATGTATCAATGCTTCACATGAACTCCTTCCATGAGTCACTTTTCTAAAGAAACTTCAGGATTTAAAACATTAAATCCTAAGTAGGCTTAGAATAGAGGTCTACATTAATGGTATTTTTTTCTCTGCTACACACAGTATTGACTTTTCTGACATATGCAAATTTTCTATGTGCCTGAACACAGTACTTTCTGAGAATTTCTCCAGATCTTAGAGTAATTCATCTATCCTTCTCCCCCAACCCCCAAACTCATTATGTAGTCATGGCCAGTAGACTTAAATAGAAGCCATGAGGTAATTTGAGATAATAAAACATCAACCATCTCTCACCCGTGATTGCTTAACGTCCTAGGTGTTAACGCGACCTAGGAAGTTGAAATAAACTAATAAAAAACTTCAAAAAACCAAACTAGCAAAAAACCCTTTCTAGCTCTAAATATATAGTTTGCACGTCTCCAAACTTTACAGAGGTACCGCAGTAACCACAATAGTCCAAGTGTTATTTTTCCCTCAAAATTTTATGACATTGCTATATAGATTAAAGTTATTTAACAAAATCTCCCTGGTTTACCTACAGAAAAAAAGAGGTTATTCTCTGTATTAATTATAAAATTCCTAAAGACAATTCCAAATTTATAAAAATTCTGAATGATAGATTCAAATAATTTAGTATTTTAATGACATGGATATATATGCTTATGTATATAAGTAAACATAAATAAATATCTATGTATATATTGATATATGCATATATGTTAATATGTTATATAAAACTTTTATTTTATTATTTCAATCAATATTATCATTGTTACTTTAGCAGACTGAATAAAAAGTTAATTTATACAAGCTAAGTATTTACATTTTAAAATTATTTTTAAATTCTGATGGAAGGCTAAAAAGGCAAACAGCCTTCATAATGATTTTCTTCCACAATGCATTTTGCAATTTGTCTTTGAGATCACTTTTTTTTCCAAATAATATCTGTGGACTTCGAGAGGTACTAACTAAGAATCCACTATGGCAGACTTAGATTTAAACTTACCTACTTATTGTCATCTCCTCCCCAGAAATTCATGCTATATGTTTTGTCATGTTCTTATTTTCTATTGATGAATCATATAAGTTTAACTAATACTCTAACTCTCTGGGTCTTGTCCCATCTACTTTAAACAATATATCTTTACTAATTAATATCTAAGATTAAGTTGAATAACTCTACTTCTTTGCTTTTTTTCCCCATCCTCTCTTTTGGATTTGAATGGGACAGAATTTCTTCTGTGCATTATCTTTTGTTTTATTTATTTATTTTTTAATTTATGATAGTCACAGAGAGAGAGAGAGAGAGGCAGAGACACAGGCGGAGGAAGAAGCAGGCTCCATGCACTGGGAGCCTGATGTGGGATTCGATTCCGGGTCTCCAGGATCGCGCCCTGGGCCAAAGGCAGGTGCCAAACCGCTGCGCCACCCAGGGATCCCTTATCTTTTGTTTTAATTCAACCTCTTATCTAAGACTTAACACTTAACAGGGGAATTGCCTCAAAATAGAGGAAAAACTATGATTTGTTTCCCAAACTTTTTCTAAAACCATAAAATTTTATTTCTGCCATCTCCTTGGTCATACAGATAAATATATTAGAGGCCACGTGCTGAATAAAACATAATTTGGCATGGAAGAGCAAATAAATATAATATATTTATTTATTATTTCCCTACTTACATCAATATTAAATTTTCCTTGGATTTGTTCAATTGCTTTGAAATGGGGATGGGAAGGAAGGAAGATGTCATCTCTGGAACTTGGAATCAAGGTTGAAGCATTTCCAAAACTTGTTGAAATACAAACCTGAGAAGCAGCTTCTATTGAAACATTTAGTGAATTTTTTTTTACTTCAGCTTTAAAAATATAGTGTTAGAAAATGTGTTTTCTGTGATCATAACTAATATATAGTGTAATATAAATTCCACTTGAGAATCTAACCTATTCTAATGAACTTAGTGACAATGTTTACTTTCTGCAAGTTTAGATAAGAAATGGAGGAAGAAGTTCTTTCAACACCTATATCTGCACTTCAGTAGCATTATTTGTCACATTGACCCTAAAGTATTGGTGCGCTATGTGTATTTTTCCATCTGTTATATTAGAAAATCATTTAGTCTTCATAATCCATACCAAGATTATATTTTGTAAATCAATATATCAAATTTTTATATTTCTCTAATATAAAATGTTGAATGGGTAAATTGAATTTATCATAATATCATCATGTGTATTCAGTGTAGATGTTAAATGCATATATATTTCCTGTACAATGTTGATATTAATGGGGGGTAACCCTGGTGGCGCAGCGGTTTAGCGCCGCCTGCAGCCCGGGGTGTGATCCTGGAGACCCAAGATCGAGTCCCACATTGGGCTTCCTGCATGGAGCCTGCTTCTCCCTCTGCCTGTGTCTCTGCTTCTCTCTAGCTCTCTCTGAATGAATAAATAAATAAATCTTTTTAAAAAAATGTTGATATTAATGGTATATTTATACAAATCATGTTAAGATCAATATTGTATTATGCAATTTCAAGTTATACTCCAGTAAAGAGGTACTAGAATTATTGGAATAGGATAATTAGTCAGAGACTATTTCTTGGTATGAGAAAGATCCTATACCATATTTTAAATCACTTTGGAAAAAAACATCACTTTGGAATGGGGAAAAAAAGCAATTCAGAGTGAATTTTTTTTCTAAGATTTCTATCTTATGTTTGCATAAGAAGAAAATGAATTTTCTGTTAATAACAGGATCATTGAACAGCAGCCCTTAAAGATAATAACAGTCAGTACTTCACTTCCTCCATTTCAGTAATCCTAGACAGATGGATACCAACAAACAAGCAAATGGAGCTAGCTAATTAATAAGTATATTGTTCTGAACATGAGGCTCTATGCTTAATAAAACCCATCATTCATTGACTCATATTATAAATATTTAGCCACTAATGTTGTTCTGGCAATATGCTAGGTACTTAAAAATGAATAAAGATAGGGATAATACAGTATGGTAGGAGGACAGACACATATAAAATAATCACACAAATAAAGGCAAAATAGATATCTGAACAATGCTACAGATGACAATAATAAGGTGTAATGAAATTTTTAAAAATGACTAAAGAGATATGAGGTATGAGGTACTTAGCCACAGGTGTCAGAAAGAACCCTGCAATATCTGGTAGCCTAATATATTTCATTCCTTAAACATGGTAATAGCTATATTTAACTTGCCTTTAGTTTGTTGAGTATTTCACCAAGCCAAGTACATTTGAGACATAAAAATAATTCAAAATAAAATGCTGCATCAAGTATCACAAAAGAGATAAAGCTTCTCCACTGCTGGAGTTCAGACATGTGGCACACATCCTTGCAAACTGATTGTCATGTTGGTAGAAATCCACTTTCATGAAAAAACCTTGATCCCCAAACAAAACTTTTGTTATCTCAGGATAATAATCATTCTAAATGCAATGTCATTCAAATTTGTCTTCAGGCTAAATCTTTAAAGGTATATACAGTACTGTGGGAAGGCAGAGAAGTATGACAAAGAGAAGTATTCCACTAATAACTGGGAAACACTTGAGACCAAATGACATTTTATGACCCTGTGCCATACAAATCCAAAGGAGGAAATGACACTACTTTTTTTTTTAGTTATTAGCAAAATCTTAACTATAATATTAATATAGGTATCTATGATTATTTTAATTTAAATTGTTTATAAACCACCTTACTAGCTCCTAATACCTTCTCCAAACTTGCAACTCCTCTTGAATTTCCCAGCAATTGCATTGTACCACTATTAATTACTGGAGTTCAAAACTTGGACTTCATATTTTACTTTTCTGTCTTTTTGTTATTTGAAATATTGACTAAGTCGTTGATGAAGATTCTAACTTCTTACATTCCTTCAAACTTCATACTAGTTTGAGGGGCCTGGGTAGCTCAGTCAGCTAACCATCTACCAGCTCAGGTCCTGGAGTTGGTCGACTGCCTGCCTGCTCAGCAGGGAGACTGCTTCTCCCTCTCCCCGTCCCCAGCCCAAGTCCCCATTGGGAGCTCTCTCTCTCTCTTTCTCAAATAAAAATAAAATATTTAAAAATAAATGAATACATAAATAAATACCACACTATTTTTAAATATTCTATTTCACCTCTAGAATTTTCACCAAACTCAGTACTTCTCCAACTATCTCTTGGTGAAGGATCAGTCACTCCCTTCCCAAATCAGTGTAGAAAAATAATTTTGTAAAATGCAGTAAATGTAAACACTAGAAAAATAAAATACAAGTCACAATGACATAAAATGCAAATTCCACTTTTATCAGATGTAAGAGAGAACATCACATTACAGTAAATATAATCAGGACAAATATGAGAAGAAAGAAGTGTACACATTTTATAAATTGTTCATGAAAACTATGCATACAGGTTATTAATATAGATAATTGCTTTTACAGTTGATACATCTTGCCTCCTTCTGTGATATATGAATTATTAAACACCTACGTGCATACATTGAACAAGACCATCTATCCAATGTGTGCATATAACTTGACAACTGTAACTCAAAAGTATAAACAAGCTTACTTGTTGACTTATCTGTTAGGTTGAAGATAACATCACTCCTAGACAAAGAAGCACATCAATGATCTAGCTATGTCTGGTTTTAGTAACATCAAAACGGTCTCACAGAAACATATTAATATTTCTGTCAGGGGTGTGAGAGTCTGTGTTGCATGAATGAAGGTCTCGGTCCTCAGATTCCCTACAAGAAAATTTATGTGAAGATCTGCACTGAGATAAAGACAGCCAGAAGGAAAGTTGGAAGCACAAAGTAGTTCATTAAAGCAAAAGTACACTCTCTCAAAGTGGGAAAACAGATGGGTTACCCACGCGGAACCAGCCCTTAGGTTGTTTTCCAGTTGGATATTATTGGGTCTCTCTGGGCTGGGAGGAGCTGAGCAGTGGTCTCTAATGGACGCTGCTTCCAATCATTTGGGAATCTCCTCCCCCACAGGTTGGCACCTGACTCATCTTGGCAGTCTTCCTCCATTAGATAGGGCTATAGATACGATGTCAGTGAATTATAATGAGCGTAGGGGTTACACTGGAGCAGAGGTATGAGAGGAGAGCTTTGTTCCACACCTGTGGCTCTTGATCTGTCAGCCCCAAGGTCTTTGAAGCCACAAGGTCAGGATGTTGTTCCCACTGGCTTTTACTGTGTTGGACTGTGTACTTTTATCACCATCCCCACCTCCAGCTCATTATCTCTATCATTCCCCTTCAAGTACTTGGGACTCTGCCTCTGGGGCGCTTCTTCCACTGCTCTTACCTAGCTTCTACCTAACATTTCCAGTTTCAGTAATGTTTCTTATATAACTATAATCAAGTTTAAAGTATCTTTTCATGAAAGAAATGAATATCAGATTTTAGTATACATGTGAGTTACAGTTATCAAACTGACCCGTAACTATTACAAATTGAAGCATGATCCTATACTGACATCTAGGAAGAAAGTCTTGTCACACACAACTGTCAAATTGCTATAGAAGTTTCCAAATGATTACTCTCGATTTCTGTGCTTATGCCCTTGCAAAAACAAACTGTAGACCAGCAATAATTTATGAATCGTACTTTGAATAGCACTGACCTAGAATACAACCTCAGCTTCTTTTTTTTTTTTCTTTCTTCATGGGACTGCTTTGAGTGATTGAGGGATTATAAAACTGTAGTTTCCATCTCACTGCACAACTTCAGATCCTGAAGTGGCTCTGTAGAAAGTGGCATCTTTTGCACAAAGATACAAAACTGGTAAAGTTCACCCTCCATTAAAAAAGTTACAAATACAACACAAAGAGCATGCTTTAGTTTATCTCAGTGCCACTCCAGTTCTTGACAGCAAGCACACCTGGGAAAATAGGTCAATGTCTTAAATACAGACATCCTTAGACTGTGCTAGTTTTTTACCCCTGGAAGTGGGGACAGAAGCAGTCTAAGAATGAAGAATTTCTGGGCCATTAATGATTATAAATTCTCCCTTATTATATGCATGCTTTGATCAACCAGGTATTCTATTTTTTCCATTCTTTTCTTCCTTAGCCTTGAGTTCTGTTTCATTTTAATTCTTGGGTGCCGTATTACTTATAGGAAGTAGGGAGAAGAACATGGGCTAAGGGTTAGCGGTGGTCATTTCAATAAATAAAACAGTCATTCTGTTTCCTCTGAACTGACTAATTAGCATAAGCCAGAACTTCATGATCAGTTAATCACTGGAATTACCAAGTTTTTAAACTAAAACTTAAGGAAAGTTTAAACTTAGGTCAAATGTATGATGTTTCCCTGTGCTAACATGATTCTTATTTTGGTGTTGAAGATGCATTATTGCAGATCTTCTATGTCATTTTTGTGCGGTATAGCCCATTTTCCCCATTGGGTTCCCTCTGTACCCTTCTACAAACCTGTTCTGGCTCTATAAAGCAGCCCACTAGGGACTATGTAAACAAGTGCCTCCTGGATTCCTTGTTATGTTCGTTCAGTGAAAGAAACCTGCAGGAAATGTGAAAGGAGAGTTTGAATTATTTCCCTGCTTCTTATCTGCAATGTCACCATGTGCTGACTACATCATGAAACAACTTTCTTATAGAACTTTCTTTTGCCCCACGTCATAATAACTGTTTCCTATTCTTGCTCCTTCAGGCCTACAGATAGCTTAAAAAAAAAAAGTCCTACTGTTAGTAGTCCCAGAATACCACATTTGTTCTTGTGGTTTCCCTATACTCTGTCAACAATGAAATGCTCTGTGAATTCTCCAAATTGATTCAGCCATCGACACCTTGGCATGTCCTGAGTGATCTCAGGACAGAAAAAGAAAAGCCCAAAATTACATTATGTACTTGGTTACATATATATTTTAAGTTGACAGAGATACATTCCTTATTAATTATCTATAATAAACAGTGCAGTGTTGGCCCAAGTATAGAACAACAGACCCATAGAAAAGAGAATCAAGAAACTGATTGACATATATACAGTAACCTGATTTATGAGCAGGAGTCAGTAAATTCAATGAGGAACAATGTTACAATAAATGTTTGACATGAGTCATAGACTCCAATGTGAATGATTAAAAAATAAAGTTTGCATATGAAAACATTGGAAAGTATGAGCTTTGCATAGAAAAATATTTTAAAACAGGTCATAAGATGTACTATATGCAAAACAAAAGAATAATGAGTTTGACACTGATAGAACATAATTGCAAAATGTTAATCCTGGAAAAAAGACTGGCATATAAATGTATAATGAATGACTGTAAATCAAAAATATAATGCCTGACTAGAATGGCAAGTATTATACATCAACCTTGCTAGGCTATAGTACCCAATTATTTAATTAAGCACAAATCTAGGTGTTGCTGCAAAGGCATTTTGTACATATGCTTAACATCTACAATCAGTTTATTTTAAGTAGAGATTACCTTCAATAATTTTGATGGGCCTCATCTAATCAGCTGCAGTATTTAAGGGAAAAAAAGACTTCTCTGAGAAGAAATCCTCCTCTGACACTACAGCATTAACTTCTGCCTGAGTTTCCAGTCTTCCATCATGTCCTACAAGCTTCAGATTGTCAGCCTCCACACGCATTTGAGCCATTTCTCCAGAGAAATATCTCCAGATCTATTTCTCCAGAGAATCCCATCTAATACAGGATATGTAGTAGAGATTTAGAATGCTTAACTATGAGCCCTCATACATCCTGAGCTGCCCAACATGAACTAGCTATTGTTTGACCCATGAAGGCATACAGTTCAGCAGCCATACTTGCACTCCACCAACCAACGGAAGTGGTAAACACAAAATCAGGATAAAGCAGACCGTGAAGCCACAAGCAAGTTACTGCAGGAAGTGGCCAAAAGAGGCTAAGCCCCAACTCTTATTCTACTGCCTCCTCTTTCCTAGCCTGCACCTGTGGTCGCATAAGTTCTTTACAGTTAGTTGATTTATAGATGGTGCTGTGTAACACTGAGATAGCACCCAATAGTGGACAGCTATTATAGGATATCTCTGAAAAACAGTGGTGAACATATAAATCAGTTAATTTTAAGATAAGGGAATTATCCTTGATAATATGGGTGGGCCTCATCAAATTATTTGAGGGTTTTAAAACTATAAATGAAAATTTCACAGAGAAAAATTCTGCTTCAAGATTGTAACCCAGAAATTCTACTATACTGACCTACAGATTTCAGACTTGCCAGTTCCCACAATCATATGAGTCAACTCCTTAACATAAATCTCCTACTTATAGGTGTGTGTGCATGAATATACACATGTACAATGTTCATCTGGAGAATCTTGATATACTAACAATCCAAAAAAAGGGAGGTGGAGAAAGGGATAAAAAATTAAACATTTAAACATAAATAACCACCTCAGAAGAGAGGATATGCAAATCCTCAATAAACACATGAAAATATGCTCTAACTCATCAGTTATCAGTAAATGCAAACAAAATGCAGTAAAATGCCATTGTACATCAATCAGAATATCCAGATTAAAAAGACAATATCAAGTGAGTTTTTGAACATTCGGAACTTGCAAACATTACTATTGGAAACATAAATTGGTAAAGACACTTTAGAAAACAGGTTGGCAGTATCGGAACATATGTATATCCCAAGATAAGTTAATTATATTTTCGGCGTCAGGTGCAGTGGAATGAATGCGCAAATTCATGAAAAGACATGTGAGAATGTATTCAGAAGCATGTTCAGTGTAACCACAGGTAGGATACAACCTATACGTTCGTCAACACCATTGCATGTCCATACACACCTATATCTCTCTCTCCATCTCACTCTCTCGGTGTCTCTCTCTCTTTCTCTCTCTCTCTCTTCACTCCTTTCCTGTCTTCCACCCACATCTGTCTCAGTATATCCCTTTCCTCAACTTTCAGAGGGGAGTAGAAACACCCTCTGCTGTTACTGCATCTGGGATACCAAACTGCTCTTCAGGGTTTCTTTGTACTCTTCCCAAAACTTTGTAAATAATCCTTTTAGTGAGCTCTCCTCAAATTAAACAATTTGAGTGTGCCTCATCTCTCCTGCCAGGACACTGATTATAATATCTATAGTTTCCCAAGTTTGAGCAG